>NC_089271.1:39223815-39893685 GCF_963930625.1 Muntiacus reevesi | reverse complement strand
TGGCTCCACAGGCACAAAGCAAGGAGCCCCGGGACATAATGCTCAAAAGGTCTGAACTCCTGGTGGCTTTCAGGGGAAGACTTTTAAAGATGAGGGAGACAGTTGCTGGGGATGTGACCAGCTGGTTGGTCTGGGGTCTGCGGGCTTCTGGGCAGCTTACAGTTAACTTCTTAGTTCAGTTGGTAGAGCAGAGAACTGGAGGGAGTGAGCAGTGGCAATCCATAAGTCGCTGGTTCAATTCTGGCTCAAAGGACTTTTTGTGATCTTTTGGGCTTCCCAGGTGGCGCTGGTGGTAAAGAACCTGCCTGCCAGTGCGGGTTAGATGTAAGAGATGTGGGTTTGGTCCCTGGGTCGGGAAGATCCCCTAGAGGAGGGCTTGGCAACCCACTCCAGTATTATTGCCTGGAGCATCCCATGGACAGGGGAGCCTGGCATGTTACAGTCCATGGGGTCCCAAAGAGTTGGGCATGACTGAAGCAACCGAGCATGCAAGCACCTGGTGAGTGGTTCAGTCTCTGCAAAAAGCTCAAAGGATTTGGCTCAGAAGATTACCAAAGCCCTGAAGGAGGAACTAAAGGTCCTTGACTTTGCTTAATGGCTAAACTATTATTCTTTTGTCTCGCTTGAGTGTTTTTCTTTGTTTCTGCATTTTCTCACTTCTCTGGTTAAATTTATTCTTTACTTGGGGAATTTATTCTTTACTTGGGGAACTTGGGGAAGGTCTAAGATGCTAAAGTTTTTCTACAAACAAGAGGCAGGTTGGAGGACATGGTGGTGTGTGGGGGGGGGGGGTCTGTCCCAGGAAAGCCTTATAGGACCCTGCTTAGTTAAAATTTTGTTCTCATGGGACCTTTTAAAGGGTTTTAAGGCTCCCCAGAACACACTTTGAGAACTACAATATTAAAAATGTAAAGACATTTATTGTTTACTTAATAAGAGATCTGAGGTAGCGGGCTCAGGGTTGGTTGAACAGGTAACAGCACCAAAAGCCCTGGTGCCTTCCTACCTTCCATTCCCCCCACTGTGGCATCTTGGCTTCTCACCTTCAGGCTTGTTGCAAGATAGCAGCTGCGGCTCCAGACATTAACTTCATGTACTTTTCAAAGGAAGGAAGCAGGGCAGTGCACCCAGGGAAATCACCACCTTCTCCTCATCTCTATTTCTTACCAAGAGAAATTTGTTTGCCAGAAAGCGCCCATGCTCCTTCGCATGGCTACTCTTAACCGAAAAGGAAGATGGGAGAGTGAGTCTCTGGAGATAGGGCATAAGAGGGCTATGATAAGCTAAACTCAAGACTCCTTGTCCCCTGAGGCTAGGCACATGCGTGCTTGCTAAGTCGCTTCACTTGTGTCCAACTCTGTGCAACCCCATGGACTGTAGCCTGCCAGGCTCCTCTGTCCATGGGATTCTCCAGGCAAGAATACTGGAGTGGGTTGCCATACCCTCCTCCAGGGGAATCTTCCTAACCCAGGGATCGAACCCACATCTCTTATGTCTCCTGCATTGGCAGATGGGTTCTTTACCACTAGTGCCACCTGGGAAGCCCGAAACAAAATCAGAGTACTATTAGCGATTAGATGGGGAAATGGCTGCATGCACAAAACAGTGCTACCACTAACTCTTAAACTAATAATATTTCTCCCACTATATCTTTATCCGGAATAAGGAAGTAAAATATGCAGTGGACCCAATACTATTGGCAGAGACTTGCCAACTTAAAAAAAAAAAAAAGCACAACGTGAGAGTTGCAAGTTAAGTTTTATTTGGGGCAAAATGAGGGCTGCAGCCCAGGACACAGCCCCTCAGATAGTTGAGAAACTGCTCCAGAGAGGCAGAGGGAAAGATCAGTATATAAAAGATTTTGATGAAGGGGGAATACATTCACCCAAGGACATATTTTTCCAGAAGGTTTCTGATAGGGTCCACATGGGGTCTCATTGATAAGATGGCTCATTATGTCGACCTTGCAAATGAAGAATAAAATCACAGTGATCTGTGAGACTGATCAAATTGTCCAAATGGCATCCTGTTATCTCACTGGCGCTTATCTTCTCAAAGCTGCAAGACCACCAGATTCCAGACCTCTGGCTATGTGACCATCCCTTCACCTTCAGAGAATTTTTCATTGGTGGGGTAGAAGAAGGACTCCATCAGAAAGGGAGAAAGGTGGTTCTCCTTAAGAGCCAGTCACCCTCTTTTCCCTCTAATAAATTTCCTTTTTCTTGCCTGACTGCCCAGCTCGCTTTCTTTTTCTCTGCACTCACCTTACAGTTTCTACTAGTCTCTTGACACCTTTACTAGTCACGAGAAACAGTCATCACCATGAAGGACTTTAGTGCTTTTCTGCATATGAGGAAATAAAAGAATTGAGCTCATAAAATCAGTCCTGAAAATATCTGACTATTTGAGGACCTGTCTTGCCATTTTTTCCTCCAGCACAGAGTGCTTCAAGTCTGCTGTCCACTCTGAACTCTGACTTTCAGGGGGTTTTGAAGGTCAGCAGATTCAGCAGCACATGACTTAATCATTGTAGAGGTAGATGGCAAGTACCCATGCCAAGTGCCAACTTGTAGTTGACAGACTCAACTACAAGGCTTGGATTTCTAGGAAAAATGGTCTCATGGGAATCTCTGGTTAACTTGAGCTACCAAATTGGGTAAAGGCAAAGAAGTTCAGTTCTGTTCAGTCACTCAATCGTGTCCGACTCTTTGCGACCCCATGGACGGCAGCACACCAGGCTTCCCTGTCCATCACCAACTCTCGGAGCCCATGCAAACTCATGTCCATCTCGTCAGTGATGCCATCCAACCATCTCATCCTC
Source organism: Muntiacus reevesi (assembly GCF_963930625.1). NCBI lineage: Eukaryota > Metazoa > Chordata > Mammalia > Artiodactyla > Cervidae > Muntiacus > Muntiacus reevesi. The sequence goes on along the minus strand of NC_089271.1, from coordinate 39,890,864 downwards.
TGTTATCCCCTTCTCCTCCCACCTTTGATCTTTCCCAGCATCAGGGTCTTTTTCAATGAATCAGTTCTTCGCATCAGGTGGCCAAGTATTGGAGTTTCAGCTTCAGCATCAGTCTTTCCAATGAATATTCAGGACTGATTTCCTTTAGGATGGACTGGTTGGATCTCCTTGCAGTCCAAGAGACTCTCAAGAGTCTTCTCCAGCACCATAGTTCAAAAGCATCAGTTCTTTAGCACTCAGCTTTCTTTATAGTCCAACTCTCACATCCATACATGACTACCGGAAAAACCATAGCTTTGACTAGACCTTTGATGGCAAAGTAATGTCTGCTTTTTAATATGCTGTCTAGGTTGGTCCTAACTTTTCTTCCAAGGAGCAAGCGTTCTTTAATTTCATGGCTGCAGTCACCATCTGCAGTGATTTTGGAGCCTCAAAGTGCAGAACAGCTTTGTTATTTTTCAAACAGTAAAGTGGATGTTAAATTGGACATGAAAATCCTTCATCACATAGATACCCAAGGCCATCTCTAAAGTCATTTTATGAATATCATATCAGAATCTCTTGTGGTTTCCTGGGATGTAAGATTTTTCTGGAAACAACAGAACTCCACACTAAATATTAGCATAAAGATTGAAGAGTATTGTTTCACTTAAGTGAATTATCAAGCAAAGCTACGGCCCCAAGTAATTCTAATTGAAGTGTGTCCACAGGTGATGAACCACACATTTGGAGATGCTAGCCAATCTTTTGGGAAATATCCATTAAACAGACTTGGAACATATAAATAAGAATATTAGTGGGACTTCCCTGATGGTCCAATAGCTAAGACTCTGAGTTCTCAATGCAGGGGGCCAGGTTCAATCCCTAGTCAGGGAACTAGATTACACATGAAGCAACAAAGCTCATGAGTGCCAAAACAAAAAACCATCATAGCCAAATAAGTAATTTTAAAAAGGATATTTTTTTTTTTTTTTGAAACTCATCTCCTTCTAGTAGCATACAACACAATAAAATAAATTGCGTTTCAACAATGAGAATCTTTCTTCCTCATTTTTCTCTAACCAAAGTGAAGAAATTCCACAGGAAGGAAAAGAGAACATAAAAAATAAACTGAAGCTACAGTTAATGCCTAAAATTCATGATATAAGGTTACATACTGCTTTTAGAGGTGACTTTAAAATTTGACACAACTGTCAGCAGTCCCATCAATGATAGAAATGTGATGATTTATACAACTTTACTCTTTCTAAGGAAAATATTCTCCTCAGGCTCACACATATATACATATGTCTGTGTGTATGGTCAGTCGCTCAGTCACGTCTGACTCTTCTGCAATCCCATGGACTATAGCCCGCCAGGCTCCTCTGTCCATGGGATTTCCCAGGCAAGAATACTGGAGTGGGTTGCATTTTCTACTCCAGGGGATCTTCCCGACCCAGGGATCAAACCTGCATCTCTAGTGTCTCCTGCACTGGGAGGAGAGATTATTGGGAAAGACTGAGGGCAGGAGGAGAAGGGGGCAGCAGAGGGTGAGATGGTTGGATGGCATCACTGACTCAATGGACATGAATCTGAGCAAACTCTGGGAGATAGTGAAGGACAGGGAAGCCTGGCATGCTACAGTCCATGCGTTTGCAAAGAGTTACACATGACTGAGTGAACAACAATAAGAGGTATTGAGAATGTTGCATTCCAGCTTAAGACTGGGGCTTTAGAAGCACTAGACTGTCTTAGCTAATATTTGGGGATTATATTGCCCTCCTCTCTGAGGCCAGGAATTTTTTTTTCTTAAGTCAATAAAAATTTAGCAAACTAAAAAAAATTAAAATAAAAAATTAAAAAGGCAGTTCACTGATTGTTAAAAGAACAAAATGTAACAATTTGTTGCCTCTAAGAGATGCACAAACCAAAAAAATCAACAGACTGGCACTGTAAGAGGATATTTCTGTGTGAACAGAAGAAAAGCTGGGATTACTTTTTGGTATCAGATAAAGCAGGTGTAACAGCAAAAGGCAGTACAATGAATGAGTAAGGTTGTTACATAATGGCCGAATATACATTCAGTTATGAAAATTGAAAAATACTGAATGTGTGTATTACAGAAACCATTGCAACAAAGTCAGGAAAAGAAGAGAGACAAAAAGGCACAAAAAGTCAAGAAAAATTAGAAAGCAAACATTATTTTAATTGGAACTCTCAACATTTCATTTCAGGAAATAATAGACAAAGAATATATTTGAAAATACTACATGATTGAATAACTCATTCAAAAATCTTGGCAGCCAGGGTGGTGGGGGGTGGGGGTGCTGGTTCTCACTATGTTCCAGGACCTCTGTGCTACATGCTAGAAGACGATTCCATAAACAGCATGAGTTTAACAAACGTGGGGAAATGAAAGATGGGACAAATTCATATAGTCTTCTCACAAATGTTCATAGGTTATATCATTTGCAAACACACATATGAAAAACTATGACCCTATATTGGATCATAAAGACTCTTCTTCTGATTGAGCACACATTAATGAGTTAATACAACTTACTAGGTTTGGTATTTGCAGAAAAGCAGAAAAGACTGCCCACCAAATGGTCAAACCACAAGGCACTACAGTTTTTAAAAATAACAAAAACAAAATGCCGATCACATAGGAATGTTTTGACACGGTTAAATGCTCTCTCTCAGGAAGTGCTTGAGTTACACAGGAAATCCAGAACATATGTAGTGGACATCTGTTGTTTTTGCCCTGCCCCATTTCTTTTCCCTTCTGGTAACAGAGGTCATATCGTTCTCTGGGGAACGTCCCTTCCCCTACTCTGCATGACTTTGGTGGAACTGTCAATCCCCTGGATCTGCAAAGGAGAGGTGACCCAAGTGGCCAGAGTAACTCATTCTTCTGAAAATAGTGATTGTTCTAACGGGCATGTGATCCACACAGGCCAATCAAGAGCCCTTTTCAAAGACTGATAAGGACACTGGGGGAGAAGGAATCATGGTAAATTCTCCAGAACTCTGAGGGTTAAGGAGAACATAAACCTTATGATGCTGGTGACCATCTCAGTTGCTTTCTGTAGAGAGTCTACCTGAAGATGAAATCTACACAAAGAAAAACACAAAGATATGGGAGCAAGAGGGCAAGAAGCCTAATGATAGCGCTTGGACCCCTGAATCCAGCCATGCCTGAAGCAAGTCCAGTTGCTAGAGCCAAGAAATTCTCCCTCCTCTTTAAAAAAAATTGTGGCAAAATATATAAAACATAAAATTTGCCATTTTACCTAGAAGGGTAGGAGAGGGTGGGAGGTGGGAGGGAGATTAAAGAGAGAGGGGACATATATATACCTATGGCTATTTCATGTTGATGTATAGCAGAAACCAACACAATATTGTAAAGCAACTATCCTTCAGTTAAAAACAAATGATTTTTTAATTGAAAATAAATAAAATATTATGCAAATGGAAAATTTATTTTGAAAGTTACCATTTTAACCCTTTTTAAGAGCACAGTTGAGTAGTATTAAGTACACTCACGTTGTTGTGCAACCATTCAGCACTATCCTTCTCTAGAACTTTTCCATCATCCCAAACTGAAATTCTATACCCATTAAATGACAACATTAAATAACAACTCCCTTTCTCCGCTCCCCCCCCCCAATAAATTTCCTTTGAGGTTTAAGCTGTTTTGAGTTCAATTCCTGTACCTTTTAACCAAAAGAGTTGACTAATACAACTCTGTAAGCAAATACTTTTTAAGTGATGAAAATAACACAAAATATACAATTGTCACATATAACAAGAACTGTAAAAGTATTCAAACTCTTTGACACAGTAATTTTATTCTGGGGAATGTAACCCAAAGAACCCTTTGCTACACACACACACACACACACACACAGATACACACACACACACACACACACACAAACACTATTTTAAACAAAAGCTCTCAAGCAAGTGATAATAGTGAATTATGAAAACAACACGGTATACAGCAATATGAGTGACAACTAAGCAAAATTTTAATAACATGTGCACCACGTGAAAACATGAAAATGTTCACATAAAGTAATCTGAAATGGAAAAAGCAGGCACAGGACTTCCCTTGTGGTACAGTGGTTAGGACTCCATGCTTCCACTGCAGGTGGCCTGGGTTCAATCCCTGGTCGAGAAACTAACATCCCACAAACCGTGTATGGCCAAAAGGAAAAAAAAAAAGAAAGAAAGAAATAGCAGGCATGCATATTTGGTAAGTGTAAAGGGATGGAAGACTTGAATAACCACTTCCCAAAAGCCCAGTAAAGTTGTTCAACTTCATTAATTACCAGGAAATTATTACAAATGATAACCATAATATGACATGATAATTACATCATGAAAACCATACCACTTCACACCTACCACAATGGCTCAAAAGACAATACCAAGCATTGGTAAGGACATAGAATAACTGAACTTTCATACACTGTTGCTGGGAGTGTATCAAATTGGAAAACTGTTTGGCAGAATTTATTCTACTCCTGGATGTACGCCCAAGAGAAATTCACATACTAGAATGTTCGGAACAGCATCATTCCTAACAAGCCCAAACTGCAAACTATTAGAACACACCTCAGGAATACAATGGATCTGTAAGTTGTGGATATTCACACAATGGGATACTATATGTAGGAATCTGCAATCTATAACCTGCAAGTCAAATCCAGCCTGCTGCCTGTTTTTGTAAATAAAATTTTACCTGGACACAGCCATACTCATTTGTTTACATTCTGTCTAAGGCTTTTCTTATCAGCATAGTTGAGTAGTTGTGATAGAAATTATTAATATATGGCTCACGGGCTTAAAATATTTATTTACTCTCTGCCCCGACACAGAAAAATTTGGCTCTATAGCAATGGGAATGAACTGCAAGTACACACAATGAATGAATCTCACAGACTGTTGAGCAAAAAAAAAAAAAAACAAGACCCAAAAGAGTACACACTGTAGTTGGTTGATTCCATTTACAAAAGGTACAAAATCAGGCAAAACTCTTACGCTGTTAGCAATCAGGACGGTGATTATCTCTGGGGAGGTAGTATCTGAAATAGGGCATGAAGGGGGCTTCTGGGGCTAGGGTCATGTTCTGTTTCTTGTTCTAGATGCTGTTTGTGAATATTCTTCCACCTCTGCACTTATGATTTACGAGCTTTTCATAATATATTAAGTACAAAGCTGGGTATATATTATGCATTCATCAGCATAAATTTTAAAAGTATAAAAAGACCATTACTGAAATTTGAAAAATTAGAAAAAACTACATGCACTAGGTTGTTTCGATGTCCATCAACAGATCAACAGATAAAGAAGTTGTGGTACATATATACAATGGAATATTACTCAGCCATAAAAGGAACACATTTGAGTCAGTTCTAATGAGGTGGATGAACCTAGAACCTGTTATACAGAGTGAAGTAAGTCAGAAAGAGAAAAACAAACATTGTATATTAACACATATATATGGAATCTAGAAAGATGGTACTAATGAACCTATCTTCAGGGCAGCAACAGAGAGGCAGACATAGAGAAGAGACTTGTAGACACAGTGGGGGAAGGAGAGGGAGGGACAGTTTGAAAGAGTAACACTGAAACATATACATTATCATATTTAAAATAGATAGCCAGTGTGAATTTGCTATATGACTCAGGGAGCTCACACCAGTACTCTGTGACAACCTAGATAGGTGGGATGGGGTGGGAGGTGGGATGGGGTGGGAGGTGGGAGGGAGGCTCAAGAGGGAGGGGACACATGTATACAAATGACTGATTCATGTTGATGTATGGCAGAAACTAATAATATTGTAAAGCAATTATCCTCCAATTAAAAATAAATTACATGCACTGAATGTATTGATACTATCTCAGGTTGGAACCTGGAACAAAAAATGACAGCAAAAAAGCTGGGGAAATCCAAACCAAATCTGTAGTTCAGTTAATAGTAATGTACTTGGACTTCCCTGACAGTCCAGAGATTAAGGCTCTGTGCATCCACTGCAGGGGGTACAGGTTCCATCTCTGGTCGGGAAACTAAGATCCCACAATCTTAGCACAGCCACACGAACACACACAAAAGTAATGTGCCAATGTTGCTGGTTCCTAAGGTACCATGTACATTATGGAAGATGCTAACATTAGGGCAAACTTGGTGAGGGGTACATGGGAGTTCTATACCAGCTTTACAACTTTTCTGTAAATCTAAATTTATCTCAAAAGAAAAAATAGTTTTTGGAAAAACTATAGAGCTAGCAACAGTTCACAAATGTTTTGGTCTCGGGATGCCTTTACACTCTTAGCATTTATTGAGGACCCCCAAAGAGCTGTGGCTTGTGTGGGTTATATCTATCAATATTTACTGTATAGAAATTAAAACAGAAAATTTAAAAATAAATATTCAGGGGACTTCCCTGGTGGTCCAGTAGTTGAGAATCTGCCTTGCAATGCAGGGGACACAGATTTGATCCCTGGTGGGGGAATTAAGATCCCACCCAAGCCACAAAGGAAAGATCCTGCAGGACCTGAGTGCTGCAACTAAGACCTGATGCAGCCAAATAAATAAACAAACATGAAAAAAAAGTATCCATCAATTCATTTAAAATAAGAAACCTATTGCATATTAACATAAATCATATTCTTTTATGAAAAAAACTATATTTTCCAAAACAAACAAAATTAGCCAGAGGAATGGCATTGTTTTACATGTTTGCAAATCTCTCAGCTATTGCATAAAGAGGACAGTGGATTCTCCAAGCACTTCTCCCTTCACTGTTTTGTGTTAGCAAACATATCGCTTGGAAAATGCTGCCGTACTTTAGGGAGAGAATAACAGTGACAAATGCAAACAATGCCTTAGTATTATTATGAAATAATAGTTAGTAGTTTTATTTAAACAGGTGGGATTTCTGTACTGCGTTATATAGGAATGGATTAAATGGTAAGATTTCTTGTTCAATAAAATTGCTTCAATTAGATATTTTTTTATGTTAAAAACCAAGTCTCCTGCAGGAAGCGATTAATAATTAAGCCGTCGCTGCCAAGAGGCCCGCAGCTCCTGTTTGAGCTTGTGTTTCTGCATCTTTCCTGCAACAGAACGGAGGCTCCTGCCCTGGTTGCCAAGGACACGCTGTCCCAGCTGGAAAACCCTGATCACCACATTGCCTCCAGCAGATGTCCATGCAGGGTTTTTTAATGCCATGCTAAGTGGCTGGGGCCGAGGTCATGCATGGGGGGAAGGGTGCAGCCTGCTCAGGTTTTTTGGGGGGGGGCTCACACCAGAGCCCTTGTCTCTCAGGGATGCAGTGCACAGGCATGCCCGGGCTTGCACACCACGCTGTCAACAGGGTACCTCTGGCCAGCACTGCCTGCCTAAAGCTGCCTTTTTTCTATTGGTTTCTTCTTTTATATCAAGTAGATGTGATTTTGTACTTTTTATTGAAGTATAGCCTGGATATGGGAAAGTGCACCTATGATAAGATACAGTTTCATGCATTTCCACAAACTGAGCACAGCCCTGCAGCCCTTACCCCAGAAGCCTGGGCCTCCCCCCCCCCACCCCCAGCCCATCCTCAGGCAGAAAATCTTGCAGGATAGCTACTTTCCTAATTTCTTTTTTTTTTTTCCAATCAGGTTTTACTTTATTTTATTTATTTTTGGCTCTACTGGCTCTTTCATGCTGCAAGGGCTTTTCTCTAGTTTCAATGCGCAGGCTTCTCATTGGGGTGGCTTCTCCTATTACCACGCACAGGTTCTGGGGCTCTCAGGCTTCAGTAGTTGTGGCTTCCAGGGTCTAGAGCACAGGCTCAAGACTTGTGGCACACAGGCTTACTTGTTCCACAGCACGTGGGATCTTCCCAGATCAGGTATCAAACCCATGTCTCCTGCATAGGCAGGCGGATTCTTTACCACTGAGCCACCAGGGAAGCCTGCCACTCTCCTAACATCTAACACATAAATTCGTTTTGCTGATTTCTATAAACAGAATCAACTGTACCTATTCTTTTGTGTGTGGCTTCTTTTGCTCAGGGTCTTATCAGTATCCATGTTATGACATTCAGTGTAGTTCATTCATTTCCACTGCGGGATAGTGAGTATTCCATTGTATGACTATACTGCAATTGTTTATGCATTCTCTGAGGACATCTGGGCTATTTCCAGTTTGGGGCTACTATGAATAAGGCACCCATGAACAATCCTGTAGGAATCTTTTTGTGGAAACATTAGCTAGTTTTAAGTGTAAACTTACCATGTTTTTCTTTTTTTAAACCGAACAGTACAGGTTATAATGTGAAAAGCAGAAATTGCCTTTCTCATCTCTGTCTCCTTTCAATGCTTTTTTTGTAAGCCTTACTAAGTTTCTCCTTTCAGAAATATCTTGAGCATCTAAATACTTATGCATACAAATGAGATCACTCTTTTGGCACTTGGGTTGGTTTTTTTTTTTTTTTCATGAACAATTATCTTGGAGATTGTATGAGTCATGATGTGCTGGAATATGCTGAAGTAATGAAAAGTATTCACAATCTCGGTGATTTAAATTTTCCCCCTCCTACTACATGTCTAAGCTAGGGAGATAAGAGATTCATGCTCATCATAGTCACTCAGAGACCCAAGCCCCATCCCAACATTTGTGTCTGTTACAGGGAAGAGTCAATTCTGACTCCATGCTGGATCTGTTACTTTAACGTTTGTTTCCCATTGCTTTTGCTCACTAAAAGGATACTGTCCATATATAAGGCCTCCCTTGGGGAACCCTGCCCCTCTGCCTGAATATTAAACCAAAGCGCCTTTGTTCAGAACCCTGTCTACCTGTGGATGGCTACAGGAAGGAAGAAATTAACACATCTGCTTCCTGAGGCTGGGCATTCCAGGAGATATTTGCAACATTAATGGCCATTTTACTTTACTTCCTCACATCCCCGCATCTCTGTTCTGTAAAAGAACCTGGCATCCAGACCCCAATAAGATGGTTAAGATATTATTCTGACATCTTCTTAGTCTACTGGCTTTCTTTCTTTTTTTTTTTTTTTTTTTTTTTTGCAGTAGAAGATTTTATTTTATTTACTGGTTCAAAGTATTTTTTTTTTCATTTATTTTTATTAGTTGGAGGCTAATTACTTCACAACATTGCAGTGGGTTTTGTCATACATTGACATGAATCAGCCATGGGAGTTACATGTGTTCCCCATCCCGATCCCCCCTCCCACCTCCTGTCTGCTGGCTTTCTGAATAAAGTCAGACTCCTTGCCCAAACACCATGTCATGTGGTGAGCAGACCTTGGACTCAGTAACATGTCCACAATCACTGGGGCAGGGAGAGGGGATATCATACACCAGTACTTAAGGTGTTCACACCAGAAGGGACATATATCATTTTTGCTTACATATCATTGGTCACAGTCTTACCCTGTGTACAGCGGGGGGAGAAGTGTGGAAATTCGGGGGGAACTTTTTTTTTTGCCACACTGCAAAGTTTCCCAACCAGGGATCAAACCCAGGCCCTTGGCAGTGAGAGTGCGGAGACCTAACCACTAGACTGCCAGGGAAGTCCCTCAGAACATCTTTAGTGAATACCACAGACATCTTTTCACATCAGGGCATACAGATCTACCTCATTCAACCACAGTAAAAATGTACTGCAAATGTCTTAACCAATGCCTCTCATTGGGCAATATAAGCCATTCAACAATAAATGTTCTTTCACATTTATCTTTACCCACTTGTTTCAAGTACATCAGTAGGCTAAATTCCTTGAAGGAGAATTGCTGACTCAAACAGTTTGTGCATCTTTAAACTGTACTTTGTTGTTGTTGTTGTTGCTTATTGTTTAGTCACTAAGTCATCTCAGATTTGTTTGCGATCCCATGAACCATAGCCCACCAGGCTCCTCCATTCATGGGATTTCCTGGGCAAGAATACTGGAGTGGGTTGCCAGTTCTATTTCCAGGGTATCTTTCTGACCCAGGGATTGAACCCATATCTCACTGCATTGGCAGGTGGGTTCTTTACCACTGAGCCACCAGGGAAGATATATTGTCAAATTGTTAGATCTTAATAAATTATCTCCTGAAGGAGTTGCCAATTTACACACAGATCAAGAGAGAATGAGAATTTCTGTTTCCGCCATGTCCTGGTTCTATCAAACTTTTAAATCCTTGACCATTAGATAGGCTAATATTGTCATTTTAATTTGTATTTCTTTAATTAGGATTTATATTCAGCATCTTATTGCATGCCTATTAGCCACTGTTATTTCTTTTTCTGTAAATTACCCGTTCTTGACCTTTGCTCATTTTCTATTGGGTTACTAGTCTTTGTTCTCATTGATTAGTAAGAGCTCTTTATATATTCAGGAAATCTGCCTATAATCTGCCATGTGTATTTCAAGATTTTGGGGGGGGGATATGTATTATTTTTTGTCTTTTTAAGAGATTTTTCATTTTTTTAAATTATGAAAGTATGATAACACATTTATAGGAGAGTTGGAAAATACAGAACAAAGTTACCTATAGTTCCTTTATATATTAAAATTATTTTTTTAGCTAAATTAAGATTTTTAGTTGGAGTTTCAATATCAAACTCTCAAAAATTATTTTTTATCTTTAGGTATGGTATTTTTGTTTACAGAGACATTTAAAATTTTACATTGATCAAAACTACCAGTTTTTGCTTTGTGAATTCTGGGTTTAGGAACTTGTTTTAAAAGGTTTTTCCCAATGAAAATATTTGTTTTAACCACCCATATTTCTTTCTAAAACATTTATATTCTTTTATTCTTGGAGATCTCTCTTTTCATTTAAGGACAGGATTGGTGTTACTAAAAATCTGTTTCTTGAAGAAAGTGGGTGGATGAATATTGTACTGAACACTTATTTTGCATTTCAACTGCCCCCTACCCCCACAGGCATGTTGGGCTCTGAAACTCTTCCTAAATTCACTCAATTCTTTCTCCAGGAAAATATCATTACTGGCCTAATTACAGATATTTCACTTGGAAAAAATTGATCTGAGTCAGCAGGAGCTGTTCCTGCCTCCTTTCCAAATCTTGTTTCCTGCACACAGACACCATAATTATAGGACTGAGTTGAGCTGATGGAACAACCACAAAACTGGCAAGATAAAAGGAAGCTCAAGAAAATTGAGGCTGGCTACTTTGTATTCCCTTTTTCCTAGGACTGAAAACTTCAGAAACCCACAAACTAAACGCCTATGATAACTAAATTTAAAGCAAAAGGAGCAATTCTCACATGTACATAAAAATGATGTAACTTTCTGGCTTCAACTTCAGCAATAGTTGGCTCACCAAATTAGGTAAGATTCTTCTTTTTTTCCTCCATTCATTTATCTCTTAAGCACAGACTTCCAATACACACAATGAATCCTATCTAGATTTTTTTAAACCCTAGCAGGTTACACAAAGTTGAGTTATAGTAAAAAATCACAGATTAGAGTGGGTTGTGGCCAAGTGTCTGTCTTATATTTGAGGAAATCAAGTAGAGTTGTCAGATAAAGTAGAGGCCGGCTGCCCAATAAATTTAAATTTCAGGTTAACAGTGCATAGTTTTTTAGCATATTTCAAATATTTCATGCAGCAACATGGATGGACCTAGAGATTATCATACTAAGTGAAATAAGTCAACAGGAAAAGACAAATATATGATATCACTTATGTGCAAAATCTAAAGAAAATGATACAAATGAATTTATATACAAAACAGAAACAGACCCACAAACATAAACTTCTGGTTATCAAAGGGGAAAGGAAGGGAGGGATAAATTAGGTGTTTGGGATTAATGTGTACACATTGCTAAATATAAAATATTAGTAGATAACCAACAAGGATCTACTGTATAACATGGGGAACTATATTCAACATCTTATAATAACCTATATAGTGGAAAAGAACCTGAAAAAGAATATATATGTATATGCATAACTGAATCACTTTGCTATACACCTGAAATATTATAAATCAACTATACTTCAATTAAAAAATATCTTATAGAATGTGCTTATCCTAAAAACTTTATTCATTGTTTATTTGAAATTCAAATTTTTTTGACCTATGGAAATGATATACTAGAGATTCCTGATGTTGTCCTCCTAATATTCTGAAACAAACTATATTTGATAATATTAGTTTTAAAATATTGTCCATATTTTATTTGCTTAGTGCTTTGTGTTAGATTTTTTTTTTTTTTTCATTTTAAGAGTATCATTCTTTCAATCCTCTCTGTCACACTTGGAAAGATTTTATGTCAGGGTTACATTAGCTTCAAAAAATGCATTTGCCATGATCTGACTTTTTAAATCACTGGCTGTTTAAATACTCCATGAAAATCTGAAAAGAAAAACCAACAAATAATCAGTGTGGGAATTTGAATACAGCTTCCCAATAGAATATAAGCTGCAAGGAGGATTTCTGTCTGTTTTGTTCACTACTGTATCCCTACTGTTCTAGAACAGTGCCTGGTATTCAGTAAATGTTTGTTGAATAAATGGAAAGTAATGAATAGTCTCCCTGGACACTTAAAAAAAAAAAGAAATTCAAATTTAACTGTCTTTTGTATTTTTATTTGCTAAATTTGGCCAAGTATATTGCCAAGGACCAGAGTACAAAAGGAGGCCCCTACACTATATGTCTAAAGACTAAGTTATACACCCAACTAGCAAACTGTTCAATAAATATGTTCTATTCTCCTGTCTTGACAAAAACACCCTCACAATGACAGAGTTGTTAAATATATATGTAAAGCTATGATATCTTTTGTATGAATGAAAGTCAATAAAATATCAAAAACTACTGAAATTAGTTATGTTTAGGTATGTCTGTGTATTTTCTGAGTTTCAGTTCAGTTCAGTTCAGTCGCTCAGTCATATCCAACTCTTTGCGACCCCATGGACTGCAGCACGCCAGGCCTCCCTGTCCATCACCAACTCCCAGAGCTTACTCAAACTCATGTCCATCGAGTTGGTGATGCCATCCAACCATTTCATCCTCTTCTCCTCCCACCTTCAATCTTTCCCAACATCAGGGTCTTTTCAAATGAGTCAGTTCTTTACATCAGGTGGCCAAAGTATTGGAGTTTCAGACTCAGCATCAGTCCTTCCAATGAATATTTAGGACTGATTTCCTTTAGGATGGACTGATTGGATCTCCTTTCTGTCCAAGGGACTCTCAAGAGTCTTCTCCAACACCACAGTTCAAAAGCATCAATTCTTCAGCACTCAGCTTTCTTTATAGTCGAACTCTCACATCCATACATGACTACTGGAAAAACTATAGCTTTGACTAGACAGACCTTTGTTGGCAAAGTCACGTCTCTGCTTTTTAATATGCTGTCTAGGTTGGTCATAACTTTCCTTCCAAGGAGTAAGCGTCTCTTAATTTCATGGCTGCAGTCACCATCTGCAGTGATTTTGGAGCCCCCAAAAATAAAGTCTGTCACTGTTTCCACTGTTTCCCCATCTATTTGCCATGAAGTGATGGGACCAGATGCCATGATCTTAGTTTTCTGAATGCTGAGTTTAAACCAACTTTTTCACTCTCCTCTTTCACTTTCATCAAGAGACTCTTTAGTTCTTTTTCACTTTCTGCCATAAGGGTGGTGTCATCTGCATATCTGAAGTTATTGATATTTTCCCCAGCAATCTTGATTCTAGTTTGTGCTTCATCCAGTTCAGCATTTCTCATGATGTACTCTGCATATAAGTTAAATAAGCAGGGTAGTAATATACAGCCTTGATGTATTCCTTTCCCAATCTGGAACCAGTCTATTGTTCCATGTCCAGTTCTAACTGTTGCTTCCTGACCTGCATACAGATTTCTCAAGAAGCAGGTCAGGCGGTCTGGTATTCCCATCTCTTTAAGAATTTTCCAGTTTGTTGTGATCCACACAGTCAAAGGCTTTGGTGTAGTCAATAAAGCAGAAGTAGATGTTTTTCTGGAACTCTCTTGCTTTATTGATGATCCAACGGATGTTGGCAATTTGATCTCTGGTTCCTCTGCCTTTTCTAAATCCAGCTTGAACATCTGGAAGTTCATGGTTCACATATTGTTGAATCCTGGCTTGGAGAATTTTGAGCATTACTTTACTACTGTGTGAGATGAGTGCAATTGTGCAGTAGTTTGAACATTCTTTGACATTGACTTTCTTTGGGATTGGAACGAAAACTGACCTTTTCCAGTCCTGTAGCCACTGCTGAGTTTTCCAAATTTGCTGGCATACTGAGTGTAGCACTTGCATAGCATCATCTTTTAGGATTTGAAACAGCTCAATTGGAATTCCATCACCTCCACTAGCTTTGTTCATAGTGATGCTTCCTAAGGTGCACTTGACTTCACATTCCAGGATGTCTGACTCTAGGTGAGTGATCATACCATTGTGATTATCTGGGTCTTGAAGATCTGTTTTGTATAGTTCTTCTGTGTATTCTTGTCACCTCTTCTTAATATTTTCTGCTTCTGTTAGGTCCATATCATTTCTGTCCTCTATTGCGTCCATCTTTGCATGAAATGTTCTCTTGGTATCTCTGATTTTCTTGAAGAGATCTCTTGTCTTTCCCATTCTATTGTTTTCCTCTATTTCTTTGCACCGATCACTAAGGAAGGCTCTTATCTCTCCTTGCTCTTCTCTGGAACTCTGCATTCAAATGGGTATATCTTTCCTTTTCACCTTTGCTTTTAGCTTCCCTTCATTTCACACTTATTTGTAAGGCCTCCTCAGACAGCCATTTTGGTTTTTTGCATTTCTTTTTCTTGGTGATGACATTGCCTCCTGTACAATCTTATACATCCATAATTCTTCAGGCACTCTGTCTATCAGATCTAATCCCTTGAATCTATTTCTCACTTCCACTGTATAATCGTAAGGGATTTGATTTAGGTCATACCTGAATGGTCTAGTGGTTTTCCCTACTTTCTTCAATTTAAGTCTGAATTTGGCAATAAGGAATTCATGATCTGAGCCACAGTCAGCTCCCAGTCTTGTTTTTGCTGACTGTATAGAGCTTCCCCGTCTTCGGCTGCAAAGAATATAATCAATCTGATTTCGGTATTGACCATCTGGTGATGTCCATGAGTAGAGTTTAGGTGATGTCTATTTGTGAGTTTAGGGGAGTAATAAAATAAAGGTGTTCATAATTCATATATTAGCGTAAATATATACAGCTTAAGTTTTATTTTTTTGCCTTAGTTTACAAAGTCACAAATTATGCTACTATAATTAAAAATTTCACAAAACTAGTATTCTGTGGATAGTAATTATCTAAAGGATTTTAATGAAGATGTGTTTTAGAAATATTTAGTCTCCCTCCTATGTGTATTGCCTCACTCACAACACTTCTGACACCTGAATTTCTCCTTCCAAGGGTTTCCCTATCAAGCAATTCTCTGTGACACCAGCTGGGTGGGTGTCCTACAATTCAACTCAATTCTGACACCATCTACAGATCCCACAAGTTAAGGGCTCAGTCCCACAAGACTGCTCCACCCTCAACTTCAGATGCCAATTGCAACCCCAGGTTATTGCCGGTACTTCTGACATCTGGCTATAAATTAGAGGTTCCCATGACTCCTTCCTCAAATTTGATTCATTTGCTAGAGTGACTCATATAACTCAGAGAAACGGTTTATGTACTGCTTACCAATTTATTATAAAAGGATATGATAAAAGATACAGATGAACAGGCAGATGGAAGAGAGGTGTAGGGCAAAGTATGTGGGAAGGGGGTTGGAGCTTCCAGCCCTGTCTGGGTGCGTCACTCTCCCCAAATCTCCATATGTTCACCAACCCAGAACTCTCCCAAACCCAGTATTTTGGGGATTTTTGTGGAGGCTTCCTCACATAGGCCTGGTTGATTACTAGCTCCATTTCCAACCTCTCTCCCTGCTTTGGAGAATGGGGGATGGGACCGAAAATTCCATGCTTCTAATCATGCTTTGGTCTTTCTGGTGATCCAGTCCCCATTCCGGACCCCACCAAGAGACATCTCATTAGAGCAAAGGACCCTGGTATCATCCAGGAAATTCCAAGAGATTTAAGAGCTCTATGTCAGGAACTGGGGCCAAAGATCAAATAATGGAAACAAAGATGCTCCTAGTGCTCTTATCACTTAGGAAATGACAAGCGTTTGGGGAACTTTGTGCCAGAAACCAGACACCGAAACCAATATATGTATTTTCTATTATCTCACAAGATGTAATTGCATTAAAATTATATACATTTTTCATATATTTACATCAAATTTTTAAATTGGGCTTCCCTGGTGGCTCAGACAGTAAAGTGTCTGACCACAATGTGGGAGACCTGGGTTTGGTCCCTGGGTTGGGAAGATCCCCTGGAGAAGGAAATGGCAACCCACTCCAGTACTCTTGCCTGGAAAATTCCGTGGATGGAGGAGCCCGGTAGGTTACAGTCCATTGGGTCGCAAAGCGGCAGACATGACTGAGTGACTTCACTTTCACTTTCACATAGCAAAAATCAAAATATTAAAACATTTTTATATGTTTCAAAAATATTTTTCTCATAAAATATTCAAAATTGTGTATTAAAATTCAATGGCAGTGGTTGCCAAGGGATGGGGTGGAGGAAATGGGGAGTTAGTGTTTAATGGGTACCGAGTTTCAGTTTTGCAGGATGAAAAGAATTCTGGAGAGGGATATCGATGATGATTGCAAAACAATATAAATATATTTAATACTATTGAACTCTACACTTAAAGCTAGTTACAGTGGTAAATTTTATATGTGTTTTACCATAATAAAAACATTTTTAAAGAAATGGGAAATATAATCAACAGATACCAAATTTTTTTTCCAAATTTTTATCTGAATTATTTAAGATGACATTTTAATTTGTTTTTGAAAGATTAATTACTACATATTTGACAATAAAACAATATAAAAAATTTCACAGATTAGGTTGAGACCCAAATATACAACAAATTGAGTAATATAAATTTTTTATATTATGTTTTAAAATATAAAAATAATTTTAAAATAAAATTATCTATTACTACTTATATCTTAAAATATCGTTCAATATCTGATGATGTCCCTCAGCTGCTATATTGTGAAAATCACTTTCATTCCATGAGTACGTCCAGAGCCATGCATTGGGATTCTAAGAGAAGCAAGAAAATGGACACTCAATCACTGGGGCAATGGGTTATACTCATGTGATATTCAGTGACAACATCCTTTTTCTTACCAAGCGCTTCAGTCCTTCAAACCTTCCTCCTCACGTTCTGAAACGCTCTCTACCTCTGGAGTCTTCAGCAGCCCAACCCACAAATCCCCACAGCATATGGCTCTGGTCACATTTTTATTTTTTGGCCTCGAGGCTTATGGGATCTTAGTTCCCTGACCAGGGCTTGAACCCAGGCCCTCAGCAATGAAAGCACAGAGTCCTAACCACTGGACCACCAGGAATCCCCCTCTGGGCTCCTTTTGTTTGAAGGCCACAGGTTTCCTAAACACCAGTCAGTCTTGGGAGTGGATATTCAAGGTCACAGGCCAGCCTATGCCCAGTGCCAGATCCTAAGCCAAGAGGTGCTTATGTGCTTGTTAATAAGTGTGTTTTCATGACTTGCCATGGGGCTCTCTGAAATGAGGAGCACAGAGCCGGGGCCCCACTACCCTAGATCCAAGGATGGTACTGGCTGTGGGAGTATTACAGATTAAAATGAATTCAAGAAGGAAGTAATCATTCAGACCCTTGGCAAGGGTAAGTTTGACAGCTTTTTCTCCCATTCTACAAACATAAGGAAACAACCATGCTTTTGTAGAAAGTTTGATTAAAGTTAAATGTCAACCAGGCAATAGCAAGTGGGGGTTTGGCCACATCCACCCAAAGCCTGAAGACAGGTGACAAGAAAACCCCTCACAGAGGCCTTCCCTGTTTCCTTCCCTCCCCCAGGTAGGGATAGAGTGGGGACCTCTTCTCTAGTCCCTAACCCCACGGATGCCATTTTCCCCCTCCAATGGGAGTAATCTTCTCTCTTCAATTTGAGGTCAATTTACAACATATTCAAATTTCAAATATCAAGGCTCCGGGGCTTGGCAATGGGCCAGGAATCCGGGGCTTGATACCTGGACTTTGCCTTTCCAGCTAACTTGAGGGTTCCCACTCTGCCTGCATTTTTCAGCAGTTGGCAAGTTCCCAGCTTCATCTGGGCGTGCCCCATCATACCAGAGCCCCGCCCCCAGGCTGGGGAGTTATAGAACCTTCTCTGTTGTTCCAGTGTGGACAAAGGGGAACCCTCCTACACTGTTGGTGGGAGTGTCAATTGGTGCAGCCACTACAGAAAACAGTTGAGAGGTTTCTAAAAATAGAGTTACTATATGATCTAACAATCCTACCCCTGCATGTATCTAGAGAAAACTCTAATTCAAAACAGATACATGCATCCCAATGTTCATAGCAGCAT
Source organism: Muntiacus reevesi (assembly GCF_963930625.1). Classification (NCBI taxonomy): domain Eukaryota; kingdom Metazoa; phylum Chordata; class Mammalia; order Artiodactyla; family Cervidae; genus Muntiacus; species Muntiacus reevesi. The sequence continues at coordinate 39,872,410 of NC_089271.1, read as the reverse complement.
TATTTACAATAGCCAAGACATAGAAGCAAACTTCATCCATAAAGAGATGAATGGATAAAGAAGATAGGGTATATAGATATACAGTGGAATATTACTCAGCCATAAAAAGAATGAATTTTTTTAAAAAAAAGAATGAATTAATGCAATTTGCAGCAACATGAATGGACCTAGATACTATCACGTGAAGCGAAGGAAGTCAGACAGAAAGATGAATACCATATGATTTCACTTACATGTGGGATCCAAAAAATGCTACAAATGAACTTACGTACAAAACAGAAACAGACTCACAGACATAGAAAACAAACTTATAGCTACCAAAGGGGAAAAGGGAGGGTAAGGGAGGGACAAATTAGAAGTTTGATTAGCAATATACACACTGCTATATATAAAATAGACAATAAGGTCCTACTGTATAGCACAGGAAACTATATTCAATATCTTACAGTCAACTATAATGGAAAATAATCTGAAAAAGAATATATATATCCGAATCACCTTGCTATACACCAGAAAGTAATATAACATTGTAAATCAACTATACTTCAATAAACTTTTTTAAAAACACACAAAAAAGAATCCTCTCTCCTATTCCTTTGAGCAAGAAGCTGAAATCTTCAACCAAAGAAAAATCTGCAGTAGACTTCTCACCTGGGGAGGCAGCTGCTAGTCTTTTACCCCATGACTCCATTAAAGAGGCTGATTTTCATCATTATGCATTCTCATTGAGGCTTTTTTTCATGAATTTTTAAACATAAGCATTCATATGTCTTCCCTGGGATTCCCTGGTGGCTCAATGGGTGAAGAATCCGCCTGCAATGCAGGAGACCTGGGTTCAATCCCTGGGTTGGGAAGATCCCCTGGAGGAGGGCATGGCAACCCACTCCAGTATTGTTGCCTGGAGAATCCCATGGACAGAGGAGCCTGACAGGCCAGTCCGTAGGATCACAAAGAGTCGGACATGACTGAGTGTCTAAGCACACACATGGCACATTCATATGTCACACACACACACACACACACACACACACACACACAAATCTCAAAAATGACTGCAGGGACTTCCCTGGTGGTCTCCGTGCTCCCAACACAGGGGCCCAGTTTCAATCCCTGGTCAGGGAACTAGATCCCACATGCCCCAACGAAGTGTTCACAGGCTGCAACTAAAGATTCCACAAGCTGCAGCCAAATTAATGATTAAATGAAGGATTCCATTTTAGAGCTCACTAGGTTAGTTAGATGGAGTTGCCATAAGTTAAGAGAACACAGGAGGAGGAACTTTCCTGGTGTCCAGTGACTAAGACTGCATGCTTACAACACAGGGGGCCTGGATTTGATCCCTGGTCAGGGAACTAGATCCCACATGTCTAGATCCTGCATGATGCAACAAAGATCCAAGATCTCACGTGCTACAGCTAAGATGTGACACAATCCGATAAATAGAAATAAATAAATAAATATTAAAAGAGAGAGAGAACACAGAAGAAAAAAAATAACGTGGATGGGAAAGTGAGGAGGCTGGTTTGACACATGTGAGGCGGCAGAGCCCCTGGATGTAGTGAAATGGCTAACAGGTGACTGGAGATTTCAGTTGAAGCTCCAAGGAGAAGTCTGGGATACAAGCGCATCTATCATCTGTGTCTATCAGTCAGATAAAATTTGGGGCCAAAACAAACTCATGCATTTATATTCCCACAGACACGGCGATTCTGTGACTGGGAAGGACAACTCCTAGGACTTATGTGATGTCACAAGGAGAGAAGCAGAGTTGTTGAGAAGAGTAGTTAGCTGAGGGGGCAGAAAATAGAGTTTCATGGCAGAATCAGATCTCAGGTTTGCAGACTGCAGATTTAACCCCAGGAAGTCAGGAGACAGAGGGAAACTGAGGGGTTTAAGATAAGACAGAACACTAAAGACAGCTTAGCAAAGTCACCTCAAAAGGTTAGAGCAATTGTCCCAGATGACTCAGCAGAGCACCTTAGTTCATCAGTGACTCAATTCTGCCTCCCCCAATTCTGGTCCCAGCTCTCCTCTGAATCCCCCTGGGTGGCTGTCAGTGTCTCTCTCTTGTCTTTCAAAGGAGCAAGGGGGCAACTACTCTAACCTAGAGAATTAATAGGGCTTCCCAGGTGGCACAGTGGTAAAGAACCCGCCTGCCAATGCAGGAGACATAAGAGACCTGGGTTCGATCCCTGGGTCAGGAAGATCCCTTGGAGGAGGGCACGGCAACCCACCCCACTATTCTTGCCTGGAGAATCCCATGGCCAGAGGAGCCTGGCAGGCTACAGTCCATGGGGTCCCAAAGAATTGGACATGACTAAAGTGACTTATCACACAAAGAATTAAGAAACATGTAAATGAATATATTTAACATATAAAAATTATTCCATTTCATGGGAATAATGACTAATCGCCCATTTTAAAAGGGTTTGTTAATAAATGAGTCGGCAGTGGCTTCCCTGGTGGCTCAGTGGTAAAGAATCTGCCTGCCAATGCTGGAGACATTGGTTCGATCCCTGGTCCAGGAAGATCCCACATGCTGTGGAGCAGCTAAGCCAATGTGCCACAATTATGGAACCTGTGCTCTAGAGCCCGAGAACCGTGACTACTGAAACCTGCGTACCCTACTGAAGCCTAGATCCCATGCTCTGCACCCAGAGAAGCCACTGCAATGAGAAGCCTGTGCATCACAACTGGAGAGGAGCCTCTGCTCGCCACAGCTAGAGAAAAGCCTGTGCAGCACAAAGACCCAGAACAGCCAGATATAAATAAATAAATAAAAATAAATCAGTGAGTCACCAGTATGCAATGTACAGCACGGGGAATATAGTCAACAGCTATGGAATATCTTTGTATAGTGACAGATGGTATGTAGACTTACCATAATGGTCATTCTCTAATGCATAGAAACTTTGAATCACTATGTTGTGTACCAGGAACTAACATAGTGTTGCAGGTCAATTATATTTCAAAACCAAACAAACTCATAGGAAAAAAAAAATGAACAGATTTGTGGTTCCCAGGGGAATGGTGGGAGGGGGAACTGGATGAAGGCAGTCAAAAGGTAACACTTCCAGTTATAAGTAAATACTAGGGATGTAACATACAATATGATTAATATAATTAACACTGCCGTATGCTATATATGAGAGTTGTTCAGAGAGTAAATCCAAAGAGTTCTCATCACAAGGGAAAAAAATTTTTTTTCTTTTATTTTGTATCTATATGACATGATGGCTGTTCACTAAACTTATCATAGTAATCATGTCATGAAGTATTTAAGTCAAATCATCATGCCGTACATCTTAAACTTATGCAGTGCTATGTGTCAATCATATCTCAGTAAAACTGGAAGAAAAGAAAATAAATAAAATAGGGTGTGTGGCATAAGCTTATGTACAGAGTATTGAAATTATTTCATAGGTTGGGAGACTTAGGTGGAGGATGAAACAAACTAATCCCAAACCAATTCAGAGTTAAATCTACCTCCTGTTCCTTCCTTTCCTCATTCTCAACCATCATCCATTTGACTTCATCCTGTGGCTTCCCTACCCACCCACCCACCCACCCCCCACCCTGCCCCAAAGAATAAAGCTGTTCTGCTCTCTCTCCAGCTTCCAGAATGGTGCCTGACACAAAGTAGGCGCTCAGCCAACAGTCACTGAATGACTGAACTGATTCTCTGAAAGTGTATTGGAATCAGATTCCTGATCAAGAAGAGTTACATCCTGCTCAACAACAGAAGTTTCTCTTTTTTTCCCCTTTATAATTCTTTTTTTAGATGATAAAAGTCATTTGGAAAACTTGAAAAGTTTAGAAAAGTAGAGAATTTGGCAGCAGCAGAAAAGTTATGAAGAGAAGAAATTCTCTGATATCTTACTACTCCAGGCTACCACAAAACATATGAAGGGTTTTAGGTTTTGGCAATAGTGGTTAAAGAAACCACCTGCCAATGCAGGAGACTTAAGAGACGTGGGTTGGATCCCTGGATTGGGAAGATCCCCTGGAGGAGGAAGTGGCAACCCACTCCAGTATTCTTGCCTGGAAAGTCCCATGGACAGAGGAGGCTGGTGGGCTACAGTCCATGGGGTTGCAAAGAGTCGGACGTGACTGAAGTGACTTAGCACATGCAGTAGCAGGAACATAATTAATCAAGTAATCTGTGTTCATAATTGAAATATTAGAGATAGAAGCAAAAAGGGAAGAGGGAGGAAACTGTAGCATTCTCAAAGGAGAATGGCTCAGGTGCTGAACTTTTAAAGAAAGCAGTTTGCAGTTAGCAGGGCTGCTGGGATATTCCTCTGAACTGCCTGGTAGCCTGGGGCCAGGACGGGGTCTGTCCCCGAGGTAAGAAGACCACAGGCCCCACAGCACATGTCTACTTAAAATGTATACATCAAAATTTAAAGTCAAAATTATTTAAATTATGCTGAAATTTTATTAATTTGAAAGTTTAAGTCTTGGTAAATACATTTATTAAATACATAACTTTTTGCATGATTCGTGTTCCATGCCCATCCTGGGCTCTGTAGTGGAGCTAACATTGTCCTTCCTTCACATTAAAAGTGTGTGTGTGTGTGTGTGTGTGTGTGTGTGTAGCTATCATGTGTATTATAGATTTAAGAATAATACAAATTTTGTAATGTCTCATGGTGTTCCTAGTCACCATGAGATACCTCTGGAACCATGAAGATAAGCAAGAATATGGACACGCAGCATCAGTGGGAAATGATACTTGGTTATATGTGAATCTTGCATTCATGCTCTCTAGAAGAAAGGGTGTGACAAGTCAATTTGCCTTTTCTTTCACCTCAACTTTCTGCAGCTCAAGTCCCCCTGTCCCTCTGAAGCAGTGGCCTCTCCAAGATCAGAGGAGGCACAGCCCGCAAACCCTCATGGTGTCCATAAATAGTTGCCTTTTGTTTTGAAAATACAGTGTGAGCTACAGCACAGATTTATTTCCCTGGGGTCTGAACAGTCCTTGAATCACACCAGGGGCCATCCCACAAAGGGCAGAACTCTGGGCTCAGGGCTCTGGCGGCACTGACCACTGGATCCCAAGGCAATTTCTACCATGTGTATTCTTCGAGATCTCATGGTATATGGCACTCTCCTAAGCATGGAGCCCAGGCCTGGATCCTCTTGCCCATGTCTCAGGGCAATATTGGATTAGGACCTCCCTTTGCTGCCTGGGGCAAAGGAGATCAAACCAGTCAATCCTAAAGGAAATCAGTCCTGAATATTCATTGGGAGGACTGATGCTGAAGCTGAAACTCCAATGCTTTGGCCACCTGATGTGAAAAACTGACTCAATGGAAAAGACCCTGATGCTGGGAAGGATTGAAGGTAGGAGGAGACGGGGATGACAGAGGATGAAATGGTTGGATGGCATCACTGACTTGATGGACATGAGTTTGAGCAAACTCCAGGAGTATTGGTGTTGAACAGGGAAGCCTGGCGTGCTGCAGTCCATAGGAGTCGCAAAGAATCGAACATGACTGAGCAACTGAACTGAACTTGCTGCCTGGGGCAGTAAAAGACTGTGACCAAAAAAATAAAAGAACTTCCAGTCTATATTTAAAATGCATAACAAACAAGGACCTACTGTATAGCACAGGGAACTCTGTTCAGTGTTATGTAACAACCTGATTGGGAAAAGAATTTGAAAAAGAATAGATGTATATATATGTACAACCAAATCACTTTGCTGTACACCTGAAAATAATACAACATTGTAAATCAACTACACTCCAAATAAATTTTTTTAAAGAGAAGCTAACCTTGTGTAGAGATGCAAAAGTAGGTGATAAAACTCTTGGGTTTGTGTGTGTGTGTGTGTGACTAGCAGAAAAGTCAGGATCATGGTTACTTCTGGGCAAGGCAAGAGGCTATGATTTGAATGAGAAACATGAAAAGGTTTCTAGAGTGCCTGGCAAAGCTCTGTTTCTTGAGCTGGGTGGTAGTTAAAAGGATGTTTGGCCTAAAATAATTCATTAAGTCTTACATTTGTTTTGCTTGTGTCTATATTTTATTTTATAATAAAGAGGGTTTTTTTTTTAATAAAAAAAAAGTTTCAAGAACAAACAAACAGACTTCACCAGTGGTCCAGTGGTTGAAACTCCACACTTCCACTACATGGGACATGGGTTTAATACATGGTCAAGGAAGTACTGCACACCACATAGTGCATCCCCCCCGCCAAAAAAAAAAAAAAAAAACAGTTTGCTATATAATCTACAAGGACTTCATTTTGCTGTTCTTAGGACCCAGAAACCCTGAGTACAGTTCTTAAAATTTCTAATCTCTGGTATCTGTTGCAGCCACACCATTCATGCAGATGTTTTCCAGATGTTGATCATATGTTCTGGCTATTCTTGGACAATCCTGATTTTAAATAGTCTGTCTGCATGTCATTGCAAATCATCATTTCCCCCTAAATTCCAGGATCTTGATGAATTATACATGAAGCCATTAAGCATTTTTTGAGATAGTAGAGCTGAAAAAAAAAAAAAACCCACCTCACAATCATTCGCAAAGTTGAACTCACAGTGACCCACATTCTGTTGAGGGAAGATGGTGTGTGTGGTGCATTTCTGGTCAGAATGCCAGTGGGCAAGGGGCCAGGGTAAACAAAGGAATGGTTCTCTGAGACATATCCACCTCCATGAGGTACAGCAGTTGGCATCCAGGGACCAAAGATGGTAGATTTCTACTGAAGTAGGAGAAGCCAGAGGGTGGGCTTGCCACTGGGGCCAAGGATGGGAAAGTAAGGTGAGCAGGCAAGTCTCCAGGTTAGAGGCAGAGGTAGAACAGGGGCATGGGCAGAGGGCAGGACAGGGGTAGGGATGTGTGCAGGAGCAGTGGCTTTCCTTGCTAACCATCCATCTTATGGGGGATGCTAAGATGACCTAGTTTATGGGCGGCCCCCTCTCTCTGCCATCCGCCCTCCCCCACCTCCCAGGCAGCTGAGTAGGGCAAGGAAGAATCAAGCTGCTTCAAATCCGTCTAAGGAAAGACTTTGGTGTTTTCCTGGGAAGTAAAACAGGTTTCCTCAGGTGCTCCTGATCCACCTCCTTTTCCCACAGAACATATTAACAAGACCTAGCAAGGTCTCTGCCACAACCCAGTACTTCCTCCCCTGTGTTCTGCTTCCTATCTGTAGTTGGTAGGCTATTCTGGTGGAAGGTATCATAATCCCCAGAACCTGTGACTATGTCACTTTATGTGGCAAAAAGGACTTTGTAGACATGATCATCAAGTTCAGGATCTGGTGATGGGGAAATCAGCATAGTTTATCCAGCTGGACCCAGTGTGATCACAAGGGTCCTTCTAGGAGAGAGGCAAGAGGGTCAGAGCTGGAGGTGGTGATATGTGATGTTCAGTTTAGTTCAGTCGCTCAGTTGTATCTGACTCTTTGTGACCCCATGGACTGCAGCATGCCAGGCCTCCCTGTCCATCACCAACTCCCAGAGCTTACTCAAACTCATGTCCATTGAGTCCATCCTCTGTCGTTCCCTTCTCCTCCCACCTTCAATCTTTCCCGGCATCAGGGTCTTCGGCCAAAGTATTGGAGTTTCAGATTCAGCATCAGTCCTTCCAGTGAATATTCAGGACTATTTCCTTTAGGATGGACTAGTTGGATCTCCTTGCTGTCCAAGGGACTCTCAAGAGTCTTCTCCAACACCACACTTCAAAAGCATCAATTCTTCAGTGCTCAGCTTTCTTTATAGTCCAACTCTCACATCCATACATGACCACTGGAAAAACCATAGCTTTGACTAGACAGACCTTTGTTGGCAAAGTGATGTCTCTGCTTTTTAATATGCTGTCAGGTTGGTCATAACTTTTCTTCCTATGAGCAAGCGTCTTTTAATTTCATGGCTGCAGTTACCATCTGCAGAGATGATGGAAGCAGAAAAGTGAAAGTGTTGGTTGCTCAGATGGGAGAGAGAGAGAGATTGAAAGATGCTACATTCAAGGCTTTGAAGATGGAAGGAGGGGCCATGAGCCAAAGAATGTGGGCAGCCTATAGCTGAAAAAGGCAAGGAAATCCATTCTCCTCTAGAGCCTCCTGAAGGAATGTAGTCAGCACCCTGATGTCCAGACTTCTAACCTTCCAAACTGTAAGATGATAAATGGGTGTTGTTTTAAGTCAGTAAGTTTGTCATCACTTGTTACAGCCACAATAAGAAACTCATACAGGGAGGAAGGGCTTCTCAAGTGACACTAGTGGTAAAAGAAAAAAAACAAAAAAACCCACCTACCAATGCAGGAGACTTAAGAGATGCAAGTTCAATCCCTGGTTTAGGAAGATCCCCTGGAGGAGGGCATGGCCACCCACTCCAGTATTCTTGCCTGGAGAATTCCATGGACAAAGGAGCCTTGTGGGCTATGGTCCATGGATCTGCAAAGAGTCAGACATGACTGAAGCAACCTAGCACACACATATAGGGAGAAAAGGGGGTTAGGCCCTCGATGAGCCAATTGAGGCAGGGAGTGGTGGAAGATGCTGTGGGGTGACCAGACAGGGTCACCAACAGTGGAATTCTCTAGGGCTGAGGAAGCTTGTGAGCCTCCATGGCCTGAGAAAGTATACTTCAGCTTTTCAACAAGGAGAGTGGAGGCAGTGGGAGGGAAGAGAGTCTTGGGTTATTTTCTCTGATTGTCTCCTTGGAGCCCAAGGTCTGTTGGTCATATTTCCCTCACCCCCTCATTGTAGGGTTTCCCACTGGCCTCTCTTAAAGCTGACAGGCACTGTGTCCTTCTGGGCAAGGAGAAGCCCTGCTAGATATTAACTGGCAGCTGGCATTATCAGTTGGTCTCAGAGGCAATAGGGATGAAAGTTCTAATGACCAAGGAATGGAATGTTCTGGATATAGGGAGGTGAATTGATAGGTTACCTGGATGATGAATTGGCATGGGGCCACATGAGTCATTCAGTCTAGCTATGGGGCATGAATTAGAAAGCTGTGGTAACTCTTGACCAGTGACAGAAACTCTGGAAGCTTCAATTCCCTGAGCTGTGAAATGGACTGAACATGGTACCCACCTCACAGGGTCGTGAGGGACAGGGAGGCCTGGTGTGCTGCAGTCCATGGGGTCGCAAAGAGTCAGACACAACTGAGCAACTGAACATCAATGACACAGGGTTGTAACTAGGCTTAAGGAGCTAATCCATGGGAAACAGCGCAGTGCTGGGCACACAGAAAGTACTCAAGGAAGGTTATCATTACATAAAATTGCAGCCTCAATTGGCAATCAGGTAGAGGGTGGGCTGCAGAGGTGGAAAGGCTCTTTGGTAAATAGGGTAAAGGAAGGTCTACTGAGGGCAGGCTGTGAGGTGTATCAGATCGTGCTGTGACATGGATGAAGTGGGTCCATGAGGAAGTCCAGCAGGCAGATCCCCACGGACGCTCAGTGATCAGGAGCGGATGTCCCAACCTGTCCTGGGCAGGGACACATGCGTGGGGCTGGGGGATGGGTAAGAGGGCAGGTCACGGTCCACACCCTGAAGGGCCACAGCCACCTCATAACACGGTGCATGCCTCTGCCCTGGTGAGGAGTGGCCTGGAAGTCCATTCTGGGGCCAGGGCAGGGTGGGGGCCCCTGCAGGAAGCAGCTAGAACAGAAAGAGCCGGTGGCAAGGCCAAGTTGGGTGTGTCCTGTGAGCTCCAGGCCTGAAGTGACTGAGATCCTTCAAGGAGACCAAAGGGTAAGAGGAGGACAGACCTGAGAGGGAACACACAGCATCAGGAGCTGGGGTGGCAAGGGACAAAGTCCAGTGGGAGGCTGGGAAGCCTTGGGCAAAATTCCTCACCAACAAAATGTCAGGGCCCCCCGGGAATCAGTTGGGCTAACTTTGTCAACAGTTCCAGGCTGTTTAAAGAGTTTAAGGAAACCTTTGAGGAGATGTTTAAATGCAATTTTCCATTTCAATATCAAAATGAGTGCAAAAGGCATGAGAAGAACATGTAGTTTTTAACATGTCGAGGTTGCACCGTCTGTACTCAGTGGAAAAGTGGCGTAAATGTTCTTTTACAGTGGGAAATCTGACTCCAAGAACACAACCAAAGAACCATCAGTTTCCTACCAGTTCTGCAACTTCTACTGTGTCTGTGAAGAAAATATTCCTGAAACTATTCTGTTAAAATGGAAGAGTACTTTTATAGTCAAATACACAGTTGTCTTTTAAATAGCTCACCCCATTACCTAACATAGCCATGATTTCAAATTGTACTAAACATCAATTTTCACACATTTAAAACCAGTGTTTTTAATCAGCACTAACAAAAAGCAGAACAATTGTGGAAAAGTCTTGTTCCAAAACCTTAAGAATTCCCCAATGGTATTGAGTGAAACTCTATCTCTTAGAAAGACTTCTCTAAATTAAAACATGAAAAGTTGTTCCTATCATTACTAAAATATTTTATGAAAATATAGTTAATGTGAAAGACCCTGAGCTTTAAGATTTTTTTCATGTGGGCTATTTTAAAGTCTTTATTGAATTTGCTACAATATTGCTTCTGTTTTATTTTTTGGACAGAGAGGCAGGTGGGATCCTAGCTCTCTGCAACCCCTGCATTGGAAGGGGGACTCTCAACCAGGGGAAGACCAGGGAAGTCCCAAAGACCCTGAACTTTACATTTTATTGTGGTAGTTAACTGAGCGATTACATAAATATTTGCATTGTCATGAGCCATAAAGGACATGCTACTGAAATCCCTGGTATGTCTGTTCAAAATAAAAATATAAATATTGACTTTGCAAAACCAAAACTTACAAAGTCACAGCAGAATTTAGAAGAAAAACTTCTGAAATTTTGTAGCTCCTAGAAATGAAATTGCTAATGACAGTAGAGGCAAATCTTAAGATCTATTGTTTATTCTAACTCAATTTTGGGGGAAGTAGCCTTGAAAAGGATTGTCTGCAAAAAGTATGAAATCTTTTAAAAATCCTCCTTCCTTCTATATCATAATGTGGCCTCTTCCTTCTTTATTTCTCAGTGAGAACAGCAGTTAAACATTAGCATGGAATGGTTGGATGTTCCTAAAGATATTTATCACAAGAAAACAAAAATATCCATCCTTTCACTTCTACAGAAGTGAGATTGTTTGGCTTATTAGCCAGTTTGAGGGATCTGAAAAGTAATTGACCTCTGAAATGGTAAAACCTCTCCTAAGAATTCAAATTAAGTATTCAGGGACAGGTCAAGAAATGTTTGCAATTTTAAAAGGATACACAATTGTTGAGCAGGCTGAGTTCCTCAAACAAGTAGGTGCAGATGCACATGAAAATTGCAAGAGACAATTATTAAAAACAGTTTAGAGAACTGCCCACTGATCAGTGCTCCTAGTCTGTATAATCTTGTTGTAAAATCCATAAAGCTGAGTACTAAGTTTTTCTTGTTGAAGAAGAATACCCAATACCTAGAATAGTGCCTTGAATTTGGTAGTGCCTCAATAAACATTTATGAAATTAAAAAAAAAATTGGTGAATGAAAAATCAACTCCTAGAGGAGAACATAGGCACTCCTAGAGGAGAACATGGGCAAAACACTCTCCGACATAAATCACAGCAGGATCCTCTATGACCCACCTCCCAGAATATTGGAAATAAAAGCAAAAATAAGCAAATGGGACCTAATGAAACTTAAAAGCTTTTGCACAACAAAGGAAACTATAACCAAGGTGAAAAGACAGCCCTCAGATTGGGAGAAAATAATAGCCAACAAAGCAACAGACAAAGGATTAATCTCAAAAATATACAAGCAACTCCTGCAGCTCAATTCCAGAAAAATAAATGACCCAATCAAAAAATGGGCCAAAGAACTAAACAGACATTTCTCCAAAGAAGACATACAGATGGCTAACAAACACATGAAAAGATCCTCAACATCACTCATCATCAGAGAAATGCAAATCAAAACCACAATGAGGTACCATTACACGCCAGTCAGGATGGCTGCTATCCAAAAGTCTACAAGCAATAAATGCTGGAGAGGGTGTGGAGAAAAGGGAATCCTCTTACACTGTTGGTGGGAATGCAAACTAGTACAGCCACTATGGAAAACAGTGTGGAGATTTCTTAAAAAACTGGAAATAGAACTGCCATATGACCCAGCAATCCCACTCCTGGGCATACACACCAAGGAAACCAGATCTGAAAGAGACGCGTGCACCCCGATGTTCATCACAGCACTGTTTATAATAGCCAGGACATGGAAGCAACCTAGATGCCCATCAGCAGACGAATGGATAAGGAAGCTGTGGTACATATACACCATGGACTATTACTCAGCCATTAAAAAGAATTCATTTGAATCAGTTCTAATGAGATGGATGAAACTGGAGCCCATTATACAGAGTGAAGTAAGCCAGAAAGATAAAGACCAATACAGTATACTAACGCATATATATGGGATTTAGAAAGATGGTAACGATAACCTTACATGCAAAACAGAAAAAGAGACACAGATGTACAGAACAGACTTTTGGACTCTGTGGGAGAAGGCGAGGGTGGGATGTTTCAAGAGAACAGCATCAAAACATGTATATTATCTAGGATGAAACAGATCACCAGCCCAGGTTGGATGCATGAGACAAGTGCTCGGGCCTGGTGCACTGGGAAGACCCAGAGGAATCGGGTGGGGAGGGAGGTGGGAGGGGGGATCGGGATGGGGAATACTTGTAAATCCATGGTTGATTCATGTCAATGTATGACAAAAACCACTACAATATTGTAAAGTAAATAGCCTCCAACTAATAAAAATAAATGAAAAAAAAAAAAAACACAAAAGAGACAATGAAAAAAAAAAAAGAAAAATCAAGGTAGCTACAAACTCCACGAAAAAATGTTGTGGCAGAAATTATTTCCTACCTCCTCAGTAGCCATCCCTCTTTCTTTGCTAATGGAACTCTAACTTCGTTTAAGTATAAGTCAGTTTCGTCTACTTCAGGAGTATTGGGACTCTTCTGTGTCCCCCAAAGGGAGACTGTGCGTGTGTGTTAAGCTGCTCAGTCATGTCCAACTCTTTGCAACCCCATGGACTGTAGCCCACCAGGCTCCTCTGTCCACGGCATTTTCTAGGGAAGAATACTGGAGTGGGTTGCCATACCCTCCTCCAGTGGATCTTCCTGACCCAAGGATTGAACCCAAGTCTCTTATGTCTCCTGCCTTGGCAGGTGGGTTCCTTACCACTAGTGCCACCTGGGAAGCCCAGAGGGAGAATAAAGTGAAAGTGTTAGTTGTTCAATTGTGTCCAACTCTGGGACCCCAAGGACGGCAGCCCGCCAGGCTCCTCTGTCCATGAGATTCTCCAGGCAAGAGTACTGGAGTGGGTTGCTATTTCCTACTCCAGGGGATCTTCCCAACCCAGGGATCAAACCCAGGTCTCCTGCATTGCAGGTAGATTCTTTACCATCTGAGCCACCAGGAAGCCAGAGGGAGAATACTGATTAGTAAAAGCCAATCATGCTAATTTATCCCCTTTGATGGTGACTGGTTTACAAATAAATACTGGTCAATGAGACCCAAGAAATCTGCTGTGAAGTTTCTAAGAAAACTCTCACACGTAAGAAAGGACAAGAAGGACTTCCCTGGTAGTAAAGAATCTGCCTGCCAATGCAGGAGACATGGGTTTGATCCCTGATCCGGGAAGATCCCACATGCCACGGAGCAACAGGTTCATGCGCCACAACTACTGAGCCTTTGCTCTAGAGCCCGGGAACTGCAAGTATTAAGCCCATACGTGGCAACTTCTGAAGCCCACACACCCTCCACAACAAGAGAAGCCACTGCAATGAGAAGCCCACACACCGCAACTAGAGGAAAGTCCATGCAGCAACGAAGACCCAGCACAGTCAAAAATTAATAAACAAAATTTTTTTTAAAAAAAGAAAGGACGGGAAGACAGGACATTCTTTCTTCAATCCAGCTGATGTTCTGTGACCCTTGCAGCTGCTGCAGCCCCCCTGTGACCATGCAAAGACAAGCCAGAGGACCAAAGCCAACAATTAACACAGCAGAAAAATGGAAAAGGCTTGGAACTTTCCTGATACTGTTGAGTTAGTCACTAAATTAACCAATCCTGGAATTCCCGAGCTCTGGACTTCTTTTATGAGATGACAAACCTCACTATTGTTTAAGTCATTTTAAGCTGAGTCTTCTGTCACTTGTGGGGGAAAAAAAAAAAAAACCACCCCATGAGGCTGATGTTATTGGTTGGCTCCTCATTCTTCACCTCTTTTTTCACTATAGAGAGTGAAAACGCAGATACTTGCTTTTCCAGCTTCCCTTACAGCTGGGAGTTTATGTGACCTAGTTTTGGCCAATGAGATATAAAGGAAAATCCACTTGGAGTTTTGAGAAAGGAATCACCCCCTCTCCAATCAAAACAAAAGAGAGAGGTATGGGAGAATTTTCTTTCTCTTCTTGTAGAAGCAAAACTGAATATGAAAACCAGGACACAGGATGGCAAAATGGAAGGAGGGAAGGGACTGGGTTCTGATGATACGGCCAGGCCTCTGAACCAACCCACTGGCCCTCCTACTTTATACATGTTAAGAAAGTAAGAAACAGCCTTGTGGTTTAAGCCTTTGTTGGTGAGATGGGTTTTCTATTACTTGCAGCTTAGTGCATCCTTACTGATATATACACATTTACAGAGTTATTGAGTCAGAAAGGAAGTGTGGCTGTGAAGAACAGTCTAGCTCAGCAGTGAATGCTTGCATGGCCATAATAATGTAAACAGTGACTGGTTTTAAACAAAAATTTAAAAAAGAACTCTACTGGGGGGAGCAGAGGGAAGGGAACAAATGGGATCAGGGTATCTGAAAAGGTCCAGTCTTCATCACCATGATAGTAAGCAACAGATAACATCTAAACTTTGACTATCCATGATAGTAAGCAACAGATAACATCTAAACTTTAAAAATAAGACTCTGTGCTCCCAGTGCGGGGGGTACAGGTTAGATCCCACATGTGACTTGGCAGGGCCAAAACCAAAATAAAAAAAAATAGTGGTTTAAGTGTATTACAAATATGGAGAGATACATCAGGAGAAAGAAAGAAAAGACTGAAAATATCTGCTTTGGAAGAAAAGTGAAGGAGATAGGAAAGGATGGGGCAGAGTGATTGCCCTGATTTATTATGAGCCTTTCAGTTCAACTTGACTCTAAGAAATGAACACATATTCTCTGATAAAATCTTAAATTAATTTCAAATCAAATAACATGCAAAAATGGTACAGATTTGGAGACACATTTCACTGATCAAACCATGTCAAAGAGAAACTAACCAAAAACACGAGTAACTACATGAGAGATTACTCATTAACATGCTGTGTGCTGTGTCATGCTTAGTCACTCAGTTGTGTCCGACTCTTTGAGACCCATGGGCTGTAGCCGCCAGTCTCCTCTCTCCATGAGGATTCTCCAGCAAGAATACTCGAGTGGGTTGCCATGCCCTCCTCCCGGGGACCTTCCCAACCCATGGATCAAACCCAGGTTTCCCACATCGCAGTCAGATTCTTTACTGTCTGAGTCACCAAGAAAGCCCTTAACATGCTCAGGTATCTTGTAATAATTACAAAAATGGATGGATGTCACAAAGACTAGGCTGTTAAGGGTGTGTAGTGATGTGTATTTGTAATAAACATAGGAAATGTGAAGACAAAACCTGCAATTTTGATTTCCAGTTCAAGGCATCAGTTTATCGGTTTACTGATACTAGTTTTGTGCATATCACATGCTTAGTCTAATACCCGAATCTCTTTGAATCCCTGTAGTAAAAAGCACTCAACATCCTAGCTGGGCAGCCAAGAGTAACCAATAAACATAAAGCACAGAACAGGGTAAGAAATGAATGAAGAGGAGTTGATAAGTGAGCATTGGTAAAGTCAGGCATGGCCTCTGGGCAAAGTGGGTTTGACTTGGCCTGTAAAGAATGAATGGTGCTTCTGGATGCAGCAAGGAGGAGGGTGGGTTTCTAGGTAAAATACAAAAGACAAAGTCATTAAGGTAGGAAAGATCCTTAACATATAAAGAGCTTTTCTAGGGACTTCTCTGGCAGTCCAGTGGTTGAGAATCCTAGCTTCTCCTGCAGGGGACAGAGGTTTGATCCCTGATCAGGGAATTAAGATCCCACATGCCAGTGTGGTGTGGCTCAAAAAATAAAAGAGCTCTGTTAATTAAAAAGAAAAAAGAAAAAGACCAGGAACCCAGTAGTAAAGGGGACAAAGGATATAAGCAGATGTCATTCACCAAAGGGGGTGGGGGAAAACCCACAAAGAAATGCAAATGGATCTTAAACACTGAAAAGATTCCCAGGCAAAGAAAGGGAAATATCCAATAAATTCCATTTTCATCTCCCACATTTTACAAACATGAAAAAGTTTGATAATTCAATGTGTGGCAGGCAGAATTCTAAGATGGTCACCAAGATTCCCACCTCATGGTATACCAGCGCCTTCTTCCAGTTCTCCACTCATACACTTATCTAGATGTTGCTGTGAAGAGATTTTGCAGATGTGATTATGTTCCCAAAACAAGTGACTTTTCAGGGTAATCTGGATAGGTATAACCTAATCACATGAGTCCTTTAAATCTAGGTCTAGAGGTCAGAGACAGAGAAAGCAGAGATCCAAAGCACAAGAAGATTTGATTTGTTGTTATTCACTTAATATTGGGGTGGGGGGCACATGGCAAGGAAGGTGAGCAGTTTTTAGGAGTTGAGAATGGCCTCAGCTGACAGCCAACAAGGAGAGGCAGTCCTCAGTCCTACAACCATAAGGAACTGAATTCTGCCAACAACAGAAACAAGCTTGGAAGTAGATGTTTCACCAGAGCCTCCAGACAAGAACTCAGCCTAGCCAACACCTTGATTTTAACCTCATGAGACCCTAAGCAGAGAACTCAGCCATGCCGTGTCAGACTTCTGACCTACAGAACTGTGAGCTAATAAATGGGTGGGGTTTTAAGCCACTGAGTTTGTGGTAATTAGAAAACTAATATGCTGTGTTTAAAAGGGTGTGGAGAAATGGGCTGATTCATTTCTCATTGGCATGTAAATAGGCATAACCTCTCTGAAGGGCAAGCTGGCAATATCTATGAAAATTGAAGTTGCTCATCCATTTGACCCAGCAACTCCACCTTTAAGGATTCATCCTACGGATGTACTCACACATGTGCAAGAAGATCCAAAACAACAACATACATTGCAGCATTGTTTATAACAGCAAGTCTGCCACCTAAAAATCTATCAATAGAAGACTAGCCAAATACATGATGGTATGGCCCCCAAAATGCAACCATTCCAGGTATACTGATGTAGAAACAACATCAGGAATTATATTTAGGCAAAAATGCAAGGTTTAGGTGGTGCGTAGAATGCTACTATCTATATAGGGCCCCCAAAAGATACACAATCGGATCTGTTGGTAAATGCACAAGATATTTTGGGGAGATACCCAAGAAACCAGTCCCAAGAACACTTGGGGGAGTGGACCATGTGACTAGAGGACAGAGGAAAGAGGAAGGCTGTTCCCAGGTTACCTTTGTTCTCTTGTGTGTATTATATGTTCAGAAAAAAATACAAATGGAAGAACAAAATGAACTCTACCCTTGTGGGTACTTGAAGAGAATGAAATGGTTTCATTTATTTGTTTTGCCTTCCTCCTTCAAAGGAGGAAAGGGAAAATAGTAGGAGCAATGAAAGGAGAAAGTTCCCCTCTCTTCAACTGGTGATTTCTACTTGGTATAATGGCACTAAGAGAGGCAGGCCCCGGGGTAGAAAGCAGTTACTTGCTTAGCGCAGTGGCCAGTAAGCTCAGTATCTAGCATAACACTTTCACACAGAATGGAAGGCTATATTTCTTGTTGGTCTTTTTTATTTTCTTCTTTTTAAAGTGATTTTATTTTTACTTTTGACTGTGTGGGCTTTCTCTAGTTGTGGCTGGGGGGGCTACTCTCCAGTTGCGGTGCATGGGCTTCTCATTGTGGTGGCTTCCCTTGTTGCGGAGCCGGCGGGCTTCAGTAGTTGCAGTTCCAAGGCTCCAGAGCACAGGCTCAGTATCGAGGTGTTTAGTTGCCCTGCAACATGTGGGATCTTCCCAGACCAGGGATCGAACCCATGTCCCCTGCATTAGCAGGCAGATTCATAACCACTGGACCACCAGGAATGTCCTATTTGTTTGTTTGTCTTTGGTCATGTGTTTTAGTTACCCGACCAGGGATCGAGCCCATGCTCCCTGCAATGGAAGTGTTGAGTCTGAACTACTGGTCTACCATGGTATTCCAGGGTATGTTTTTTTTTTTATTTTCTCCCTCCCTTCCCTTCTAGACTATGCGTTTCATCTCTGAATCCTCAGCTTCAAGCAGTATACTGGCACACACTTTGTGCTCTAAAACTGTTTACTGAATGAATGAATGAATGAATGAACAAGCTTGGAGTTTATGTTACTGAGTACTAAGGGAGAAGACTGATTTTTGAGGTGCTAGGATCAAACTAAAGTGGCTTTGAGTGCCAGAATGAGTTGTCTACTTGAATCATTTGAGGGAACAGCTTTCACACTTAAAAATTGGCAGAAAACACCGGCGTTTGAAATCAGAAAAATCTCAAAACCACTTGGCAAACGAGGCTATGCCATATCCATGTTGTGTCACGAGGATGAATATTATTGCATGAAAAAAGGTTGTCATTTCTGTAATTTCTTGAAGTACCCGAGAGCCTCAGGAAATGATATTCCCACTCTTCCCTTCTCAACCAGGGCTTTGAAAAGCCATCCACAGGGACTTCCCTGGAGGTCCAGTGTATAAGACCCTATGCTTCCAATGTAGGAGGCCCCCTAGCCCACATGCCTTGGGGTGAGGTGGGGGAGCCTCGGCAGGAAAAATGAAAGCCAATTCCAAACTTCCCTCTCAGTCCAAATAAAGATGTTCTTTTTGGTTTCCTTTTTCAGTTCAACTGCTATGGAAAGTAACAACCTTGCCACAACTGAAATAACCCCAGACAGGAAGAACAAGAAGGGGCAAGTTGTGTGGAAATCGGGGGTTGTATGCACAGCCACTGCAGTCCTCAGGGAATTGCCCAACATGCCCTCCTGGGCCAGGTCGGGGATGAACCAGGCAGGCCTGGCCACGGAAGTGACCTGCCCGCCTGCCCTTGGGCACTCCCACGGCCTCTGCCATGCTGGCACCTGGATGGGGCCACCCTGCCCAGGTTGCCATGGTAGTGGATGGGAACTGAGTCGCTCCCATGTCCTCTGGCCCCAAGCCAGGACCAGGCTCCCTGCTGACAGGGAGCACTCCCTGGGGCTGTCGCCTGGCCCTGACTCACCTGTCCTGGCACCAATAGGTGTGGCCTGAGCAGAGACTCTACCAGTAAGGACCTGGGTGGCCTCCAGAATGGGGACCTGCTTTCCTGTCAGCCTGGGATCCAGCCAGAGTGTTCCGGGTCCCTCAGAAAAGTACACTCAAGGGCTGGACACCTCAATCTGCCTACCCTAAAATGTAAGGCAAGCGTCAATATCAGAAGGATAGATAAAAGGAATACAATTCTTTCCACAGGGATTAGCCTGACTTGGCCACCCAGTACAGACAGGGCAGCCCGAGTACTTATGGTGTTGAAGCCTGGCCTGCCCTGGCCCTTTTTTTTTTTTGGCTACACGGCATGCTTGATCTTCATTCCCTGACCAGGGATCAAACCAGAGCCCTCTGCATTGGAAGGTGGATTCTTAACCACTGGACCATTAGGGGAGTTCAATGAGATAGTTACTATTATTTGAAATGTACTGTTGGGAAGATTAAAGCAGA
The DNA here is from genome assembly GCF_963930625.1 of Muntiacus reevesi. Lineage (NCBI taxonomy): Eukaryota > Metazoa > Chordata > Mammalia > Artiodactyla > Cervidae > Muntiacus > Muntiacus reevesi. The sequence continues at coordinate 39,852,602 of NC_089271.1, read as the reverse complement.
GAGGTCATGTGACTTGCCTAGGTCACATAGCCAATAGCAGCAGAGCTAGGATTTAAACCAGGTTCTGGTCTCACTCAGGAAATAGCCATGTGTCTACAACTGTATAGGCTTCCCTCTGATTGTTTTCCTTCATTCTCCATTAGCCAATCTCACGCTAAATTCCCCTTGAAACTCTGACTTTGCTCTTTCCTCTCCAGCCCCCCATCCAGCCCCAGGCCTAGACCCCCACCACTTCATTTCTTGATTTCCTGCCCCAGCTTCTCAGTTGGCCTTTTACTGCCAGTCCTTGCTTAAAGTACACTTTTACACAAAATCCGGGCTACACCTCCTAAAACCCTGCTTTCTTTACGTCATTATAAATCATCTTTGGCTCCGCATCTTCACCTGCAATGCATTCTGTATTCAGGGAGAACCTTAGCCCGCACCCGCATGTCAGTCTGCACAGACCCCCCCAACCAGCAGGTGCCATGCACATTCCCAGGCCCCATTTCCCAGAAGAACACATTCTTCTGTCTGCATAATCCTGTCTCTCCTCCAAGGCTCAGCTTAGTTCCCTCACCCTCCCCCCTCCACAGGCCACCCTGGCCCACAACTGTCCTCTCTCTCCACAACTGTACTGTTCTCTAAGACCACACGGTCTGATACTGAATTGTCCCCTAGGAGACCCTTATGTTTCCCAGTGTGACTGTGAACTTCTCAAGGACACATGTGATGTTGAAACAGGAGGGGAGGGTACAGTGCACAACCTTTAGAAGAATGACATAGCCATTGAGGATACACAAAAATTGCTTAGGCCCAAGAAGGCAGAAAAGTAGGTTTCCAGTGGACCTTGAGCCTTATTATATTCTCATCGTTGGAGAAGGAAATGGCAACCCCTCCACTATTCTTGCCTGGAGAATTCCAGGGAAGGAGGGGCCTGGTGGGCTGCCATCTATGGGGTCACACAGAATTGGACACAACTGAAGCTACTCAGCAGCAGTAGCACACTCTCATCGTAACACATTTCCTGTGTGCTCAATCGCTTCAGTCATGTCCGACTCTTTGGGACCCCATGGACTGTAGCCCGCCAGGCTCCTCTGTCCATGGGGATTCTCCAAGCAAGAATAGGGGAGTGCACTGCCCTCCTCCAAGAGATCTTCCCAAACCAGGGGGTCGAGCCAGTGTCTCTTTTGTCTCCTGTGGGTTCTTTACCACTAGCGCCACCTGGGAAGCCCTCATAATACATTCAGTTCAGTTCAGTTCACTCGCTCAGTTGTGTCCAACTCTTTGCATAATACATTAGCATATGCTAAATGACATGCCCACCAGCGCCTTGGCAGTTCTGAAACAGAGCAGGACCCCATGGTCTTTGCTCCCCACCCCCACCGCCCCCACCCATGTCTTCTGCCTGCCTTTTGTCTGTGGAAAACTTCAAAGAATTAAGTTTAGTCAGAGAAATGAGAAATGCAGAAACAAAAGTTAAACAGTCAAAGGAGACCAAATAATAACAACGCAGTCATTAAGCACAGTCAAGTACCTTTAGTTCCTTCTCAAGGACTATAGATAATATTTTGAGCCACATCCTGTGAGCTGTCTTAGCGATACTAAAACACCAGGTGGAGAAGTTAACTACATAATGACCAGACTGTACCCAGGACATGAGCTGCCACAATTCTGAGAACTGGCCTCAGAGAAATGGGAACAAGTGGACCCTGGAACTGAAGATTAACTATACCTAAATCAAGATGACCGATTTCGAGATGACTGTCAGAGCTGACTGTGCTGTTTCTGCATGTAGCCCCTCCTTTTGACTATAAAACTCTTGCCTCACTGGTTGCCAGGTAGGGGGGATGGGGCGGAGAGTCGGCCTTTGAACAGACGTCAGTCCTAACCCCGCCCACCAAGCCTGTTGCCGGCATCTGAAATAAAGCAAACTTTCATTTCCACCAACCTGGCCTATTTATTAGCTTTTGAGCAGCGAGTAGCCAGACCCACACACTCTTTCAGTAACAGTTCCAAGGCCAATCATAAAAGGCCAAAAGTGGGCAGTGGTCCGGCTCCTGGAAATCCCTGCCCCTTCCTCTAAAGAGTTGGAACAATCCTCCCACTCATTAACCTAGGAAATTATCCAGTCCATAAAAACTAACCACCCTGTATTTCAGGGCCTCTCACCTTCTGAGATGGCCCACACTCCATCTGTATAATGTGTTTACTCCAAGGCTGTTCTTGCCTTTTGAGAGGGACTGCATTCTATGAAATGTGTATCTCTCTAAATAAATCCACTTCTTACCTATCACTTTGTCTCTCACTGAATTCTTTCTGCAACATCAAGAATCTGAAAACCATAATTCCAAAAGATACATGGAGCCCAGTGGGTTTTTTTTTGCTTGTTTAAATATTTATTTATTTATTTGGCTACACCAGGTCTTAGCTGTGGCACATGGGATCTTTACTTGTGGCATAGGGGATCTAGTTCCCTGACCAGGAATCGAACCCCAAGCCTCCTAAATTGGGCACACAGAGTCCTAGCCACTGGACCACCTGGGAAGTCCCACAGCCCAGTGTTTGTTTCTGTACTATTTACAATAGCTAGGTTACATGGAAGCAACCTAAATGTCCATCAAGAGAGGAAGGGATAAAGATGTGGTACATATATACAATGGAAAATTATCAGCCGTAAAAAGGAACAAAATTGTGCTATTTGCAGAGACATGGATGGACCTAGAGACTGTCATACAGAGTGAAGTAAGTCAGAAAGAGAAAAACATCATGTGTTAACATATATATGTGGAATCTAGAAAGATAGTACAGATGAACCTATTTGCAATGCAGAAATAGACACAGACATACAGAATAAATGTATGGACACTAAGGGGAGAAAGGGGGGGTAGAATGAACTGGGAGATTGACATTAACATATAAATACTACTACGTATAAAATAGGTAACTAATGAAACTTGTATAGCACAGGAAACTCTTTAAAAAAGGGGAAATATCTTCAATTTGTTAAATATCCACACAATGGGATACTACTTAGCAATGAAGAGAAATAAACTATTTCTACCTGCAACAACAACAAAAAGAACCTGAACTTCAATAAGTCCTGAGATTAGGTGTGTGATCTCAATTAAAAGACAGGGGTTGGGGGGCATTTCCCTAGTGGCTCAGTGGTAATGAATTTGCCTGCCAATGCAGGAGACACAGGTCCAAACCCTGGTCCAGGAAGATCCCATATTCTGAGGAGGAACTAAAGGCTGTGCATCACAACTAGAGAGTAGCCCCCCGTTCTCTGCAACTAGAGAAAAGTACATACAGCAATGAAGACCCAGTGCAGTTATAAATAAATAAAATTATATCTTTTTAAAGTTAGCATTTTAAAAATAAAATAAAAGATATGTGGGGGGATTCCCTGGTTGTCTAGTGGTTAGGCCTCCTCACTCTCACTGCCAAGGGCCTGGGTTCAATCCCTGGTCAGGGAATTAAGATCCCCACAAGCCACACAGCCCGAAAAGAAAAAAAAAAAAAAAGGGACTTCCCTGGTGGTCCACTTTCACTGCAGGGGGCATGGGTTGCATACCATGGTGTGACCCCAAAAAAATAAAAAAAAGATTGGGTTCAACTCCCAATCTGAGTTGTACAGTTTCAAAGTCATACATTTTCTTGTAAATCACTCTCTCATTTAGGGTACTTTAGTAAAAAGGCAGCTATACAGATCCCATCTTAGACTTGCTTAACCAGAATCTCTGAGGGTAGGCCCGGTGTCTATATTTTTTTTTTGGTAATAGCTTAAGTGAGTTATACCTTACATACCATAAAATTCACCCTTCTTTCTCTTCTAGTTTTATTGAGATCTGGTTGACATACAGTGTTGTATAAGTTTAAGGTCTACAGCATAATGATTTGGCTTACTTAAGTCATGAAAATGATTACCACAATAAGTTTAGTGAATATTCCTTGTGAGGAGAAAATTCACCCTTTTATTTATTTATTTATTTATTTAGTTCTATCACTTTATTGCTACCAACCCATCTCCCTCCACCCTCGTGCACACATGCTCAGTCGTGTAATTCCACGGACTGCAGCCTGCCAGGCTCCTCTGTCCATGGACTTTTCAGGCAAGAATACTGGAGTGGGTTGCCATTTCCTTCTCCAAAATTCACCCTTTTAAAGTGTACAAGTTATGGTTTTTAATATATTCACAGAGTTTGCAAGCATCACCACTGGCTAATTTTAGAACATTTTCATCACCCCCAAAGGAAATTCCATACCCATTAGCAGTCACTCCCCAATCCCCTCTTCCTCCAGCCCCTAGCAACCACTAATCCACTTACTGTCTCTATGGATTTGTTTATTCTGGAAATTTCCTTTAAACAAAATCATACAATGTGTGGTCCTTTGTGACTGACTGCTTATCATTAAGATTTTGAGGCTCATCTATGTTGTAGTAGGTGTTAGTACTTCATTCCTTTTAATTGCTGAATGATATTCCACTGTAAGGATAGACCACATTTTGTTTCCACGCATCCTTTGCTGGATATTTGGCCTGTTTCCACTTTTTGACTATTATGAATAATGCTGCTGTGAACATTTGTGTACAAGTTTTTGTGTGGACATAAGTTCCCACTTTTCTTGGTAGACACTAGAATTACTGGGTCATGGGATAACTCTTATGTTTAACTTTTTAAGGAACCGCTGAAGTGTTTTCCACACCAGCTGCACCAACAATAAATGAGGGTTCTAGTTTCTCCACATCCTCGCCATATGTATTTTTAACACGTTCCATGGGTATGACAAAGTTTGAGCACTCCTGTGCTAAATTCTGGAAGCCCTGCTTGTCTACCATCCTGAGAATCACCTGGGACTACTTTGAGGTGTTGGGTGGCCCTGGGTTGAATGACCTGAGACAGGAGAGAATGGAGCTAGGCACAACCTCTAAAAGAATGACATAGCCATTGAGGATACACAAAAACAGGTTAGATCCAAGAGAGCAGAAGATTTGACTTCTTGTGGACCTTGAGCCTTATTACACACTCGTAATATATTAGCATATGCTAAATGACATAACCACAGGCACCATGACAGTTACAAAGCAGACCACAAAAGGCCAAAAAGTGGGCAGTGGCCAAATCCTGGAAATCCCTGCCCCTTCCCCAAAATAGTTAGAACAATCCTCCCATTGTTAGCTTATGAAATTACCCAACTCATAAAAACTAACCACTCACACACAGAGACAAGCACACACCGCCTCTCCCTTTCTGAGATGGCCCACGGGCTATCTGTGGAGTGTATATCTCTCAGTAAATCTACTTATCTATCAATTTGCCTCTTACCAAATTCCTTCTGGGCCAAGACTCAAAGAACCTCAGCTTCATTAAGTCCTGAGACGAGGTATGCAGTTTCAACTGGGAGATTTGGGGTTCAAATCCCTTTCCTAAGCCAAAGATTGTAGGTTCAAGTCCCATCTGAGGCACAATAGGGCTCTGCTATGCGCAGTTTCACTTCCAAGTGGTGGAAACAGCGTAACTAGGAGCAAAAGCATGGCAGCCCAGGTGCTAAAACTAAAGGCCCAAGAAACTGAGGGCTTAGAGATATCTAGAAGGAAGTAGCTGCTCTGGGGGTAAGGCCTGAGACCCAGCCAGGTCCTGACTCAGCCTTTGTGTTGCTGTTTGTGTATGACTGGGTCATAAATGACCTCCCGGGCAGGCCTCTATTGTGTAAAAAAAAAAAAATGAGGATGGCATTTGCTCTCCATCCTCACCCCTGCTCACCACCCCCACCCCAAGAAGGATGCTGTAAGGTTAAAATTGGCTAATTGAAAGCATCTGGTGGTAGTTCTGGCTCACTCCTTTGCTTGATTATGCTATTACCTCTGTCTAGTCCTCAGGTGGGAACCAGAGGGCATGGTCCGTGGGCCAGGGGGTGCCGCAATTTTCCAGACTGATCTAGCAGTTGTGATTCCTTCGGAGTGCTACAGCCCTGGTTTAAATCCCTGACCCCACAGCTTTAAAGGACTAAAATAAACAGGAAGTTTCCGTTTCACCTCGATCTCACTGAGGCTTGGGCAGCATGTGGTTTTAGCTGTCCAGTTCCGTATCTCTCTTGAAGGAACTTTCAAGCTGAGGTGCGGCTCCTTTGTACTCAAAGCAAAGCATCCTCTTTTTTGTTTGTTTGTTTGTTTCTGAAGTTTTTTTTTTTTTTTTTTGCCTGTATGACTTCCTATCCAGAAATGATTCTACTCCCCTCTCCCCTCCACACACACTTTACGTGGAGAGAAAATGTGCTGAAATCATAGGGTTAGAATTCATAGCAAAGCCCACCACCCCGGATCCTGTTGCAAATCCACATGAAGCTATTTGTGTAGGACTCTGACAGCTGTTATTCAAAAGCCTAGTTCCTGAGAACACAAAGAACGTTTCTTTGAACCAAGTGAAACCTTAGTCCCTGGAACAACTGAAGGGTGTTTCCTTGCCTTGCCGGGTGCAGGCTCCCTGTGGGGTGGGTCAGAGTCAGCCGAGACCCGGCATTTCTTTGTCTCTGGGTTTGTTACCAAGTCCCAGGGAGGACTCAGCCAAGGCTACCGCATGTCAGTCAAATGGTGGAGGAAGAGGGGGTGGTGGACGACTGCTGTACACGGCATCAGAGGTTTTGTTTCCTCTCTGCCATGTCAAGAACAGCAGACCCCTGCAAGAGGTCTATGTGGAAATAGTCATTGAGGATAAACAACTGTTCACGGCTGACAGCCGTCACTGATCAGCCCCGACAGGCCTCCCTTCTCCTGCTTCCTGGAATTGTATTTCTTGGCTGGGAGAGGAGCAGATGGTGTAAGTTCATTTGCAGCTTTGGAACGAAGGCTTTCCCCTCTCCCACCTTTTTAAATAGAAAAACGAATGGATTCCACATGGGCTGCTGCCCAAGTCTCTGCTAAATTTTATCAAGCCTTTGTATGGTTCTCATGTCGCCTTGTGATCCAGATCTCAGTCATAAATAAATAAATAAGCCCATCGGAACCTCTGATCCTTTCCTTCCCAGAAATCGGATGAGTCACCAGCTCCTCAACCTCCCACTTGCAGAAGCCAGTGAGAGCCGAGCTGCAGAAGCCAGTCAGAGAGGAGCTAATCGGACTATGCCCTGAGGGAGAAGCAGGTGAGGCCTTTGCTCCCTGCCTGCTCGGCAGTCTTCTGGCCATTCCAGAACGGGGTTCCAGTCCCAGTAGGGGGTAGGGGAGCTCTGTTCGTGACTGGAAGAGTCCAGAGGACTTCTCCTAAGAGGGCCAAGAAACTTTCCAGAGTTTTGAGGAAATGAGGCCAACCCAGGTTCTCGGGCTGTGTGCCCAGCGCCGTGTCCTAGGGATAGAGGCCGTTCAATAAAGGGCTTTGAACTGGAGGGAGAAATCCATGGGGGAGCTCATGGTACACCTTCTTTTTTTTCTTCTTCTTTTTTTAAAAAAAGAAATTACTTATTTATTTGGCTCTGTCGGGTCTTAGTTGCCTGCAGCACATGGAGTCTTTGTTTCGTCATGCGGGATCTTTCATTGAGGTGCACATACTCTCTCTAGTTGCGGCACTCACTCTGAGGCATGTGGGATCTGAGTTCCCTGACCAGGGATCAAACCCACGACCCCTGCACTGTAAGGTGAATTCCCAACCACTGGACCACCAGGGAAGTCCGCAAGGTGCACCTTCTATTCCCTCGAGCTTGCTTAGGGTCAGCCGTCCAACTTCATCCAGCCCCAGATCAGGCTTGGGGGACAGTGAGATTTGGACTCTGAATGCATCCACACTGACCTTCCAGAAGCTTTGGCTGGAGGCATGTTCCAGGCCACACTCCATAGCAGCATCAGTGGATTGGAACTGCCTTGTTCCTTACCAGGTGCCCTGCCCACCCAGTTTGGTGGGTTGGAGGCCACTCTGTCCCCAGGGGGCAGTTTCTAGGCTGGCACTAGTGTCCGCCCACCTGACGATGATAACCCTCAGACTCTAGGGCATCGTCCAGAATGTTGATGGTTGGGAGATGGCTCTGGAAAATGACCAAGGTTAAAAAATAACTAAACAGTGCCTCCCATCCTGCCACCCCAACTCCCTGCCTGGTTATATGAAAGGGAGACAGAGCCTCCTGTTTCAGGAATTTAATTCATTGGCTAATGATGCAAGTTCAAGATAGAGGGCCTCTCAGCCATCCCTCTGCCCTGAGGGCAGTACTGTCCTGCCTCCAGGGAGGCAGTAGCACTTTGTCAGGTGTCCGTGTCTCAGGCTGATGTTCCTTTGCTAGTCTGAGGTTGTCAATGAAGATAAAAGAAGATAATGTAGGGGAACTCTCAGTACTGCTGCAATGTTCTATAATTTCATCTATCCAGGTGTAGACATGTGGCAGAATTCATTGAACTGGTCACTTAGGATATCTGCACTTTGCTACATATAATTCATGTATCTGAAAAGAAGTATTGTTGGACTGAGAAAGAACAGAAAAATAAGACAACAGAAGTGCAAAGGCACTTTGTAAACCATTTGTTTCATGGATTTTTAAAACTTTTTAGTGAAGTATAGCTACTAACCTGACTTCTAATATCAGGGATTCATTTGTCTCCCTTTGAGCTTCATATAAACAGATCATACAGTATGAACAAACAGTATGTTTGTTTGCCTTTTCCCTCCATATGATGAGACTCATCCATGTGATATCAATAGCTTGTTCATTCTTGTTACTATAAAGTATTCAGTTGTGTGAAGATACCAACCCTTTCTCTGTTCCATGTTGGTGGCAGGTATTTGGGTAGTTTCTAGTTGGGGGCTGTTCCAGAGTGCTGCTGTGAACATTTTTATCTTTGGGTAGACAACCATTTGCCTTTCTGTTGGGTCTATACCTAGGATCGGAATTGCTAGGTCAGGGAATGTATATGTTCAGTTTGGGTAGATACGTGTTGTTGATTACCAAAGGACAATCCTGCAGAGTTCTCTTCACCAAAATAATTCAACATACAAAGCTTTAAATGAGCCCCTTACATCGATTTCACATAGAAAACAGTCACCTCCCACCCCAGTACCATTCTGGAGCTCAGTATTTGTGCCAGCAGCGTGGATTTACTTGTCTAGCCTCTATCCCTACTGCTGACACCAGTGGACACCAGTGAAGCTTGTTCAACAGGGCCCCATTTCCATATGTCGCCATATGGAGGGTTTAGGGTTTCAACATATGAATGGTGGGGGCAAGGTCAGGCAACAGTTCAGCCAGGAAAATCCTGTTCATTTCTGTGCTGGGTCAGAGTTATGGAGGAGACAGGTAGGGGGTGGGGGGCAGGCCACCTGTGCGTGGCCAGTGCAGGACATGGAGCAGAGAGGAGTTTTCCAGTAGGAGGAGTGGCTGTATAGCCTCCTTTCTTCCATTAACTGGGGCTTCCCAGGTGGCGCTAGTGGTAAAGAATTGCAGTGGGGAACCCGGCGGGCTGCCATCTATGGGGTCACACAGAGTCGGACACGACTGAAACGACTTAGCAGCAGCAGCAGCAGCCAATGCAGGACCCACAGGAGATGAGTGTTTGATCCCTACGTCGGGAAGATCCCCTGGAGGAGGAAACAGCAACCCACTGCAGTGTTCTTGCCTGGAGACTCCCACAGACAGAGGAGCCTTGTGGGCTATGGTGGCAAAGAGTTGGACACAACTGAGTGACTGAGCACACACACACACACACATACACACACACACACACTTAACTGGTTCACCACTGTGTCCCCATCATCTGTAAGCAAAAGCTCTGGCACGCAGTGTGTGCCCCATAAATGCTGCTTTTAGAATCTATTTTTATGGGAATTCTCAGGCATGCAAAAACTGAGAGACTGGTGCAATGAGCTCCTATATTCCTACCACCCAACTTCAACAACAATCATCATCTGGCCCATCTAATATCACCTACCAGATGTCAGAATCAGCGTTCCAAGGACAGCAAATAGCATGTAAAAGACATGGAGACATGAAGACTACATGATGTATGTGTTCAGCCTCCGAAGGGTTAAAGGGTGACCAGATTCAGGAGTAGAATCCGGGGGGGAGTGGTGGTCCCTGTGACTATTCCAGCTCTGGCCTGCATCGCCCTGATCTCATCTTTTCCCACAACATATACTGAGAGCCTACCAAGGGCCATCCCTGAGAGGGGTCACAGGGCAGCTCCACTTCTCTGACTGTCTAGGGAGAGAGACCAATAGGGGGAAACAAGCAATATGCCATGATAGTGCTCGGACAAGGAGGCTGTAGGCATCTGACCAGGCTTGGCAGTCAGGAAAGAACTCTTGGAAGGAGTGATATTTTGTGATGGCTATTCTCCACTTGCCCCCAAATCCATTCTATGTGCTTGGAAGCTGACCTTTAACAGACTTCAGCAACCAAGCTCCCTTGACTCTCTGACTTCTCGGTGGTCCAGCCCATCAGAAGAACAGGCAGGAGACTGAGGTGGAAAGAAAAAGAAATTGGAGTCTCCATTCTTCTTTGTTTTATGCCCCACTGTGGTTCTGGCAGTGCCAGAACCATTTGTGGCCATGACTTCTGTCAAGTGGCCCCTTTTCATGGTTTCAGCTCTTGCCAGAGCATCATTGCCTCCACCTACCCCTTCTGATCTATGGGTGTTAATGGCTTCCTGTTGTTGCTAGTTGCTGGGTGCCTCAATGTCCCCTGTTAATTCCTTTCATTCTGCCAACACCTTTGGCAAATGGTGTGGAAGCAAATGAAGCAAATGATTCCTTCAATTAAAAAAATATATATCTGATTCCCCTGCTGGTCCAGTGGTTAAGAATCTGCCTGCCAATGCAGGGGACATCAGTTCAATCCTTGATCTGGGAAGACTCCACATGCCTCAGAGCAGCTAAGCCCATGCAGCACAACTACTGAGCCCATGTACCGCAACTACTAAAGCTCAAATGCCCTAGAGCCTGTGATCCTCAACAAGAGAAGCCACTGCAATGAGAAGCTGGCACACTACAAGGAAGAATAGTCCCCACTCGCTGTAATTAGAGAAAGCCCACGTGCATCAATGAAGACCCAGCACAGACAAAAGTGAATTTTTTAAAAATCTCAAAAGTTCGACATTAAGAAAGTAAGGAAGTGCTTGCAAAAGGATGGAAGAATGTTGAAAGGGCACTGGAATCCACCTTTTATCCCCCCACCCTCTGTTATTTATTTATTTATTTATGAGATCTTAGTTCATGACAAAGGATTATACTTGTACCCCCTGCAATGGAAGCATGGATTCAACCACTGGGACCACGGGGTACATCCCCTGAAAGAGCTCTTAATGGCCAAAATTAGAACAATTTGAAGAACAAAATAAATGACAGTATTGAATTATATCCTATAGAATAAAATAAATGTCCAGGAGTCCATACTAAGAGTAATAACTGAATTAATGAATAAATGGGACTTCCCTGGTGGTCCAGAGGTTAGGACTCTGCACTTTCACAGTTGAGGGTGCTGGTGTGATCCCTGGTTGGAGAACTAAGACCCCACAAGCCAAGTGGTGTGGGCAAAACAAAAAAATTAATAAATAAATGAGGGAGAAGAGACAGCTCTTCCTTGCAGGAGAATTCCAATTAATAAATGTAAAAGGAATGAGGGGAAATACAAACAACATACAACACAATAATAACAGTGGAGGGCAAGATCCACCGATGGATGCTAAAAGCCGAGAGCAAAAGTATGAAGGGAAACAGGATATACACATAGTCTCAAACTATCTTCTCCAAGATATTTATTAATAAAAAAGGAGGAAATAGTAAATTTCAATGGAAAAACACAGCACAAGCCACCTTAACATCATCAGTAATGAGACACATTCATATCCTGTATCCCCGGATACAGTGAAAGGAGCATTGCATCATTTGTGTGGATTCTTGCTAAAAATGCATAACTTCAATCTAACCACAAGAAAACATCAGACAAACCTGAATGGAGAGACGTTCCACAAAATTCATGACCAGTACACTTCAGATGCATCAAAGAAAGACAACAGAATACTAAAGAACCGTCAGAGATTGGAGGAGACTGAGATGTAAGGAATAAATGCAATGAGGAATCCTGGGTTGTATCTTAAAACAGTAAAAGAATATTAGTTTTTTAAAAAGGTGAAATTTGAATTAATTTCATAGATTTTTGTTCTGCTGTTGTTTTTTATTTTTCATTGAGGTGATATTGGTTTCTAACATTATATAAGTTTCATGTGTGCAACATTTCTACTTTTGTATACACTGCAGTGTGCTCACCATCAAAAGTTTAGCTTCCATGTGTCATCCTATAGGTGATCCCCTTCACCCATTTTGCCCTTCCCCAACCCTACCTCTTCCCCTCTGGTAATCACTCCTCGGTTCTCTGTGTTTACATGTTAAATTTTTTTTGCATGTTAATGTTTGTTTGTTTGTTCATTTCTTTTTTTGTTTTTTGGACTCCACAAATAAGTGAAATCACACAGTACACGTCTTTCTCCATCTGACTTATTTCACTTAGCCGGATACCCTCAACATCCATCCAATGTTGTCATAAATGGTTAACAGTTCATCTTTTTTATGGCTGAGTGTTGATTATTATATTATGGCTGAGTGTTGATTATTATATTAATCAGGATGTACATTACATCCCTACATATTTACTTATAACTGGTAATGTGTACCTTTTGACCACTGTCATCCAATTCCCCGTCCACCCTACCCGCTGCTTCTGGCAACCACAAATCTGATCTCTTTTTCCATGAGTTTGTTTTTGAAATATAATTGATCTACTACACTGTTAGTTCCTGTTACACAACATAGTGATTTGATATTTCAAATGATGATCACCATGGTAAGTCTAGTTATGGTATGTCACCATACAAAATTATTACATAGTTATTTTCCCCACACTGTGCATTTCATACCTGTGACTCATTTATTTCACAACTGAAAGTCTGTACTTCTTAATCTCCTTCACCTAATTCTTTCCTCTCCCTACCCTCTCCCCTTTGGCAACCACCTGTTTCCGTGTATCTACAACTCTATTTCTGTTTTGTTATGTTTGTTCATTTGTTCTGTTTTTAATTTTTTAATTTATTTTATTTAACCATTCCTTTTTTTTTTTTTTTGGCTGTGCTGGGTCTTCATTACTGCATGCTCTTTTCTCTAGTTGCAGTGAGTGGGGGCTAATCTCTAGTTCTGGTGCACTGGCCTTTCATTGCAGTGGCTTCTCTTATTTCAGAGCACAGGTTCTAGGCCACTCAGGCTCCAGGAATTGTGGCATGTAGGCTCAGCAGTTGCGATTCCCGGGCTCTAGAGCACAGGCTCAATAGTTGTGATTCACAGGCTTAACTGCTTTGCTGCATGTGAGATCTTCCCAGACGAGGGATCAAACCCATGTCTCCTGCTTTGGCAGGTGGATTCTTTACCACTGAGCCAACAAGGAAGCCCTGTTTTATTTTTTCGATTCCACATACAAGTGAAAACATGCAGTAGTTTTGATTTGCATTTCCCTAATTAGTGATGAACATCTTTGCATGTGCCTATTGGCCATCTGTATGTCATCTTTGGAAAAATGTTTACTCATCTCCTCTGCTTATTTTTTAATTGGGTTTTTTGTTGTTGCTGTTGCTAAGGTTCACAGTTTACTAAATAGCATCACACTGAGCTTAAATTCCTGGTTTTGATCATTGTGTTGGGTTGGCCAAAAAGTTCGTTCAGGTTTTTATGTAGGATGTTAGAACAAGGAGAAGCAGAGTGAAGGATGTGCAGAAAGTCTTTGTCCTTCCTTGTGTGACATTGTTGTAAATCCAAATTTAAAATAAAAACTTAGGTTCTGATTCTTGTTAAGATGATGGAGGAATTACTTTCAATCCTGCTTCTCTCACTAAATGCAACTGAAAATCCTGGGCCGAGTACATGAAGCACCTTATTTGAGGACTGTGAAAAGAAAATGGTAGCAGGTAGACTGGGGATATATATCAGAACTCAAAGAATGGCCAATCCAGTGGTGAGATTCCTAGACTTTTTTTTTAACCTCCCATATCTCCTGACCTGGATTAAGACAGTACAAATCCCAGAATTGTATACCAGATGTGGAGTGAAAGATATTCACATTAAGTGTTCTCTTTCTGGTTCATAGAATGGGAAGGGGAGCCCCAAAGGATAGAGAAAGTGGAAAAATACCTTTTTTTCCTCCAACTCCAAACCCTAAGCAAGTCCCACTTTCAAAGCTACAGTCCCACGGCAGCAGCAATGGCACCAGTGGTTGAGCTGGTACCTAAAATTTCTCTCTAACCAAAGGAATTCTAACTAGAGGAACTGTGACACAAAGAACCTCAGGAAATCACTGTTGCTTTTTGATTGTTGTGTCCTTGTTCAGCTTGACCTTGAAACAGATGGAGGAAATTCCCTGGAGGTCCAATGGTTAGGATTCCTCAATTTCACTGCCAATGGCGTGAGTTTGGTCCCTCGTCAAGGAGACCCTACAAGCCACACAGCCACAAAAATGAAATGAGGACTTCCCTGGTGGTCCAGTGGTTAAGAATCAGCCTTGCAATGCAGGGGATACCGATTCAGTCCCGGTTGGGGAAGATCCCACATGCCACAGAGCAGCTAAGCCCATGTGCCACAACTTCTGGAGCCCTTGACCTGCAACTACTGACCCCACGAGCCCAGAGCCGGTGCTCCACAAGAGTAGTCACCGCAATGAGAAACCCACACACTAAAACTAGAGAGTAGCCCCCACTCTCCACAACTAGAGAAAGCCCATACATAGCAATGAAGACCCAGCACAGCCATAAATAAATATTTTTTTAAATTAAAAAAGAAATGAAAATTAAAAGAAAGCAAACTCTGTCACAGGGGTTATATGGCAGAGCCATGAGGCTAAGGCCCAGGCTTTCTAACCATAGAACCAGGATGGGGGCCCTCTTGGAGACGAGGAATATAGAGTGATTGCAAAGAGAAGGGAACTTGAGAAAGGGATCACATAAAGTTGTGCATAAAGTCCTGGACTCAAGCACAAGCTCCAGATATGTGGCCTTGACTCTAAAGAGTCAATACTGAAGATTTTGACAACTGAGCTATGGAGCACAACACTGTCTAGCATGCAGATTGGCTCCCGGGTGGCCCACACATGGAGCAGATCTGAATAGCACTGCAAAATGTTTCAAAACTAAACTGATATTGGAACCACAGCCTACAAAAGAAGAGAGGTCAGAACTTGGTGCCTAAACCTACCTGAATTGATTACCTGCTAAAACAGTCAAAGAAACAAACAAAAAAGATCAACATTTTCCATAGAATCTAAGCAAGATTCAGAGTCTAGTAACATAATAGTCAAATGTCCAGGATATAATATAACACGCCTTGGCATATGAAGAACCAAGAAAATCACAATAACTCACAAGGGAAAAGACAATCTATAGATACCAACTCTAAGGTGACCGAGGTGTTGGAAATATCAGAAAACACTCTAAAATAGATATTATAATAATCATGCTCCAAGGAGTATGAGCAAATACTCTTGGAATTATAAAAATTGTCAGTAGAAAAAAAATAGAAGCTACAAAAATAAACCAAGTAGAAGAAATTTTAAAACTTAAAAATTAGAATAACTGAAATAAGAAATACAAATTTGCTGGATGCGCTCAATAAAAATGGAGATAACAACAAAAAAATGGAGATAACAGAGAAAACTCAGTGACCTTGAAGATACATCAACAGAAATTATCTGATCTGAACAACAGAGGGAAAAGATTTTTTTTAAGTGAACAAGGACTTCCCTGATGGTCCAAGTAGTTAAGAATCCACCTTCCAATGCAGAGGACTCAGGTTCCATCCCTGGTTGGGGAACCAAGATCCCACATGCCTTGGGGCAACTAAGCCAGTGTGCCACAACTACTGAGCCTGTGCACTGAAACCAAGACCCTACACAGCCAAAAAAATAAAATTAATTACTTAAAAAAATTATGAATAAACATCCAGGATCTGATCAAAGGTGTAAGATTCATGTCATTGGAGTCTGAGGTGGAAAGGAGAAGAAGCATGATGCAGAAAAAATAGTTGAAGAAATAATATTGGAAAATTTCCCAATTTTGAAGGAAGACATGAGCATAAAGATTCAAAACGATTGAAAAAAAAAAACGTTATAAACTCAAAGAAAAAAAAAACTCAAAGAAATTAATCCTAGACACATAACCAAACTTCTGAAAAGCAAAGACAAAGAAAAAAAATTAAAGCAAAGAAAAACCATTCATTGCATACAAAGGAATAATGATTCAAATGACTAAATATTTCTCATCAGAAACCATAAGGCCAGAAGTTTTAAAAATAACATTTTTAAGTGCTAAAAAATTTGTCAACCCAGAATTCTATATCTTGTGAAAATATCTTTCAGAATGTAGGCAAAATAAAGACATTTTAATATGCTACTGTGAGTCCTGCTCTAAAAGGAAGTTCTTTAGACAGAAAGTAAATGATACCAGAAGGAAATATGAAATTTTAGAAATGAAGGAAAAGAAATAGAAATGGTAAGTATCTGAGTAAATATGATAGAGTTTTTCCTCCTAAGTTCTTTAAAATACATATGACAGTTGAATGCAAAAATTGTAACACTTCCTACAGGAGTCTTAATGTACATAGATGTAATACATACAATAACTAAAAGGTAAAAAAGAGTAAATGGTCTTATATGATGGTAAGGTTTCTACACTCCTTTTGGAGTAGTAAAATATTAGTGAAAATTTATGTATATGTTTAACAATCCCTAGAGCAACCATTTAAAAAGCTATATAGTGGGGGACTTCCCTGGTGGTCCACTGGCTAAGACTCCAAGGTCTGATCCCCGGTCAGGTAACTAGACCCCACACTCCACAACTAAGACCTGGTACAACCAAATACATAAATTAAAACATACACAATGAAATATAGTTAAAAAAAAAAGGATCCAATTAATAAATTAAACTGAAATGTTTAAAAATATTCCCATAATCCAAACGAAGGCAGAAAAGGAAAAACAGGGGAATAAAAAGGCATGGGGGAAAACAGAAAACAAAATAATAACATGGTAGTTCTAAATCTAATGTATCAATAACTGCATTAAATGTAAGTGATTTTTTAATGTAGATAGATTAAACTTTACAATAAAAAGACAAATTTACAGGATAGATTTCTTTAAATGACCCAACTATTTGCTATCTACAAGAGACTCATTTTAGATCTAGGCATACAAATAGACTGAAAGTGAAAGGCTGGAGAAAGATATTTTATGAATATAGTAACCAAAATGAGAGTAGTGGTGACTATAATTAAGTCAATCATAGAAGGCCAAATACTGTATGATTCCACTTATGTAAGGACACTGGAATAGTGAAATCTGTAGAAACAGAAAGTATAACAGTGGTTGGGGGAGGGGGAAATGGGAAGTTACTGTTTTAGAGGTACAGAGTTTATTTTGCAAGATGAACATTTCAGGAGTTGTATGGTGGTGATGGCTGCACAACAACATGAATGAACTTAATACCAATTCAGTTCAGTTCAGTTGCTCAGTCGTGTCCAATTCTTTGCAACCCCATGGACTGCAGCACGCCAGGCTACCCTGTCCATCATCAACTCCCAGAGCTTGCTCAAACTCATGTCTATTGAGTCGGTGATGCCATCCAACCACCTCATCCTCTGTCGTCCCCTTCTCCTCCTGCCTTCACTCTTTCTCAGCACAGGGTCTTTTCAAATGAGTCAGTTCTTCACATCAGGTGGCCAAAGTATTGGAGTTTCAGCTTCAGCATCAGTCCTTCCAATGAATATTCAGGACTGATTTTCTTTAGGATGGACTGGTTGGATCTCTTTGCAGTCCAAGTGACTCTTTACCAGTTGAGCCACCAGGAAAGCCCTAGTCCAAGGGACTCTTAAGAGTCTTCTCCAACACCACAGTTCAAGAGCATCAATTCTTTGGTGCTCAGCTTTCTTTATAGTCCAACTCTCACATCCATACATGACTACTGGAAAAACCATAGCTTTGACTAGACAGACCTTTGTTGGCAAAGTAACGTCTCTGCTTTTTAATATGCTGTCTAGGTTGGTCATAGCTTTTCTTCCAAGGAAATTAATTTCATGGCTGCAGTCACCATCTGCAGTGATTTTGGAGCTCCCAAAAAAAAGTCTGTCACCATTTCCATTGTTTGCCCATCCATTTGCCATGAAGTGATGGGACTGGATGACATGATCTTAGTTTTCTGAATGTTGAGTTTTAAGCCAGCTTTTTCACTCTCCTCTTCCACTTTCATCAAGGGGCTCTTTAGTTCTTCATTTTCTGCCATAAGGGTGGTATCATCTGCATTATTTATTATCATCTGAGGTTATTGATATTTCTCCCAACAATCTTGATTCCAGCTTGTGCTTCATCCAGCCTTCATCCAGTACATTTCGCATGATGTACTCTGCATATAAGTTAAATAAGCAGGGTGATAATATACAGCCTTGATGTATTCCTTTCCCAATGTGGAACCAGTCTGTTGTTCCATATCCAGTTCTAACTGTTGCTTCCTGACCTGCATACAGATTTCTCAGGAGGCAGGTAAGGTGGCCTGGTATTCCCATCTCTTTCAGAATTTTCCACAGTTTGTTGTGATCCACACGGTCAAAGACTTTGGTGTAGTCAATAAAGCAGAAGTAGATGTTTTTCTGGAACTCTCTTGCTTTTTTGATGATCCAACAGATGCTGCCAATTTGATCTCTGGTTCCTCTGCCTTTTCTAAATCCAGCTTGAACATCCGGAAGTTCACGGTCCATGTACTGTTGAGGCCTGGCTTGGAGCATTTTGAGCATTACTTTGCTAGTGTGTGATGAGTGAGATTGTGCAGTAGTTTGAGTATTCTTTGGCATTGCCTTTCTTTGAGATTGGAATGAAAACTGACCTTTTCCAGTCCTGTGGCCACTGCTGAGTTTTCCAAATTTCCTGGCATATTGAGTGCAGCAGTTTCACAGCATCATCTTTTAGGATTTGAAATAGCTCAACTGGAATTCCATCACCTTCCATCACTAGTTCGTAGTGATGCTTCCTAAGGTCCACTTCACATTCCAGGATGTCTGGCTGGTGTGAGTGATCATACCATCGTGGTTATTTGGGTCGTGAAGATCTTTTTTGTATAGTTCTGTGTATTCTTACCACCTCTTCTTAATATTTTCTGCTTCTGTTAGGTCCATACCATTTCTGTCGTTTATTGTGCCCATCTTTGTGTGAAATGTTCCCTTGGAATCTCTAATTTTCTTGAAGAGATCTCTAGTCTTTCCCATTCTGTTATTTTCCTCTATTTCTTTACATTGATCACTGAGGAAGGCTTTCTTATCTCTCCTTGCATTCAAGGAGAACTCTGCATTCAAATGGGTATATCTTTCCTTTTCTCCTTTGCCTTTAGCTTCTCTTCTTTTCTCAGCTATTTGTAAGACCTCCTCAGACAGTCATTTTACCTTTTTGCATTTCTTTTTCTTGGGGATGAACTTGATCACTGCCTACTGTACAATGTCATGAACCACCATCCATAGTTCTTCAGGCACTCTATGAGATCTAATCCCTTGAATCACTTCCACCGTATAATCGGAAGGGGTTTGATTTAGGTCATACCTGAATGGTCTAGTGATTTTCTCTACTTTCTTCAATTTAAGTCTGAATTTGGCAATAAGGAGTTCATGATCTGAGCCACAGTCAGCTCCCGGTCTTGTTTTTGCTGACTGTATAGAGCTTCTCCATCTTCGGCTGCAAAGAATATAAGAATATAATCAATCTGATTTTGGTATTGACCATCTGGTGATGTCCATGTGTAGAGTCATCTCTTGTGTTGCTGGAAGAGGGTGTTTGCTATATCCAGTGCATTCTCTTGGCAGAACTCTATTAGCCTTTGCCCTGTTTCATTCTGTACTCCAAGGCCAAATTTGCCTGTTACTCCAGGTATCTCTTGACTTCCTACTTTTGCATTCCAGTCCCCTATAATGAGAAGGACATCTTTTTTGGGTGTTAGTTCTAGAAGGTCTTGTAGGTCTTCATAGAACCATTCAACTTCAGCTTCTTCAGCATTACTGGTTGGGGCATAGACTTGGATTACTGTGATATTGAATGGTTTGCCTTGGAAACGAACAGAGATCATTCTGTCGTTTTTGAGATTGCATCCAAGTACTGCATTTTGGACTCTTTTGTTGACCGTGATGGCTACTCCATTTCTTCTAAGGGATTCATTCCCACAGTAGTAGATATAATGGGCATCTGAGTTAAATTCACCCATTCCAGTCCATTTTAGTTCACCGATTCCTAGAATGTCAGTGTTCACTCTTGCCATCTCCTGTTTGACCACTTCCTATTTGCCTTGATTCATGGACCTAACATTCCAGGTTCCTATGCAATATTGCTCTTTACAGCGAACCAGTGAACTCACCTAGTACCAGTGAACTTACCTAAAAACGGTCAAGATGATCAATGTTATGTTTATGTGTATTTTCCCCACAATAAAAAAAAAGTGTTATTAAATTTCTTTAAAGAGAATGAAAAGCAAGTTACAGACTGCAGAGAAAATATCTGTAATGCACATATCCAACAAAGGACTTCTATCCAGAATAAATCAGTAACTCTTAATACTCCACAATAAGAAAACAAACCAGTTTTGAAACAAGCAAAAGATTTAAACAAACAGAAAAAATATATATGGTAAATAGGCACATGACTAGATGGTCAACATCATTAGCAATTAGGGAAAAGGAAAACAAAAGCACCAGGAGATACATAGTATTAAAATAGCTAAAACACAAATGTGAACTATTACATATAGAATGGATAAACAACAAGGTCCTACTGTATAACATAACACAGGGAAGTATATTCAATATCCTGTGATAACCCACAATGAAAAAGAATATAAAAAAGAATGTATACATATGTATAACTGAGTCACTGTACTGTACAGCAGAAATTAGCACATTGTAAATCAACTATACTTCAACAAAATAATTTTTAAAAAATAAAGAGGTGAGATGGAGAATACATGTAACTCCATGGCTGATTCATGTCAATGTATGACAAAACCCACTGCAATGTTGTGAAGTAATTAGCCTCCAGCTAATAAAAATAAATGAAAAAAAAAGAAAAGAAAAAAAAATAAATAAAGAGGTGAAAATTTAAAATGTATAAAGAAAGAATGGCTAAAATAAAAAAAAAAACATACTGACAACAGCAAGTGCTAGTCATGCAATGACGTGGAAGGGCGGCTACTCTCAGATGTTACTGATGGGAGTTCACAATGATACAGCCACTATGGAAAACAGTTTGACAGCCTCATAAAATTAAATGTGTACTTATCACATAACCCAATCATCAATCTGACTTGTAGACATTTACCTATAGAAACATAGAACTTATTTTTGCAGAAGAAGTTGTATAGGAATGTTTATAGCAGTATTATTCATAATCACCAAAACCTGGAAACCATCCAAATGCCTTTCAACATGTGAATGGAGAAAATAACTGCGGTACATCCATACAACAAAATATTTGCTCAGCAATAAAAGGAAAGGAATGATCTGTTAATGCATGCAATAATATGATTGAATCTCTAAGGTACGCTGAGTGAAAGAAGCGAGTTTCTAAAGGTTATATACTCTGTGGTTTCATTTATATACCATTCTAGAAAAGACAAAACAGTAGTACTGGAGAACAGATCAGGGGGTGCTGGGGGGTTAAGGGTGAGGGGAGGGTGTGACTTATAAAATATTACCTTTTGGGAGCATTTCGGGGTGATGAGACTATTCTGTATCCTGATTGTGGTGGTTACACAGGTCTATATACATGTTAGAACTCAGAGCTGTACACCCCTAAAAAAGTCAGTCTTACTGTATGTAAATTGTTTTCATGTTGCCAAGTGTGCTTCTGGGTTTGTTTTTTTTTTTTCAGGCCCCAGATGGATCCAATCACTAAAGAGATTTGGAGGATGTAAATTAGCCAGAGGAAGGGGAAGAAGTGTTTCTGACAGAACAGCATGTACAAAAGGCAGGAAGTGAGACAAAGAACCGACAGGATCAGAAAAATAAAGGTGATTCAGTGTGACTGGAGTCAAGAGAATGATGAAAAAAATTTTTTAAAGAGATAGGAAAGATGAAGCAGGAGCCATGCGATGTCAACACTTAGGAGTCTGGGTTTTCATGAGGGCAACGGGGACCCGCTGGATTTGTGGCTCACCGGCTTAGTTGAAAGTGAAAGTTGCTCAGTAGTGTCCGACTCTTTGTGACCCCATGGACTGTTTAAGTCTTACCCATCACCCAACTTCAACAACTATCACCTCGTGACCAATCTTGCTTCATCTATACCCTGACCCACTTTCCCCTTCGATTATTTTGAAACAAATCCCAGACATCATTTCATTGTTAAAAATGTATCTCTAAAAGGTAAGGAGCCCCTCTCAAAAATAACTGCATTACCATTATCACACTTAAAAAAAAAAACTAGTGTAATTCCTAATATCAGGGTGCTTGCAAGAACTAGCAAGTTCAATGACTCAAAGAGAAAATTTTATCTTTATCATCTGAGTCACCAGGGAAGTCCTTAAAACAAGAGTGATGGTCATTATCACAGAGTCATTGGCTGTGGATGACTTGCTATTGGTTTTTCCATGTAGCAGGCTCACCTCTGTCCTAGTGGATCTATGATGACACAGTATCATTGCTCTACATATCCCTGGGAGGAGTGTGTGTGTATTGTCTTTTTAAAAAATATACAGCTAGAGTTTTAAAACAAGGAACTTTATAATATTTGCAGAAGAGTCATGTAAATAATCTCATATGATGGAAAATATTTGTGTTATGAGAGATCATAGGATGTGCCCTTTTCCACTAGCATACAAGTTCTTTTATGTCTCAATTTTTTATTTCGAAAAAAATTAAACCTGCCGACAACTTACAAACATAGCAGCCCAAAGGATGGAGAATGAGATTCACAGGGATTTTTGTTTCTTATGTAAAAAGAGGTCCAGAGAAAGACAGTTCAGGCTGGGGCACTGGCCTCACCAGGTCATCTAGAATACAGACCGGCTCATCTTCCACTCCACCATTGTCAGCATATATTTTTGTCCTCATGGTTGCAGAAGAGTTCCTGCCTCTCTAGATGTTATGATCCAAGTTCTAAGAGAGAAAAAAAATAGTAGAGCCAAAAGTCTTCTCATGAGGTTTTGTTGGGGAAGGGGCGCTTAGCTCAGAGACTTTCTGCCTGGGGGACAAGGTGATTCAAGCTGCAAGGGAGGCTGAGGAGTCAAGTATTCTTAGAGAAGTACATCCATCCCAAGCCAAACTGGAGTTCTGTTAGTGAGGAGAGCGGAGAGGGATGTGTCACCGAGGGGGAGAGGATGGAGGCAGAAAGACAGCTGTTTCTGTGGTCTGAGCTGAAGGCAGCAAGGAAGGGAAAGGACCCCAAACATGAGCAGTGTTCAGAAACGATGGGGCAGCTTTGGGTGACTGGCTGGTGGAGAGAGTAGTGAAATAAGTTGTCAGGGTGATTCTGAGCTTTCTACCCTGGGAGAGTAGAGGAAGGATGGGGGTTGGGGGGAGGGGGGAGGGTTTTATTTTTTTGTGACAGTTGTGACTGTTTACTATTAGATATCCACTGATATCGTGGAATCATAATATGATACTTTACATACATTGTCCCCTTAATTATCACAAAAAAGTGTATGGGCAGGTACTGTTATTCCTACTTCACACTACAGAAGCTGTGATTCAGAGGTTAAGGTACTTGCTGAAGGTCACAGTTAGTGGGGTGGTGTTCTCTTGCATATAAAGAGACAACATCTTAGTTTTAGAAAGTAAAAGTGATTTCATGCTATAGATCCTTGCATGGAGGGAAGGCAGTAGGGGAGGATGACCCTCAATATAGGAGTGTCAAAGTAACCAGGAAGCATCTGGTGAGCATGTCCTGCATCTAGTGACCAGGAGACAGTGGAAGCACAGCCCTCTGTGACCTGTCTCCCACTAGCTGGAAGTGCAGCCAAAGAAGAGTCATCAGCCTCAGCAGCTGCTGCCCCACCTTTCCTAGGCAAGAGACTGGCCCAGGGTCCTGTCCGAGACTGCACATCTTTCCTTTAGGGCTTGCGTGGAACTTTAATTAGTTAGCTAGCAATGTCAGGGTAGGCCTCTCCGAAGAGGCGACATTTGAGTTAAGATCTGAATGAGGAGGAGACAGCCATGAGAAGAAAGGAGGATCTAGCCGAAAGGATGATGTTGGTATAGTTAGGGGTTGGAACGTTGGTATGATATTAATGGGAGCAGAGTGGATGAGAAGTTGGGAGGAACCTAGTCAGGGAGAGTATTAGAAACCATAAAGGAGGCAGGGAGACCAGTTAAGAAGGCTGTTAGAATAGTTCTGGTGAGAAAGGAAGTTATCTTGGACCAAGATTTTAGCAGCTAGGAAATAAAGTGGAAGAAGATACTCCATTTATAACAGCAACAAATAATAACATAAAATACCTAAAAATAAACATCACATGAAATGTATAAGATCTTCATTTCAAAAAAACCCAACAAATTTTTAGACCTAAACTGTCATTAAAAAAATAATAAGCAAGAAGCATCTATACTCTAATAAAAAATTAAACTATAGAAAATAAAAATAAGCAAGAAGAGAAAAATTAAACTCTAAAAGAACATTGAAGGCAGTAGTAGATATTAAAGATATTAAAACATATCACAAAGCCTCAGCAATTAAAACTATGTGGGTCTAGCACATGACATAAAAGGCCAGGGTTAACACAATAGAAAAATTTCAGAAGTAAGCCCATTGGTATAATGGGAGTTTCGTATCTGATAATTGTTAACTGTGTTGAAGACTGTTAGGTACCCTCCCAAATACATTCACACCTTCTTTTCTACTAGTAGAATGTGCCCAGCTAAATTACAATTCCCAATCTTCCTTGTGGTTAGATGTGGCCATGTGATGAAGATTTTGCCAAAATGGCATATGAGTGAAGTGATGTGTGCCACTTCTGTACTGACACATGAAAATATTGGTTAGTGTGCTTCCTCTGGGTTCTTTGTCTTTTTTCAGCTTATCTAAATGCAGGTTTATTTGAACCACACAGATGAGGACAATGCCCTAGATGAGGGGTTCTCACACGTAAGGGCATCAGAATCCCCTGGAGGGCTGGTTAAAACACAGATCCCTGGACCCCATCTCCATTGTTTCTGAGTCAGCAGATCTGGGGTGGGCCCCAAGAATTTGTATTTCTAACAAGATCCCAGGTGATGTTGTTGCTGCTGGAGTAGGGACCACGTTTTGAGAACTACTGCCCTAAAGGTAGAGGAATAAAACGGAAGGAACTTCAATCCGAATGACTGAGGGCAACAGAGTCACCTACTGACCTATGAACATGAATTCTGAACTGCTGGTAAGAGCAACCATTACTACCTTGTTTAAGTCATTGTATTTCAGAGCCTCTTTGTTACAACATTTTACCCCTACCCTAACTAATACAGTGTAGAAAAGACATATTTCAGTAGATGGTAACTGGGTCAAAAAGCAAAAAAAATGTTGGATCTATACACCATTATCATACACTAAGATGAACTCCAAACGGATTAAAAAATTAATATATAAAATATAACCATAAGACATAGTCATAAAAATAAACATGTAACTATTATAAAAGAAGAAAACAAAAAACAAACAAAAAAAGAAGAAAACAGGGACTTTCATGGTGGTCCAGTGGTTAAGAATCTGCCTTCCAATGCAGCGGATGTGGGTTCAATCCCTGAATGGGGAACTAAGATCCCACATGCCCCAGGCCAACTAAGTCCAAGAGCTACAGCTAGAGAAGCCAGAGTGTCAAAACAAAGAGCCAGCCTGCTGCAACTAAAACCCAATGCAGCTAAAAATAAATAAATAAAATGTAAAAAAATTTTTTTAGAAAGAAGAAAACATAGAGGAATTCTTTGATAACACGTTGGAGTAGGGAAAAAATAGGAAAAATATGGAAAACATATGCTTCAGTTAGCATCTCCAGTACAACTTTAAATAGTAATTGTGAATTCTTCTGGTGTTTCCCCATCAAATATGATGCTGGAATAATGTTAAAGGATCTGCCTGCCAATAAAGGAGACACAGGTTGGATCCCTCATCCAGGAAGATCCCACATGCTGTGGAGCAACTAAGGCCACATCTACTGAACTTGTGCACTAGAGCCTGAGAGCCACAGCTACTGAGCCGGTGCACTCTAGAGCCCATGCTCTCCAACAAGAGCAGCCACCACAGTGAGAAGCCTGCACATTGCAACTAGAGAGTAGCCCCAGTTCGCTGCAACTAGAGAAAAGCTTGCATGCACAGCAACAGAGACCCAGCACAGCCAAAAATAATTTAAAAAGAGAGAGAGAATCCGGGAGAGAGGGTATTATGGATAATGCATTAATAGATGAGAGAGGGGACTCCCCTGGTGGTCCAGTGGTTAAGACTCCTTGCTCCCAATGCAGGGCGCCTGGGTTCAATCGCTGGTCAGGGAACTATGTCATATATGCTGCAACTAAAACCCTGTGCAGCCAAATAAAGAAATAAATATTAAAAAGCAAAAAAAAAAAAAAAAAAAAAAAAGAGAGTGCTAGGTTTTTGAAAAAGGAAGAAATAGATGAGAAAGGCACAAACAGAAGACGGGTCCTTAAACAAGAGCCCTCCATACTTCCTCTACTAGAAAGTAATAGAAAGCATGTGAGAGGAGAAAAAGCACAATAAGGCCAGGGATGATGCTAGTTCCTTTCTTAAGCTTTTAAGCAGATCTATTATCAAAACATAGCCTTATCTTCTAGTGCTACACACTTTTATTTTGGCTGCTTGATTAAAACATAGTAACCCTGTAGCTATGTCTAACTTATCGACATTACCATTCAAAACAAATCACACTAGTTGTTTGATCTCCCCTAGTAGATTCTCAGCCCAGGTGGTGTTAGTGATAAAGAACTCGCCTGCCAATGCAGGAGACAGAGATTTGGGTTTGATCCCTGGGTTGGGAAGATCCCCTAGAGAAGGAAATGGTAACCCACTCCAGTATTCTTGACTGGAGAATTCCATGTACAGAGGAGCCTAGCTGGCTACAGTCCATGGGGTTGCAAAAAGTCGGACATGACTGAGGGAATAACACTTTCAAGTCCTAAGCAGATAGTGAAGGACAGGGAAACCTGGCATGCTGCAGTCCATGGGGTCACAGAGTGTCACGGCACAACTAAGCAACTGAACAACAACAAAGTCCTAAGCAAGAAATGAATAAGATTACTTGAGTTGCTGTGCTGCCAAATTTTAGTAATGACTTTAATTAAAACAAAATAATTTTTGTCATCATCCTTAAATCTAAATTCCTGTCTCAGGATATTCCTTGTTGGATAAGAAACCAAAACAACACACTAAAAAAAATAGTGTGAAGTTTCATTTTATAGATTTATACTTAACTCTGAAATTTGGAGGCAACTTATACATGTCCATGCAAGAAAATGAAAAAAGTCAGAAAAGAAAAAATGAGTAGGTGAAGATTTAACTAGGGGTTAATGCCATAGACCTTGAGGGTGGGGTTGGGGTGATGGTGGGGAGGGTGGAGAGTGAAATGTAGTTTTCACACTGTTCAGAGAGAAAAAACATGTTTCTTAGAAGCAAAGCCTGTTTGTCACACTGATACCCAAGATAAATTTATCCCACAGGTCCTCTTATAAAATAAACTGTTAACACTGTAGATCTCTTTGAAATCCAGAGACTAAACAGGAGCATGAATTGCACTTGGCAGCTTCGGGGCCCCTTGTGAAAGAGAAGGCTCTGACTAAGTGTATGCCAACTAAAGCACGCCTACAGGAAGTCACCACAGTACATTCCAAGGACACAATTCCTTGATGAAAACTGCCATTAAATTTTTAAGTGTTATTAAAATTCTGGAACATTACGGTAATTAAATTCCAAGCATGCTGAGAATGAATATTGAAATAAGACTCCAAAGTACTCTCAAAATGAGTTTTAAGATGAAACTGAAAAGGTGTAAGGTTTCTTCCAAGTTTGGGATTAGTTGAATATTGCATTTTGGAACAGGCAGTTACTAACTTACTTACTTGTCTCTCCCTAACAGGCACCCTTCCAGAAAATGCTTACTGGCTCAGAACAGGAAGGCCTGCATGAAATTTATACTTGCAGTTTTATGGTAATCTTCAGCAGGAAGGTTGATCTGAAATACCCAGGCTGCCATGACTAGCAACTGAACTCCTTAATATTCTTGCATGAATGTTCTCCACAAAATGTGGCATTTCATAGATACACTTGTACCATGGACATGTTCCAAAAGAAAAGTATGATCCTAGGATAAATAGGAGTGTTCCATGTAAAAAGTATTAGATAATCTCCTGCTAGCTGGATATTCTGAATTCTCAACTTAATAAGTTTTAGCAGTAATTCAAAAAGATACATGCACCTCAATGTTCAAGCATTATTTACAATTGCCAAGATAGGACAGCAACCTAAGTGTCTTATCAACAGATGACTGGATAAAGACACGTATATATAAATAATGGAATACCATGCAGCCATAAAAAAGAATGAAAATTTGCCATTTGCAACATAGTGAAATAATTCAGAGAAAGACAAATACTGTATGATACCACTTAAGGGTCTAAAGAATAAAACCAGTGAATATAACCAAAAAAAAGAAACAAACTCACAGATACAGAGAAAAAACTAGTGGTTACCAGTGGGGAGGGAACAGAGGGCAAAATAGGGGTAGCAGAGTGAGAGGAACAATCTACTATGTATGAAATCAACAATACACAAGGGTATGTTGTACAACAAAGGGAATATAGCCAATATTTTGTAACTATAAATGGAATAGAACCTTTAAAAATTGTGAACCACTATTGTATACGTGAAACATACAATTATACCTCACACACACACACACACACACACACACACGCTTCCCAAGTGGCTCAGTGGTAAAGAATCCACCATCACACACACACACGCTTCCCAAGTGGCTCAGTGGTAAAGAATCCACCATCACTCACACACACACACACACACACACACACACACACACACACACACACGCTTCCCAAGTGGCTCAGTGGTAAAGAATCCACCATCACTCACACTCACACACACACACACACATGCTTCCCAAGTGTCTCAGTGGTAAAGAATCCACCATCACACACACACACACACACACACACACGCTTCCCAAGTGACACACACACACACACACGCGCGCGCACGCACACACACACACACACACACACACGCTTCCCAAGTGGCTCAGTGGTAAAGAATCCACCTGTCAATGCAGAAGACTCGGGTTCAATCCCTGGATCGGAAAGATCCCCTGAAGGAAACGGCTACCCACTCCAGTATTGCCTAGGAAACCCCATGGACAGAGGAACCTGGCAGGCTACAGCCCATGGTGTCACAGTCAAATATAATTGAGTGACTAACACTTTCTTTTGGGGGTTGTGGATAATGCCAATGCATATTCACACACAAGCCTAAACTGTAGATTTTTTTCCCAGGCAGAATTGCTGAGTCATATAATTGTTTAACTCTTTTGAGACACCTCCTTGAAGTATGTGTTGACCTATACTGTTTTCTCTAAATAATTTTCACAAGAAATATTCTTCCACAATACAATTAAACATACTGCTATGTCAAAAGAATCTTACTTCAGGAATTACTCTAAAAAGACAACCTAGTCAGATGTAGGTAGGGGAAATGGGGGAGAAAAAAATCAACAATGAAAATAAGAAATGGAAGTCACTAAGAGGAACAAAGATGGCCAGGAGAAATAATAACCTCAGACATGCAGATGACAACACCCTTATGGCAGGAAGCGAAGAATTAAAGAGCCTCTTGATCAAAGAGTGAAAAAGTTGGCTTAAAACTCAACATTCAGAAACCTAAGATCATGGCATCTGGTTCCATCACTTCATGGCAAATAGATAGGGGAAACAGTGGAAACAGTGAGACTTTATTTTCTTGGGCTCCAAAATCACTGCAGATGGTGACTGCAGCCATGAAATTAAGACACTTCCTCCTTGGAAGAAAAGCTATGACCAACCTAGACAGCATATTAAGAAGCAGAGGCATTACTTTGCCAACAAAGGTCTGTCTAGTCAAAGCACTGGTTTTTCCAGTAGTCATGTATGGATGAAACTTGGACCATAATGAGGGCAGAGCACCAAAGAATTGATGTTTTTGAACTGTGCTGTTGGAGAAGACGTTTGAGAGTCCCTTGGACTTCAAGGAGATCCAACCAGTCCATCCTAAAGGAAATCAGTCCTGAATATTCATTTGAAGGACTGATGCTGAAGCTGAAACTACCAATATTTTGGCCACCTGATGCCAAGAACTGACTTACTGGCAAAGACCCTGATGTTGGGAAAGATTGAAGGCAGGAGAAGGATGATGGTTGGATAGCATCACTGACTCAATGGACAAGTTTGAGTAAACTCCAGGAGTTGGTGATGGACAGGGAGGCCTGGCGTGCTGCAGTCCATAGGGTCGCAGTCGGACACAACTGAGTAACTGATCACCCCAACCCCAAATAACATTCTTGATCCTTAAGTACTTATTGCACATATTAGATTACAAAGGTATTTACCCAATTCATTACTGCACTGTTCAATCATCCTATGTATCAAGTGCTTCCAAGAATAGTTTCCACTCCTACATCCATAAATTTCAAACTATAATCATAAATTATACACCAATAAGGATCTTTTGGATTTCCATCTATTATAAAAATCCTTTTTTTCACTGTATTCCAAACTAACACCATCTTCATCTTTTATTAAAATAGCAGAGTAATTCTGTACCCAAGAGGTATTTCAAAATCAGCACTGGATGGCAACCCCCAAAAATTACATCTTACAACTCTTCAGGCAAGACAACTTTATTTTCACCTAATAATAAACCACAATTGACAACAACAAAAGAGACTGTGCAGTTCAACTTTTATTTTAATAAAATCAGAATATGCACAGCACATGCAGTGCTAGCATCTAAACTAATACAATAAGCAATTACTAAAGCTACAGTGACTTGAGGTTCAATCTTTACATTCAGCAAGTTTAAATTCACTCTTACATGATTTTTGAAACCTTATTTAATAACTGAAAATATTGCTTGCTGATAAAACTTGCTCAAATGCTATCGCTGAATGTACAAGTCACTGATTATGCCAATACAACAAAGATAACCACATGTTTCAGGATTGCAATGAGCCAGACATTCACTGGAAAAAAAATACACACAACGAAACAAAACACACAATATTTGAATATGGACACTTCGTATCAGTGTTTTGAAGTGTTTCATTAATATCTTAAGACGAGTGTATCAAAACCTTGGCATGATTTAATTTAAAGTCGCCAATTTTGTTTTTACTAACATCAGAAAGTTATGGCTACACTGCCAATGCCGGGTCTGCTTAATTTGACTTAAGAGTTTAATATGACTTAACATTAAAAGCTCACACTACCCCGAAATATATAATTTCACGCATACGGTGACATTCAACATTCAAGTGCCAGTGTTTTTGTACTGTCTTTTGGTCAAGTTTCTTTAAACTTTCAAAGAATCACTTTTAGGCTTACAAAAATAAATATTTGTCAAAATGTTCAATAAATATTACATAAAACTAGCAGCAAAAAGTATCTAGAAATCTGTCGTGTGCAAATAGTTTTCTTCCCAACTATCATTCCCATGGTCCCAAATAAATTTTAGAATCTAGTCCCATCCCCTTCCTAGACAAGCTGCGTTCAACAATCTCCAAGAGACAAAATAAGATTGGAAGTTTAAGGACACGCACACAAGACATATATATAAAATTCTCTGAATGTGCAATAAAAGAAGTACTTTGTAAAAAGTTATGGGCAAAATGTACAAGGGCCTAAACCTAGACTAATTGAAATAGCACCATAACAAATGACCTCAATACTGTCAAGTGCACCTACTTAATAAAAGTTTTAGAACAAGGCACAATACACTTGAAAATCTATTGCACTTTAGGAAATTTTTGCCATCTTTCTATGCCACTGTAAAAAGATTGAGCATTTTGATCACCGCATTCTGGCCACAAAATTAGCACAGAATTCAAAAGTGGCAGAGGCATTTTAGTGGTGGACAATGCTCATCTTTGGCCAGATTTAGCATAAACAGACTATAAATACAATGGAAACCTATGCAACTAAAACTGACTAAAACTGCACTGTATAGCAGAATTGACACCTTGTGCAGTTATGTACATATTTCCAACCTGTGTGATCTCAAAGATTTCAGTTTGTTACTCTTCTGGAGCCATTTTTACAAAGTCTATAGTAAGCCAGTTTAACATCTCAACGCAGCTTGAACAGAGTAATATGAATCGGCATTTAAAAGAAAGCCTGCTGCATTTAATTCTTCCTGTTCATACCCTCTTGACCAAAAAACATCAACACTAGCATGCGTTATTAGACCAAAAATCATCCAGGGCCCTAATGAGGGCTCGTCATTGCTGTGGTCAGCCATTCTACCATTTCAATTTCACTTATGGCAGGCATTTAAAAAGTCTAAGTAGATGAATTCTCCTAAAACCCTATCTCAAGTTATCAGACCTTTAAACTTTCCCTGTAATAGTATGCCCACATTTGGCTAGCTCATAATTAATGATCTGCCTAAACACTGAAAGAGGAATTGCTGTATTTACTTGCATTAACTTTGAAAACAGTGCTTTGAATGTATGCATGTACTCATACATCACCTCATCATGACTGGAATGGCTTGTTTAAAGACTATCAGGTTCTAAATACCTATCCAGGATAGAGTGAGCAAATCAGAACTTTAACTTAATACAGTTCGCCACATTAGAAACTAATTCCATTAATATGCTTCAAAGACATTTGTTGTTTGTTTTCCCCCAATCTGCAAGTATCAAAAAGCCCTAATGCAGGCTACTGCATAAGTTTTTTCCTTATAATATTTATGGATGAATCGATGATTCCTGTTAAGTTGTATCACACCTGTGTGCCAAGGTTTGATTTTAGCCCAAGTTCAGTAAATTTATTTTGTCAAAAACAATTGATATCTTGAGCATTACTGAGCCAACAGGACATCAAAATAAAAAGTTGTCTAAAGTTAAAGGCACAGTACATTAACAAACAAATGATCCTCAGTCACAAATTATAAATGCAGTTTGGGATGGGGGTTGGGAGGGGAGTTAATCCAAACTACAGCAATGAAATCTTCAAACCACCTTCTGAACAGGGCTGCTGATTGTTCCTTTCGACTCTTCATGTGACCTTGAGCTCCCTTAAAAAAAAAATTTCAGTGGAGAATCACAGCTGGTAATGTACTGCGAGTTCTTGAAGCTACACAAGGTATAGTCTGGCTAAGTTACATGTGGTTTCCATATTAGCTTGTTTGGCAGGGTGACCTACTGCAAAGCAGGTTCAGTTACCCCACCAGTCAACCCCCTGGGAGTTATAATTTCCTCCATATCCATCACTGTTGTAAAAGCTTCCATAGCCACCTAATGAGAGATTAAAAAAAAAAAAAAAAAGAAATTATTAAGTCATCCACTGTATAATACAATCTTTCCCTGCTTTAAATATTTTGATGTAAAATTACAAAAAGCAATCTACAGGGCCCATTATTTTAAATTACGCTTTGAAAAAGATGAAAAAGGGAAAAAACCTTTCCCAAAGGTATGAGGTTAAAATTTAACATTACCTCCACCAAACCCTCTGCTGCTTCCATGGCCGCCTCCACCACTGCGGCTGCTGCTGGCGCGGCTGCTGCTGAAGCTGGAACTGCTGCCACCACTACTCTGTCGATAGTCTCTGGCACCAAATCCTCCACTGAATCTACTACTATAAGGACAAAATGTTAGTTTACATAAAGATAACCCAATTCTTGTTAAAAATTCCCAATGACCAATTTCTGATTTTCCAATTCAAGCAATTCCACCCAGCCCTTCTTTTCTAATAGGAATTTTATAAGGCCTTAGCTGTGAAAAGCTAACACTGAAGGTCACTTAAATAACCTTAAAAGTCAAAACCATCTCCATCATTATACACCATTTCTAACTCACCTTTTGGATCGTCCACGACTGCTACCCTTGTAGTGGTGTTCATAAGCCATGTTTTCTAACCAAGATGGCACTTCCTGTTTAGCTTCAACAAGAAGATCCAACAAATCCTTGGTAATATTTATGTTCCTCTCATTAAAGAATGAGGTGGCAAGGCCTAAAACAGTCCCAAAAAGTACATAAATTAAGGTCTTCCACAGAGCAGCACAATATTCTTCCTTTCATATTAGAAGTAGAATAATAATTTTTAAAAAAGATAATTTGCTATTTGTTCTTTGAACAAACCTTGACTCCCCCCCCACCACTTCTGATATTTTAATAGCATTCCATGAAAATCAGAGTTCATCTAAGACCCTGAAGTTTTTTGCTGTAAGAATCACACTGAAAATCAGAAATCCCCAGATCATCGTAAGTAACCACACACTTACCAAGGTTTCCCACACGTCCTGTACGACCAATGCGATGTACATATTCTTCAATATCACTTGGCAAGTCAAAATTGATAACATGTTTCACATTTGATATGTCCAGTCCTCTTGCTGCTACCTAGAATATAATTTTTGTTACATACGGTCCATTTAAAAGAAAGCAAATAGTTGAATATGCCGACCTAGAAAATAGGATTAAATTTTACATACTGCTGTAGCCACGAGAATTGGGCTTTTTCCTGAGCGGAACTGGTGAAGGGCCTCTTCTCTATCTCTCTGAGATCGGTCTCCATGGATACTGGTACAAGCATATCCTTCATGGTATAAGAAATCCTCCAGAGAATCTGCACCCTTTTTGGTCTCCACAAACACTAAGGTCAGTGAATCTTTGCCTAAAGTTAAAATATCACAAGGTTTCTGTCACTAATAGTCGTTTGGTTCTCTTTGCACTTAGTAAACTTGCAAATAGAGGCAAGTAGACTGTTTCAACAGAATGTATTGGATGAGAAGGAAAAGCACTAAAGGTGATCCAAATAGATTACCTAAGCCACCAGACTGATGCTAAAATTATACCTGTTGCATTTAGAAGATCAAGCAGAAATGACCGTTTGTCTGACTCTTCAACCCAAACTACTTTCTGTGTTATGTTCTCAGAGGTAGAGCCAACTCTTCCTACGGCCAAAAAGATATATTCATCCAAAAAGTCACGAGCAAGCATCTGAAAGAAAAAATAATATTGTTTTATCATCTATTGAGATAAACAAATTCCTAAGTAAATAAGATCTGCAGCACCAAACAATACCTGTATTTCCTTAGGGAAAGTAGCACTAAACATCATAGTGTGGCGAACTCCCTTTGGTGGCATAGTATCTTGTTCAACAATTCTACGTATCTGAGGTTCAAACCCCATATCCAACATCCGATCAGCTTCATCTAACACCAAGTACCTGCCATGAAAAAAAGTCCAGCTTAGAATTTGAGGAGAAAAGGTTGTTTCTGTTTCTATAAGCACAGTTAATTGTTCATTCAGGTAGTTTAGTTCTTCACACCATACAATCTGACCCACGTACGTAAGACACAGCACAGGATCTCTACCACTAAATCGCACAGCCAAATTAGCTCTTATACTTGACTCTTGGTCTCAAGGTAGCCTCTACTAAAAAAAAAAAAAAAAAAAAACCACTTCAAATTAAAATGACAATGAGCTAACTTTTTTTTTAATGCACTAACTTTTTATAAAAGTTGGAAGACTAAAAAGTGCATTTCACACATTTAAAAATTAACATACTTGCAGAAGTCTAATCCAATTTTTCCTCTTTCCATCATATCCACTAGACGTCCTGGAGTCGCGACTAATAAATGGCATCCACGTTCTAAGTCTCGAATTTGCTGACCAATATCAGCACCACCATAAACCACGCAAGGACGAACTCTAGATCGGTATGAAAACTGTAAGCAAAGAAAAATTTATTAATTTTAAGACCCAAGATTTTTACATGGTCATAAACACTTCATCAGAATCAATGAGAAGGCCAATAACCTGAAAGGTATACTTACTTTCCTGGCTTCCTCATAGATCTGTACAGCCAATTCTCTAGTTGGTGCCAACACCAAAGAGATTGGGTATTGTTTGCGGCGCCCGTATCTTCCATTTTCCTAAGAAATAATTTATTAAACTTAACATCCTCTCTTAAAGGTTCATTACAACATAATCCCCTTCTGCAATTTACGGATTACATGTAAATGCTGTTACTAATTATACAGATTAGAATGCAAGTCTTATTGTCATTTAGAAAACTTTCTCATTATATACAGAAATATTTACCTTCATGGCCCTCAGAGCCTCGCCAGGACCATCAGAATAAATCTGACTCAAGATGGGCAAGAGAAATGCTGCAGTTTTTCCAGATCCTATTTTAAAAAAAGCATATTCATTTAATCAAGAAAAACTGGCTTATTACTTTTGAACATATATTGGTAGATGATGGTATTTTAACTGCCCAATTACTTAGCAATTAATTAGTAATCTCATTTTAATTCCCAAATTAAATTTCTAAAAACAGGCTAATTTAAAAATATCATCAAGTGATGACTTTGATCTACCTATAATAGGAGTTAGCAAACTAAGTCTAAACTATTTATCTTTATAAAGAAAGCTTTACTGGAATATAGCTATGACCAGCAATTTACAGATCATCTATGGCTGCTTTCATACAACAGCAGAGTAGCTGCAGAGAAAACACGGTCCATCATCCAAAAAAATATTTTTGTTCATTTACCCCAAAAAAAAAAAAAAAAAGTACCACATTTTGGTCACTAACATTGTAGTAGTTTTTACTTCTTTGCTTCACCTGTGCTTCACCTGTGCAATATGTGTATGTGCTTAGTCACGCAGTCATGTCCGATTCTTTGCAACCCCATGGACTCTAGCCCACCAGGCACCTCTGGTCCATGGGGATTCTCCAGGCAGGAATACTGGAGTCGTCACGCTCACATCCAGGGGATCTTCCCAACCCAGGGATCAAGCCCTAGGTCTCCTGCATTGCAGGCAGATTCTTTACCATCTGAGCCACTAGGAAGCACTTGTGTAAAGATAGCAGGAATTCTGTCTCAAAACTGGTGTCAATTTCTAACACTTCCTTGTAGGTACTGTATATACTGATAGTAAGGTACTACTTTACCCATGAATGAACCTTCTTTTGGCCACATTCCCATGATCACAGGCTATTCTCTATCTTTCTCTAATTTTCTCTTATCCTAGATACAATAATATTCTAGTGCTCACTTCCCCACCACTGCAATCACAAAAACCTATCCACTTGTTGCAGAACTATCAGACTCATGACTTTCTATAGGCCATCCCTAAGATACCCTAGTGAAAGCACTAGAAGTAATATACCCAAAAGGCTAAGACAAGAGATACCATCCAGCTACTCCTTACCAAGGTGTACCAGTCAGGCTACATACAGGACTCAAGCTTCCTCATGAAACTTAAAATGTTCCATGCATATTTTCCTGGTATTGGTTTTATGAGAGTAAGCCAAGTCAAGGTATTCTTGACAACTTTTTACTTCCATCAAGTCTGCTTACCTGTTTGGGCACAGGCCATCAAGTCTCTCTTCTCTTTGATAATAGGAATAGCATGCTTTTGCACTGGAGTTGGGCGAGTGTAACGAGTAAGCTCAATGTTTCCCATAATAATTTCTCCCATCTCAACATCACTGAACTGTCAAGAAATTCATCAGGGTTAATTTAAACAAGCAGAAATGCTATCTGGAGCATTTTGTTTTATACAAATACAATGAGGGGGGAACAACTATCAACCAATTTGAACTTTCAAGTTGCTTTAGTAAAAGTCATCATATTACACATTGTGAGGAAAAACAAAACCAAACCACTCCCTAAGCTTAACCTACAATGGAAAAGTTTTGGGTTCTTCCTACGTTTGACCCACTTTCTATTTCTTTTTACCCCCAATCGTTTGCCTCATTTATTTCAACTCTCAGCTTAACTATTTACTTTTTAAGTTAGTTTTTAATAGGCAGACAATTACTTTACAATGATGTGTTAGTTTCTACTGTACGGCAAAGTTAAATCAACTATATGTATACACATCCCCCTTTTGGATTTCCATCCCATTTAGGTCAACACCCGACCCATTTTCTATTTCAAATTATTAGTAATGGTAACACTGAATTCACTCTCCCCCTTTCCACAAACCAATGAGGCAAGGTTTCTAAATTAACTGTCAAGATAAAGCAGGCAGTCTACATATGTCTTTAGGAAACCCATCTCATCGTGATGTGCTGTGAAAACATCTACATTTCCCTGTCTTAAAGGTCAAGCAAAAATACCTACACTTTCAATGTGTGGAGGACAGTTGTTGCCTGTTGCCTCAACTGGAATGTCATCATATTTTTCAAAGTTAATCCCAGTGTTGCCTCCAGAAAAGAGTTCTCTGAAATCAGAAGATTGTTAAGTTTGTTACACGGAGCTAATAAGGCTTCATCACAATTAACATACATTTCAGAAACTTACTGTTCCAAGCGTTCACTTGGTGGGAGTGGTTTTGACCAATCATCTTCATCTGATTTGTCACACCAGCGACTATTTCCACGTTCGTATTTGCCAAAACCACCTCTGTCACCACGGCCGCCAATGCCATCATAGTCACCTCGTCCACGATCATCAAACCTGAACAGCACAAGCAATTAATCAAAATCTTATTTAACCATTATCAGATTCCTACCACTAGAACTGTACCTGGAGAGAGGTTCATTACGGCTAATTTCAAGGATGTCACCAGTCCAATTCGGGCTTACTCTTACTTGACAAATAAGGCCCTCTAACCAGACTACACAATTTATATAACTTTATTTTCTAAATTCAGTATCCTTCTTTATTATCATATAGCCGATACAGTCCTCATACATGTTGAAATCAAGAATCAAGTCTTTGTACCTGAAACATAATATTGTAAAGCAACTACACTTCAATAAACATATAAATAAAAACCCTTGGGGCAATCAGTCTTATATGTGAAACCAGTACATTAACTTACACCTTTAAATGTTTTCATCCAAACAATTTTAGTGTAGGAGAAAAAAAGGAAAGTATCACACCAAATATCAATTGTCCTGGTTACATCAGGATGCTACTTAAAGGACAACTCAGCTGTGTGACAGACTTTGGATAAAAGGTAGAAAATAATCCTTACCTGAATTAAGATGTTTTTAGTTTTAGGCCTGTTTTCGAAAAAGCAGGACACACAGGACTAACCACAGCTATTAGGCGCATGAGGTCAGTTCATCACACTTATGTAATCAAAAATATAAGGTGTTTAAAAATTGTCATAGAATATCCACAAAAATGTCAATCAAATTAGGCCATTCACTAAACTTACTCTTTTAAGTAGAATACATAAAATTAGAGAAATATAAAAATAACTGATAATGCCAAAGGGCATATTCTTATTCTCAATTAATTTCGGTGTATTAAGTTCAATTTAGTAAAGACTTCTCACAGTTTAAAAAACTATGAATAAAAAGACATACTTATCCCAACAGGTGGTCCGCTAAGGGGGAAAGATAATCATGCTTAAGGGTCAGGGTACAGACCAATTTCTAAATTGCTTTATTGTACACATGCAAGAAAGGCAAGAAGATAATAAATCACTTACCTTCCCCTTGATCCACTTCCACGATCACTGAAGAAACTAGATTTCCCTCTTGAATCACTACGGGAACCAAAACTGCTGTATGCATCCTTATCTTTACTAGAACTCCACCCTGAACTGTCTTTATCATAGAATCCTTCAATTAAAAAAAAAAGGCAAACTCATTTTATTATAGTAATTAGAAAATAACACTACTTTAAAACATGATTTCTATGTTTCTGAATTTGAAGCCCTCCGATGACTATCACATCTCTGGACCAGAGGGACAATGGAAATATTCCTACCATGGTACTAGAACATACTATACACTGAACAAAACCATCAAGTCTGAAAATGTTCTGAATGAACACAACTTCTAAAAGGTCAGTAGGTTTGCCTTTAACACAATGACTATGGTCGTGTTACATGACCATCACAACTTAATTTCATTTTACAGACATGAATGAGTTTACTAGGAAAGAGCAATCATTATCTCTGTATTTCTTAGAAGTGATATTCATTTAAAACAATAAGACATTCACTTGGTTTAATATAGTATTTCTTGGTTTCAATAGTAAAAAGTTTAAGAACAGTGCTCTGTTCACATGAAATACATAGTACCAGATGAGAATTAGGAATACCTAGAAAAAAGGAAAATCTTGATACCTACACACTCAGTGTAGACAGGTTCCTAGGGTATAGCTATAAACATTCAGTAAGAGGGGATGACAAAGGTGTAAATTAGCCCAACAGGTATATGGTTTAAAGACAAGCAGAGGGTTTAACTAGCTTCAGTGACATTTTATTAAATAGCCTGAGATAGTTTACAAGTTAATTAGGTTACTTTCCTTCTCCCTTACGCCTCTACTAGCCCGGTGATTAACAGCCTTGGCTACCAATAAAGAGCTGAGTTAGATCTAAGACCGATTTCAGCTCCAACTCCTATAGAATACTGCCTCTCTCCCTGCTTTGATTCCTATCACTGCAATAAAGGAGGAAAAGCACTAAATACACATGGGGGTCAATTTCAACTAGTACATTCTAAGGAATAAGAATCCTACTCTACAGTAACTAAAAACAATGACGTGACAGTGAAGAAATAACATGGGAGTTCTTTTAATGTTTTTGGCCCCATGGCATGTAGGATTTTAGTTCCATTCCCTAAATTTTATATTCCATGTATTGCCTTGGATAGTGAAGCTAATACAGCCTACCTATGGATATTGAGAAATGATAGCAAATCATGTGCTCCTGTGGACTCTCCACCCTTCCAATCCTGCTTTCTTTATCCAGTATCTTCCCTCTTCATGACTTTTAGTTTTCCTGACCTTCCCTTTTCCTCTCAATCTCAGATCACCTATTTAAATGAAGCAGTTGAAGCCAGAGAACTCCTCCCATCTATCAGGAGCATGCCTAATGCTTGTTAACTATTCCTCAATAATCCCATTTCATTTTGGCACCTCTGCAAGACAGAAATAACTGGATTGTTATCACTGTGCAGCAGTTTTGTTTACACAGTAGGATCCCCACTCACCTTTTTCAAATTGAAATCATGCTGCTAATGATTACATACACAGAAGTTAAGCATAAGACTAGTGAAATTGTACAAAACCATGCCCTTGGCCTCAGAAGAGTTTGACACAGGAAATGCAGAGATTTCCTCTATCTGACATTAGATGAGTTTTTCCAAGCGAGTAAGCCCTAGTATCTGAAATTATTCTGACAGTAGCAGAGAAGAGCACAGTGTTCAGACTTCGAGGTGTCTCACTTTCCCTAAGCTCCGATTTTTAAATGCAGCAATAGTTAAGTATACCAAGTTGCTCAAAAAACTTACCTTTAGTAGCTTCTCTGTTCCTTAAGTGAGGAGGAATATAGCGCCCTTCTAAAAGAAATGACAAAGTTAATTTTCATATTCCAAAAAACTTGAAAGCTTTTTACTGAAATTTGTGATGCTAATAAAGTCCTGAAAAGAAAAAAATTAAGTCTCTAGTCTTCTAGTCTGGTCTACTTCTATTTTAAATGAGTTACTGCTTTAATAAGATGAATTTTAGAAGGGGAAGGAGAACAGGTTTGAAATGAATTAGAACCTAATAGTTGAAATCTACGAACAAATTTAATTTGCCACTAATGGCCAATTTAACACACTATTTTTAAAAAGTCTATGATTTCAGAGAACTGTCATAAATAACAAGAGTTGCAACACTGGTACTACAATAATCTAGCAAACACATAACAAAAACATTAACAAGTCTCTCATGGAGCATAAGCATTACTGTTAACAACCTAAAAAGTACTAATCGTGTATCTAGTCACCAAGAAGCTTTTTTGTTCCTGCTCTGCTTAAATCCAAAACATAGAGTACACATGTAACATGGGAAAAGCTGCAAAGAGTGAAATGATTTCAAGGAATTGTGGGTTTTGAGACTTGCACTGTTTAAGGAAGTCAACTGTTGTTCTGTATGCAAATAAAAACACAGCCTAGACTATGGGTGAGAACAAAAGCAAGTAATATATATCCAACTAAGTAACATCAACTTGCTTTATTACTAGTTAATCTGCAATTTAACCTCTTCATTTCTGGGTTGAATTAAATATTAAAGATCTCCATTAGAATGGTCAATTATTAAAAGATTCTTAGCCTGACAAAGTGAAATTTAAAACAAATACCAAGTAACTGCCCAATGAGGCCCTTCCTTCCTAAAAATAAACATGCTTTAACTATGCAATAAACAGAGTTTGAAGAAACAATGCTTTCAGACCTTAACAGTCAATATACATATTACATTTTTCCTTTCGGTTAATTCAATAGGAAGAGATCTGAGCTGAAGCAGGTCTACTGCCAGTAATAAACAGCCCTTACACCTTAATACTAATCTTTACCATGTCTCCAAAAAAACCCCTTCAAGAGAGAGAAAAAAAAAAACTTTTCAAAAAACAATACAATTCAGCATTTAAAATCCTAACCACCACTTGGAGATTCACTATAGCCTTGTTCTATTAGTAAGTCTCATGTTCTTCATGGGAAAGGAGTGGCTGTACCTGATGAGTGTGAATGTGAATATTCTCTTTATTCAGTTTAATTCCAGTAGATTCACTCTTAATAGTGAAATATACATTCCCACCACCTTTAAGCTGTGTTCAGGATTCATAACGGACATAATCAAACTCTATAATTTGTCTGTTGTATAAGGTCCTTAACGATGGTTTTCACTCAAGAAAACTACTCCTCATTATCAAAAGACCACAACGCCACCCATTCTTTACACAGTAAAAACTGGAAGGGAAATTCCTAAATTTTAAATAAATCCAATAAAATATTGTTATTATAGTTCTAATACTCAGTAACACAACATTGTAAATCAACTATATTCCGACAATTTTTTTTAAAGCTCTAATATTCAGTCAATGCATAAAATATTTTACTTACTGCTGGCTGTACTTCCTCCACTCTGATTATCTGAAGAGTTCAGGTCTAGGCCAGCAAACTAGAAGAGAGTTAAATTTTGGTTAGCAGCCCATGCGCAGAGAAAGGAAAACTTAGTGGAACTCTTAAGGAGAATGTGACTAAGAATGTGAGCAAATGCAAAATACTACAGTACTACAGTATACACTCCAGAAGCTACCTAACAAAGATGGTGGCGCTATCCAGGAGAAACTGGGTCCAAATTCATAATTCAATCAAAATGAACTTTCCCTGTAACTTATTCCATTGTAAAAGTTCAAAAAATTTAAATTATTTTAAAATGTCAAGTAGTCAGT
Source organism: Muntiacus reevesi (assembly GCF_963930625.1). Lineage (NCBI taxonomy): Eukaryota > Metazoa > Chordata > Mammalia > Artiodactyla > Cervidae > Muntiacus > Muntiacus reevesi. Next base: position 39,809,215 of record NC_089271.1, on the reverse strand, counting down.
GCATTCATTTTAGCTCCAAACATTTGGAGACAAATGTTTTCAATACCACCAACTTTCTACTTGGAATTAATTCTAAACCTACACAGCACACCTGAAAAATATTCAGAACAAAACTTGTATTGACCATTTCTTAGCTTTCATTTCTAAATACTGCAATTAGAGTAGCACTCTTCAGAACAAAAATTTACAATATAACCACTACACAATCTTATTAAGTAGGTATCTATTTATTCTTCCATTTTCACAGTTAAGCTGAGAACATTTTGTACATACATGGCACATTTTACTGCCTTTTTATTTCCATTTCTACCCATCCCTTTACACTGGTAACTTAAAGCCTCAACATTCTTAAACAGTGCTTCATCGAATTCTGTAATGACTAAACAAACTATTTACAAGCAACGAGGAGGAAACGATGTGCCAAAAGCAGTATTTCATTCTTTTAAAAATGTAACCAGCCACAGGGCACTATTGCCACGTATTTCCAATAAACCACAACGTTTAAGTCCTCTGATAAAAGCTTAAGATTATATACTGTCAAGTTGCAAGCATCAATGTAATCATTGAAAACTCTAAGATGCTAAATCTTAAAAAAATGAATACGGTTAACACTTTGAGGCAGCTCGTTTCCTAACTTCTATTAGCAAAACGCTGCCGTGTTTTCTCTGCACGATTGTCTCATCAACAGACTAACACTTTAAGGCACAACAACTTTCTTTTTGTACTTATTGCAGTACGTTTTGTTATTAATTTTACACTTGGCAAAATGAATTACGTAGAGCACTTTAAATGCTACTGTAAATTGCTAGGGTGATATTAATGCAGTGAATTTGCTTGCTGCTTACTTCTAACGACTGTGTATCTTTTTTTCCAATTATTTCGATGTCAAATTTTATTCCTGCTTACAATCTTAGATAGGTGCCGGCACCACCTATATGTTAAATTTTAAAACCGGGGACTGGCCATGTTCTTGATAACCAGATTTTTTTTTGTCTTTGCTCCATTTAACACGGAACATGTCAGCATTTGGAAGATTTATTCTGATTCATTAATGGAAAAAATGCTCCCCCCCCCCCAACAGATCGCTGAGTCCCTAAAAAATACTACACACAACTGAAAATCTATTAACAATTCATTTGTGTCACTCAAGTTCGTTTCAGAATTCTGGAGCTCGCGGTACGCAGTAGTTCACTTAAAAGCAACAAAATATCGATTGAAGAGCTTTTCTGAAGCGTGGTGCCACTGATGCTGAGGGATGCACTTCTGCCATCTCAGCCCAGAACCCCTCCTCTGCGATCACGCGCCCTCCCGTCCTCTACCTCTAAACCCTTACAAGAGGGGTTCCAATTAAGACGACAAATCCGGGACCTCTGACCGATTTCAAAATTTTCAGTCCACAAGCAGCAACAAGTCACCAAAAAAATTGCTTATTTCTTCCCAAGCCACATTCCAGGCGTTTTTTCCCAGGCCGAGCCCCGCACCAAACGCCCCCAACCTGAGGACACGGGTACACTCCGTGGTACCTCCCCAAACGACGCGTGGCTCGGAGCTAAATCTCCACACTGTGACTGCTGCGAGCACGTGAGGCGGAGCCGGCCGTGCCGGGTCGCTAACCTCCTCGCCGCGTTCCACCTCGATCTCCAGAGCCCGGCGCCACCGCGCACGCAGCGGCCCATTCCTCCCTCCTCTCCATCCCCCCCCCCTCGAATCTTCTGCGTCACAAAACTTTCCACTCCGGAAACGCGGCCTCGCGGGCCACGGAGCCGAGGCTGCGGAAACCGGGCTGGAGCGAAAGCAAAAAAAAAAAAAAAGCCCGAGGAAGGAAGCCCAGGAAGAACAAGATGCCCATCCATCCCCTTTTCCGGGCCCTCGGCGGCCCGTCTTCTCCCGCTCGGGGGGCGCAGCGCCGCCCAGCCACCCGACACCACACAAAGGAGGCCGCCGCCATTACCCCGAGCGAAGGCCGCCCCCCGCACCGCCCCCTCCCACATTCCAGGGCCGCGTTCCACCTCCCGCTCACACGCGCGTGCACACACAGACACGCCAACACCGCCTGGGTCTCCGAGAAGAATCCGAGCCGCGGACGCCCGAACTCTCAGGGCCATAAAGGTCCCCTTTCGCGAACCTCCGCGCCGCGCCCCTCCCCCCCGCAACACCCATGGGTCACTAGTCAAGTCGAGGTTCGCGCGTGCGCGCCTCCGTGAGAGCGCGCGCCCCCTCCCCCTCCGCCCGCCTGCGCACGCACACACAAAAGCCGCCATTGTGCTCTGCCCGGGGACAATACCGCCGGCCAAGCTGGGGCCCCTGCGACAGCCACAATCAGCATTCCCGTCACCTTCCCGTTCCCCCACAGCCCCGGGGCACTGATACTCGCTAGCCTGAGGGACCCAGGAAATGGGAACTGAGGGTACCAGATAGCACTGCGCCACAAGCCAGGTTAGATCGGGGGAGGGATTCCTGCAGCAACAATCCCGGTAGGCTCCTTGCGGCTCACCTGCTGGTCCAGCCCGAGCGCATTTTCCACCGCCACATGACTCATCCCTGAAGAGTACCGAGAACTCGGAGTCTTCCGCTGCTGAGCTAATGTGTTGGGTTCACCGCGAAGGCCCTCTCACGGGAGAACTGCGGCTCTGAAATGCACGGCGCGGCCACGGATCTAATATACCCGCTCGAGTGACTGCTACGTCAGCACGTACGACGTGTGCCCTCCCTCTCACACCCGCACTCCCCCCGCCGCTACGACTTTTGCCTAGCTACTGCGCGCTCGTTTAGTCCTAACCTCGCGGGATTTCCTAGTCGGTCGTGTCTGCGGCTCGTCGTCCTACCTTGGCACTCAGCGCTAAATGCTGTCCTAGATCGCTTGAGTGCCACTTCCCCTGTCCTCCGCTATTTTCTCAAGACTAGGTCTCGAGATCTCGCGAGACCTCGTCCCCTCCCGTTTTTCCGTCAACTAAGAGACCTGAAAATATAACCTAGACCTTTTTCCCCTTTTTTTCCCAAGGTCCTCAGTTTTCACTGTTCCTTTCTTTCTAGGGAGCGCTCTTTTCTTCTCAGTCCCCTAGACTTTGAAAGGTGGTGCGATTTCTCCAAACTAATAAGCCCATGTATTTTCCCGGGCAGAAGCCCCGAAATCCAAGTTAGGCAATGAGGGGCCCGAAGCCCAGGGGACAGCGGGTCACGTGACCGCAGGTGCCGAATGCGGAGGCCATTTTGTGGAGCAGGAAACCGTGGTTTTAAATAGAGTGCTCGGAATCGGGGGGGGGAGAAGAGGGGAAAGAGGGAGGGAAGAGACGGGAAGAGGAGCGGGGGAGGGGAAAAGAGGAAGGAGGAGGGAAGAGGGCGTGATGGTGACGGGGCGTAGGGGGGAGGGAGAAGTGGAGGGGTGCTGGCGGCGCGCGCGGGTGGTGGGACACTAGTTGCCTAGGCAGCGGGTGCGCCGCCTAGGAATGCCATAGCCCCTCGGTTCCCACACACATCTCCGACTCCCCCACCAAGAGAGCGCGCTCTGGCGCGCGCGTCCCCGCCCCCCGCAGTTAAGAAACAATGAGACAATCGCGCTGAACACGAGCGGGTGGTAGCACACCCTCTTGGGACCCCCGCCCTCCGCCGGCAGCACAGCTACATTAGGCCGCTGGTTTCCTACTGCGGGGCGTCTAGCGGCTCAGGGCCGATGGCCACCACCGGCGCGATGCTGCCTCCCTCAAAGCCAGAGGACTCTGGGGATGGAGAGCCGTTCTCCTAGGGAGTCGGAGACGTTCGTGGTTGGGCGCAATCTGGGCCTCCCCAAGAAAGTCTACCGCATCATCGCCCTGGGTTCAGGGTGACCCTCGGGCCACTGCGGTGGATGGGGAATGGCCGGAATGGATTGGAGGAACCCCTTATGCTCCCCTCCTAAGCAGGCGACCCCCGGTCCCAACCTCAGTGCCACAGAACCTTAAATAGAAGAAAATGTGTTGACTAGTGAATCCCTGGCTTTAAGCGAGCGGCGGCACATACACGGTTCTTAGAAACGTTTTTCTCTCTTTTCTGACCCTCAGCCTGACAGAATTAAATAATATACAGGGTTTCCAACCATCCCCCAAAGGATCTGCTGCTGCCAGAATTCAAATAGCTCGTTCACATCGCGTACTTTACCACTCTGCTTTTCTCTTCCAATTTTTAAAATTGAAACAAATTCTAACGAGACAGGGAGATAAAATAACACTTCTGTCCTGGGCAAGTTGCTTAACTGCTTTAGGTTTCGATTTCCTCTATAAAAGGAGCTGGACTACATGACCCCGCGAAAGATCAAATTCCTTTGTATAACAAATATTTGATAATGTCCCCTTTAACCATACTGAAATAGTATACCATAGATAATATAACCTAACTTAACAACACACAATTTCAAAAAACACGACCTAACTGGAGAATAAAAGCAAAATAATTATAATAAAGCAATATATTTTAATATATGAATGCTCCCACACAGGGGCACTAAATGATGATAGATACCTACCTAGCGCAGTCACAAATGCAAACTGAAAAAAGTGTTTTCACAATTCAAGTACCATAAGCAATGTTACATTGGTGACCTTATTTTTCAAAATGGCAAACTCTTGGTAATGTTTGAAACAAAAATACAATAGTCTTCCCTCGATTGGTAGTTTTATTCCTAGAATTCAGTGTATATCGAAACTAGGTAAAAATATTTTTGTTTATACGTAAAATATAGTGTTAGTTCTAAGCTTATACCATGATGAACTGTTTTTTCCGTTGGGTCAATTTTTCGCTGTATGGGACAGTTCAGATTTGAACTGTCAGATATTGAACTATTCGGATATAGCTAGAATATCTAGCAAACCTGGTCTCTGCTTACTAACTTTGGTAACCCTTGCCAATCATTGCAACAGCCAAAAAAAAAAAAATGTTCACAATGCCCCCGTGAGAACTATTAAACTTAATAATGATCATTAAGGTCCCTTTCAGCCCTATGAGCATGGGTGAGGTGTGTTTTCACTCGGTTTTGCTTCCTTTTCATATGGACCAGAGTAAACATTTGAAAACCCAGAGTTCCGACAGTTCAAACTGCATATAGCAACGATGGGATGTTCTGAGTACCCAGGTTCTGGGGTTTATTTTGCTTTTGAGTAGAGCCAATTAAAGGGTACTGCCATGGGAGTATCTAAAAGAATTAAAATATATAGCCGTTTCCCGTTTTCAATTAACCCCTGTTCACAGGCATTCTCAGTTCAAACCACTGGCATGTTTTGTTAATCAATTCGTTATCACTGGAATATCAATTTGAAAAGAAGCAAAGTAAAGATAAAACTTTGTTTTCAAACGCATTCATTCTGAAAAAGGATGGGCGCACTTGAGGTAGCTAAATGAGCCAACTTTCACAACACCCCAAATGACTTTACCTCTAAGCAGATATTTGCTATCTTTTCCATTAGGCCCTTTTTGTAGGTTTTATTTTTGTTTGGCCACACTGTGCGACTTGCTGGATCTTAATTCCCCAACCAGGGATGGAACTTGCACCCTCTGCAGTGAAAGTGAGGAGTCTTAACCACTGGACCTGGACCGCCAGGGAAGTCCCATCACAAGGCCCTTTGTGAATTTTATTTGAAGGGACCTAAAAATAGTTAGGAAAAATTAAAAAATAAAAAAATAGTTAGGAAAAGCTGAAACCAAAGAAACTTTTTTCACCTGCTCCATTTCTTACATTCCCAGGCATTGTTAAGCTGAGTACCCATGCTGAAACAAATATACTATTGGCACCACCCCAACTCTTGTCCCCTCCTCGCCCCTCCATCGGGAGCAGATCGCCTGCCATTCTACTGCTTACAAGCTGTGTGATTGGGGGTAACTTACTTGACATCTTAGAGTCTCAGGTTCTTTGTCTATAAAGTTAGAATAAAAATAGTTTAGTTTCTGCCTCAAAACGTGGTTGGGATTCAAGGGCTCACGCATGAAAGGAGTGAGAATATTTCTATATCTATCTCTCCGTTGTCTCAACTACCCCAGCAGAGTAGGTTGCTGGGCTCCAAGAGCACTCGCTGTTGAAGTCCCCACTCTAACACTCACTATGCTGTACTGCAGTTGGGTGTGAGCCCATGGAGGGAAGGGAACTTGTCCCACCCCAGGGCTGCACAAGGTGTGGTACACAGAGGCCCAATAGATGTTAAAGATGAATGAACAGTGCAGATATCCGGCCTCAGCAACATATGGGACATGTTAAGGGGTCTACATCCATTATTTTGCTTCCACACATGGCTTTAGGAAAATTTCATCACCACTCTCTGAGACTAAGATAGACTGAAATCACATTATCGTGATGCAAATAAAATAAAATGTCCAAGTAGCCTAAAACCTCACAGAAAGATAATTACAATAGTCTGCAACTGGAAGAAAAGCAGTAATAAGAGGAATTCCAAGAGACAGAAACCTCAGAGCCTTTAATCAACCTCATGATTGCCAGTCATTTTTCTGCAAGGTCCAGGAGGTCTTTTGGATCCAACTGACCCACACTTCCCTTTAGTGTGGATGGTGAATAAAGTTCAAGGAGGGCAGAACTCCCCTGTAATTGGAAGGATAATTATAAGCGTAGAGTTAAAGCTGTTGCCTAGTGAATCTCCTTTTATGTTTTAAAATGTAATTGCCTTTTTGAGTGTTTGTTTGTTTGTGGCTTCAGATACAACTGGTTAAGCTTCCAATGCCAGGTGATTTACAGTAATTAAGATGTTACTATGAAGGCAGATAAAAGTTCTAAAGGGAATAGAGGAGTCCTAGGCTCTAGAATATTGTTGTACTTTTATTCTCCAAGGATGAGAGCTGGTACGTACAAAACCAGCTTTGTTTTAGGCAATTATTATACTCCCCAACCGGCTTCCCTCAGTGGTAAAGAACCCGCCTTTAAATGCAGGAGACAGAGACATGGGTTCGATCCCTGGGTCGGGAAGATCCCGTGGAGAGGGAAATGGCAACTCTCTTCAGTATTCTTGCCTGGGAAATCGAGTGGACAGAGGATCCTGGCAATCTACAGTCCACAGGGTTGCAGAGAGTCAGACACGACTTAGCGACGAAATAACAACAGCGTACTCCCAAATAGCAGATCTGGCCTGGAATCTGCTTTCTTTCACAAAGATGGCAAGATTAAAAACAAAATTATATTGGAGGGCATCTTCTCTACAACTAACGTTGCTAAAAATATTTTCAAACAAAAAAAAAATATTTTCAAACAGAAGAATCCAGTGTCCTTCTGCCTTCATTCATGCAAAGTGATTGGGCAGTAATAGGGCTAAATAACAAAGAAACCTTGGGTAGAGGCTCTGAACTGGAGGGAAAGGAGCAAGGAGGCTGCCTTGCTTTGAGAGAAAAGACAAGAGGTCTTGGAAATACAGCAAAGGGATCACATACCTTCAAAATTCCTTGCTGTGTCTTAAGTAATACGAGCATTTTTAGCAGTTTCTCTCTCAGATGATAAAGAACTTGGCCATGACCTCACAGATAGGGCTGAATAGCAGTCCTTGTGTTGGAATTACAATCATTCCTCTGTATCCACGGGGAATTGGTTCCAGGATCCCGCTCAAATACTCAAATCCTCAGATGCTCAAGTCCCTTATATAAAATGGCATAGTATTTGCATATAAGCTATGCATATCCTCCCATATTCAGGCAGACTTTGCAGATTTCAGGTTCAGTTCCAGGGCACCACAATAAATTGAGTATTGCAATAACTCGAGTCACACACTTTTTTTTTTTTTTTTGCTTTCTCAGTGTGTATAGAAGTTATGTTGGGAATTCTCTGACAGTCCAGTGGTTAGGACTCCACACTGTCACTGCTGAAGGCTTGAGTTCAATCCTTAATCCCACAAGCTGCGCAGGGCTGCTCCAAAAGGAAATTAGTTATGTTTACACTGTACTGTAGTGTATTAAGTGTGCAATAGCATGTCTAAAAAAAATGGACATACCTTAATTTAAAAATACTTCATTGCTAAAAATGTTAACTGTCATCTGAGCTTTCAGAGTCATACTCTTTTTGCAATAGTAATATCAAAGATCATTGATCACAGATCACCATAACAAATATAATAACGAAAAAGCTTGAAATATTGTGAGAATTACGAAAATACGATGCAGAAAGATGAAGTGAGCAAATGCTGTTGGTAGAATGATGCCCGGAGACTTGCTCCATGCAGGCTTGCCACAGACCTTCAATTTGTAAAAAACAAATTATCTCAGAAGCACAGGAGAAAGAGATGTGCCTGTACTTGACACCGTCTCTCGATTACTTATAAAACCTAATACAATATAAAGACTATGTAAATGGTTGTAAATAGGGCTTCCCAGGTGGCACTAGTGGTAAAGAGCCCGCCTGCCAATGCAGGAGACATAAGAGACTCGAGTTCAAACCCTAGATCCCCTGGAGGAGGGCATGGGAACCCATTCCAGTATTCTTGCCTGGAGAATCCCATGGACAGAGGAGGCTGGCGGGCTACAGTGCAGGTCTTTGGGGTCCAAAGAGTCAGACGTGACCGAAGCGACTTAGCAGGAACCATGCAAAAATGGTTGTAAATACAATGTAAATGTTATGTAAATAGTTGCTAGAAAAGTGAAAGTGAAAGTGAAGTCGCTCAGTTGTGTCCGATTCTTTGCGACCCCATGGACTGTAGTCTATCAGGCTCCTCGGTCCCTGAGATTTTCCAGACAATAGTACTGGAGTGGGTTGCCATTTCCTTCTCCAGGGTATCTTCCTGACCGAGGGATCGAACCCGGGTCTCCCTCATTGTAGACAGCCACTTTACCGTCTGAGCCACCAGGGAAGTCCTTGGCACAGGGCAAATTCAAGTTTTGCTTTAGGAACCTTTATGGAATTTTTCTCCCTAAGTATTTTCCTTCCTTGGATACAGAACTCAAAGATATGAAGGGCCAACTGAACATACTCTGAACTTCATGAAATTAATTCACTTTCCCCTACTCCTTCCGATTTAGTGATTATTACTCTCATTGTCCTATAGACCTTGATAGCTAGTAGGTTTAATCATTTTTAAAGTTTTTAAAATCTTTTCAATGTTTTAATTTTTATTCTTTCAAAGACATCTTGTTTTGACTGTAATTTTGAGATTAATAATAAGAAATATATACGGCATTTGGTCTTTGACCTTGTTCCTGGCACAGAGCTCCTAAAACCCTAGGAATTTCCTGTGACGGGAGTGATTAAAGGTCTTTTGTTATGTTAATGAGGTGGCTTTGTGAAGGCTGCTAAAGATGGGGGCTGGTTGCCAGAGAAGGCAATCACGTGATTAGAGGGTGGGCACATTCAATCCCACGCCCTCATCTCTGGGGAGAGGAGAGAGGCTGGAGAGTTCAATTGTTCTGTCACTCAGTCATGTCCGACTCTTTGCAGCCCCACGGACTGCAGCACACCAGGCTTTCCTGTCCTTCACTATCTCCCGGGGTTTGCTCAAACTCACGTTTGTGGAGTTGGTGATGCCATCCTCTGTCACCCCCTTCTCCTACCCTCAATCTTTCCCAGTTTCAGGATTTTCCCCAGTGAGTCGGCTCTTCGAATCAAGTGGCCAAATATTGGAGCTTCAGCTTCAGCATCAGTCCTTCCAATGAATATTCAGGGTTGATTTCCTTTAGGATGGACTGGCTTGATCTCTTTGCAGTCCAAGGAACTCTCAAGAGTCTTCTCCAGCACCACAGTTAGAAAGCATCAATTCCTCAGTGCTCAGCCTTCTTTATGGTCCAACTCACATCTGTACGTGACTACTGGAAAAACCATAGCTTTGACTGTATGGACTTTTGTTGGCAAAGTGATGTCTCTGCTTTTTAATACGCTGTCTGGATCTGTCATAGCTTTTCTTTCAAGGACAAGCGTCTTTTAATTTTGTGGCTGCAGTCACCGTTCGCAGTGATTTTGGGGCCCTCTGGGGAGGGGAGAGAGGCTGGAGAGTGAATTCAATTACCAGTGGCCAATGATTTAATCCATCATGCCTACGTAATGAAACCTCCATAAACACTCAAAAAGACTGGTTTTGGAGAGTTTCCAGGTTGGCGTGGAAGCTTGTGCTCTTTTCCCATAGCTTACCCTATGCTCTCTCTTTCATCTGGCTGTCTCTAAGTTGCATCCTATTATAAATCGGTAATCTAGTAAGTAAAATGTTCTTTTTGAGTTCTGGGAGCCAATCTGGCAAATTAATTGAACCCTAGGTGGGGGTATGGGAACCTCCATTCTATAGTCATGTGGCCAGAAGCACCGGTGACACCTGGATTCACAATTGTTTTCTTAAGTCGGGGGAGCCGCAGCCTCCTGAGACTGAGCCCTTGGCCTGTGGGTCCTGCTTCTCCAGGTAGATGGTGTCAGAACTGAGTTGAATTGTAGGACACCCAGCTAGTGACAGAGAATTGCAGGGTGATGTAGAAAAAAAAAAAAAAAAACATACATTGTAATTGGAGCCAGAATTGTACTGTCCAGCCCATTGCTCTATTAAGAACTACCAAATCTGGTTCCTAGATAGAATCGTGGAGCTTCTGTGAATTCTCCCTTCACACTGGCCATTCTAATATTATAAAGCAAAAAGGCAGGGAAGATTCATCCTGGAAATACAGTTTAATTACAGACAGTCTGTGAGTGTCACCACATACACAGGGCGGGTGACTCCTCCTGGGATGTGGAGTCCGGAGAAGGTGCTTTGGAACTCTTCTTCTGGTTCTCTGGGAAGCTAAAGAGCTACAGGTTCAATGGTTTTCTAGGTCTATTTAGAAGCACTATTCTAAGTGCCTCAAGCGTAATTAGCTCGTGGAATTCTCACAGCAGCCCTCAAAGGAAGGTACGGTTCCCCACCCCCACCCCCACCCCCGGTGTACAGATGAGAGGCCCCAGGACTTGCTGTGGTTCACACATAAGGCTAGTAAGGCTAGTGAGATACCAGAGCATCTCAGACCCCTCAAACTCAGACAGTCCTATATCGGACAAAATGACTTCCTCCTACGGTCTTTATCTCAGATAAGAGCATCATCATCTCTTAAGATTTAGACTTAAAACCATTATGTCTCTTCTCTCCTTCCCGCTAACCATAAACAGTCCCTTTCTCTTTTCTACCTTATGCCTCTCAAATTGGTCTCCTTTTCTCACTGCCAAGTTCAAGCCTTTTTTTTTTAACTTCCCCATTAGTAGTGAGCATTCATTTTTTTTTTTTTGCATTAGTGTCAATTTAAGAACAATATACATGTTTATAAGCTGTCTTTTCCCACAAGAGGAAAAAAAAACAACCCTATCTTCTCCTAGATGGTTGGAACATGGCTCAAGCCTGCTCTTGTTTATCCCAGGAGCTTCCTCACTGCCTCTCCTCCCTCCCTCCCTCCCCTTCTCCACTCAACCCTTTACAGATCTGCCAGAGTTTTCCTCTTCAGAGTCCTAGTGTGCCACTTCCCTGCTCAGAAACCTCTGACACCTCCCATTGCTTCCAAGGTCCTTCCCGACCTAGCTCGCTGTTCCCCACCATTCCCCACCCCGCTTATGCACCTTGCCCTCTGCTGCGTGTCTCCAGCTCCTTCCTGGTACTTTTCACCTCTCCGCTGCACTGCGCAGTACTCTGAACACTCAGACTCCGTTTTTCTCCACCTCTGTTCCTTCTGTTCACAGTGTTTCCTCCACACGAAATGTTCCTCCTCTGTGTTCCCACCTCTCAGGTTCCTGCCTGAACCTACACACAGACACAAGCCTGCACACTCCAATGCAGCCTGCGATGTGTCCACTTTGGCTCAGCCATGGTACCCAGCCATTTGGTCAGATCCAATCTAGGCGTTGCTGGGAAGATACTTTTCAGGTGAGAATAACTTTTAAGTCGGTAGACTTTGAATAAAGCAGATAATCATCGGCCATCATGTACATGCATGTGTGCCTGCTTCGGTCGTGTCTGACTCTTTGCGACCCTATGGACTGTAGCCTGCCAGAAGAAGAAGGCTTTTGCAACAACAGCCTCTCCCTGCGTCTCCAGCCTCTCAGCTCACCTTGCATATTTCAAACTTCTGAGCCCCTACATCACATGAGCCAATTCCTTAAAATCTATCTCTTGATAGATAGAAAGACATATCAATAAGAAAGACACATACACAGAACCCTATTGGTTCTATTTCTTTGAGAACTCTGACTGACACACAGTTTCTGCCTGTTCTGTGCTCCTGCAACCCTTTCTGTTTCAATTGCTTCCTGTCTTGTGTAACATACATACATGTGTACGCAGGTCAGCACCTCCATGGGTACCTGTCCAGCGAGGGCAGAGACACATTCTTTTCTGCAGATCTCCATAGAACGCAGTGCCTCTTAAAGCTTGCCTCACCCAGAAAAGAGATGCCCCAAAGCGAAGGCAGAAGAACTGGGGAAATGGAGGGCTTGAACAGGGCAAAGTGGAAATAACCAACCCCGAAAGGAAACACACGGGCCGAAGGTTATAAACTCAAGACTCCTCAGGGCCAGACAGGCCCAGAGGATGAAGGAAGACAGTCAGACCTAGTGGGGGACATGGTGAAACTAGAGGGGCGGCTCCATGCAGGGCCTACTAATTATTTCCCTAGAGGAATGCAGGCCCAGGGGTGCCAAGTTTTTCCAGAGAGGCTAGCCATCCAGACTTTTGTGTGAAATGCCCCAATCTTACAGTGTGTGCCTAGAAGGTTTCAGGCTCTTGGTACTGTTCTATTTGTTAAGCCGGGTTGACGGCTATATGAGGGTTTGTTTTTCCTGATTCTTCTTGCCTCACAGATGTTCGAAATACCCATTTCTGTGCATTGCAAATTAAATTGAAAAGTCTGTAAACCCTTTATGTGAATGCAGTCGTGCCAGCAGACCACCCATCTGTGTCCTCTGCTGCAGGTTAGCTTGTTGTTTTATAAAACTAGAAGATTAAATGAAGCTTCTTGGTTATATACCTTCTCTTGAATAATGACTGGATTAGTTAAGCTTTACTTTGGGCCGAAAATAGAAAAAAGGCAGCAATGCTGTTTCTTCCACAAGAATTGCGCTATGAAAGGAAAAATGTTGCGGCTCACTGACTGCCACCCACTCCTTCCTCTCTGGAATGTTTTTGTATCTATCATCTGTTACCTTTTGCACAGCTTGATCTTGAATAGAAGGATATTAATTATACTGCACAAACCAAACTCTGACTCCAAGCATATACATGTCCCTCTTTGCAGTTTTGATGAAGTCTGGATGTGTGTGTAACAGGGCACAATTTGTACTCAGCGTCTGAGAGAGAGATCTAAATACTAGCACCATGGAGATAGCTCTGTCTTTGCTTCCAAAAATGTTCGGCCTCTATTTTGAATGAAGCAACTATGACTCCCTTGCAGCCGGGAACAAGTTACTTCACCATTCTTTACCTCAGTTTCCTCATTGATAAAATAAGAATAATGAGAGTCATCTCCTAAGTATCATGTATGGGTGATAGGAAATTATTTTATCTGGCTGGAGGAAGAAAACTACAGAGAGGGAAAAATATCAAATCAAATTATTATTTTAATCATTCTGTTACCAAGCCAAACTTGGGTCTACTCCCCTGTGTACAGTAAAGCCAATCTACTGACAACCATTGTCATGAAGGAAAAGTGCAGTATTTATTATAAGGCTTTGTACAAGTCATCTGGGCCAGCTAGTGCTGAAAAAACCCCAACTGGGTTTCAGAAACTTTCTTTTTTAACTTTTTTTTATTCTGCAAAATTTCAAACATACACAAAAGCGGAAGGACTAGTGTAATAATCCCCATGGGGGATTAGCCTTGATAATTATCAATACATGGCCAATCTCATCTCATCTATTTCATTCTCTTGTCCCTTTTCATTTATTTATTTTCAACTGGAGGATGGTTGCTTTACAATATTTTATCGGTTTCTGCCATATCTATTGTTTTTTAACAGTAGGTCCTTTTGTTTGTTATTTATTTTAAATAGCCGTGTGTACATGTCAATCCCAAACTCTAATTATCCCTCCCCACCAGGTAACTATAAATTAGTTCTCTAGGCCTATGAGTCTGTTTTGTTTTGTGAATAAGTTCATTTGTAGCGCTGTTTTTTTTTTTTTCTTCTTAGATTTCCCACATAAGCAATATCATGAGGTATTTCTTTTTCTGTCTTACTTCATTCAGTTTGAAACAGGAAAGCTTTTTTTTTTTTTTGAAACAGGAAAGTATTTTTAAAGGACAGGTGAGGGAGGGGGGTTGCAAGGTCTGTAATCATCTTATGCACAGTTCTCTGATTGGCTGATGGTGAGGTAGCAGGGGGATGTCACAGGGATGTCACATTATCAATCCTTAGGCTCCAGTAGGCCTGGAGGTTATGTACTCAGGGTCAGTAGATAACATAATTCCATGTGGGAGTTTTCACATCTGTAAAACAACTCAGATACTGTTATCTGGGTTATCACCTTCCAAAGGCCCCATCTCCTCCGGAGAGGAGCTTAAAGCTAAGGATACAGGGGAGGGGCCTATCCCAGGAATGCCCCATAAGGTCCTGCTGGTTATGATTCAAAAGATGTTTATTGAACACCATGATAAGAGCTGGATGTGAGGGGGTGGCAAGTTTAAAACATGGCCTCTGCCTTTGTATGACTGAGTCCCTTTGCTGTTCACCTGAAACTATCACAACATTGTTACCAGCTACACCCCAATACAAAAGAAAAAGTTTTTTAAAAAAGAAAGAAAGAATGCTAGACTCAAAAATGGCCTCTGCAATCATAGAACTGGGGAGACAAGACATACACCCAAAAAGCGATTAACCCAACATGAGGCAATATGTGGTAAATGCCTTCTAGACTGTGAGCTCCTCTACTACTGGGCCTGCGTTCTGTTTGTCCTGTTAAATGTGGACCAAATGAATGAGTCCAGGGCAAACTAGTGGGCTACAGTCCATGAGGTCTTAAAGAGTTGGACGAGACTGAGTGACTAACACTTTCTTTCAAATGAATGACTGGTGCCAACAGTACAATAGCTCTTCTAAGAAGGAAGATACCTTGGTGGACTAGGAAGTTCCAGAAGCCTTCAAAGTTGGAGCTTGAGTCAAACCTGGAGAAATGGTTAGGATTCAGATATGGTTAGGAACAGATGGGAGGGGAAAGGCGTTTCTGGTGGGGGTAACTGTGGGGATGAGGGAGAAGAAACCTAGTATATGGAAACTTGTGGGTGGGGTGGGGTAGAAATGGCCAGGGAATTTTTTGAAACAGTGAGTTTTAGAAACAATGGTTGGAGGGGACAATTTGATTGTTTATCAACAAAACAAAGCAGGAATACAGTGGTGAATAAGCAAGACTCCAGTCCTTGACGTCGTGGAGTTGGCCATCCATTGACTATGGTGTTTAAGTTTAGACAAATGGGGGAGACTAAAAGGTAAGTAGAAAAAAAGATAAGAAGAAAAAAAGAAAGTTAGATGGAAGCTGATTATGGAAAATGAAGTATTGACTTTATTTTGTAAGCAGTGGGGAGCAACTAAAAATTTCTAAGCAGGGAGTGACAGGAGGAACTGTTGCGTTTGGGATGTAAATCTATTGTTGCTTTCTTAGCTTATGCTGCTATCACAGAATGCCACAAGACTGGGTAACTTATGAACAACAGACGTTTACTTCTCATAGTGCTGGAAGCTGAAAGTTCATGATAAAGACACCAGCAGATTTGGTGTCCTGTAATGTTCCACTTTCTGGTTCATGGAGGAGACCTCTTACCATGTCTTCACAAGGTAGAAGAGACGAGGGAACTCTCAAGTCTCTTTTATAAGGGCACTGACCCTATTCTTGAGGGCTGCACCCCTAGGACCTAACCACCTCCCAAAGCCCCACCGCCTAATGCCATCACATTGGGGACTAGGCTTCGACACATGAATCTGGGAGGACACAAACTTTCAGTCTAGAGTGTACAGGATGGGTTGAGGCAGGGGGCAGAGAAGCTGAAGATGGATACGTCAAGTGTCCCCACACCAAGCTGAAGTAGGAATAGGAAGAAAGGGAGAGCATAAGGGAGAATGTACAGAATGAAGTCCTGATTAGACATAAGAACAGAAAGCATTCTCACGTTTTCAGCCTCAAGTATTTGTTATAATGATAATTTGATCAAGCTTTCTACTTAAAAGATTCTTGACCTAAACCACTGGTTCCATCCTTTTTTGTTGTTTGTTTTTTTCATAAGATTTTTCTTTTGTTTTGTCTTTTTGGCCTTGCCTGCAATGCACAGCTCCCCAAACAGAGGCCAGGGATCAAATCCTTGCTCCCTGCAGTGGAAGTACTTGGAAGCCAAGTCTTCACCACTGGACCACCAGGAAATTCCAAGTCTGATCCTCTTTTCTCACTTAAGAATCCCTAAAGTGTTAGCATTAGTCACTCAGTCATGTCCAACTCTTTGTGACCCCATGAACTGTAGCTCCTCTGTCCCCAAGCTCCTCTGTCCATGGGATTCTCCAGGCAAGAATACTAGAGTGGGTTGCCATTCCCTTCTCCAGGAGATCTTCCTAACCTAGGGATCGAACCCTGGTCTCCCGCATTGCAGGCATATTCTTTACTGTCTGAGCCACCAGGGAAGCCCCTAAGAATCCCTAGGTTCCTCCCGAATGAGTCGCTGGACATACTCTTCTAGGTCCCTGGGAAGGGAGCATCATACTTTACTTGGAATATAGGCCACTGCATAATAAATCTTGTCTTGCCTTCTTTGAAGAGTCAGTGCAAAATGAGGCAGCTTGTCATGTGAGTCCAGTCCTTTAAGCCTCTTGGGTGATGTTGCTATATTAAGACCAAGGACTGTTATGCAACAAGACCCAGCTACACCTTTTCTTGATGCCCGAACTTCTTAGTGAAGACCACCTGTTGAACTAACAGGTGTCATTTTATTTTTGAAAAATGATCACATCCAGGGGTGAATTCTCCATTAACCTCATAGGATTGCAGTTGGAGTATTAGTCAGTGGGTGATGTGGAAAGAATCTTCTAGAAAATGAACGAGTGGTCATTTTCATGAGAAGAATGGGTGGAAATGTTTTTACAAAATATACCATGACCTACGTATAGCTAGAATAATACTAGGGCTTCAACTCACCCATAACTGACAGTCCTTGAGAAGCTGTGTGAAAAGAGGCAAGCAAGAATCGGCGTTCCCACCTCCCCCGGTCAGAGCAAGTGCTCTATCTTGGGCTCCCACAACCTGCTCTCCATCCCTTACCACTGTCCATAGAAGGCACATGCTCCATGTCCCTGTCCCCGCTAGATTATAGACACCTAAAGTCAACTATACTTTATTCCTTTTCACATCACTAGGACCTGACTCTGAACCTGAAACATAGTAAGTGTTTAATAAAAACATTGGCTGGATGGATGGATGGGCAGACAGCTGGATGAAATATGTACATGACTTTATTTGGCATGGAAGGCAGGGTAGGCTGGGAGATCACTATATATATTTTTTAAGTTTAAAATGAAACCACATCCAAATTTCAAGCTTTACTCTGCCAAAGACCCTAGTAAGAAGAAGAAAAGACAAGTTAACAACTGGAAGAAAATATTTGCAAATCATACATCTTACAAAGTAGTTGTATCTGTAATATATAAAGAACTCTCAATTTTAATGATAATAAATAATACAATTAGAAAATTGACAAAAGACATGAACAGATATTTCACTGAAGAGAATATACAGATGGCAAATGAGCACATGAAAAGTTGTTCAATATCATTAGCCATTACAGAAATACACATTAAAACCACAATGAGATAGTACCATACACCTACCAGAATGGCTAAAATTTTTTAAATTCTGACAACACCAAATGCTGGAGAGGATGGAAAGAAACGGAATCTCTCCTATGTTGCTGCCGAGAATGTAAAATGATGCAGCCACTCTAGAAAACAGTTGGGCAGGTCCTTTTAAAACTAAAAATGGACTTACCGTACAACCCAGCCCTTGCACTCAGGCATTTTTCCCAGAGAAATGAAAACTTATTTTCACACAGAAACTTGTATACAAAGGTTCATAGAAGCTTTTTTTGTAATAGTCAAAGACTGAAAGCTACCCAAATGTCCTTCAATGGATGACTGGTTCAACTATGGTACATCTATACCATGAACACACTATACCATAGAACAAACTGTTGTATTATGGGCTCAATGTTTATGGACTCACGAAGTTGATATGCTGAAACCCTAATCCCTCCCTGCTCCAGTGTGATGGTGTTTGGAGGTGGTGCCTTTGGGAGGTTATTAGGTTTAGATCAGGTTTTGAGGATGGGACCCTCATTGTGGGATTGGTGCTCTTATTAAAAAAAAAAGAGGAAGAGATGCCAGAGTGTGCTTGCACTCGCTCTTCCTCCTTTTCCCTCCCTCCCCTGTCACCATCCTACACCCAGAGGAAAAGTCGGGTGAGGACACCCCAAGAAGGCAGCTGTCTGAAGCCATAAAGAGGGCCTTCACCAAGAATCCAGTCTGCCATACTTTGATCTTTGACTTCCAGGCTCCACTACTATGAGAAATATATTTCTGTTGTTTAAGCCACCCAGTCTGCAGTACTTTGTTACAGCCACCTGAGCTGACTAAGACACGTTGTACATATCACAACAAGGTGGACATATCTTCAGGGAATTAGTTGAGTGGAAAAAAAAAATCCAGTCTCCAAAGAATACATACTGTATGACTCTGTTTATATAACTTTAATGGAATAACATAATTCTAGAGATGGAGAATAGCTTCCTATTGCCGGGGATTCAGATTGGGGAGGTGAGAGGAATGGGTGCAGCAATAAAGGAATAACCTGAGGGAAATTTTGGAGATGGTGGAACTCAGTGTCTTGATTGCAGTGGTGGCTACACAAAGCTACACATGTGATAGCTTTGCACAGAGACCCCCCCAACCCCGACACACACACACAAATGAGTGCATGTAAAACTGATGAAATCGGAATACAGTCTATGTATTGTACATTTCCTGATTTTAATTTTGTACTAAGTTGTACAACTTCCTGTGAATCTATAATTATTTCAGAATTAAAAGTTTTTATACACTAACATAATATTGTGAATATACTTCAACTAAAAGAATTTTTTTCTAATAAAAAAAGATTGTTTTCTAAAAAAGAAACCAGTTAGCATTTCTGACTTGCAACTTTGTTTTTTTATCTTTATGTACTCCCTCTCTTTTAAATACTGCTTCTTACATCATGATTTGTGAGAACTTTGAGGCAATTAAAATATATCTCGAGGCTTCAAAGGTGCCTTTAAAGTTGTAATCTTTTTGTTGTTTTGTGGTGGTAACAGTGGAAGTTGATTTCTTCCTTTTTTGATTTCTTTTAGAGGCCCAATGCCAGTCCCCTCCTTTCCTTTCCTCCTGGTTAGTGAAATCATTATCACTTTCCTTCGTAAACTCTTCTGAAAAATGTTGGCCGAAGTGTTTTGTGATGATCCTGGAAGATGAGTAGAGAGTGTCCAGAGATGTAAATTAGTCAGTGACATACATGCTGAACTTTCCTTTTGTCATTTCCCCCAAAGGTTTATTGGACAATCATATTCTTCAATTAGCCTAACTTTAATAGCAGGCTGGGCTCTTTACTTGGTGGTTAATTAACCATCACAAACTTCTGTTACTTCTTGACCTCATCACAAGGACAACTGGAGAACTGTCTTGTCCATTCCGGCCGCTGTAACAAAACACTCAGACTGAGGTATCTGAGACTGGGTGACTCAGAAACAACAGACATTGATTTCTCACAGTTCTGGGGGCTGGAAGTCCAAGATCAAGACGCTGGCAGATTCAGTGTTTGGTGAGAACCCATTTCCTCGTTCCTAGATGATCATCTGCTTCTGTGGCCTCATTTGACATGAGGGGCTTGGGAGCTCTCTGGGCTCTCTTTTATTGTAAGGACACTAACTAATCCCATTCACTATGGCTCTGCCCTCATGACCTAATCACCTCCCAAAGGCCACACCTCCTAATTTCATCACCTGGGGAATTGGGTTTTCAATATTAGGAAGAACATTTCTCCCAGGTCCTCCAGGGACTCCGCAAGGGTTGGATGGTGAAGCAGAGAGAAAAGAAAGGCAAGTCCCGTCAGGGAAAATATTTTTTGAGAAAGATCTGGGAGTCTGTAGCTATAGGGGTGGGGTCAGGCCTCTTGTTCTGCTTCCACTTTCCTTGTCATTGGCTGTTGGGCCTCGGGTCTGCACTGCTTATATCTTCGCCATGCCCTTGGGGGCCCAAGAGAAACCAGCTATCACAGTCCAGTTCACAAGCACCTTTGTCACTTCTGAGTCTCTCTTCTGTGCGAGACTCCTTGGCGGTGCTGACCATAGGGTTTATGCCACACAGGTTTTATTTTAATTTTTAAAAAAGTTTTTATTTATTTATTTTTAATTGAAGGATAATTGCTTTACAGTGTTGGTTTGATTCCTGTTAGAGATTTTTTTGACATGGACCATTTTTAAAGTCTTTATTGAATTTGTTACAATAATGCTTCTGTTTTATGTTTTGGTTTTTTTGGCCACGAGGCAGGTGGGATCTTAGTTCCCTGACCCAGGATCCAACCAGTACCTCCTGCATCAGAAGGCGAAGTCTTAACTACCAGACCACCAGGGAAGTCCTCGCACAGGATTTTGAACAAAGCCTTCCAACGCACAACAAATATTTGTTACATCCTCTGAGATCAAACCAGTAAAAGATCAGAAATATTTGGTCTTAATATACAGGGCGTCCATAAACTCTGGAAACAAAGATGCTTTTTTTTTTTAACCTGATGATAGCCTGATGACATTCTTTACTTTTGCCCCTTTGCATTCTGGATGACTACCCTGTATAGTTAGCTAGGGTGTGACTCAGTTACACCATGAATGGAGCTGTTTTCAGTCCGGCTATTTATAGTATCTCTGTGGGTTACCTGACTCCAAGCTACTCAGTTTCAGGACTTCTAAGTCATAGATTCATTCACTAGGCAGACGTTTTTGAGTACCATCTGTGTTTCATGACAGCATTCCAGGGAGAAGGAAGAAAGCAATTCCCGTTGATTATCTACCCTGTGGGGGACACTGACCCCTGGACGAATTCTTTGTGTCTTATCAGCTCCATTAACAAAAGTAACATGTTTCGTTCCTTCTTCTGAGAGGAGGAAATTGGTGAAACTGGAATCTCTCCGTCAGCTCAATGACTGTGTTGTTCTGACTGCCTTCATGTGTATAATTGTTCAGCGTTGAGTCTACCAGCATCATCATCATCAACAACAACAATCCTGTGAAAACTCAGCAAGAAAACGACTGCTCTGCTAAAGTCGTTTTTGCAGCTCAAGGAATCTCAGGCAGAGTGCCCAGATTGTCTTTCTTTACTGACTTCTTTAAGCCAGTCTCTGAAAAACACCTGTACTGTGTTCTATGTCTCCAGAAGGACCCAATTCTTAGAAAGAGATCCTGGAGAAACATGATTTTAACTGAGAGCAGTGAAATGGTAGCAACAGGAAGCTGTTTTTCCAGTCAGCTCTGGAACATTGGCGCAGAATTACTTCCCGGGTTCCACCAAGGCTGCCCCACCAGAATGCTACCAGTAGCTAATGTTACCTTTATTCATTCAAGAGGCTCATGATTGTTATTACTTAATTTATTTTCCTTAATTGTAATCGCAAAACTTCCAACCTAGCAAAGGGGGCCCACAAGTAAGATCCAAGAAGAAACTAACTGAGATCTAAAAGCTGAGGTATAAGGGACTTCCCTGGTGGTCCAGTGGCTAAGACTCTACATTCCCAATGCAGGGGGCCTGGGTTCAATCCCTGGTTAGGGAACTAGATCCCATATACTGTTAACTAAAGATCCCACATTCTGAAACTAAGACCCAGCACTGCCAAATAAATATTTTTAAAAAAAAAAAGAAAAGAAAAATGCATATCTTTAAACAATTTTTTAAGTAAAAGCTGAAGTATAAATGCTGGGGAGATTCTTGATGTCCCCTTGTGCTGAGCATGCAGAAGGATGAGTGAGCACATCCTCATGGGAGTAGACAGTAGTTTGGAACTGAAATTTTGGTGCACTTAGGAAAGTGTTTGGGGCTTAATCTGGATGCTAGTTATGTATTGTTATATAAAAGACACCCCAGGGACTTCCCTGGCAGTCCAGTGGTTAAGACTGTATGCTTCCAATGCAGGGGGCATGGGTTCGATATCTGGTTGGGGGATTAAGATCCTGCATGCCACTCAGTGTGGCCAAAAATAAATAAATAAATAAAATAACCCTATGGATCATAGTCTGCCAGGCTCCTCTGTCCATGGGATTCTCCAGGCAAGAATACCAGGGTGGGTTGCCATGCCCTCCTTCAGGGAATCTTCCCAACTCAGGGATCGAACCCTAGTCTCAGGCATCTCCTGCTTTGGCAGGTGGGTTTTTTACCACTAGCCACACAGTTCTGAGGGATGATAAAAAAAAGGCTCAGCTCTGTGGTGCTTCCTTGAGGTTCTGAGTTTGGTTGAAGTCAAATGGTGCATAAGGCTGGACTTATCTGAATCTTCTTCACTCTCATCTGGCCCCTGGGTTGGAGTGGCTGGAAAGCAGCTGTGGGCTTCCTTACAGCATGGCAGTCTCCAAGGACTTGGGCTTCTTGAAGCTGGCATGGCAGCCAAAGCATGTGTTCCAAAAGCCCCAGGTGGTAGCTGCAAGACTCCTTAGAACCTGGCCTCAGAAGTC
The DNA here is from genome assembly GCF_963930625.1 of Muntiacus reevesi. Taxonomy (NCBI): domain Eukaryota; kingdom Metazoa; phylum Chordata; class Mammalia; order Artiodactyla; family Cervidae; genus Muntiacus; species Muntiacus reevesi. The sequence goes on along the minus strand of NC_089271.1, from coordinate 39,786,554 downwards.
ACACAGTGACATTCCACAGTGTTCTGTTAGCCAAAAAACAAGTTCCAGGGTCAGTCAGGGTCCAGGAGCATGAATACCAGTCCTTTGTAGAACTATGGAGCAGGCATGAGGAGGTTTCAAACACCAGTATTAAAGCAGGACTTACATGCGAGTATGTGAGTGGTGGGATACACATGGTGCCTTGCATGCCTTTCCCAACACCAGCTTACAGAACCCAAGCTCTCAGGCTCAGAGGAGCCATTCTGCAGGCCAGGACACTGGCAGACCCAAGCTTTCTTCACCTTCACCATTCTTTTTGCTCACCACTGTCTGTCACCATGCCAAGCAAAGTAATTCCAGTTCAGACTATCTTTTTTCACTTTTGTTCTCCTTCACATATTCCCCAGAGCTTCTTCCAACTAGTACATAGATAGTTCAATAATCTCTCTCCCTCTTTTAATTCCGTGTACTAGCCCAAGCCCCACCTAACCATGGCTGATGTTAAACCAGGGAACATTTAGGGCTATGGTTGTATTGAAAAAAGGCCATACATTGTGAACTAAAATTAGACCAAAAGTACCAGTGACTTCAAGTCCTTAAACTCTTTGAAAGTACTCGGAAGTACCTAATAAAATCTTCCTGAAAGCTAATGGCTTCTTTTCTACTTTCTATTAAGTGTGTTCTGTTGTTTTTTTTTTAAGTACTAGTGATTTGGATGAATAAAACCTGTCTTATTTTCTGTTCTGAAATTGTTTATCCTTTGTTTCTTTAAAAATTATTTTTGTAAAATGACAGTTTGTTTCCTACTAAGTTTTAATTATAAGATATGGGTATTTCAGCCATAATATAACATATATAGAATTTTGAGGTCTAGCCTAGAAATCTAACGACCATTTTAAACAGTACTGTTTTCCTCTGGGAAAAAGCATTCCAAGCTTGAAACCACAAACTTCAGCATGGCATTTTGTGGACACGCCCCATTTGTTTCTGACTTCTGCCTACTCATTCTCTTCTTTCCATGGAGTTATATCATGAACTTGGATTTGGTTGTATTACATTAAGAAACTGAAAAGCAAAGTCGATGGGGGAAGTTTCAAAATATTCTGTGTCTTCATGCCATGCTGTCACCATCTGTGGAAATCTTTAGCCTTACTGTAAAACCAGAGAAATGCAGGCATTTCCCTTTAGGAACAAGTTTCCATTTAAACAAACTGCTGGAATCCAGTGGTTAAGACTCTGCGCTTCCACTGCAGGGAGTACAGGTTCCATTCCACATCCCACATGCCCCACAACGCAGCCAAAAAACACCACCAAAAAACTGATGGTTGACATTGCTGGCCAGTTTTACAACAGTACTGTCTGGGCTGGTGACTCTGGGGTCACGTTCCACATTAATCTGCTTTCCCTCAGCTGTGCCTTTCAAGCTGCTGGTACCCAAAGACTGAGAAGACAGTGGGAACAGTTGTGACAGCAGAACTAAAAGCAAAATCCTTCCTACGGGTTCTAACAGAAAGTTCTTCATACATTAGTATTCTGGTAAACAGACTAAGTGACTTGCAGCCCTCTAGCTAGACAAAAATGTGAATTTGCAACAAATGTTATTATTTCATAAAGAGAATCACCCTGGGCATTCCTAGAGAAATTAGAAATAGGATTTCAGCTAGCCACAATTTTCTGGAATCCCAGCATGTCTGTTCCATAAAATAAGAAACGCCTTTATGCAGATGTTTGTTAATTATGGATGGTTTTTTATTTAGACATGCTCATTTTTTCCCTTGAATTATTAAATTATTGGGGCATGCCACAGGGACTTTGGGATAAGCCATAATTTGTTTATTTATAATTGAAGTATTGTTGACTTACAATATTATATTAGTTTCAGGTATGCAACAAATACACAGAAGAACTATACAAAAAAGATCTTCACAACCCAGATAACCACGATGGTATGATCACTCACCTAGAGCCAGACATCCTGGAATGAGAAGTCAAGTGGGCCTTAGGTAGCATCACTACGAACAAAGCTAGCAGAGCTGATGGAATTCCAGTTGAGCTATTTCAAATCCTAAAAGATGATGCTGTGAAAGTGCTGTACTCAATATGCCAGCAAATTTGGAAAACTTAGCAGTGGCCACAGAACTGGAAAAGTTCAGTTTTCATTCCAATCCCAAAGAAGGGCAATGCCAAAGAATGCTCAAACTACTGCACAATTGCACTCATCTCACACAGTTAGCAAAGTAATGCTCAACATCTCCGAGTGAGGCTTCAACAATACATGAACCATGAACTTCCAAATGTTCAAGCTGGATTTAGAAAAGGCAGAGGAACCAGAGATCAAATTGCCAACATCCGTTGGATCATCGATAAAGCAAGAGAGTTCCAGAAAAGCATCTACTTTTGCTTTGTTGACTATGCCAAAGCCTTTGACTGTATGGGTCACAACAAACGGTGAAAAATTCTTCAAGAGATAGGAATACCAGACCACCTTACCTGCCTCCTGAGAAATCTGTATGCAGGTCAAGAAGCAACAGTTAGAACTGGACGTGGAACAACAGACTGGTTCCAAATAGGGAAAGGAGTACATCAAGTCTGTATATTATCACCTGCTTATTTAACTTATATGCAGAGTACATCATGTGAAATGCCAGGCTGGATGAAGCACAAGCTGGGATTAAGGTTGCCGGGAGAAATATCCATAACTTCAGATATGCAGATGATCCCATCCTTATGGCAGAAAGTGAAGAGGAACTAAAGAGCCTGTTGATGGAAAGTGAAAGAGGAGAGTGAAAAAGCTGGCTTAAAACTCAACATTCAGAAAACGAAGATCATGGCATCCAGTCCCATCACTTCATGGCAAATAGATGGGGAAACAATGGAAACAGTGACAGACTTTATTTTGGGGGGCTCGAAAATCACTATAGATGGTGACTGCAGCCATGAAATTAAAAGATGCTCGCTCCTTGGAAGAAAAGCTATGACTAACCTAGACAGCATACTAAAAAGTAGAGACATTACTTTGCCAACAAAGGTCTGTCCACTCAAAGCTATGTTTTTTCCAATAGTCATGTATGGATGAGACTTGGACCATAAAGAGGGCTGAGCACCAAAGAATTGGTGCTTTTGAACTGTGTTGTTGGAGAAGACTCTTGAGAGTCCCTTGGACTGCAAGGAGATCCAACCAGTCCATCCTAAAGGAAATCAGTCCTGAATATTCATTTGAAGGACTGATGCTGAAGCTGAAATGCTAAGAACTGACTCATTGGAAAAGACCCTGATGCTGGGAAAGATTGAAGGCAGGAGGAGAAGGGGATGACAGATGATGAGATGGTTGGATGGCATCACCAACTCGATGGACATGAGTTTGAGCAAGCTCTGGGAGTTGGTGATGGACAGAGAAGCCCGGCATGCTGCAATCCATGGGGTTGCAAAGAGTCAGACATACTGAGTGACTGAACTGAACTTAACTGATACAACATAGTAATTTGATATTTTTGTAGATTATACTGCATACAAAGTTTTTATAAAATATTGGCTATATTCTCTGTACTGTGTATAAGTGAAGTGAAGTCACTCAGTCATGTCCCGTTATTACATCCTTGTATTTTATACCTAGTAATTTAATCCGCTTCACCTATTTTACCCTTCCCCCCACACCCCTCATTCATCAGTAACCACTACTTTGTTATCTGTATCTGTATGCCTGTTTCTGTTCTGTTCTGTTTGTTTATTTTTTAGATTCCACTTATAAGTGAAAACATACAGTATTTATCTTTCTCTGTCTGACTTATTTCACTAAGCATAATACCCTCTGGGTCCATCCATGTTGTCACAAATGGCAAGATTTCATTTTTTGTGTGGCTGAGTAATATTCCTCGGTATACACATATCACATAAACATACTATATCTTCTTTATCCATTCATCTGTTGATGGACACTTAGGTTGCTTCCATCCCTTGGCAATTGTAAATAATGCTGCTATAAACATTGGGGTGCATGTATCATTTTGAATTAGTCTTTTGATTTTCTTCTGATCAATACCCAGGAGTGGATTGTTGACTCATATGGTAGCTCTATTTTTAATTTTTTGAGCAATCTCTATACTGTCTTCCATAGCAGGTGTACCAGTTTACAGTCCCACAGTGCGCTAGGGTTCCTTTTTCTCCCCATCCTGGCCAACACTTACTATTTCTTGCCTTTTTGACAATAACCATGCTGCAAGCATGAGGCAACGTCTCATTATGGTTTTGACTTACATTGCCCTGATGATTAGTGATGTTGAGCATCTTTTCTTGTGCCTGTTGGTCACGTGTATGTCTTCTTTGGAAAAATGCCTATTCAGCTCCTCTGCCCATCTTTTAATCAAGTTGTTTTCTTTTTGGAAATTGAGTTGTGTGAGTTATATATATATATTTTTCTCTTGTCAAGTAGTTTTATTGGAGGATAATTGCTTTCCAGTGTTGTGTTTCTGCTGTACAACAATACGAATCAGCTCTAAGTAGACATATATCCTCTCCCTCTCCCCCTACATCCTATCCCCGGGTCATCACAGAGCACCCAGCTGAGTTCCCTGTGCTATACAGTGGCTTCTGGCTAGCTATCTATCTTACACCTTTATATATTTTTTATATTAACCTCTTACCAGACGAATAGTTTGTAAACATCTTCTTCCATTCAGTAGGTTACCTTTTCATTTTGTTGGTGGTTTCCTTTGCTGTGCAAAAGCTTTAAGCTTTTAAGTTGTCGGTCCCATTTGTTTACTTTTGCTTTTGTTGTCCTTGCCCGAGGAGACAGATCAAAAAAATACTGCTAAGATCAATGTCAAAGAGCATACTGCCTATGTTCTCTTCTAGGAGTTTTATGATTTCGGGTCTTATGTTTATGCTTTTGATCCATTTTGATTTTATTTTTATATATGGTGTGAGAAAATATTCTCATTTCTTTTACATGTAGCTGTCCAGTTTTCCCAGCACCATTTATTGACAAGACGGTCATTCCCCCATTGTACATTCTTGCCTCGTTTGTCATAGGTTAACTGACCCTACATGTGTGGGTTTATTTCTGGATAAGCCATAATTCTTAAACTTTAACAAGATATAGAAATTTTGACTTAAGCCAGGGATGAGAGGAGGGAATATTTTTCTTATATGGCCACGCCGAGTGGCATGCGGGATCTTAGTTCCCCGACCAGGGATCGAACTCCTGCACCCTCCAGTGGAAGCTCAGAGTCCTAATTCCTGGAGCACCAGGGAGTGAGAGGAGGGAATCTTCTTAAAGAGACACTAAATATTTATTTGTCACCACTCAGTCTCATGAACTCTAATCACTGCCTGAAAATTAATCTGTCACCATGTCAGGCCTCCTAAAATGGTAAAGGAAAGCAAAGTCATCTTCTATTGAACACCTGTCAGAGGGTTGCCAAAACTCTGGAAAGACTTCTCAGGCAATGTTAACTGTGCAATCCACAGCTAGAGCATAGATCAGCTGCCACAAGAGATGCCAGTACAACCTGAAATGTAATATTTCAAATTGCATATACCCCCTTACTATGGAAGAATAAATTGCAGTCAACCTTTATGGACAGCAATTTTGTCAATATTAAAGTCCTTAAATAAAAGCATTTATACCCTTTCATTTAGAAATTCTAGAATTGCATTAAAATAAATCAAAGATGTATTTTGAAAATGTGTGTAAGATGTTTATCACAATATTATTTATAATAGCAAAGATAAGCAAAAGAAACCAATGTGAAAAAATAGAGGACCCAAAGGACTGAGTACTCTGAAGTCATTTAAGTCATTAAAGTTCTAGAAAAATCTTTAATGTCCATAATACCTTAAGGAGAAAGAAGCAGGTCACAAAGGAACATCTTGTCCAGATTTTGAGGGATGTGTATACATTTTTTTGGGTGTGCTGAGTTGCTTGTGTGATCTTAGTTCCCTGACCAGGGATTGAACTGGAGCCCTTGGCAGTGAGAGCGTGGAGCCCCAGTCACTGGACTGCCAGGGAATTCCCAAAAGTGACTTTAGAGTCTTCTTTGTGCCCATCTGATTTCCCAATTTTACAGTGCACATATCAGTTACATATATAATATCATCAGGAATAAACACATTCTAACAAAATAGTGGTTCTGTAAGGCCCCTTTGTTCTCCTTTTCTGAACTTTTCATTTGTACCACAAATCCCTTTGCAAATCTGAGGAAAATTGTAAATTTTCTCCCCAGAAGTGTAAATACCCATCATCGGATTTCACTGAACATTTCTGGGGATTTACCACCTCCAAGTTGATAGGTCCCAAGTTAAGAACTGCTCAGCCACAGTCTGAATGGCTTCCACCTTGTGGATTTAATCACTCCAGTGGTGCTGTGGTCTCCTCTGTCTCTCCAAGAGCATGGACATGCCCATCAGCCTCTGTGGATTCATGGACCCAAGCAGGTACTTTGAAGGTGCCCTAGGATAGCCTCTCAGGGCAACATCAACAACTGAGAGGTGTGAGTGGAGACAATCATAGTGTTCAGAATCTCGCCTGTGAAGCCAGGGTGCTAAGAGTACAGCATGCAGGCCACTTGTGTGGCTCCCTAACGAGCCCTGGTCACTTGATGGTCCTAGGCGACTGGGGACTAGGTACTCAGATGACTGCTATTTAAATGCAGCCAGCATGATCCTGAGTCTCTGAAAATTAATAGCAAGGTGTCATCGTTGAGAAACCTGACTCCATGAAGGAATAAAATGATGAGAGCAGAAAGTTATGACACTGGAAAAACACAGTCACTGGGTTTCTGTCAGAAGTGAAGAGGGACATAAAGCTTCAAGCCACAATCTCACTGGACTTCAGAGGAAGATCACACATGTGGGCCTCACACACAGGCATAGGCTGAGGCTGAGGAAGCCTATTAAGGCTGGTTTCTGCAGACTTGGAGTCAGAGCCCTTCGGAAAGCCTCTGAGGTGGCTAGCCTGCAATGATTCCATCCATCAAGACCACAAATACATGAGGCAGAGCTAAGTGGGATGGCATAACAATGATGATGCCCTGCTGTGGGCTTGTTAATCTGAGGAGCCTGCAGGCATCCGAGTGGAAATGACCAGCGGGCATTAGGAAATAGGGAGCGGGAGCCACTAAGTAGCCAGATGACGTGGCTGCTAAAACAAACACAGTATTAGGCTGCATTTATAGCTGTGTAGTATTTAGGCAGAGGCTGCTTGACAGTCAGATCTTAGGTGGAGTGCGCCTCATTGTATCACTAGCAGTGGGGAGGGAGTGGGCATAGTTTCAGACTGACGTTAGTAACCCAGCTCAGAACAGGTCTGGGTGTGGTGGGGGATGGGGGGTGAGCAGGATGGTAGGAGAACTGGAAGTTGTGGTATACACACTGTGAAAAACTAGATGTCATTGTTTTCCGGAAAAGGAACTCTAGGTTGAATGCTTAGTGGGTAACCGACCTGAAAATGGAACCCTCTACAGAGAAACCGAGCAACAGTAACTCGGAACCTTACAGAGTGAGGTTCCAAATTGGCATCTGTCATCATACACAGATTTACAAAAGAAATGGTTCCTGGACTCTGGGGGTCAAGGATAGGAAAGGTCTGAGAGTGGGAAGTAGAAAATAGATGAAGAGATCTGAGGTAGAGATGGGTAGTAGTTGCCGTGTCTGAGACCCCACCCACCCCCTAAAAATGAGAGTTTATATGGGGAAGGATGTATGTGGGAGGTGATGCCTTTTAACCCAAAGCCTAATAAGGAGTCCCTCTGAGCTGGTGTCCTCACTGCCTCTTGAAAGCAGAGCCTGAGAAAAGGGCTTTGCATAGTTTTTTTTGTCTGTGTGTATGTGGAAATGTCCCAAGGGCTTCCTTTGTAACTCAGATGGTAAAGAATCTGTCCACAATGCAGGAGACCTGGGTTCGATCCCTGGGTCAAGAAAATCCTCTGGAGAAGGGCATGGAAACCCACTCCAGTATTCTTGCCTGGAGAATCCCATGGACAGAGAAGCCTGGTGGGCTACAGTCCATGGGGTTGCAAAGAGTCAGACACAACTGAGCCACCAACACTTCCCACTTCCCCAAGGAACAAGAATGAAGGACAGGGAAGAGTGAAACAGGGAAGAAGGGAACACCGATTCAAGTTCATCATTATTGTAGGGAACTGGGGTCTCATATCACTGGGGACTTCCTGAGGAGCCACGTAAAAAGTGCCTCAGGAATGTCTGTCTGAGTGATGGAAAAAGACAGTATTTTTAACATTTTTATTCAGGCTCCAAGCCTGAATAGATTGAGGGTTGCACTCAGGGTGTTTGCACACATGTAGAATGTCACATGTAGAATGTTGGGTTCCCCCAGCCTCCACCCAGGCACAAAGAAGCCCAGACCCCAGCTAGAGGTGCTAGTTCAGCTAGTTCAACATGCTGCTGCCGAGGCCCCAGGGACTGTGTCAACTCCATAGCTGAGAAAGCTAAAGCAGGCTGGAGACTGGGGTCTCCTCCCACCCCGGACATCTAAAGGGCAAATGACAGGCTCACTGCCTTGGTGACTAAGACAGGAGAACATTGCCATGTTGGATCAGCCTATGCTGTGTTGGGAGAAAGGTTGTCTGGGCATTTCCTTGGCCCTGAAAGGAGACAGCGTAAGAACGGGTTGTCTCAGACTACCCAAGAGGACTTCTGGGGTGGGGAGTAGGGAGACCTCTACTTAGAGAGAAGCTGGGAGGTACTGCCATCGCCAGGCCCATGAACAGTCACGAGGAAGAGAGAATCAGTTCTAGATACCTGCCGGGCCCAGAGAGAGAACCAGGTCAAGAGACACCACTCCTCCCCCTACTCCACCCTCCCCCTGAGGAGTTGGAGGTGCAGAAGGGAAGGGGAAGTGCAAGATGGAGAAACAGAAAGGGAAGTCAGTCACACAGACACTGCTGGATGGTTTCAATTGGAAGCAGGCCTGAGCTGGGGGAGGGGGGAAGTTATGAAGAGTGTCTTGGGCTGGATATTCTAATTATGGAAGAGAGGCTATATTTGTTACTTTGAAGGACTCAAAGACTCTATGTTACCTGAGCTGAAAAGTAATGGGGTCCATTGGAATATTTATCCAGTAATGGCATTTATTTATTCAGTGTGTTTGTATGAATTCTCCAGAGAAACAGAACTGATAGGATGTGGGTATATATATACAGAGAAAGGGATTTATTAAGGAATCAGCTCACGCTATTGTGGAGCCTGACAAGTCCCAAGGTCTTGAGTCGACAAGCTGCAGACCCACAGAGCTGATAATGTAGTCCAGGCCAAGTGACAGCAGTCTCAAGACCAAGGAAGAGCCGATGTTTCAGTTCCAGTCTGAAGGCAGAAAAAAACAATGTACCAGTTCAAAGACAGTCAGGTGGGAGGCATTCCCTCTTTAGTCTATTCAGGCCTTCAACTTATTAGAACAGGCCCACCCACATACAGGAGGGCAATCTGCTTGGTCTACAGATTCAAATGTTAACCTGATTCAAAAACACTCTCACAGGGGAATTCCCCGGTGGTCCAGTGTTTAGGACTTGGTGCTCTCACTCACAGGGCCCAGGTTCGATCCCTGGTTGAGGAACTAAGAACCTAGAAGCTGTGCAGCATGGCTGAAAAAACAAAACAAACAAAAAATCCCAAAGTACCCTCAGACACATCCAGAATAATGTTTGATCAAATAACTGGTCCCCTGTGGTCCAGTCAAGTTGACATATAAAATAAACCATCACATTCAGGAGATACATTTTAAAATTGTATTTATTTGGCTCCAAAGAGTCTTAGTTGCAGCACTCAGGATCTTCAGTCTTCTTTGCAGCATGTAGACTCTTTAGTTGCAGCATGCAAACTCTTAGTTGCAGCATGTGGGATCTAATTCCCAGACCAGGGATATCAAACCCAGGCCCCCTGCATCGGGAGTTTGGAGTCTTAGCCGCTGGATCAGCAGGGAAGTCCCCACTGAATGGGTTTTTTAAGTGACTCAGTAAAAGTCATGTTTTCATTATATGCAAGTCAAGCATAGACAACATGCCAGTTACACCCTTAGAACTAGCTCAGGACTTCCTGTGGGGCCTACTGAACCTGACTCTGATCCTTGGCTACCCTGTCCCCTTCCACCTTCCTCCTCTGTCTTGAGACATTGTTAGTAGCTTCCTGGCTTTCAGTTTTGGGCTCCATCCTCTGAACTGCAGGGAGCACCTCATAGTTATAACCCTAAGGAACTCACTGTTATATGTGGTCTTGTGCGTGAGTGCTCAGTCATGGCGTGTGCTTAGCTGCTTCAGCCTGACTCTTTGAGACCCCATGGACTGTAACCCATCAGGCTCCTCTGTCCATGAGGATTCTCCAGGCAAGAATACTGGAGTGGGTTGCCATGCCCTCCTCCAGGGGATCTTCCCGACCCAGGATCGAACCCAGGTCTCCCGTATTGCAGGCGGATTCTTTACCATCTGAGCCACCAGGGAAGCCCAAGAATACTGGAGTGGGTAGCCTATACCTTCTCCAGGGGATATTCCTGACCCAGAAATCGAACCGGGGTCTCTTGCATTGCAGGCAGATTCTTTACCAACTGAGCTACCAGGGAAGCCCCTCCACTATGAGAGATGGAAGCAAACGAGAATGGGTTGAGAGGAGCGTGCCTGGGATGGCCCAGAAATGCACATTGTGTCTTGACTCTATTGCCATGAATTGGATTGAATGCTGGTGAGGCCACCCTGGGAGTGAGGGGACAGGCCAATACAGTAAATCCCCTACCTTCGAATGAGTTCTGTTTCAAGAGCCAGCTCGTAAGTCCAATTTGCTCATTAAGTCCAACAAAGTTAGCCTAGGTGCCCAACTAACACAATCAGCTATGTATAGGACTGTACTGCAATAGGTTTATAATACTTTTCACACAAGTAATACATAAAAAACAACCACAAAAAATAGAACATTTTTTAATCTTACAGTGCAGTACCTTGAAAAGTACTGTAGTATGGTACAACAGCTGGCACACAGGGGCTGGCATTGAGTGAACAGGCAAGAAGAGTTACTGACTGGAGAAGGGAGAGGAGGTGGGAGATAGAGCTGAAGGTGGGAGGTAGAGCTGAAGAATCATCAGCAACAGGAGATGGAGGGCAAGCTGCAATTTCACTCATGCCTGACATCATTGGACATGTATATGCACATTGGCATCTTTGAAAGTTTGCAACTTGAAGGTTCGTATGTAGGGGACTTACTGTACCTCCTAGAAACAGTGGCTCTTCTGCAGCCAAGAGCCAGCCTAACTCCCACCCTTCCTAGTGCCTCTTCCTGGCTCTCTTCTCCCTTCTTGTGTGTGTTAGTTGCTCAGTCGTATCCGACTCTTTTTAACCCCATGGACTGTACCCCGCCAGGCTCCTCTGTCCATGGGATTTCCCAGGCAAGAATACCAGAGTGGGTTGCCATTTCCTTCTCTAGTCTGCAGAATTTCCTTTCTACAACCTCTCCTCTCCTCTCTCACCTCTTCTCATCATCCCAGCTTCTCTTTTCTTTCTTTCCCTTGCCAAGTAGCTGATAGCCTACCCGCAGTGAACTTGCTGTGGACCATCCTTGATCTGTCTCCTCTTCCTGGTGGGTTCCCTAGATTCAGTTCTATGTTAAATGTGATGCGACAAGGAAGGCAGCTGGACATATCTATGCATATGTTTTCATTTTATTTATTTATTTTTAATACATTATTAGTTTTTATTGAGGTATAGTTGATTTATAATATATTAATTTCAGGTGTACAGCATAGCAATTCAGCATTTTCACAGATTATACTCCCTTGAAAGTTATTACAAGGTAATATTGAAACTTATCATTCTCTGTGCTATACAACATATCCTTGTTGCTTATCTATTTTATACATAGTAGTTTGTATCTCTCTTTTTAAAAAAAAATTAATTTTATTTATTTGGCTGCACAGGGTTTTAGTCGCAGCACGTGGAATCTAGTTCCCTGACCAGGGATCGAATCCAGGCCCCTTGCATTGGGAACTCAGAATCTTAGCCATTGGACCACAAAGAAAATTCCCAGTAGTTTGTATCTCTTAATCCCATATCCCTAATTTGTCCCTCCCACCTTTCTTCTCCTCTTTGATAACCACAACTTTGTTTTTTATATCTATGAGTCTGTTTCTGTTTTGTTTTGTGTTCATTTGTATTATTTTAAAAAATCTATGTGTACGTGATATAATATTTGTCTTTCTCTGTCTGACTTATTTCACAAAGCATAATATTCTCTAGGTCCATCCATGTTGCTGCAAATGCAGGATTTCATTTTCATTTTAGAATGCTGAAAATTTTTTTATGAAAAAAGTTTATGAAAAATTTCAACATATACCCAAGCAGAGAAAATACTCTAATAAAATCCTTTGTACTCACTCAGTTTCAAAAATTATCAGTTCACAGCCAATCTTACATCGGCCATAGTTTTGCATACTTCCCTACCCCCAGAACACTTTGAAGCAAATACCAGACATCATATCATTTTATTTACAGATTTCTCAATATATATCTCTAAGATCTAAGGAGTTTTAAAAAAGAATGTAATTACAATTCAATGAATACTCCCCATAGCAATAATTACTCCATATTATCAATTATCTTATCTTATTCACATTTTCCCAATTGTCGTAATATGATTTTAATAGTTTGTTTGAATCAAGATGCAAATAAATCCATACATTGCATTTGGCTAGTATGTTTCTTAAGTCTGTTAATCTATAGGTTTCCTCTCCACTCATTTTTTTCTTGTAATTTTTCGTCATTGTTGAAAAAAATGAAATAAGAATTTCCCATAACCTGAACACTGCTTAGTGCATCCTCATGGTATGATTTCACATGTTCCTCTGTCCTCTGTATTCCCTGTAAATTGGTAGTTAGAGCTAGGCCAATGCTGTCCAATAGAATATTTTGCAGCTACAGAAAATTTCTATATCTGCACTGTCCAATATGGTAGCCACTAGCCACATGCAAATTTTGAGTTCCTGAGATGTGGCCAGTGTGACTGAGGAACTGGATTTGTAGTTTTATGTTCATTTAAATATAGATGGGGTTGCAGTGAATTGGAAGATTGAGATTAATACATACACATTACTATATATAAAATAGATAACTAATAAGGACTGTATAACACAGGGAACTCTACTCAGTACTCTGCAATGGCCTGTATGGGAAAATAAACTAAAAAAGAGTGGATATGTATAACTAACTAACTTTGCTGTACACCTGAAACCAACAAGATTGTAAATCAACTATCGCTGTTGTTCAGTTGCTAAGTCATGTCCAACTCTTTGTAACCTCATGGACTGTAGCATACCAGGCTCCTCTGTCCTCCACTATCTCCTAGAGTTTGCTCAGATTTATATCTATTTGAGTCAGTGATGCTATCTAACCATCTTATCCTCTGCCTCCCCTTTCTTCTTTTGCCTTCAATCTTTCCCAGTGTCAGGGTTTTTTCTAATGAGTCAGCTCTTTGCATCAGGTGGCCAAAGTACTGGAGCTTCAGCTTCAGTAACAGTCCTTCCAATGAATATTCAGGGTTGATTTCCTTAGGATTGACTGGCTTGATCTCCTTGTAATCCAAGGAACTCTCAAGAGTCTTCTTCAGCACTGCAATTTGAAAGCATCAATTCTTCAGCCCAATTAAAATATAGGTAGCCACACATGGCTATTGACTACTCTAGTGGACAATGCAGATCTAGAGGCTTGATCAGATTCAGTTTTGTTTATTATCAAAACTACTTCAGGTACTTCCATCATCCACCACTGTATTTAGTCCAAATTTATTTCTTTTTGTAATCAGTCTACCCTAGCTGTGTCTAAGCCTTTTATGCATGTCCCAACAGTCCACAGTGTGGCACTGTAGTCTGATCTCTTCTGAGGAGCCCACCAGAACCATGGACACAATTGGCTAGGACCCAGCTATACAGCAGTTCTTCCCTTCCTGTTTTGCTTGACTCTATTATGTTTCTTATAAAATCATGGAATTAGAACGTTTCTTCATTTTACAGGTGAAGAAAACAGAACAGGGAGAGGAGTAGGCTGCTTCTCAAAGCTGTGCTCCCCTCCTCAGTGAAGAGCCCTTCCTGAGAACCCCTTTGGAAGTGGGAGGGAAGGATGGAAAAAGTTACACAACTAGTCAATGGCAGAACAGAGATAGCACTTAATTCTGTCTTCTGATGGCCACCCAAGAGTTCTTTCAACACCAAATTGCATAATAGATTTGCTGATGCTGAACCATCCTTGCATTCCTGCAATAACTCCACTTGCCCATGTGTTTTAACATTTTATACACTGCTGATGAAAAAGTTGGGAAGTCATAATAACACAAACAAGAGGTATATTATGTGCTAATCTGTAAAAGTGCTGCTGTGGAGAAGAACAGCCGGTGCCATTGGACATGGGGAGAGTTGGACCTGTTGGGAAAGCCAAGGAGGGACTAGATAGGCATGGGGAGCACAGAGATAGTTTCAGGCAAAAGAAACTGCTAAAAGATTAAGGATATAGAAGGAGAGAGGGCATGGCTTCTGTATAAAAACTAGGTTGGGGTGAGAGAGAGGATCAATGGTATTAACGATATTCTTTCATGTAAGAACATATTTATATATAAGAATACATTCTTGTGGAAACAACCCAAATACCATCAATGGATAAATGGATAAACAAAAATGTGATATTGTCATGCAATAGAATATCATTTAGCTTGGAACTTCCCTGGTCCAATGGCTGAGACATCCTGCTCCCAATGCAGGGGGCCTGGGTTACATCCCTGGTCAGGGAACTAGGTCCCACATGCTGCAACTAAAGAACCCATGTGCCACAGCTAAGATCTGGTGCAACCAAATAAAATAAATAAATAAAAATTCTTAAAAAGAATATCATTCAGCCTTAAAAAGGAAGGAAATTCATACAACATGCATGAAACTTGAAGACGTCCTACTAAGTGAAATAAGCCAGGCACAAAAGGATAAATGTATAAATATTCCAATTATATGAGGTATCTAGAGTAGCCAGACTTATAAGACAGAAATTAGAATGGTTTACACAAAAATAAACTCAAAATGGATTAAAGATCTAAACGTAAGACCAGAAACTATAAAACTCCTGGAGGAAAACGTAGGGAAAACACTCTCTGACATAAATCACAACAGGATCCTTTATGACCCACCTCCCAGAGTAATAGAAATAAAAGCAAACATAAACAAATGGAGCCTATTTAAACTTAAAAGCTTTTGTACAATGAAGGAAACTATAAGCAAGGTGAAAAGACAGCCTTCAGAATGGGAGAAAATATAGCAAATGAAGTAACTGACAAAGGATTAATCTCAAAAATATACAAGCAACTCCTGCAGCTCAATTCCAGAAAAATAAACGACCCAATCAAAAAATGGGCCAAAGAACTAAACAGACATTTCTCCAAAGAAGACATACAGATGGCTAACAAACACATGAAAAGATGGTCAATATCACTCATTATCAGATAAATGCAAATCAAAACCACAATGAGGTACCATCTCAGGCAGGTCAGAATGGCTGCTATCCAAAAATCTACAAACAATAAATGCTGGAGAGGGTGTGTAGAAAAGGGAACTCTCTTACACTGTTGGTGGGAATGCAAACTAGTACAGCCACTATGAAGAACAGCATGGAGATTCCTTAAAAAACTGGAAATAGAACCGCCATATGATCCAGCAATCCCACTGCTGGGCATACACACCAAGAAAACCAGAATTGAAAGAGACATGTGTAACCCAACGTTCATCGCAGCACTGTTTATAATAGCCAGGACATGGAAGCAACCAAGATGCCCATCAGCAGACGAATGGATAAGAGAGCTGTGGTACATATACACAATGGAATATTACTCAGCCATTAAAAAGAATACATTTGAATCAGTTCTAATGAGGTGGATGAAACTGGAGCCTATTATACAGAGTGAAGTAAGCCAGAAAGAAAAACACCAATACAGTATACTGACACATATATATGGAATTTAGAAAGATGGTAACGATAACCCTATATGCAAGACAGCAAAAGAGACACAGATGTATAGAACAGACTTTTGGACTCTATGGGAGAAGGCGAGGGTGGGATGATCTGAGAGAATAGCATTGAAACATGTATATTATAAAGTGTGAAACAAATCGCCAGTACAGGTTGGATGCATGAGACAAGTGCTCAGGGCTGGTGCACTGGGATGACCCTGAGGGATGGGATGGGGAGGGAGGTGGGAGGGGGGTTCAGGATGGGGAACACATGTACACCCGTGGCTGATTCATGTCAATGTATGGCAAAACCACTACAATATTGTAAAGTAATTAGCCTCCAATTAAAATAAATAAATTAAAAAAAAAAGAAATTAGAATGGTGGTTGCTAGGGGCTAGGGGAAGGAGGAAGTGGGGGTTAGTGTTTTAAATGGTATAAAGTTTCAGTCTGGGAAGATGAAAAAGTTCTGGAAATGGATGGTGATGATGGTTGCACAACAATGCGAAAGTACTTAATGCCTCTCAACTTTTAATATTTCATCAGTTCAGTTCAGTCACTCAGTCATGTCCAAGTCTTTGCGACCCCATGGACTGCAGCACGCCAGGCTTCCCTGTCCATCACCAACTCCTGGAGCTTGCTCAAACTCATATCCATCGAGTCGATGATGCCATCCAACCATCTCATCCTGTGTTGTCCCCTTCTCCTCCTGCTATTTCATATTTTATACATTTAAAAAAATGTAACATATTTTAGCACAATAAAAATTAAATAAAAACAAAATACATACATTCTTATATATGAGAATATATGTATATCTCCTGAGGAATATAAACCAGGGTGAGCAGGTGTTGTTTCTGGAAGGTGGCATGTGTTCTCAGTTACTCAGTCATGTCTGACTCTGCAATCCCATGGACTGTAATTCGCCAGGCTCCTCTGTCCATAGAATTCTCCAAGCAAGAATACTTGAATGGGTTGCCATTTCCTCCGCCAGAGGATCTTCCTGACCCAGGGATTGAACACACATCTCCTGCAGCTCCTATGTAGGCAGGTGAATTCTTTACCATTGCGCCACTTGGGAAGCCGTCTGGAAGGTGGAAGCACAGAGGATGTTTTATATTATATTGGGTTGGCCACAAAGTTCATTTGGGTTTTGTCGTGCCATCTTATAGAAAAACCCAAATGAACTTTTTGGCTAACACAATATATTTTCACATTGTTTGAATGTCTTCCAAGGAGCACGCAATTTTTAATCACCAGATAATTAAAGATGAAAAAGCTCTAACAGAGGAGGACATAATATGATGGTTGACCATGAAAAGAGCATGTCATGGGACTCTGGCTGAAAGTCATCTCAGGAGAGGGTTTTCCTTTTTGGAAGAGGGAGGGGTCCGCTTTCGCTTAAATCCCTGGGAATGACTGGGAAAGAGGCAGACAGACGAAAGGTTAGGGCTCTGAAGGAAGCTGACCCCCAGGAAGTTGTGATGATTCTCCTGCTTGAGCAAAAGGGACTTGTCAGCAGAGCAAATGCATATCTCCAACCTGGGCCCTGGCCAGGGGTCTGAAGTGGTTAAGTATATAGGAGCTGAGAGACCCACAAGCCCCAAGACTTAGGCATCTGGCTAGAGAGCCTAGGCCAGGCCTCAGGGGCTACATAGCAGCCTCTCCACCCAGCAGAGACAGGCTCATACAGACATTCTCTGTGGCCAGCCTGCCCTGTGGGAGAAGCTGGCACGATCCAGGGGGCTGGGAGGGAACTGGCACTTGAAATGTTTGTTCCTCTGCTCTGCTCCCAGGTTGCTAGGGTGAAATTCATAAACACACTGACTGGCTTCGTTGCGGATTAATGAGCTCCAGCTTTATGTCTGACAATCCTTGGACTTGAACCAAGTGGCTCTCAGCTCCTCTTAACAGAAATTCCAAGGCTTGTGCTTCTCCCCCCAGCCCCACGCTCCACCAGCAGAGTCCAGAGGGATAGCTGGTCCTTCCTTCTTCACCGAGGGCCACTAAACCCTCAACTCCTCTCTCCTCATTTGCCTATTTAAAGTTCAGTCAGTTCAGTTGCTCAGTCATGTCCGACTCTTTGCAACCCCATGGACTGCAGCATGCCAGGCTTCCCTGTCCATCACCAACTCCCAAAGCTTGCTCAAACTCATGTCCATCGAGTCAGTGATGCCATCCAACCATCTCATCCTCTGTCGTCCCCTTCTCCTCCCGCCTTCAATCTTTCCCAGCATCAGGGTCTTTTCCAACGAGTCAGCTCTTCACATCAGGTGGCCAAAGTACTAGAGGTTCAGCTTCAGCATCAGTACTTCCAATGAATATTCAGGATTAATTTCCTTTAGAATTGACTGGTTTGATCTCCTTGCGGTCCAAGGGACTCTTAAGAGTCTTCTGCGATACCACAGTTCAAAAGTATCAATTTGCCTATTAGGTCCCTCCTAATTCAGAGACTGGCTGAGTGGCCGTGCCCCCTCATGTGGCTGACAGAGCACTTGTGTCCTTGAACTCATCCTTCTCATCCATATCTGAGACCTTTCATGATTTCCCTACTCTTATGTATTCTCTCTTGAACCAGACTTCATCTTCACAGGCTGTCCATGTGATTCATATTTCCTTTGTCCTTGAAAAAATAAAACCCAAACTGTGGCTTTTAGCACAGCCTCTGTTCCAGGCCATACCACATCTCTCTTGGCTCTCTTTCCAGCCCCCAAACCACTGCAAGTCATTGTCTAGGCCCAGGGCACCTCCTGTGTGTTTAGAATTCTTTTTTAAAAGACAGTTTTATTAAAGTATCCTTTACATATAATCAAAGAACCAATTTTAAGTGTATATTTTGATGAGTTTACAAATGTATACACATGTATAACTACTATCACAATCAAGGTATAAAAGATTTTATTACCCTAAAAAGTTCCATAGTGTCCCTACTCAGGCAACTACTGGTCCTCTTTTCTGTCATTCTAGATTAGATTTGTGTTTCTAAACTTCCACATAAGCAGAATCATACAGTATGTACCCTTTTGCATCTTGCTCTGTTTGCTCAGCATGTTTTTTGACAGTCATCCATGTTGTTACATGTCAGTAGTTCATTCCTTTTAATTGATGAGTAGTATTCCGTTGCGTAGAAGTACCATAATTTGTTTATCCATGTAGATGTACCATAATTTGTTTATCCATTTACCTGTTGAAGGATATTTGTGCTGCTGCTAAGTCGCTTCAGTCGTGTCTGACTCTGTGTGACCCCATAGATGGCAGCCCACCAGGCTCCGCTGTCCCTGGGATTCTCCAGGCAAGAATACTGGAGTGGGCTGCCATTTCCTTCTCCAGTGCATGAAAGTGAAAAGTGAAAGTGAAGTCGCTCAGTCTTGTCTGACTCTTCACGACCCCATGGACTGCAGCCCACCAGGCTCCTCTGCCCATGGGATTTTCCAGGCAAGAGTACTGGAGTGGGTTGCCCTTGCCTTCTCCGATATTTGTGCTAGTTCCAATCTTTTAAAACACATTATGAATAGAGCTGCCATGAACATTTTGCATCCAAGTCGTCTTCTTTTTTTTTAGTTGCAGCATGTGATATGTGGGATCTAGTTCCCTGACCAGGGATGGAAACCAGGCCCCCTGCATTGGGAGCTTGGGACCTTAACCACTGGACCACCAGGGAACTCCCTGTTTTCATTTATTTTGGGTAAATATCTAAGAATAAAATAGCTGAGTCATATGGTAATTTTATGTTTATGTTGATAGTTGTTGTTTAGTAGGTAAGTTGTGTCCGACTCTTTTGAGACCCCGTGGACTGCAGCCCACCAGGCTCCTCTGTTCATGGGATTTCCCAGGCAAGAATA
This sequence comes from Muntiacus reevesi, assembly GCF_963930625.1. Lineage (NCBI taxonomy): Eukaryota > Metazoa > Chordata > Mammalia > Artiodactyla > Cervidae > Muntiacus > Muntiacus reevesi. Next base: position 39,766,761 of record NC_089271.1, on the reverse strand, counting down.
CTGGAGTGGGTTGCCATTTCTTTCTCTAGGGGATCTTCCCCACCCAGGGATAGAACCTGTGTCTCCTGTATTATAGGTGGATTCTTTGCCGCTGAGCCACCAGGGAGGCCTCCTTATGTTGATTAGGAAGTATCATTTTCCAGAGTTTCTGTAGCATTTGACATTCCCACTAGCAGTGTATGAGAATTCCAGTTCCTCTACATCTTGGTCAGCACTTGGTATTGTCAGTCTTTAATTTTAGCCATTCTAACCATTTTGTGTGATAGCACTCTGCTTTCTTTTAGATTTTTATCATGAAATATTTTCAGCATTTGAAACATTGAGAGGTTAATATAATGAATACCATCGACCCAGCACCTAGCTTTGTCAGATGTTAGCATTTTGCCATAATTGCCTCTGATCTAATTTTTTTTTATCCAGAGAGTCTACTGAGAATTCCACGTACAGCACAATCATAGGTCTACATTATGTTTGAAGAGAGAATTTAGTTTTGACCTTAGAAATAATTTTATTAAGCCAACCATTGACAACAAATTGCAGTAAATTTTAGTGACTATCAATATCAATATTTTTTTCAATATTTATTTTTAAAAAATTATTTGATCTTGATAAAAATTTTTCTAAATGAGCACTTTTTTTTAAATCAGAAAGTTCAGTGTATAAAGTGTGAAGTGGTGAAGCATCTTCTTTTTAAACAGCTTCATTAAGATATAATTTACATACATACCATTCACCAATTTTTTAAAAAATTTTAATAATTATATTTATTTATTTTATTTTTGACTGTGCTGAATCTTCATTGCTGCATGGGCTTTTCTCTAGTTGCAGAGAGTGGGGGCTACTCTCTAGCTGTAGTGTATGGGCTTCTCGTTGTGACTTCTCTCATTGTGGAGCAAAGGCTCTAGGCCACATGGGCTTCACAAGTTGTGGCACATGGGCTGAGTATTTGTAGCTCCTGGGCTCTGGAGTACAGGCTCAAAAGTGGTGGCACACGGCCTTAGTTGCTCCGAGGCATGTGGGATCTTGCTGCAGCAGGAATCGAACCTGTGTCTCCTGCATTGGCATGCAGATTCTTTACCACTGAGCCACCAGGGAAGCCCTCATTTTTATTTTTTAACCTCTTTTTTTTTTTTGGCTGCATCACACAGTTTTCAGGATCTTAGTTCCCCAACCAGGGACTGAACCCAGGCCCCTGGCAGTGAAAGCGTGGAATCCTAACCACTGAGTCACTAGGGAATTCCCTCACCCATTTAAAGTGTACAATTCAATGCTTTTTAGTATATTTACAGATGGGTGTAACTATGATCCCTCTGAGTTCTGAGTTCTTTCTATTTTCATAAATTTGTTGAAAATTGGACACTTTAAATAAATAATATGACAACTGTGGACTGTGGAAATCATAGTCTCCCCCATTCCAATGTTAGTTATTATTGCTACTGTGTATTCTTATTGTTTCTGAACTAATTCTGTAAAATGTATTCTTTTTTATGAGTGGCTGCTGAAGTCTGTTCATCAGCTTAGCGGGCAGCTAGTGAATGGCCAGCGATGTCCTTAAGTGTCTGGAACTAATAAGTCTCTCAGTCATTGCTGGAGGGCTTTGTGTATTTGTTGTTCAGTGCTCAGTCAGGCAGTTGACAACTCTGCCATAGCCTTCACTTCCTGTTGGCACAGAGCCTCAAGCTCAGTCAGAACTGAGAGATGAGGACTTTCTCAGGTCTCTCCTAGGCACGTGCACATCCTTATGCATGCAGATGGCCTTCTAGATTCCCTGGTGTATTTGGAACTTTTCAGAGGCCTCCTCTATGGACATCTCCTTCTCAGCTCCTCCTCCTCTGTCGTCCCTCTCTCTGTTGACAGTATCTCCAGTTTAATTGGGACTTTTTAGATTATAGAAAACAGTTTTTCCTCAGAGAGGTCAGCTGTAGGTCCCATGTGTGGAAATCAGGGATACGGGCCACAGGGCCTCTTCAGGCCACCAAAGGCAGAAAGAAGCCAGGTTAGTAGAAGCCTGAGACTCTTCCAGGTCACCCTCTCATCACATCTCCTCAGCTCTTGGGCAATCTGCTGTCTTCTCTCTCTGATGATCACATCCTAGGCTTACTCATTCATCCTTTCTGTTCCCTCATAACCTCTGCTGACTCAGGGCCTACCCACATCGTGACCTTTTAGCTTCTGCTCCCACTATTATCCGATGAGTTCCTCAGCATGTCTTAGTTTTAATCATCAAGTGAGAGGAAATCTTGTCTAGGCTTGTGGATTTATTTGTCTCAGGTTAAGTGCTCACGCTCATCTGATTGGCCTTTGAAAGTGGGTGGAGTCAGGTGTTTCATTGAAAACCATCTTCCAGGGGGCCGTGGCTGGGACAGTCTCACTCAGAAGATGGTGAGGATTGGCAGACATCACAAATGACATCCCTAGGACTGTCAAGTGCCATGGCAGAGCGTAATGATTAAAAGTACAGTGTCTGAAGCTAAATTGCCTCAATTTGCATTCTGGCTCCTCCACTTACCAGTTATGTGTCCTTAAGCAAGTTAACTTCTTGGAGCCTCAGTTTTCTTACCTGTAAAATGGGAATGGTGGTAATAGTCATACCTAGTGCAAGAGGATTAAATGAATTAGTGCGTGTAAAGCACTTAGAATAATGTCAGATGTATAATATGTACTCAATTAATGCTAGAAATCATTATCTAGCCACTAAACGTAGAAAATGCAGACTCACTTTTTCCTCTCTATCTCCCACTTCCAACATCACATTCTATCAGTTTTATAACCAAGTTCCCTTAAGATTCCATCTGGACTGCCTCACTGTTTCTCTCTGAGAACCTGGCAGGCACCTCCCAAGTACTGTCCTTGTTTTTGAACCTTCCCATTCTAGTCCCATCTTCTCACTGCCTCCAGAATTATTTTCTAAAAGACACAACTGGTCATGACACTTTCCTTCTTGAAAAAACTCTAGTAGCCTCTAATGCCTACAAAATAAAGTTTAAGTTCCTTAGCATTCCCAGGTTTGCCCCAACTGATCACTCTCAGCAGGATGAAGTACTGACCTAGTCTTTTATATGCTCTTGGGCAAGTTGGCCAGGCCTGTGTCGCTCCTTGCCTTAGGGCCTCTGAAGGGTCAGAAGTGAGCTGCTCTCACTGTTTACAACAGCCAAGACATGGAAGTAAACTAAATGTTCACTGACTGATGAGTGGATAAATAAGATGTGGTGTATATATATACAATGGAATATTACTCAGCCATCAAAATACTAAAATAATTCTATTTGCAACAACATGGATGAACCTAGAGATTAACTAAGTGAACTAAGTCAGACAAAGACAAATATCATATGATATAATACATGTGGAATCTAAAAAAAATGCTACAAATGAACTTATTTACAAAACAGAAACAGACTCATAGACATAGAAAACAAACTTATGGTTAACCAAACAGGGAGGGATAAATTAGGAGATTGGGATTAACATATACACACTGCTATATAGTGAAGTCGCTCAGTCGTGTCTGACTCTTTGCGATCCCATGGACTGTAGCCTCTACCAGGCTCCCCTGTCCATGGGATTTTCCAGGCAATAGTACTGGAGCGGATTGCCATTTCCTTCTCCAATATATAAAATACAAAAAATAAAAAATAAAATAAAATACACAACAAGGTCCTACTTCATAATACAGGGAACTATACTCAATATCCTGTGATAAACCATAATGGAAAAAAATATGAAAAAGAATATGAAAAAAAAAGAAAAAGAATATGTATATGTATAACTGAATCACTTTGCTATACACCAGAAACTAACACAACATTGTAAATCAATTATACTTCAATCAAAACAAAACGAAGCAAAACAAAACAAAACTGAACTATTCAAGGCAAGTCCTCTTTCCAGTCTTTAAAGAAAACCTGGTTGATGGACGAGGTCCTTCGGGCAGACAAGGGAGTAACAGGAGGGAGAAGCATTCATCCGAGAGGGCAGGAAGGGACACTGGCTAAGTTCTAATGCTTAAAGAACTCAAACTCCCCCACGGCTTTCAGGGAAGGGTTTTTAAAGTAACATTTTGGGGTGAGGGTTGTAGCTTGTGAACGTCCTTCTAATTGGTTGATGGTGTGATAACAGGGTGGTGTTTCAGGACACTTTAAAAAAATTTTTATTGGATATAATTGATTTACAATGTTGTGTTAGTTTCAGGTATACAGCAAACTGAATCAGTTATGCATATATCCATTCTTTTTTAGATTCTTTCCCCATGCAATTCCCAGGCAATTACAGAGTATTGAGTAGTGTTCAATAACAAGCCTACAAGTCCTTGTTAGTTATCTATTTCATATATAGTAGTATGTATATGTCAATCCCAATCTTCCAATTTATCCCTCCCCCAGTTAACCATAAATTTATTTTCTACATCTGTAACTCTATTTCTGTTTTGTATATAAGTTCATTTGTACCTTTTTTAGAATCCACATACAAGTGATATCATATATTTGTCTTTTTCTAACTTACTTCACTCAGTATGACAATCTCTAGGTCCATACAGGTTGCTGCAATTGGCATTATTTCATTCTTTGTTATGGCTGGGCAACATTCAATTGTATATATGTACCACATCTTCATCCACTCATCTGTTGATGGACATTTAGGTTGCTTCCATGTCTTGGCTATTGTAAATCATGCTACTATGAACATGGGGGTGCACGCATCTTTTTGAGTTAGAGTTTTCATCTTTTCCAGCTATCTGCCCAGGAGTGAGATTGCTGGATTATATGGTAGCTCTATTATTAGTTTTTTAAGGAACCTCCATACTGTGTCAGGAAATTTAATCATCAACCTTCTGGTTCCAACCAGTCTGGGGTCTACCTGCTTGTGGTTGGCGTGTGGTCGCCATCCTCTACCTGGGTTGGGGGGTCTTCATTTCAATAGAACAACTAAAAGGTATGTGTCAGATTATTATGTCTGTTCTTTTTATTTTATTATTATTTTAAAAATTTTTTTCGTTATGTCTGTTCTGAGAGGAGGAACCAGGACTCTGCTTCATTGCTCACTGTTGTTTAAGCTATCATTTTTCTTGCTTAACTGCTTTCCCTTTGTTTCTGAGTTCCCTCACTTCCCTAATTAGTAAGTGCTTGAGTCTGCTCTTTGGGAAGGCCTACGAGATTAAAGCTTTTTCTCTACAAACAAGAAATGGGAAACATGGGGGGGCTTTGGTACCCGGCAGGACCCTACAGGGTTCTGCTTGGTTTTACACTGATGTTTCCCTGAGACTACCACTCTAGTGAACATGGCTGTGGCCCAGATTTCTCAGCAGAAAGCTCAGACCATTACCTCTTACGCAGGATGGAGGGTGGGGCTGGCTGCAAAAGGTGAGTGTTGATGTCTCCAAGCCCAGAGATCTCCCCTTCACAAAGCTTCCTCTATTGTCTCTGGGATTAGCTCCGCTTCCCAGGCCACACCACCTGGTTAGACAGCAGCCAGGGCTGAGGTCTGTTCTAGAACCTGGGATCGCCCTGGGGGTGAAAAACTTGCTAATCAGAAATGGCAGTAGCCATACTTCTCCTCCTCCTTGTCCTCCTTTGTAGCACCAGTGATTTTCAAGGTGAGCTTCTGGGCCCACCGGCAGCAGCAGGACCTGGGAACTTGTTAGAAATGCAAATTCAGAAACTCCGAGGGAGGGGCCCAGCACTCTGCTTTAATGAGCTCTCCAGGGTAATGGGATGCAGCTTGAGTGTGAGAACTTGCTAAGCTCTTTTAAGTCTTTCCGGGGATTTGATTAGAGTGCATCTTTCCTCCCCACTAAGTAACTCGGCTGGGGTGGGTGTTGACCTGAGCAGCTTCTGCAGAGGATGGCGGAGCCTCTGGGATCAACTCTTTTTGATTTGGGAGCATTGATGGGTGAGGGACCTTAGGTAACTGGGTAGATGGAGACAGACTTATTTTATAAGCACCATAAAAAAATAAAGTTCTCCTGTGGTCCACCTGAATGTGAGATCATAAACACAGCTTTTTTGTTATCTTGTTTAACCTCAGGTGCAGAGGGTCAAATTAATAACACTGCTCTGTGGTATATCAACAACGAGGATCACATAAGACCGGGAGGGGGGGGGGGGGGGGGGGGGGTGTGTGTGTGTGTGTGTGTGTGTGTGTGTGTGTGTGTGTGTGTGTGTGTGTGTGTGTGTGTGTGTGTGTGTGTGTGTGTGTGTGTGTGTGTGTGTGTGTGTGTGTGTGTGTGTGTGTGTGTGTGTGTGTGTGTGTGTGTGTTTCCTTTTGATCTCCATTCCCCACTTCCATCCCCCCATAGACAATCATTCTATTTTTATTTTTTCATTTATTTTTATTAGTTGGAGGCTAATTTCTTTACAATATTGTAGTGGTTTTTGTCATACATTGACATGAATCAGCCGACAATCATTTTAATGTATATCTTTTCCTTTATATAGGCTCTTACAAAATGGGTACTGGTGTTTTCCATGAATGTATTTTTGGTTTTAATGTAAATTGTATAGCCATGTAACAGACATATGGAAAATGCACACATCATAAGTGCACAGCTGGATGGATTTCCATAAAATGAGTACAGCTGTGTAACTAGCTCCCAGCCCAAAAAAGACAACATGATGAGTGTTCCAGAAGCTTCTCTCCAAGGGCAATTTGTCCAGACTTCTAACAGCATCAGTTAGGGTTCCTGTTTTTGCAATTGAGATGAATGGCACCTGTATGCATATATTTTGAAATTACATTAATGGTACTGTGTTCTATAATTCATCCTGTTTCTTTTTTCACTAAGTTTTTCAGAAGCGTCCCTGGTACTATGTGCACATATAATCCTTTGCTTCTAATTTCTGCATGCTAGCTCTTTGCCGTCACCTCTAGAGCAGGTTTTAGGTTTTTCTGTGGACATGGTCCTTTTGCTTAGCTCCCCTTCACACCTGTGGTAGCCAGGCTCCAAGATGGCCTCCAGTGATCTCTGCTTCCTGGTGCTTTCTGGGGTTCATGCCTTTGTGTAAGCCCTCCTGTTGACTGTAGGTTGGACTTAAGAGTAGAATAAGGCAGAAATGATGGGTGACCAGGAGACTAGGTCATAAAAGGCAGGGTGGCTCATCTCTCAATCTCTCTCTCTCTTCCCCTCATCCCTCAGGCTGCGGGACCGCTTGTCTGGAGGAGCCCCACAGAGAGGCCCACGTGTCAAGGCACTGAGGCCTCCTGCCAACACAGCCACATGAATGAGGTCAGAAGCAGATCCTGTAGGCCCAGTCAAGTCTTGGGAGACTACAGCCCTGGCTGCCAGCTTGACAGTAGCCTTCCCCATAAGTTCCCCTGAGCATCCAGATTCCTGCCCCTCAGAAGACACGTGTGATAATAATAACTGTCGATTGTTTTAACCTGCCACATTTTGGAGTAATTCGTTACACAGCAATTTATAACCATGAACTCTGAAACTAGGCTGTCTGGACTTAACTCCTGGGTAGGCTACTTCGAGGTTGTGTGACTTTTTGAGCGTGTGACTGAATCTTTCGGTGCCTCAGCTTCCTCAGTTATAAAAATGGAGGACACTACTGTTACCTGCTTCATCAGGTCATGAGGATTAAATACATACATAAAAGGGGCTGAGCCAGGTGCCTGGCATGTAATTAGCAGTCGGTAAATGTTGATTGCTGTTGTTACGATTCTGGCTGATGGGAGAAGGCTGCAGAGGCTGTGTGAGGAGGAGGTGAGGGAAACACTGCCACAGCACCATGATCATAATTTCCAGAGAAGTAAGGGTGGGATGAGTCTTTGCCAGTCCTCCTGAAACAGGCCCCTGTAATTTTGCCTCCAGGCAGAGCATGGCCAGGCTCTGTATATTGCAGGTGGGACCATCCTGCCCAGGTGAGGAGAGGCAGCCCTTAGGACGGCTCCATGGATGCCAGGCCTCAGGTCATGCCCATTTTGAGTGAAGCGGCCATGATTCTGAGCATGCGTCCTTGGGTTTTAAAAATCCCTGCTCGGGAAGATGAAGTCAGAGAATGCTTTAGAAAGATTGGACTTTGACATATACACAGTACTATATATAAAATGGGCTTCCCTGGTGGCTCAGTGGTAAAGAACCTGCCTGCCGATGCAGGAGACTCGAGTTCAATCCCTGAGTCGGGAAGATCCCCTGGAGAAGAGAATGGCAACCCACTCCAGTATTCTTGCCTAGAAAATTCCCTGGGCAGAAGATCCTGGAGAACTTACAGTCCATGGGGTCGGAAAGAATCAGACACAACTGAGCGACTGAGCGTGCACACACACACACATATAAAATAGATAATAGCACAGGGAACTCTCCCCGATACTCTGTAATGATCTATATGAGAAAAGAACCTAAAAAGAGTGGATATATGTACATATGTATAACTGATTCACTTTGCTGTATATCTGAAACTAATACAATGCTATAAATTATAGTCCAATAAAAATTTAAAAAAAGAAAAAGTTTGGACTGTGGCTGAAACTGGAAACCCCGATTTCTAGTTTCCAGTATGCAGGAAGTATGAGTTTTCCTTTTCCCAAAGGAAAAACATTTGTTTCCAATTTATTTGTAAGGCTGACATAAGCTTTTTTTCCCTCAACTGGAAGGTATTATGGACTGCGTACTAAAGGAGAGAAGGGTTAGGAAAATGTAAGCAGCAAACTTTCACCACAAAAGTAAGATGAATTACTAAGTGAGAGAAACCAATCCAAAAAGCCATACATACTGCACAATTCCAACTATATGATATTCTGGAAAACACAAAGGTATGGACACAGTGAAAGGATTAGCAGTTGCTGGAGGTGGGGGAGGGATGAGCAGGAGAAGCACAGAGGATTTTTAGGGCAGTGGCTTCCTGTACGGCTTTCCCGATGGCTCAAGCTGTAAAGAAGTCGCCTGCCAAAGCAGGAGACACAGGAGACTCGGGTTTGATCTCTTGGAGTAGGAATGGCAACCCACTTCAGTGTTCTTGCTTGGAAAATCCCACGGACAAAGGAGCCTGGCCGGCTACAGTCCATGTGGTTGCAAAGAGTCGGACATGACTGAGCACACACTAAAACCCTAAAATGGTGGATACAGGTCACATTATACGTTTATCCGAGCCCACACAACACCAAGAGTGAACCATATGTAAACTCTGGACTTCGGGTGATGATGGTGTGTCGGTGTAGGTTCTTCAGCGGGAACAAACATACCACTCTAGGGGAGATGTTGATAAATGGAGGAGGCTGTGTGTGTGTGGCAGGGGGGAGGGCAGGAGTTATATGAGAAATCTCTGCACCTTCCCCTCAATTTTGCTGAGAACCTAAAACCGCTCTTAAAAAAGAAAAAAAACTAAGTAAAATGAAAAAGAAAGCTTCAATTTGAGGGCATATTATTTAGAATTCTGAGTACAAGTACCGGAAGTTTCAAGCTTCCTGAACCTCCAAGGAAGGTTATAGGTTATAGGTGTCTGGTGAAACAGAAGACAAGAGATTTTTGTTCTGGAAAGTGAGAGAAGGCAGCAGTTGGGGCTCGGAAAGGCCTGGAAGGCAGCAGGGAGTTCAGGCAGAATTCCTGTGGCCTGTCTCTCTACGCCAGCCAGCAAGCGTGTCTTTATATTCTCTCTCTCTCTCTTTCTCTCGCCACGCCTCAGCCTTTTGTTCTTTCACACAGCTCCCCTCCTCAGGCTCACAGCCTCCCACAATCCCCTACTTACACAGACCGCTTGCTGGCTCTTCATAAACACTGTTTTCTTTTTCTCCATCCCAATCCTAAATTCCTGGGCAAAGGGGCGCCGGTGGTCCAGTACCTTGGGGCGGGTGTCTGCTCCCTCCCCCTGCAGCTCGACCCGCGGGCTGGGGGTGGGGGCCACCTTACAGAGGAAGCCGCCTGGAGCCCATCCCTGCAGAACAACGAGTGAGGGTTCCCGGAGGTGGGCAGGGGCTGCGGACTTTGAGCTGGGCCGAGTTCTGTGACCTGTGACAGTCCTCTCCCCAGAAGCAGATCATGTTTGCTGCTGGCAGAACTCTGCCCCACTTTCCCTTTTGATTTAAGGCCGGTGCAGGGGCTCGGATTTGGAGCGACTCTTTACCGCCAGCTCGCCTTAATTCGTCCTTCTTATATAACCAAATGGCAACCGAGAGGATATTTGGATTCCGCTTGCTTTTTCTGTTGTTGTTGCAGTAGTTTATTTATTAGTGTGCAAAAAAATTTTTTTTTAATTTAAAAAAATTTTAAAAATAAAAAAAATTTTTTTAAACAGTTAAAAGGAAGAAATGAAATAACCTTGTTTATGTTCTAGTGCGCGGGTCTGTGTGCTCTTGTGTTTGCAGCCAGGCAGGGGGAAGGGGGACGCAGGGCCCCCGGGGAGGGGGCTAGATGGAGGGTGTCAGCATCTTCCGCTGCGGAGACGACGGGCCAATGCAATTCATTCCTCTTCCTCCCTCCCTCCCCCCACCGACTCCCCACCTTCCTCCCCGCTCCACCGCGGGTTCCGGGCGTCCTTGGAAGGAAAGGGCTTGCTGAGAGAGTGGTTTCGAGGCCAGGGAACTCGCCATCAGTCATTCTTTAAGGAAGCAGGGACGGGATCAACAGGGCGGTCGCAAGCCGCCCCACCTCCCGGACTGCCGGGCGCCCAGCTGCGCTCCTTCACTTCGGGGCTGCCCGCAGGCGTTACAGTCTAGAATCTGAGCCCGGGGATGCCGGGGTTCCGGGAGAGCGTGTCTCAGAGGGGCAGAATCCCGGAGAGCTTCAGAGCGACCTTTAGCCCCAGGGTGGCTCGCCTGTCCCCTTGCAAGGATGGAGGGCTGAAATTCAGGCTGGTCCGCCTTTTCCAGCCGCTTTCAGCCCCACTCTCACCCTCCCCCGGAGCCCGAGGCCGTACAGCCGAGCAGGGCAGGCGGGCCTGGCTACAGTCTTGCCCTGATGCGGCAGGAAGGAAGAAAGGAAGGCAGAGCGGGCTGCCCAAGCCGAAGTTCCTCATCGTCTCATACTCCGGGCTGCGGGGTTGGGGGGCTCCTGCCCCGCTGAGTCCTGCCTGCTGGGGGCCCCCAACTGCCCTAGGAGCTGGTTTCTCATCCTTGTTGGTCTCATGACACACCCAGAAATTTTATGTAATATCTCTATGACATTCAGGGGTGAACTGGAGAGTATTTGGAGAGTCAAAATGTGGCCTGCTGGGGGAAAAAATGTATTTCATTCTGTGTATTAGGTAATCATGTAAAAAAAATTAAATGTGTTGAATATCGAGTATGCATATACATTTTAAGGGACCTCCCTGGCGATCCAGTGGTTAAGACTCACCTCTTCCAAAGCCGGGGTGCTGGGAACTAAGAACCCACATGCCCAGTGGTATAGCTAAAAAGCAAAAATAGACATATACATTTAAAAAATATATTTATTTAGCTGCACTGGGTCTTAGTTGCAACATGTGGGATCTTTAGTTGCCGTATTGAGGGTCTAGTTCCCCCACCAGGGATGGACCCCTGGCCCCCTGCATCGGTAACATGGAATCCTAGCCACTGGAACACCAGAGAAGAGCCACATTTTTCCAATGAAATCTTTCCAACCCTCCCTTTTATTTTTAACTTTTTACTATGGAAAATTTCAAATATATACAAAAATAGATGAGTAGATAATGAATCCCCAGCTTCAGTAATTATCAAGGTAAGGCCAATTTTGTTTCCTCTCTACCCCCACCCACTTCCTCTGCCTATTATGCTTTTTCATTTTTTAATGATAAATTGAACTCGTTTTAATTACCTTTTCCTGTGTAACAAGCCACCCCAAGGGGTAGTGGCCCAAAACAGTAATAGTTTATGATGTGTTACGATTGTACTGGTTGGTTGGGTACTTCCTCTTGCCAGTTTTGACTAGACTCATTCAAGAGGGAGAATCAGCTGAGCTGGAAGATTCCAGATAACCTGACTCACATATCTGGCTATGGACTAGAGCTCCTCAGGTCTCCTCTTCTCCATGGCTTTTTATGTTCTAGTCGGCTAAGTGGACTCCTTTATATGGCAACCAGAACTTTCTGAGAGAATCAAGGCAGAAGCCTCAAGCTTCCTAAACTGACTGTGGGAGTCTCAAGTCACTTCCATCTACTGCTATTGACCAAAGCAGGTTACAAGGCCAGTCCAGACTCTGGGGTAGGTGGGTGAAGAAACAGACCCACCCTTGGATGGAAGGAATGAAGGGCAGGGATACATTGCAAAGTGAATACTAGAATGCAAGGGATTGTAGCTGTTAACCAGTCTAGTACACAGTTTTTATCAACATATGAGGTTTTATGCTTGCACTGCATGCATGCTCATGTCACTAAGCCATGTCTGACTCTTTGTGACCCCATGGACTATACCCACCAGGCTCCTCTGTCCATGGGATTTCCCAGGCAAGAATACTGGAGTGAGCTGCCATTCCCTTTTCCAGGGGGTCTTCCAGACCCAGGGATCGAACCCAGGTCTCCTGCACTGCAGGCGGATTCTTTACCATCTGAGTCACCAGGGAAGTTCCACAATATGAATGTATTTAATACCACTGAACTGTATACCCCAAAATGGCTCAAATGATCAATCTTATGCTGTGGATATTTTACCAAAATAAATTTTTTAAAGTACATCTTTACCCCAATAATTTGAAATGCCATATACTTTGTCATATACTAAATTGCCAAATATATTTGAGTCTCTTTCTAGACTTTCTCTGATCTATTCCACTGGTTTCTTTTCTATTCATGTACCAATATTACATTGTTTTCATTCTAGAGGCTTTATAGGATTTTTAATATATATTGGGGAAAAATCATGAAATTTATGCCAACAAATTTGACAACTTAGGTGAAATGGAAAAAGTCCTTGAAAGACAAACTATCGAAGCTCAATAAGAAGAAATAGGTAATCTGTTTAGCCTTATGTTGATTAAAGAAATTGAATTTATTGAAAACATTTCTACAAAGAAAACTCCAGGCCCAACTGGCTTCATGGGAGTATTCCAATAAATATTTAAAGACAAAATGAGTCAATTCTCCACAAACTCTTCCAGGAAATTAAAGAGGAGAGACTATTTTCCAAATCATTCATGAAGTGGTCAACATTACTCTATACCAAAATCAAACAAAAATTTTATAAGAAAACTATATACCAATGTACTTCAGAAACACTAATGCAAAAGTTCTTAACAAAATTTGAGCAAATCAAATTCAATAATATATAATAAGAAAAATACACCATATCTGAGTGGGTTTTATCCTAGGAATGCAAGATTAGTTCAATATTCAAAAATTAATCAGTGTAATTCACTATATCAATGATGAGAAAAACCATATAATCATGAATATGAGATATATATATATATCTCACATCTTCTTTATATATAATAGATTACATCTCAGCCATAAAAAAGATGAAATCTTGCCATTTACAAAAACATGGATGGATCTTGAGGGTATTATGCTAAGTGAAATGTCAGAAGAAAGACAAATATTGTATGATTTCACTCATATGTTGGATATAAAAAAAATAAATAAATGAACAAACCAAATGAAACAAAAACAAATATGTAGATACAGAGGGCAGAGTAGTGGCTACCTGTATGGCTGGTAGCATAACTGACGCTATCTTGGGCTCTTGCAATTTCTCCCATCTTTTCACTGACCCTACCTAGACTGTACTATGTAGTGAATCACTTATCTGTCATCGAGGGTTTTGTAGTTAATAGATGTCGTTTCATAATCATCAGGATCTGGTAGGCTCTATGCTTTCTTAGTCCCCAAATAATGATGAAAACCCTTTGTGACGTATTCCCAGTGCCCACATGACTAGCTACCCATTCATAAGTCTTAATTTAGGAATGCATGGCCTGCTTTCAAGTATCTGTATCCCTACCCTAGATTAACTATAAAATTGTCCCAATGTCCCTCACTGGTGCAAAGTGCAGCTGCCAACTTGATTATATGGAGCTGCTTACCTAATCTTTTGGTCTCAAGATGACTTCTCAGTTTCATGGGCACTTTTTGTTCCCTCTGTCCCCCAATATTACCAGAGGAAGGGGGGCAAATTGGGTAAAGGGGATCGACTGTATGTTGATGGATGAAAACTAAATTTTTGGTGGTGAGCATGTTCTAGTGTATAAAGAAGTAGAAATATGGGAATTTCCTCGTGGTCCAGTGGTTACGACTCCTCACTTTGACTATCAAGGGCCCAGGTTCAACCCCTGATAGGGGAACTAAGATCCTGCAAGCTGAAATAGAAATATGTTGTACACACGAAACTTATACAAAAGAATGTTACCTCAATTAAAAAAATTTTAGAAAAAGAAAAAACTGGCCGTCATTATTATCTTCTTTGTACCTTCATCCCTTTTCAATGCAGAGTAGCTGCCCCCATCAAGAACTGCAGCCCTTGAACCTGAGCTGGCCTTGGGACTTGCTCTGACCAATTGAATACAAAGTGAATACAAAGTGAATACAAAGTGAATACAAAGTGAATACAAAGTGTCCTGGTCCAGGCCTATCTCAAAAGGCTGTGAGCATTTTTTTTTTGCTGTTTCAGCTTACTCTTCTGCAACTCAGCTACCTCCCTGTGAACAAACCCAGCCTAGCCTTGGGAGATATGAGACCGCACAGAAGAAATACAATCTAACTAGCTGAGGCTATCTCAGACCAGCCTGTCCCCAGCCAACCTGGCAGTTGATGTCACAGACGTGGGCATGAGCCAAGTGCATCACTGGGGCTTAGCTCAGATTGCCAGTCTGCTAAATCCAGAGTTGGTACTTTAAGGTAGGGGTCCCCAACCTCCGGGATCTCATGCCAGATGATCTGAGGTGGAGCTGATGTAATAATAATAGAAATAAAGTGCACAATAAATGTAATGCACTTGAATCATCCTGAAACCACCTCGCTACCCCCTGGTCCATGAAAAAATTATTTTACATGAAACCCACCCCTGGTTCCATAAAGGCTGAAGACCACTGCCTTGGGGCAGCAAGCTTTGTGGTTGGTTGTTTTGTAGCAAAATCTCACTGACTCAGAGTAGGACAATGGACTTTTTTGATGAGGAGACTGACCCTCTCAGATGCTGGCTTCCTTAAAGTTGGAGAGTTTGAGGGACCCTGTTTGGTAATGTAACCAAGCAGGGCCCTATGGGGGCCTTCCCAGGACGGACACCTCCCCCCACCCTCTTGTCCTCCACCTGCCTCTTGTCCGCGGGAAAACTTTAGCCTTCTAGCCCTTCCCCGGGTTCCAAAGAATGTAATCAGAATCGTGAGAAAATGCAGAAAGCAACAGTCAAGCAGGACAAAATAACGATAGTTTACCCCTTAAACAAAGTCAGGGACATTTAGTTCCTCCTCAGAGGCTATAGATAAAATTCTGAGCCAAATCCTTTGAGCTGTTTCGCAGAGACCGAAACCCCCACCAGATGGAAGAAGTTAACTGTCTGCTGGCCACGAGCACATAGGCCCCAGACCAGGTGGAGCCAGGTGGTTGATGATGTTGACTTTTGATTACCTCATCACCAATCCATCAGAAGAATGTCCACCAGCTGATCACATAACCGGCAACCCTCTCTCTCATCTTTCAGCTTTCGCTGAAAGCCATCAGAGAGTTGGGTCTTTTGACCCTTAAGTACTGCCTAGGCTCTTTGCTGGAAGCCCTGAGACAGATGGTGCACTTTCCTTCCCCATAACTGGGCGTCACTAGTTGGGCTTTACTGTGCGGGAGAGCGGATCCAAGTTTGGTTCGGTAACCCTAAGCGTTAGGGGAAAACTTTTGGACGTGGCTGTTCCCTTCAATAATGCTGCAGAAGGCTTCCCTGGTGGCTCAGTGGTAGAGAATCCCCCTGCCTAATGCAGGAAGCACGGGTTTGATCTCTGATCCAGGAAGATCCCACATGCTACGGAGCAACGAAACCCGTGCGCCCCAGCTATTAAGCCTGTGCTCTAGAGTGCGGGAGCTGCAACTATTGAGCCCAAACATGCTAAAGCCCATGCTCCACATCAGTAAAAGCCACTGCAATGAGAAGCCCATGCAGCAACGAAGACCCAGCACAGTCAAAAATAAAGAAATAAAATTCTATAAAATAATGCTGAAGAAACCTAGGATTACTTGGAGGTCATGTTTCCAGCCATAATTGTTCTTGGACCTCAGACTCCAGTATGAAGGAGATATGGGTGAATCAGCGCCTGGATAGGAAGGGGTGGGAAGCCAAGCTGGCCCCCTAAAAAGCAGGCCCACTGGCTCCCCCATGGGCCTCCAGGATCCTTTGCAGCCAGCCCTGCAAAAACAACTCCCTGCCGGCCCCCCTTCGCCCCTCCGCCCCAGGAAGGCTGGCAGGCCCACCCTGCTTCACCTGGTGGGAGGTTCACACAGGCCAAGATTAACACTAAATATGGAGACTGTTATTCAGAGCTGGGTTTCACACCTTCTGGTATTCCATGCTAGCCTAGTTTTTAATGAAAACAACACTATTTTGGTGCTGTAAACCTATTTTTCACCATCTGGCATACCCTTGTGCCTCTTATGTTTCTTCTTCTAGTACAGCCTGACAGGAAAAAACCAACGTGGGACTAGAAGCTCTCCACCAAAGAGGATATTGTTGTACATTCGAATGGATAAGGCACCTTTCTGTAAGTTGTAGCCGCTTAGCTCTGAGCAACAGACTTTCAAAACAAAATCCTCTTTTTACAGATGTCAATAGGACAAGATGAAAGAAGTTTACCTCATGAAACATTAAGGTAAAACATGAAATTTTGTTTTGTTTTGCGTAACAGATGATGACAATCCTAAAATACCCAAGAGACTAACAAGGAAGAAAACTCACCCCTTCTGTCTGAGAGAATGGTGACAGAATGGCCCCAAGCTGTCCTCTGCAGCTTCTTTGGGGGATGACACTAAAGGAATGGAAGGCTCTGGGGGAACCAACAGCAAAAGTAGCTTAATGAGTGAAGGTCATTCTCATTGGATCAAGCTTTCAGTAAGTCTATGATTTTTTGTGATTCTCTGAATATTCTAGAGTCAAAGTCAGCTGTTGGACCTAATGTTCACCAGCACCTTTTTACTGATAAAAGAGCTACTTCAAAGCACACAAATGTCTCTAGAAAACAGATCATGTGCCTCTTTTTACTTAATGAGGCTATAGTTCTTGATTCTCAAGTATGTGATGAATGGTGTTGTGTGGGTGTTCGTTTGAGGCAGCTCCAGGTTTTGTGGGTTACTGAAGATTATATAACTTGGGGGGGGGTTAAAAAAGAACAGAAAATTAGGAATACAGAATTAGTTAGGAATGTTCTTTAGAATCAGAAAAAAACCCCACAATACATAACATTTTAAAAGCTGAGAAATACTTCAAATCTCACATAATTCAGAAAACTGATATAAAGTTTTGTTAACTGCTTGACAAACTCCTATAACACATTTCCCCCCCCTACAATTTTTGACTGCAGATGCTTTGCCTGCCTTTTCATATGACAACAATCTTGTAATACCATTTTCTAGCAAGAGGATAGAAAAATAATTCATGCTGACTTTCTTTTAGTTTGGTAGATGGAAATTTGGTTTTCATTATTGATAGTTTAGAAGTTTCAGCTTTGCAATTTGTTATTAATGCTGTGTACATTTTTAGAACTAGTGTCAAATTTCAGGAAATCTGTCAAGTTTCTTTCCTATGAAAGCTATACATTTTCTGGGCATATCAAGGTTTCATATCCAGAGACCCATCTTAAATACTCTGAAGTGACAATACTCAGTCAGCTTGACCTCAATGTCCTGTAAAGATCTATTATGAGATGTGTGTTATTTTTATCAGTGTCAGTATTTTGGTCAAGTCAGCAAGAAACTTAATTTTCCTCCAGTGTGTTCATATACTTCACTTCTTCTCATTAAGTATATTATTAATCCCCAAACCCATATATTGCCTCTATTCAAATTTTATCTCTTTCTCTTTTGGTATGATCTGAAAAAAAAATTGTTACAATTTACTTCTCCATGCCAGAATTGTTTCTGTTGGTTACATATGGACATATTTGAAAAATTTTTATAGAGGGAGTTTGCAATTATATTCACTGCATTATTGATGATAACTCTCAACAGGAAAAACTTCCGTTTTGAGCTGCTCATAAATTTAGGCATTTGATGATTGGAAGAATTTTCCACATACCAGCTTCCGGCTCTGTACATTTCAAACCTTGTTTCTCCTCCTCCTCCTCCCACATCCCAGCTGCTCTAGTGTCATGATGGCAGGTGGGCAGTGGGATTATTCCTGGAAGTCATTCCTACCCCAGGATGGCCAGTAATAGCTATCTATGTAAACAGTTCCCATTAAGGCCACAGTAAAATGTACCCCCAACTCAACTTGCTCTCAGGCAGCTTCTAATGCTTCAGGACCCGAGGGGAAGCGTGACAGAGTCAGGGCGAGAAGAGAGCCATCTTTATCTATTACGATTCAATACATATCTTAACTAATTTGCAGTTCACTCCTGCAAATGGTACCAATGCGTAGGACCAGGTGGATCCATTTCTGGCCGCGCCTCCAACCCCCACCTCTACCTCCGCCAAAGTCGTCTGCTAATGAGGGGCTCTGCCTCTTAAGCTCTGTGTAGGTACCAGCCTGTGAGGGGTTTTTGTTGTTTCTTTGAATTGACAAAAGCGGAAGCAGAATACCAAAGGGCCGACTCCGGAAGGCTTGGATTTGTGTCTCTCCGTGACCTTGAACGGGTTGTTCCCCTCTCCGTCTGCCTCGGTTCCCCCACTTCCCAGCCTCCCACGCGCGAAGGGCCTCCTAACGCCCACCCGGTGCCGGTCCCCTGCCGTGTCAGCACGCGGCCGCTAGAGGGCACCATAGCCCCGTCTCAGAGCCGGGGAGGCCAGGCGACTGGGCCGGGTTGCCAAGGCGACGGCGGCGGCAGTCTAGCAGCTGCTGGCTCAGCTCCGCCTTCTTGGATGCTTTACGCGACCAATCACGAATCGCGCTCCATGGGAAACGTCGACGCCCACAGAAAACTGATGAAGTGGGCAGGGCCTCGCGCAGACTCCGCTTGACTTTGGCCGCTCGCGATGCGCTGGGATCTTTAGAGAGAAGGCGGGTTTCGTGACGGGGAGTGCTGTGATCCCTGCCGTGGCCCTCCCTGCCACCAGGGGGCTTTGTCACCCCTCAGGCTCATGACACTCACAGGACACTCCTTGATTTGAGGTGTCTGGGACGGGGAGGGGCTGATCAAGTGATCTGTGACGGACTGGACCACCAATGAGAGAGCAAGGCTCAGGGCCTCCCAGGCGGCTGCTCTTCCGGCTCCTGTCCTGGAGGGCCTGTGTTGGTGGCACCGCCCTGGGCTAGGTGGTAGGATCTGATGGCGTCCGCAGAGCCCCCATTTGGAGGTCAGGTCATGCACCCGCAGAGAATCCCATCCTGCCGTGTGGCCCTCTTGCAGGGTGATGGGCATTGCTCAACGAAAGTTCGCAAGAGATTTTGTCTTTTATCCCTGGGCCTGAGGCAAGCGAGGGGACTCTGAGCCCACCTCCCATGTCTGGGTAGAAAGGGTGGGGGTGAGGAGGCAGAAGCAAAGGATGTAGGTGAGCGGAAATCGATCTGCCTAACAACAGTTTTCTGTCCCTACGAGTGAACCCTGGGATAGCCCTGGTCCATGGTGATGTGGAATTCCTTCGTGCAGGGCTCAATTTAAATCGACACTTACTGACTTGGGAGGGGGAGGATAGATGGCAGAAAGGGTCAGCCAAACAAAGAGGGTACAGGAGGTTGTGCAAGGAACTTGGGCATACCCAGCAGTGGGAGTAGGGGTGTGTGCAAGAGCTCCTTGTAACCACAAGGGGGCGCAGTGGAGGGGAAGCCTGTGTAGTGGGTGTGTGTTAAAATACACATAACATAAAAGTCACCATTTTAACAATTTGGGTTTTGGGTTTTTTTTTCTGCCCACTCTCTATGGCTGTAGGATCTTAGTTCCCCAACTAGGGATTGAACCCTGGCCCTCAGCAGTGAATGTGCAGAGTCTTAACCACTGGACTGCCAGGGAATTCCCAACAATTTTTTAAAGTATACAATTCAGTAGCATTTAATACATTCACAGTGTTGTGCAACTATCAACATTGTCTAGTTCCAAACATTTTCATCACCCCAAAAGGAAACCCTCACCCATTGGCAGTCACTCCCTATCCCTTCCCAGCCCCTGGCAACTACTAATCTCATCTGTGAATTTGCCAATCCTGGGCATTTCATGTAGATGGAGTCATACAACGTATGGTCTTTGTGTCTGGCTTCTTTCACTCAGCATGATATTTCCAAAGTTCATCCACGTTATAGCAGATGTTTAGTACTTAATTCCTTTTTATGGTCAGATAATATTCTGTTGTGCAGGTAGACCACGTTTTGTGAATCCGTTTAGCTGTTGATGAGCAGTTGCACAGTTTTTGCCTTTTGGTGATTGGGAACAGAAGTACAATTACTTCTGTGTCTTCCTGTCCTCTGTGGGCCCCTCTGGCTGCAGCTGTCTCTGAATGTTGGGCTGTGAGCAGGTCTTCTGGCATCTACCCCTGCTCCCCACCACCCCAGCCAGGGAAACTCTGTGGTCTGGGGGAGCTTGAACTCATCAGTCACCACCTCAAACAGAGAGAGTTCACTGGAGTTATTTTGTTTCCTCTCGGGGGCTAGGCCTTTACAACTCAGACACCATAATCTGCTCTTTTTTCTGTTCTCTGCTAATATCAATACATCCATAAAGCAGAGAACACACCAGAAAGCTGGTCTGGTTGCTGCCACATTGAGAGGGTGAAAGAGCTAGGGACAATGGAAAAACCCTAAAAGGTGGGAGGACATGGGGGAACAAAGGTGTCAGTTCGAAAATACGACCGTGCATACTTTCATTTTTACTTACTCTCTTGATAACAACATGTACACATGATTGGAGGGTGGAACAATGTGGGACATGGAGGCCACGTCCCAGGAAAATGCGGATGGGAAGTTAGGAGGGGCTCTCTGCCTCAGCAGGGCCAGTCTGCCCAGACCCTGATGTGAAGCAGGAAGAGGAAGGCGGCATGTGTATGTGGAGCAGGGGGCAACCCCACTTGGACAAGTAGAACCAGGGGGTCCTTCTTTGCCAAGTGAGATGGGTAAATTGTGATCACCGGTCCTGGAATAGGTAGCCAATGGGCCTCTGGTGGGGGGAATCTCTCCCCAAATCCACAAAGTACACACACAGAGAAGCCTCCCTAGGCCTATGAATCAGCTAACAAACCATGTCAATCTGGGATTTTAATGGTCTAGGACCCTTTGATGCATCAAGTCTTCTTTTTTTAAAAAGTTGCTCAGTCTTACCCAACTTTCTTGCCACCCCATGGACTATAGCCTGCCAGGCTCCTCTGTCCATGGGATTTCCCAGGCAAGAATACCGGAGTGGGTTGCCATGCCCTCCTCCAGGAGATCATCCCATCCCAGGGATTAAACCTTATTTGTCAGGTGGGTTCTTTACCACAAACGCCACCTGGGTCTGCTAGATTCTGAATCAGCTGTTCCACCGAACACATGCATCCCCACTAACTCACTGCAGTTGGGATTCAGCGTTTACTGAGATGTCCTGGATGAGCTGCTCTCAGATTCCCAGGTTTCACTTTTTTTTATTTGAAGGAGACCAACATCCCATGGACAGAGGAGCCTGGGAGGCTACAGTCCACAGGATCGAAAAGAGTTGGACAGGATTTAGTACACAGCACAACAATGGTTTGCCAACTTTGTTTTTTCTTCTTTAGATCCTTTCTTGTTGTTGTTTAAATTGAAGTAAGCTCTTCTCTGGTGGTCCAATGGTTAAGATTTCGTGTTTCCAATGCAGGAGGCATGTGTTTGATCCCTGGTTGGGGAACTAAGATCCCACATGCTGTGCAGCATGGTAAAAAAATTTTTTCAATTAAAATATTTAAAAAAAAATAATACAAATTGAAGTATAGTTGATTTACAGTGTTGTTAGTTTCTGGTATAGGCTTCCCTGGTGGCTCAGACAGTAAAAAGTCTGCCTGCAATGCAGGAGACCCAGGGTTCAATTCCTGGGTTGGGAAGATCCCCTGGAGAAGGAAATGGCAACTCACTCCAGTATTCTTGCTTGGAGAATTCTATGGACAGAGGAGCCTGATGGGCTATAGTCCATGGCGTTGCAGAGAGTCGGACACGACTGAGTGACTAACGCTTTTCTTTTTGGTATATAGCAAAGTGATTCTGTTACACGTGTGTGTGTGTGTGTGTATATATATATATTTCTTTTTCAGATTCTTTTCCATTATAGTTCATTATAAGACTCTGTATATAGTTCCCTGTGCTATATAGTAGGATCTTGCTGTTTATTTTATATATAATAGTGTGTATATATTAAACCCAAATTTCTAATTATTCCTCCTTCCTCCTCATTCCCTTTTTGGTAACCATAAGTTTGTTTTCGATGACTGTGGGTAGGTTTTGTAAATAAGTTCTCTTGTATCATTTTTGAGATTCCACATATAAGTGATGTATGGTATTTGTCTTTCTCTAACTTCCTTCACTTAGTTTGATCTCTAGGTTCATGCATATTGCTGCAAATGGCTTTATTTCATTCTTTTGCATAGCTGAGTAATATTCCATTGTATATATGAACCATATCTTTATCCGTTCATCTGTTGATGAACATTCTGGTTCTTTTCGTGTCTTGGCTTTTGTAAATAGTGCTGTAATGAACATTGGGGTACGTGAATCTTTTCAAATTAGTTTTCTCCAGATATTTGTGCAGGAGTGGGATTGCTGGATCATATGGTAACTCTATTTCTAGTTTTTTAGGGAACCGCCGTGTTTTCCATAGTGCCTGTACCAATTTATATTCCCACCAACAGTGTAGGAGGGTTCCCCTTTCTTCAAACCCTCTCCAGCATTTATTATTTCTAGACTTTTTAAAGATGGCCCTTCTGACCAGTGTGAGGTGATACCTCGTAGTTTTGATTTGTATTTCTCTAATAATTAGAAGTGTTGATTAGCATCTAATAAAAAAGATGGTGATCATCTTTTCATATGCTTATAGGCCATCTGTATGTCTTCTTTGGAGAAAGAACGGGCCTTCTGCCCATTTTTTGTTTGGGATGTTTGCTTTTTTGTTATTAAGCTGTATGAGCTATTTGTATATTTTGAAAATTAAGCCCATGTTGCTCAAATTGTTTGCAAATATTTTCTCCCAGTCTGTTGGTTGTCTTTTTGTTTTTCTTATGGTTTCCTTTGCTGTGCAAAAGCTTGTAAGTTTAAGTAGGTCCCATTGGTTTATTTTTGCTTTTATTTCTAGTATCTTGGGAGGTGACTGACCTAAGAAAACATCACTACAATTTATGTCAGGGAATGTTTTACCCATGTTCTCTTATATGAGTTTTATGGTGTCATGTCTTATGTTTAAGTCTTTAAGCCGTAAGTTATCTGCATATGATGACAATTTTACTCTTCCCTTTCAATTTAGACAACTTTTATTTCTTTTTCTTATCTGATACTGTGTCTAGGACTTCCAATACTATGTTGAATAGAAGAGGTGAGAGTGGACATCCTTGTCTTGTTCCAGAATTTAGCAGGAAGGCTTTTAGCTTTTTACTGTTGAGTATTATGTTGACTGTAGGTTTGTCATAAATAGCTTTTATTATGTTGAAATATATTCCCTCTATTCCCACTTTGATAAGACTTTTTATCATGAATGGATGTTGAATTTTGTCAAATGTTTTTTCTGCATCATTGAGATGATCATGTGATTTTTGTCTTTTCTTCTGTTGATATGTTGTATGACAAGATTGGGTTACATATGTTGAAACATCCTTTTGACCCTGGGATGAATCCAACTTGATCATGGTGTATGATCTTTTCTGTATATTGTTGGATTTGATTTGCTAATATTTTGCTGAGAATTTTTGCATCTCTATTTATCAAAGATATTGCCCTGTAGTTTTCTTTTTTGGTAGTGTCTTTGTCTGGTTTTGGTATCAGGGTGATGGTGGCTTCATAGAATAACTGGGAGTACTCCCTCCTCTTCAGTCTTTTGGAAGAATTTGAGAAGAATCAGTATAAGTTCCTCCTGTGTTTGGTAGAATTCCCCAATGGAGCCATCTGGTCCTGGACTTTGTTTGCAGGGAGGTTTTTTTTATTATTATTAATACAAATTCTATTTCACTTCTAGTGACCTGTTCAAATTTATCTAATTCTTCTTGATTCATTTTTGGTGGACTGTCTGTTTCTAGAAACTTGTTCATTTCTCTAGATTGTTGAATTTGTTGGCATATAATTGTTCATTGTATTCTATTTTTTAAAAAATTTCTGCAGTATCTGTTATTATTTCTCCTCTTTAATTTCTTATTTTGTTTATTTGGTTCCTCTTTTCTACTTGGTGAGCCTGGCCAGAGATTTGTCAGTTTTGCTTACCCTTTCAAAAAATAGCTGCTAGTTTTATTGATGTTCTTTTTCTATTATTTTTGTAATTTCTATTTTATTTATTTTCTCTCTGCTCTTTATTATTTTCTTCCTTCTGCTGACTTTAGGTTTTCTTTGTTCTTTTTTTCCAGTTCTTTTAGGTGGTAAGTAGGGAGTTTATCTGAGATTTTTCTTGTTTTTTGAGGAAGGCCTATATTGCTGTGAACCTCCCCCTTAAGACTGCTTTTGCTGCATCCCATAGATTTTGTATGATTCTGTTTTCATTGTTATTTGTTTCAAGGTATATTTAAGTTTTCTCTATGATTTCATTGTTGACCCATTGTTTTTTAGGGCATGTTATTTAGTCTCAATGTAATCATTTTTCCCTTCTTTCTGTGGTTGTTTTCTACTTTCATACCATTGTGATCAGAAAAGATCCCTGAAATAATTTCTATTCTCTTAAATTTGTTGATGCTTGTTTTGTGTCCTACTATTCTAGAGAATGTTCCATGTGTAATTGTTAAGAATGTGTATTCTAGTTTTTTTTTTATTCTGGCTTCATTCACTTTATTTTTCTCATATAAAATTATGTGGTGGCTACAGCTGGAGCCTGGAGTCTCTGCATAGAGACTCTGGTGTGGGTCTTGACAAGATGGTCAGTGAATTCCTGATACGGAGACTTGGTGGACACCGTCTCTTTCCAGAGATCGGGGTGAGATAACTGTAGGTCTTGGAAATGGCATCAAAAGTAGCCTTGGCGAAAATGCCAGGGTGATGGTGCAGCCACTGGCAGAGATGTAACAGTCATCAGTGCCAGCCATCATCAGGAGCTTCTTGGGCACAGGGGCTGAGGTGGTGCCAGTTCCCCTGGGAGCAGGGATGAGGCCCACCAGCACAGAGCCCCAGCAGCCGGTCACCTTGCAGTGGACGCTGTGGGACTTGCCAATCTTATTTTCCTGGTAGCCTCGTCACGTGGGGATGATAGAGAGCTTGGCCAGGATGATGGCCCCACAGATGCCAGTGTCTACTTGACATCTGAACCGACACATCCGTTGTAATCCCTGATGGTGACAAATGCCTTGAACCTGGTCTACTGACCAGGTCTGCTGCACGGTCTGTTTTTGCATGGGCATAATCTTTAAAACCTCATCCTTGAGGGATGCTCCCAGGAAAAAGTCAATGATGTCAAATTCCTTGATGGGCAGAGAGAAGAGATGGATTTCCTCCAGGGACTTGATCTTCATGTCTTTGACCAGGCAGCCCAGCTTGGTAACCGGGAGCCACACCTTGTCCTTGGCCTTGCCTCCGTGAGCTCTGTGATCTCTGCCCTATCCCTGATCCTGGCTCTGACCCAAGCCCAGGACCCCCCTGCTGAAGCCACCTTGGAAGCCGCCACGGCCTCCCATTCCAGGCCTTCTCTAGGCTTTCTCACAGCACCAGTACCATCCACCATTTGGTGTTCTTATGAAGAAGCGTATTCTGGTATTTTGAGGCTGTAATGTCCTGAAAATATCAATTATGTCTCACTATTTTATTGTGGAATTTAGGATCTCTGTTGCCTTATTGTTTTGTTTTGTTTTGGTCTGAAAGATCTGTCAATGATGTCAGTGGGGTGTTAATGTTTCCTAGTATTATTGTATTCCTGTCAATTTCTCCCTTTATGTCTATTAGTATGTTCCATGTATTTAGGTGTTCCTATATTGAGTTCTGGTGAAGACTGAGGGCAGGAAGAGAAGGGGGTAACAGAGGATGAGATGGTTGGATGGCATCACTGACTCCATGGACATGAGCCTGAGCAAACCCTGGGAGATAGTGAAGGACAGGGAAGCCTGGCGTGCTGCAGTCCATGGGGTTGCAAAGAGTCGGACATGACTGAGCGACTGAACAACAGCAACAACAAATACTGAGTGTGTGTATGTTAATGAGTGTAACATCCTCTTCTTGTACTGATCTTTTATCATTGTATAGTGTTCTTCTTTATCCTTCTTTATGGCCTTTTTCTTAAAGTCTATTGTGTCTGATATGAGTATTGCTACCCCTACTTTCTTGTTATTTCCATTTGCATGAGATAGCCTTTTTCATCCCCTCACTTTCAATCTATGCGTGCCCTTTGCCCTAAAATGGGTCTCTTGTAGGCAACATATTGTAGGCTCTTGTTTTCTTATCCAGTCTGCCACTCTATCTCTTTTTTAAAGTTATTTTTTATTGGAGTATAGTTGTTTTACAGTGTTGTATTAGCTGCTGCTATGCAGCAAAGTGAATCAGTTATATGTACACAGATGAAAGGTTGCTGCTATGAGCCATGAACACCACCAGGATTCCTGGCCTCTGGAGGAGAGGAATTCAATCCAGGGCCAGTGATGAGGCTTGATCGCTCAGAGCTTGTTGTGTAATAGTATAAAAGAGAGAGAGAAAGTTTCTGACATAGACAGCAGAAGGGGACAGAAAGAGTGCCTCCTTGCTAGTTTTTAGCAAGGAGTTATATACCTATTAGCAAGCTGCTAATTAGAGAAAGGAAATGCCTCAAAACTGAGAGAGTGGCTCCAGGCCCCTCACCCACAACATGCAATTTGGGATAGCACTGACACAAGGTGAGTCATCCCGGCGATAAAACAATTCACAGGAATCTTGAAGAAAGGCAGATTTCCAAGCAAATACATAGTTCATTAACACAGCTTAAGAAAGATATTTCCATAAGAAAAACACAATGGTTAGCTCAAGGTTTGAGATAAGTTCAGGTGTAACCAGGTGTTACCATGACAACATAGGATTGGAAGAGAAAAGAAAAAAAAAGTCTGCCACTTGCAGTTTGTTTCTTCCTGCTGCTTAGAGACCTCTGGCCTCCCTACCGAGGCTATTAACACTCTCACGTACATCCACTCATTTTTAGATTTCCTTCCCATTTGCACTGTATGTCTTTTGATTGATGCATTTAGTTCATTGACATTTAAGGTAATTATTGATAGATAATTATTTATTGCCATTTAAAACCTTTTTTTCCAGTTGATTTTATATTTCTTCTTTTTGTTTTTCCTTTTGTGGTTTGATGGTCTTCTTTTATGGTTCTTTTTTGAGAATCTATTATGCTTGAGTTATCTTCTTTTTGGTTTTTGTGTATCTGTTATGTTTTTGATTTGTTGTTCAGTCGCTCAGTTGTGTCTGACTCTTTGTGACCCCATGGATGCCAGGCTTCCCTGTCCTTCACCATCTGCCGCAGCTTGCTCAAACTTTATGTCCATCGAGTCGGTGATGCCATATAACCATCTTATCCTCTGTCGTCCCCTTCTCCTGCCTTCATTTTTTTCCCAGCATCAGGGTCTTTTGTAATGAGTCGGCTCTTCATATCAGGTGGCCAAAGTATTGGAACTACACCATCAGTCCTTCCAATGAATATTCAGGAATGATTTTATCACGCGAGTGTATGCTCCTCAGTTTTTGTCTCATCACAACAAAGATTTGGAGTGAAGGACATTGAAGCCCCCCTCGGCGTGTCACAGCTCTCGGGTCTTGGACAGACCGTGTTGTAGCTCTCAGGTCTCGAACGGACCATGTTATAGCTCTTAAATAAATCAGTGTTACAGCCCTCTCTTATTTAGATAATAGCAGGAAAATCCATCTTCGAGGCGTGAGGGCACATCGCTCCAAAGATGCAAAGAGAAGAGCGCCCTATTGCATGGGGGGGAAGAGAGAGAGAGAGAGAGAGCCCTTTGGCTCCTCTTTTTATATGTTTTATTTTTTCCTCCCTGGGCCTGTCCTATGTAAATTGGGCTAGCCAGGAGTGCTGTTTGTTTTACCTGAGGTCCTCATTCCAGTCCTGGGACCTTCCTTTGTTCTATTTTTGCGGGCTTTTCCCTTCCAGGTCTTTTAGTCACCGCCATTCTGGACTCCTTTTCCCTATTCTAACTACCTAACATTCCCCCCTCAAGAGATGGGAGGCCCAATTCTTTGGGAATAGGGGCGTCGAGGTCTCTCTGGCTACTTCCTGCTGAACTGGGATGGTGAGGGGCATTGGGCCTCCCCCTCTTGCTAGTCTCAAGCCTCAGAGTCCTCATAGCAGCATCCATCTAAGGGTGAGTGATATTTTCCATGGTCGGCTGTAGTTTTTTTGTTTGTTTGTTTGTTTTTGTTTTTTTTCAGCTGTAGTTTTATATCTTTGTTGAACTGGCACTGCATGTTGCAGCTTGACCTGGGCAGAAACAAGACAGGTTAGACAATTGACAGTACATGGAACAATCATAAGCAGCATCAGTATGGCATAACAAGGACTAGTAGGGGCATTAGCCAATTTCAAATTTACATCATCAGGATGGCTCAAGTCTCTCCTTATTCAGGGATCAGAAGATCTATCTCCTGTCTGTTTGGGAGTATTATCCCTGCCAAGCTGTGTTGGCTCCTTAGAGCTATCTTGAGAAATCTTATCCCCAGAGACCAGATTTTGAGGGTGTTCATTAGAATGGCACTCATTTATAGTTCTGAATAGGTATCTGAGATCTTCCAGGGGCTCACAGGTGTATTGAGTGTCCGCTTCTGTTTTCTTCCACGGCTTGACACATGAGTGGTGAATCCAGGAGTCATGTCCTGGTACCTTGACTGGTATGGGAGTAGAAAGTATTACAGGGTAGGGGCCCCTCCATGTGGGCTGGAGTTGAGACTTTGGGGACCCATCTTTCCAGACTTTAATTAGGACTTGAGCCCCTGGAGCATATAGTGGTGACTCCTTAGAGTCTTTTGGGTCCTGGTTCATACCCTACAAGCGTATATCCTGTTGGAATTGTCCAATGGCCATGGTATAAGACTGGAGGGTCTGAACCTCTGGATCTAGGAAGAGGTCATTGACATAAACAAAAGGTCTCCCATATAGCATCTCATAAGGACTAAAACCAGCCTGTTCCTTAGGGGCAATACGGGTATGGAGGAGGGCTATTGGTAAAGCCTCCTTCCATCCCAGGGAGGTCTCCTGGGTTATCTTTTTTATTGCTGATTTTAAGAATTGGTTGGCTCTTTCTACTTTTCCTGAAGACTGAGGCCTCCAGGTACAATGGAGATAATAAGTAATGCCCAATGCTTTAGAGACCCCTTGGGTGACCTTAGAAGTAAATGATGTCCCATTGTCACTTTGTAATGACCTGGGCAGACCAAATCTTGGAATGATTTCATGGAGCAGTATTTTTACCACCTCCTCAGTCTTCTCAGTCCAGGTGGGAAAGCCTTCAATCCATCCTGTGAATGCATCTATCATGACTAATAGGTATTTATATACCCTTGAGAAACTGGCATCTGGGTGAAGTCCTTCTGCCAGTCCTCTCCTGGGTAGGCCCCACATCGTTGGATGGGCTGGGCCAGCTGGGGTCTTCGAGGTCCTTGGGGGTTGTTTAATTGGCAAGTGGGACAAGAGGAGACCACTTGTCTTATAGTTATTTGGAAGCCTGTTCCTCTGAAGGACCATTATAGTAATCTTTGGAGGGCCTTTTCCCCTAAATGAGTGGTGGCATGTAAGGAGTTAACCAACTTCCATTGGAGGTTCCCAGGCAGAAAAAGGAGTCCCTCCTTTTGGAACCACCCCATATGATCTTCTTGAAAGCCCTCACTCTTAGCTCTAAGAGTCCCACTTTCAGTATATGAAGGAGTTTCTGGCAAATTAGTCTGTGGAACTAAGGTGGCAACCCCTATTAGGTCATGGTTCTGTACTGCTGCTCTCTTAGTGTGCCTGATCAGCTGCTTGGTTCCCTCGTGCCACTTCCGCACTCCCTTTTTGGTGTCATTACAGTGGGAGACTGAAACCTCAGTGGGCAGATGGACTGCCTCCAAGAGTCTAAGAATTTGATCACTATATTTGATTGGGGACTCTCGGGTAGTCAAGTGGTCCCTTTCTTGCCAAATAGCATCATGTGCCTACTTGATGCACCAGAAAGGCATACTTGGAGTCAGTGTAAATGGCTCTTCTTTTTCCTTTTCCCAGCTCTAAAGCTCGAGTCAGGGCTATGAGCTCAGCTAATTGGGCTGAAGTACCTGGTGGCAGAGGCTCTGTGATCTCAAAATTGGAGACTACTGCATATCCGGCTCTTTTTCCATTCAAGACAAAGCTGCTTCCATCAGTGTACCAGATTTCCTCAGGATTGGTCAGAGGATCTTCCGACAATCCCTCTCGGAGTTTTGCCCAGTGGTACAAGGTTTCTAGACAAGAGTGAAAGGGGAGAGCGCCCTCGGGGGTAGGGAGGAGGGTGGCTGGGTTAAGAACCTCACAAGGAAAAAAAAAAAAAAAAAGAACCTCACAAAGGGATATAGTGAGGCCTGGATTTTCCATCAGCATTACTTGATATCTGAGGATTCTTTGATCAGACATCCATAAATGGCCTCTCCCATTTAGGAGTTGTTTTACTTGGTGGCTGATAAAAATAGTTTGCCCCCAAAGGAGAGTTTTAAAGCATCTTCTATCATGATTGCAATAGCTGCAAGATTTCAAAGGCAGCGGGGCCAGCCTTGGGCGGTTGGATTGAGTCTCTTGGATAAGTAAGCTACAGGCTGGGGCTCAGATCGCAACCTTTGAGTTAACACTCCCAAGGCTATTCTCTCTCTTTCATGGACATAAAGTTGGAATGCTTTTTCTGGGTCTGGCAACCTCAAGGCAGGTGGCTGAGTTAAGGCCTGTTTTAGTGTATCCTCTGCCTTCTTTTGAGGTGTTCCCCACATCAGTGGGATTGAATCATCTCGGCCCTTCAAGCTTTCATATAAGGGCTGGGCAATTAGACCATAGTTGGGTATCCAGATTCTACAATACCCAGTTAGCCCCAGGAAAGCTCGCAATTGTTTTCGAGTCGTGGGGGAGGGCAACTGGAGGATTCCTTGTACCCGATCAGAGGACAGCCTCCTGGACTCATGTGTAATCCCAGGTCGGTGACCTT
This sequence comes from Muntiacus reevesi, assembly GCF_963930625.1. NCBI lineage: Eukaryota > Metazoa > Chordata > Mammalia > Artiodactyla > Cervidae > Muntiacus > Muntiacus reevesi. Next base: position 39,735,493 of record NC_089271.1, on the reverse strand, counting down.
TGTCTCAACCATCTGTACCTTAGCACGGGAGACTTTATATCCCCTCTCTGCCAAAAAGTTTAGAACCTGAATTGCATGTTGTTGGGCACTTTTCTCATCTGAAGAGCAGATTAGTAGGTCACCTATGTATTGTAATATTTCCCCATTAGGTCCCAGGTCCAGATCTAGGAGATCCCGGCTAAGCGCATGTCCAAACAAGTGGGGGCTGTCTCTGAACCCCTGAAGTAATACTGTCCAAGTCATCTGTTGGTGTTTTTCTCCTGGGGCCTCCCACTCAAAGGCAAAAAGATATTGGGATTCCTTAGTCAGTGGTATGCAAAAAAAAAAAAAAAAAAATGCATCTTTGAGATCCAAGACTGTAAACCACTTGGCACTGGGTGGGATTTCTCCCAAGATTACATAGGGATTGGGTACTGTGGGATGGAGGGGTCTACAGCTTCATTTATGATCCGGAGATCTTCAACCATTCGCCAGGTTCCGTCCTTTTTCTTTACTAAGAGGATTGGGGTGTTACATGGCGAACTGGTAGGGACCAATAGCCTATAAGCAAGGAATTTATTAAAGGCTGTAGTCCTCTCGAGCCTCTCTTTTGAGAGGATATTGTTTCTGGTTAGGAAACCGAGTGGGATCTCGGAGGACAATGATGACTGGTTCAACTTGGTGGGCTCGTCCAGGAATTCCCTGGTCCCACACCTGGGGTTTAGTTTTGTCTTCCCATAGTTTTTGGTCTCTTTCTATTGGAGAGGGTGTAATGGGTTCTTCAGTAGTAACCAGAAGCTGCAGGGCTCTAGGGGCTGAAAAGCTTCCCATCACAAGGGTGGTCCCCAGTTTAGTGAATATGTCTCTTCCCAATAAGGGAGTAGGACACTCAGGGAACACCAGAAACTGGTGGGAAAATATTTGTCCATCCCAGCAACAAAGAAGTGCTTGGGTGAATCTTTTAGTAGTTGTTTTTCCTGTAGCACCCAAAATGGTACAGGTTTGGGAGGAGAAGGCCCCGGAGTAGGAGATCAAGACAGAGTAGGTAGCCCCTGTGTCAACCAAGAAATTCTCAGACCTACCTGCCACATCCAGTTGCACCCTTGGCTCCAGCCCCATGATGGTTATCTGTGACAGGCAGGCTGGCTGGAGCAGGATGCTTCAGTCCTCTTGGATCATCATGAAGGAAGGCTTGGCGCTTGACCTTGAGGCTCTTGGGTCCCGAGGGCAGAGTGCCGCCCAGTGTCCCAGTTGATGGCATTTGTGGCAAGCCGTTCTAGGAGACTTGTCATGGTTTGGACACTCTTTGGCCCAATGCCCCGCTTGTCTACAGATTAGGCATTTGCTTCGTGCCTTGTCCTTCAAGGACTCGGGGTTTGCCATAGGGCTTCCCTGGAGGGCAGCCAGCATCTGGGCATGCCTGTCTCTTTCCTTTTCTCCCTCTCCTGGGCCTTGGCCTCCTTCTCCTGTTCTCTGTTATAAAAGATATTGGTGGCTGGCTGGACCATCTCTCTAGAGAGGAAGCAGGGTCCTGCTGCTGTAGCTGTTGTAACTTAATTCTGATATCTGATGCGCATTGGGACAGGAATTTGTCCTTTAAAATCACCTTTCCCTCATAAGAGTCTAAGTCCAGATTGGTAAACTTTTGGAGGGCCTCTTTTAGCCTTTCCAGAAAGGCAATGGAGTTCTCATTGGGCTCCTGAGTTATTGCTGACACTGGGTACAGTCCCACAAGTAATAGGCTTCCTTCTATTTCCATGGGTGGACTTCCTTAGGGGTAAGTCTTTCTGAAGCTTATCCTACCCAGTACCGTTGCAACCTGAGAGCCAGGCGTCCCCAGGTCAGGGTGCAGATCCCCAGGCAGGCTGAGGCGTGACAGCCTCCTAGAGATCGAATCCCCAGGCAGGTCGAGGCATGACGGCCACCCAAGAATTGGGTCCCTGGGCTGTTCGAGGCGTGACGACGTCCTGGGACCCTCGGACTAGAGTTTGGGTGTCCCCAAAGTCTCCAGCGTGACCAGTGTTAGGTAGGATTAAGGGGTTGGATATTATACAGTACTTCCCTCCCAAGGCTAGCTCTTTTCTGGTTGTCCCTCTAGAAGATTATAGAGGCAATATTGTGGGCCCGGATGGGGCTGAGGAAAGGAGCATGAAACAGGAGGGAACGAGGCAGAACACAACCTTTGAAAGAATGGCATAGTATGAGGGCATAATGTAAACCGATTAAAATCAATTGGGTCCAAGATGACAAGTCAGATTGAAGTAAACCTTAATCCCCAATCTGTAAGCCAAAAGACACACCCAGAGGTGGCAGGACAGCTCTAAGGCACTGTCTAAAGACAGAGGAGTGGGTGGTTCCCCAATGGCTGGGATGCTCTTCCTGCTCATTAGCATATGAATTCACCCCACTCACAAAACCTAGCCAGGCCTCATTCCATGACCTTGTAGAATGGGCGCTTTTCTCTGAATCCTAACAAATCTACCTCTTACCTATTGCTTTGTGTCTCACTGAATTTTTGCAACGAGACATCAGAGCCTGAGCTTCATTAGGTCCTGAAGCTGGGCTTCCTGGGTTTTGGTCGGGTTCGAGTCCCGGGAGAGAGCTGAAGGAAAGGAGGAAAAAGCAGTGGGGGAAAACGTGCCAAGGAATCCCCCTCATAGCCTGCTGGAAAATTTGCTAAATATCTGACCGGTGCTCACAGTTTTCATTGGCCTGATCCTTGGCACAAAGAAGAGTAAGGACAGAAGAACCCACACCAGCTTGTGTAACAGCTACTGGGGCTCAGCAGATAGCGCCTTTGGGACATACCGAAGAGTAGCCTCTCCAGTTCAGTTCAGTTCAGTCACTCAGTCGTGTCCGACTCTTTGAGACCCATGAATCACAGCACGCTAGGCCTCCCTGTCCATCACCAACTCTCGAAGTTTACTCAAACTCATGCCCATCGAGTCGGTGATGCCATTCAGCCATCTCATCCTCTGTCGTCCCCTTCTCCTCCTGCCCCCAATCCCTCCCAGCATCAGGGTCTTTTCCAATGAGTCAACTCTTCACATGAGGTGGCCAAAGTATTGGAGTTTCAGCTTCAGCATCAGTAGCCTCTCCAGAGTCCCTCAATTGCTCCCACTGCTGCCCGCCTGTTCGCCGGGGGGTTGAAGGAAACAAGAAACAAGAGACTGTAAAGGAATTATGATTTCGTTAGGCATATGTCCCTCCAGCCATAGGAGCGAGGACCTCCTACCTTAACTGGAGGTCTTCTGGAATCTGAGGCTGAGCTGCGGGCTTTCTGCTGAGTTCGGTTTTCGCTGCCCCGGTTTCCAGCACGATGGGCCTTTCTGGGCGCTGGGTTTTCTTTGCGTTCCGCTTCTACCACAGGAACTTCACTGAGTTGGGTTTATGCTGCGCTTGGCCGCCGCCTCGTGGAGGTTGTTTCAGCCAGGTTAAACCCAAGTCACAGCACCATAGATGTCAGGCGAGTATATGCTTTGCGGTTCTTTGTCTCATCACAACAAAGATTTGGAGTGACGGACATTGAAGCCCCCCTCCGCGTGTCACAGCTCTCGGGTCTTGGACAGACCGTGTTACAGCTCTCAGGTCTCAAATGGACCATGTTATAGCTCTTAAATAAATCAGTGTTACAGCCCTCTCTTATTTAGATAATAGCAAGAAAATCCGTCTTCAAGGCATGAGGGCACGTTGATCCAAAGACGCGAAGAGTGCCCCATCGCGTGGGGGGGTCGGGGGAGAGAGAGAGAGAGAGCCCTTTGGCTCCTCTCTTTATATGTTTTTGTTTTTTTTCCCCTCCCTGGGCCTGTCCTATCTAAATTGGGCCAGCCAGGGGTGCTGTTTGTTTTACCTGAGGTTCTCACTCCAGTCCTCGGACCTTCCTTTGCTCTATTTTCGCAGGCTTTTCCCTTCTATGTCTTTTAGTAACCGCCATTCTGGACTCCTTTTCCCTATTCTAACTACCTAACAATTTCATTTAGGATTGACTGGTTTGATCTTGCAATCCAAGAGACTCTCAAGAGTCTTTTCCAATACCATACTTCAAAAGCATCAGTTCTTCAGCACTCAGCCTTCTATATGGTTCAACTCTCACATCCATACATGACTGCTGGAAAAGCCCATAGCTTTGACTATATGGACCTTTGTCGGCAAAGTAATGTCTCTGCTTTTTAATATGCTGTCTAGGTTGGTCATAGCTTTTCTTCCAAGGAGCAAGCATTTTTTAATTTCATGGCTGCAGTCACCATCTGCAGTGATTTTGGAGCCCAAGAAATTAAAGTCTGTCACTATTTTGTTTCCCATTTATTTGCAATGAAGTGATGGGACCAGATGCCATAATCTTAGTTTTTTGAATATTGAGTTTTAAGCCAGTTTTTTCACTCTCCTCTTTCATCTTCATCAAGAGGCTCTTTAGTTCCTCTTCGATTTCTGCCATGAGGGTGGTATCATCTGCATATCTGAGGTTATTGATATTTCTCCTGGCAATCTTGATTCCAGCTTGTGCTTCATCCAGCCCCACATTTCCCATGATGTATTCTGCATATAGGTTAAATAAGCAGGGTGACAATACACAGCCTTGACATACTCCTTTCCCAATTTGGAACCAGTCTGTTGTTCCATGTCTGGTTCTAACTGTTGCTTCTTGAACTGCATACAGGTTTCTCAGGAGGCTGGTAATGTTAGGGGAAGCACACTGATTGAAACCGCCCACCCTGGCCAGGCACCACAGTCACCATCTGCATGAGTTGTTTTACGACAGGAGGTCCTGGTAAGGAACAGGGAACTAATAAGCCTCTACCAACTGGAAGAGTTCGAGAAAGGTCAAAAGGAGACACCACATGTCCGACCACCTCCCAGAATCCTTCTCTCTGGCATCCATCTTGGCTGAACATGGCATGCACCACCAGGAAGGACTCTGAGTCAGAATGATTGGCTAAAGACAACCCAGAAACTAATCCCATCACCATAAAACCTGAGACTGCAAGCCATATGGCAGAGCTGTTCTCCTGGGTTCCCTAACCCTACTGTTCTCCACCCAGGCGCCCTTTCCCAATAAAATCTCTTGCTTTGTCAGCACATGTGTCTCCTTGGACAATTCATTTTCAAGTGTTATACAAGAGCCCAGTTTCGGACCCTGGAAGGTGTCCCCCTTCCTGCAACAGTAAGGTGGTCTGGTATTCCTCTCTCTTTAAGAATTTTCCATAGTTTGTTGTGATCTGCACAGTCATAGGCTTTAGTGTAGTCAGTGAAGCAGATTTTTTTCTGAAATTCTCTTGTTTTTTCTATGATTCAGTAGAGGTTGGCAATTTGATGTCTGGTTCCTCTGCCTTTTCTAAACCCAGCTTGAACACCTGGGAGTTCTTGGTTCATGTACTGTTGAAGCCTAGCCTGGAGAATTTTGAGCCTAGCTTGGAGAATTTTGATTTGATTTGTGGTTGCCCTGATTTTCAAGTATATTAACCCAGTACTGTATCTACATGCTTTACACTGGTAGTCATATAGGCTCAAGCACATTCTTTAGAAAAAACTACAGAACTTGCCTGGTTAAGAATCTGTCTACCAATGAAGGGAACACGGATTCAATCCCTGGTCTGGGAAGATCACACATACTGAGGGGCAACAAAGCCAATGTGCCACAACTATTGAAAGCCTGTGCTCTGCAACAAGAGAAGGCACTGAAATGAGGATCCTGTGCAGAATAACTAGAGAAAACCTGCAAATAGCAACAAAGACCCAGTTCAGCCAAATAAATTAAGTTTAAAAAAATCTACAATTTTTTATTCCCCTTCCCCACATTTTATGATTTTGATGTCCTCTTTTACATCTTCATGTTCATCTTTTTGCTATTCTTTGGAGTTATAATTCACAAAAAATTTTTGTATTCTGTGTACTAGCTTCCCCCACTACCTGCACCACGTGGCTTTAGGGATCTTAGTTACCTGTCCAGTGGAAGCACTGAGTCCTAACCACTAACCCTGTACTCACTTATTTAAGTGATTTACTTTCCAATTTTTATTTTCTCTTACAGATTCTTGCTGCTTTTCTGTTTTGAGAAGACCTTTCAATATTTCTTTTAGGATTGGTTTAGTATTGCTGTAGTCTTTTAGTTTTTTTTTTCTCTGAGAAATTCTTTATCTCTCCTCCTATTTTAAATGATTATCTTGCTGAATAGAGTATCCTAGGTTGCAGGTTTTTCCCTTTCAGGGTTTTGAATATTTCTTGCCACTCTCTTTTGGCTTGCCACTTTTCTGTAGAGAAATCAGCTGATAGCCTTGTGGGGGTTCCCTTGTAACTAACTTTGGTTTTTTCTTACTGAATTTAGAATCCTCTCTTTAACTTTTGCCATTTTAATTATGTCTTAGTGTAGGTCTATTTGGGTCATCTTGTTTGGGATCCTCTATATTTCCTGTACCTGGATGTCTATTTCCTTCTTTAGGAAGTTTTCCACCATAATTTCTTCACATACATTTTTGATCCCCATTTCTCTTTCTTCTCCTTCTGGGAACCCTGTTATAAGTAGGTAGGCTCACTTTGTATAATCTGGTAGGTCTCATATATTGCTTTCATTTTTCTGCCCACTGTTCTGATTGGGCAATTTCTATTATTCTACCTTCCAGATCATTTATTATTCTTCTGCATTATTAAAGTTGCTATTTATTGCCTTTAGCTCAGCTTTCATCTTAGCACACGAGTTTTCTAATTTTAATTGGCTCCTCTTTATAGTTTCTAATTCCTTGTTATAGTGATCTGCACTTCTATTGATAGCCTTTTATAATTTCTTCAGTATTTTTATAACCTCCTTTTTGAACTGAAGATCTAGTAGACTGGAGAGGTTGGTTTCATTATTTATTCTTTCAGGGGATTTCTCTTACTCTCTTAATTGGGAGTGCTTCCTCTGCTTCTTCATTTTACTTATATTTGTCTGACTATGAATTTAGGAGAAACAGTTATTTAGTGTCATCTTGGAGGTGTTTGTCAACCTTGTGCTATACCATTTAGAGAATGAAGCACACATACACACAAAGCCACCTCATCATATAAGGATGGAGATTTAAATTTCAAAAGATCCATCTATATAAAATAGATAACTGACAAGGACCTCCTCTGTAACACAGGGGACTATACTCAATATTTTGTAATAACCTATAATGGAAGAGAATGTAAAAATATATATATATATTTCAATAAGAATTTAAAATAATACCAAGAAAATATCCAAAGATCCTATAATCTTATAGGGCAGTCTTTTATTTTTCATTTATTTATTTTTATAATTTTATTTATTTTTGATTGTGCTGGGTCTTTGTTGCTACAGAGGCTCTCCTCTGGTTGCGGTGCACAGCTTCTCATTTTCGTGGCTTCTCTTGTTAACAGAGCACAGGCCCTAGAATGCACGGGCTTCCGTACTTGTGGCTCACGGATTTAGTTGCCTCATGGCATGTGGGATCTTCCAGACCAGGGATCGAACCCGAGTCTCCTGCATGGACAGGCAGATTCTTTACCACTGAGCCACCAGGGAAGGTTGTAAGGCAGTCTTTTAAATGAAACAAATTCAATTTTATTAAAATCTTACTATGTTGTCCCTATTTCTCTCATTTTTCCTTAATTTAACCAGACAAATGCTCAGAATATGAGGTTTGAGGACCAGTCCAGGGTTTAGGGCTTCCCTGGTGGCTCAGACAGTAAAGAATCCACCTGCAGTGCGGGAGACCTGGGTTCAATCCCTGGGTGGGGAAGACCCCCTGGAGAAGGAAATGACAACCCACTCCAGTATTCTAGTCTGGAGAATTTCATGGACAGAGGAGCCTGGCAGGCTATAGTCCATGGAGTCGCAAAGAGTTGGACATGACTGAGCAACTAAACACTTTCACTAGGGTTTAGAAACCTCTTCACTGATCCCCTACCAGGGCCCCTGGAATCTTCTCATCTGGTTATCTTGTTTCCTTCTTCAATTAGTATTCCCAATTTGATTTTTAGGCTTATTTATTTATTTATTATCATTTTATTCCCCCGGAGAAGGGCATTGGCAATCCACTCCAATATTCTTGCCAGGGAAATCCCATGGACAGAGGAGCCTGGTATACTGCAGCCCATCAGTCCATGGGGTTGCAAAGAGTCAGACATGACTTAGTAACTGAACAACAACTTCATATATATTTATATGAAGTTCATTTATAAACATTTATATGATTAAAAAATCATATATAAACTTCATTTATATATATGTTTCCCAGGTGGCGCTAGTGGTAAAGAACTCGCCTGCCAATACAGGAGACGTAAGAGATGAGAGTTTAATTCCGGGGTTAGGAAGATCCCCTGGAGGGAGGGCATGGAAACCCACTCCAGTATTCTTGCCTGGACAATCTCATGGACAGAGGAGCCTGTTGGGTTACAGTCCATGGGCTTGCAAAGAGCCGGACATGACATGACTAAAGCGACTGAGCACAGCACAGCACATAGCTTTATAATGTTGTGTTAGTTTCAGGTATATAGTGAAGCGATTCTGTTATATATATATGTATTCTTTTTCAGATTCTTTTCCCATATAGGTTATTACAGAATATTGAGTAGAGTTCCTTGTGCTCTGTAGTAGGTCCTTGTTGGTTATCTGTTTTATATATAGTAGTGTGTATATGTTAATCCCAACCTCCTAATTTATCCCATGTTTCCCGTTTGGTTAACCATAAACTTATTTTTGAAGTCTGTAAGTCTATTTCTGCTTTGTAAATAAGTTTATTTGTATCTTTTTTCATAGATTCCATATAAGTGATATTCTATTTGTCTTTATCTGACTTATTTAGTATGAGAATTTCTAGGTCCATCCATGCGACTGCAAATTGGCATTAGTTTATTCATTTTTTTGTAGCTGAGTAATATTCTACTGTACATATATACTATGTCTTTTTTGGTGGGGAGGGCTGCTCCATCAGCAGTGAGAGTCTGTTGCCCTAACCACTTGACTGCCAGGGAATCCCCTGTGCCATGTCTTTTTTTTTTTTTAAATCAATTTCTATGTTGATGGATAGTCAGGTTGCTTCCATATCTTGACATTTATTGTAAATAGTGCTGTTATGAATATTGGGGTGCATGTATCTTTTCAGATTAGTTTTCTCTAGATAGTTGCCCAGGTGTGTGTGTGCTAGAGCATATGGTAGTTGTTTTTTTAATTTAATTATTTAATTAATTATTTATTTTTTTGCTGTGCAGTTTTTTCTCTAGTCACGGTGAGCTGGGGTTACTATCTAGTTGCAGTGCACAGACTTTTCATTGCCATGACTTCTCTTGTTGCTGAGCACAGGCCCTAGGGTGTGAGAGCTTCAGTAGTTGTGGCACAAGGGTTCAGTAGTTGTGGTTCTTGGGCTCTAGAGCACGGGCTCCATAGCTGTGATGCATGGTTGCTTCTTGGCATGTGGTGTCTTCCCAGATCAGGGATCGAACCCATGTCTCCTGCATTGGCAGGAGGATCCTTTACCACTGAGCCACCAGGGATGGTGCTGGTAGTTCTATTTTTAGTTTTTAAAGGAACCTCCATAGTGTTCTCTATAGTAGCTTTGCCAATTTACATTCCCACCAACAGTGTTGGAGAGTTCCCTTTTCTCCACACCCTCTCCAGCATTTATTGTTTGTAGATTTTTTAATGATGGTCATTCTGACTGGTGTGAGGTGATACCCCATTGTAGTTTTCATTTGCGTTTCTCTAATAATTAGTGATGTTAGGCATCTTTTCATGTGTTTATTGGCCATCTATATGTCTTCTTTGGAGAAATGTCTATTTAGATTGTCTGCCCACTTTTTGATTTTTTTTTTTTTTATATAGGGTTGCATGTTGCTATTTGTCTATTTTGGAGACTAACCCCTTGTCAGTTGCTTCATTTACAAATATTTTCTCTCATTTTGTGGGTTGTTTTTAAATTTTTATGATTTTCTTTGTTGTGCAAAGTTTAATTAGGTCCCATTTGTTTATTTTCATTACTCTTAGAGGTGGATTCAAAAAGATATTGCTGTGATTTATGTCACAAAGTGTCCTGTCTATGTTTGCTTTTAAGAGTTTTATAGTATCTGGTTTTACATTTAGGTCTTTAATCCATTTTGACTTTAGTTTTGTATATGGTGTTAGTGAATATTCTAATTTCATTTTTTTTTGCATGTAACTGTCTAGTTTTTCTATCACCATTTATTGAAGAGACTGTCTTTCCTCCTTTGTGTATTCTTGCCTCCTTTGTCATAGACTGACCATGGGTTCATGGGTGTATTTCTGGGCTTTCTATCCTGTTCTGTTGATCTATATTTCTGCTTTTGTTTCAGTACCATACTGTTTTGATTACTGTAGCTTTGTAGTATAGCCTGAAGTCAAGGAGCCTGATTCCTCCATCTCCATTTTTCTTTCTTAGGATTTCTTCAGCTATTCAAGGTCTTCTGTGTTTCCATAGAAATTAAAAATGTTTTGTTCTAGTTCTGTGAAAAATGCCATTGGTAATTTGATAGAGATTGCATTGAATCTGTACATTGCCTTGGTATTTCCAGTTTACTCTTTTTTCAAATTGAAGTATGGATGATTTCTAGTTTGCTTAAAAAAAATCTGTATTGAGGAGTAATTGCCAGATATAATTGTATGCATTTAAAGTGTACAATGGGGGACTTTCCTGGCAGTCCAGTGGTTAGGACTCTGCACTTCCACTGCAAGAGGCGTATGTTCCACTCCTTGGTTTAGGAACTAAGATCCTGCAAGCCATGCGACATAGCCAAAAGTTAAAAATAGAATAAAGTGTACAATGTGATTTATTGACATGCATACACATAGAATGATTACCAAGATCAAGATATTTAACACATTCATCACCTCACATAGTTAACATAGTTAACTCTGTGTGTGTGTGTGTGGTTAGAATGCTTACAATCTACTCTTGCCAACTTTCAGGTATCAAATACCTTTTTGTTAACTACCATCAGCATGCTATTCATTATAGCCTCAGAACTTATTCTTCTTGTAGATGCAAATTTGTACCCTTTGACCTACAGCACCCCATGCTAATTAGAAAGCATACTGCTCAAATCAGAACCTCTGATAGCTTCTAGAAATCTCTAGTGTATTAGTGGTGAGCAACCTTTATCTGCTCCCCCCCCCACACCCTGCCTCCCCCGCAGCCTTCCTCAAGAGACAATTTCAGGGAAAGAAAATGATGCTTATAGGCTGCCTGTATTTGCATTGCAAATGAAAATAGCTTTGAATCCTGTGGGGGAAATATGTATTTTCTTCCAGGGGAACTTGCCTGTGCAATCAAGTAGATTTATTCTAATGAGCAACCGATGCCATTTGCCAGTTACTAAAATGTTAATATCGGCAGAATTGAAAACTAGTCACATAAAAGCAGTTTTCTAATTTTTTTATCACAAAATTAGTTGACAGGCTGAAGGTAGAGATAAATAGAAGAGCATAAAACCATTTGTTACAAGTAGTAGGCTTCATCTCACTCCCTTTGATACATCAGTTAGACTTGTTTTGATGCACTACAGGAAACCAGCTTATTAAGAATTCTGCTTGTTGGTAATACATTGCAAGCTGTACATTTCAGTTAGAACTCAAATGGTTTCTAAGGTACAGCCATAAAGGTCAGTGCTCAAAATAGCTGCTGCCCCCAGGGAGTGAGGGCTTCCTAAGAGGCCCTTAAGGGAGCCCAGACCGAATTTACTGGAATTGCTGGTTTTGGAGGCTTAAAAAAATATTACAAATATAAGTCCTTATGTGTTATCAGGCAGATTTTGACACACAGGTCCTAACTCAAAGTATTGTGTGGTTGACACTTGAATTTACTAAATCATGCGAGTCCTAGTTGATTAGAACTATGGTAACAAAGAATTTGATTCCTTTGATGCTGAGGCAGCTGAGTTAACATCTGGAGTCAAAGTGCCCAGATTGGAACCCCTGAGAAAGCACTGTTATCTATTTAGTTATCACTCTGTTCTGGCCACTAGTGCAGGGGGATTTACAGAAAGGACCAGGGGAGGGTAAGGTGGTTAGCAAGATGGCACATATGGGAACTTATTAATGATACAGCAGAGGAGGAACAGACATAGGGTATAAAACTTGGAGAAATCACATGATTTGGGAGACTCTTCGAAATTCACTTCCTTATGTTTGTAGTTTTAGGCAAGAATGTTCCTTACCATAGCAAGACTAAATACATTGTCTGCCAGGCCTTAATTCTCAAATTGGTTTTCATTGTTAAAAAATGATGTAGAAAATCCTGAGTTGCATTCTCTCTGAAGTCTGCAGCATTGCAGAGCCCATTTACTAGAGGCCATGAAATCTACAGAAGTTCTCGTCTTATTTTCTGCATTTCTAGTTTTATGCAATTTCATTAGATATTTCTGCTTTGGTAATAAGTTTAGAAAGGAGAAGGAAAAGAACACAGTTACAAATACAACACTTATGGACTTTCCTGGTGGCCCACTGGTTAAGAATCTGCCTGCCAATGCAGGGGACACAGGATCGATCATTGGTCTGGGCAGATCCCACATGCCACGGAGCGACTAAGCCCATGCGCCACAACTACTGAGTCTGTGCTCTTGAGCCGGCAGTCACAACTACTGAAGCTCAGGTGCTCTAGAGTCTGTGATCCACAACAGGAGAAGGCCGCACGCTGCAACTAGAGAGTGGTCCCCACTCACAGCAACAAAGACCCAGCACGGCCGAAAATAAAAATATTAAATATATATATATATATAGCACCTCTTACCGTTTGAAAGTGAAAGTCACTCAATCGTGTCTGACTCTGTGACTCCATGGACTATACAGTCCATGGAATTCTCCAGGCCAGAATACTGGAGTGAGTAGCTGTTCTCTTCTAGAGGGATCTTTCCAACCCAGGGATCAAACCCAGGTCTCCCTCATTGCAGGCTGATTCAATTACAATTTGCTTGCCAGTAATTAATGATAACTTTAATCCCTGCAATACAGTTTTTCTAATTGAAATACATTTGATGTGTAACATTGTGCAAATTTAAAACTCAATTTTTCCTTTGTTTCCTTTGAAGATAGTGTGACTTGTTTCTGGACAAAAACATCTTCAGTATTGGGTATGTAACATTAATCACGGGGTGGGGAGTGGAATTGATCAACAAATAGTATCAGGCACAGTCAGGAAGAGGAGAAAGGGCGGCAGCGGATGAGATGGTTGGATGGCATCCCTGACTCAGTGGACATGAGTTTGAGCAAACTCAGGGAGAGAGTGAAGGACAGGGAAGCCTGATGTGCTGCAGTCCATGGGGTCACAAAGAGTTGGACATGACTTGGTGACTGAACAATAACAACAGTCAGGAAATGCTAGCTTTCTCTTCAAAGAGATAAAACCATGTATTTTGGTCCCCAGTCCCACAGATGAAACATTTCATTATTAAATGCTGATGGATTCCAGTCAAGTCACGACACAGGAGCCCCAGCCATCAGCAGCATCCATAACTGTGGGGTAGTTTCGCAAACCTACCTCCTGTTTGTTTTATTCATTTGACCGATAGTTTAATACAAAGAAAACAATTTCTCATTTTTCTCTCTCCCTGCTGAGCAACCCCAGAAAAAGTCATATTTAAGCTTTTTGAGCTGAAATTTCTTCATGTGCATAACTCATATGATGCTGAGGATTAGGGCTGTCCTGCTCGCTGAGAATGAAATAATCCAATCTTTTCATGTTGTCCTATTCTGTAGAAAAGAGCAAATAAATATAATGTGATCTTGTAATATCACTTAGCAAATCAATAAGGAAAAATCCCCACTGGGCTTTTTTTTTTTTTCCCCCAAAGCAAACACAGAGGAAAGCTAACTGCCATTGGTCATTTATGAATATCATTCCCCAAGTGTTACCAGGAATCACTTGGTGAACTACATGGGCCAATGTTCCAGAAGATCCTTTGTGCTAATTTCAACAACAAAGCCAAATTTAAACAGAAAAGTACCCCCTCAACGTTGCCACACCCCCACATTTTCTTGCTTTTCTTCCAAAAGGAGGGGTGCCTGAGCAACACCAGAGCACATTACATTTCTTTCTCTGAAGCAAATCACACGTTTCCAAAACATCTTGGCTAAAAATAAATTAAGTTGTGTTTCTTTCCGAGACGGAAATTGCTTTTGGCTGCTCACCCAGCCATACTTTTCTGCTAAACTCTGGGCTTTGTTTTTGATTTTCATGGAAGTAGGTTTATAAACACCAGAGGCAAAATGCAGCAACTAGAACAGATGGTTAAAGTGCTATTTCATTTGTCATTATCGGTTTGGGGAATACTGCAGAGTCGGGCTGCTGGGCTTACAGGCGTTCAGCTAGAGGAATTGTCTTGGGCAGAATCAAAGCCCCTCGTTGCAAAGCTGGGGATCAGTATTTTCCTTTCCTGAAAGGAACAGGTGACAAAGAAACCATTCTCTTTTTGCCCGTGGGGCTCTTCCCCCAGGTGAAGAAAAATCAGGTGGCTAGAAATCTTGTCTTTACAAATGGGGGAAGGCAATGTTGATGAAAATAATCAATAAACAGTCTATGGTAGGAATAGAAAAGAGTTTTATTTGAGCCAGACTGAAGATTATAGCCCGAGAGACAGCCTCTCAGATGACTCTGAGAAAGTGCTCTAGAGAAGCTTGGTTTTCAGTGCAGTTTTATTAATATCTCTCGTCAGAATGAAGAACATTAAACAAGTCAGGGATACATTCCTGCAAGGTTTGAAAAAACAGACCAGCACATACAGAGCGAGTCAGTATGGCCTTGGCATCTGGGAAGGGAGTCTTATCACTGAAGGAGCACCACCATGGTGTCCCAGGAAGGGGAGCATTTAATCTTTATTTTATTATTATTATTTCATTTTTACTTTTTGGCTGCCATACAGCATGTGGGATCTTAGTTCCCCCACCAGGGATCGAACCCGGGCCCCCTGCATTGGAAGCATGGAGTCTTAACCATTGGACATCCCAGGAAGTCCATAATCTTTATTTTTTAACACAAACTTCCTTACTTCTGGTCAGTGCACCCTTTTCTTCAATAATTAAAGCAGATATATAATATATGTTTCATAGGCCACAAACAGGCTGTTTAGTTAGCATGACTTTCAAGTTAGATTATGTCTAAGCCAGAGTGACTTCTCCATACCTCAATACCTGAAACCTTCTTCCATCAGTGGTCATGTCTTATCCCATGGCCTTACAGTTGGTGGGGAAAACCATTTCTAACCCAGAATCCTTTCACCACTTTTGACCTTTGACACCTTTGCCTACAAGATACTACACTACGGTTGTTTTGTTCACACACTGCATTGTCAATGTTCCTGAATTTACTAAATCCTTTTTTTTTCCTTGGGGTTCTTTAGGGAAGATTCTCCCTGCTCCTTCTCTAGAGAAACCCCGAGAGGTGCCCGGGGGTGTTGCTGTGGCTCCTACACGGGCCACCTGGCAGCAGCCGGGGCGCCATCGCAAACAGTGCCTGAGGGACACTCGCTGGGTGACAACCATGATGGCTTCTGAAATGGAGGAAGGGAATGGGGCTGAGCATGGGGGTGGGGGGACTCGGGGGCTTTATTGTAACACTTGATGTTTTTAATGAAAATAATACTTGAGGCAAATATGCTAGTAATAGGCACCTGGGTGTCTGTCTACTTGTCTGTAGTTTTAACGTTTGACAACCCCCCTCCTTTTTTTTTGAAAAGAACAACAGTACACTCTGGAAATGGTTTTCAAACCTGACTGCAGTTACATGTGGAACTTTAATAAATATTTCAGATTCCTGGGCCTGCTACGCCTATACTCAGTTTTCAGGGGTGGAAATTAGGGTCCTCAGAAATTAGGGTCCTTTAAAAAGCTCCTCAGATGTTTCTCATTCAGCCAGTCCAGTGTTAGCCCTTAGACCAGATTTGAAGCACCACTACCTTGCAAAGATTATTCTGTTGATACTTATAAATATTATAATACTTACGCGTGTGTTTTAGGTCGCTCCAGCTGTGTCCGTCTCTTTGTGACCCTATGGACTGTAGCCCGCCAGGCACCTCTGTTCATAAGGATTCTCCAGGCAAGAATACTGGAGTGGGTTGCCATGCCCTCCTCCAGGGGATCTTCCTGACCCAGGGATCAAACTTGCATCTCATTTTTTTCCTGCATTGGCAGGCAGGTTCTTTACCACTAGCGCCACCTGGGAAACCCATAATACTTATAATCCTATGTATAACCCCAAATTGTGTTAACTTACACTATGGGGTAGTTGTTTTTTAGTATGTATCTATCATTGGGTCCTTTTAATCTAATTATAATAACCTAAATTTTTGATCTTGCTAGAGTAATAAAAGGGTCTCTTTTTAGTCTCTTTGTGAAAACTAGGTCAAAACTCATTTGACAACACATAGATCCTTGTGCAGTTTTAAAGCCAAACTTTTAAACTTTAAGAGATTAGATTTTAGATTACAACACAGTCTATAAATGGCCTTTCAATATACATGAAATTTCCTTTTCAATTTGAACCTTTAATTCTGCCAGGTTTAGGGCAGTTCGGCTTGACAATAATAGCATCTTTTCCCCAGTATCATTGGATATTATAGAATTGTGTACACAGTTTCTTTTGCTTGTCCTCATGTTTAGCTTTTCTTTTCCCAGGCTTACTCAGAAATTTTTTAGTTTTATTAATTAATTTATATTTATTTTTTGACTGCAGATAGTGAGAACTTAGTTCCCTGACTAGGGATCAAACCCAGGCCTTCAGCCGTGGAAGCATGGAATTCTGACCACTGGACCACTAGGGAATTCTGCCATGTTCACTCAAAATGATTGTTTTAAAGGTAATGAGTTTAAGTACACATATGTGTACTTACATTTACATGTGTGTGCCGGGAGCCATTATGGGAGGTCCCGCCTGTGATGAGGTCATGAAGAAAATACCGGGCAGGCAAGGCCGTCCGGGACCCCATCCATGACGAGGTCACGAGGAAAAAACCTGAGAGGCAAGGCCGTCTAGGATAAGGGGCCCTCCAGGTTGGCCTCAGGTTCTACCCTACCCTATATCCTCCCCCCTTTTCTGCTGTTGTTTTTATTTGCCCTGCTGTGGATTCTTGTGTTGCCTGCCGAGAGCTCTCCTGCTCCTCTTTCACTGAATAAAGACCAACTTAAAAGCTAATTAATAAATCTCCTGAACGCTGGTACCCTATGAAGGGGCCAGAGATGAAGGAAATGCTTCCATTCAAACATTTTGCTGGCATTCTGGCTTGTTTGATAAATGTGTGATCTCATTGCACAAAATGCTCATGATTGTTCTAAACATCCTAAGCACAGTACGCTAACAAAAGAAACCATTAAGCATAGGCCCCTTCACGGGGTGAGAAAGGCTCCACAAATATGATAGCCACAAATGTGCCTAATAGAAAATACTTTAGACAGAGATTAGCTGGTGACTTCTTGCAGGTGGTTAACTTTTAGACTAAGAGCCTGTTTTGTGCCATATCTGCTGTTTCTGCAGTCCTTCGCATTTCTGTTCTGTAAAAATGTAATCCTATCTAGTTCCCATAGAGATGACGCTTATTAGAAAGAAAATACATTAATTATAAGAAAAACAGGGTCGGCTACTGAAGTTGCTTAAGTCACACCAGGTGCAAGCCATAAAATGTTAGCAGGCCTGAAGGCCAAATGATAAGAAAGACTCTTGTGAACGAAAAAATATGTGGGTGACATCCTGTTTCTGTTGAAGGTCAAATTGCTGTAATGTTTTGAGATGGCCTGTGTGTAAGCAATATGTACTTCCCCCAAAGATGTTGTTAAGGGTATAAAGGGGCCGTGCAAAAATGAACTTCAGACTTAGCCCTGAGCTTTGTCTCACTGTCTCTCTCTCTCATTCGCCGACGCCGTTCATCCTGAGGGTTCCCCTGGATCCTGCTGGGGCTGGACCCCAGCATGTGTGCAAAGTCACTCGTTGACAGTGTTGTCCCAGTGGCACACGTGAAATCTCTCCCTTTTGCTCAATCTGTGCTCAGCGGCTCAGTCATGTCTGAATTTTGTGCCCCCGTGGACTGTAGCCTGCCAGGCTCCTCTGTCCAGGGGGACTCTCCAGGCAAGAATACTGGAGTGGGTTGCCATTTCTTCTTTCAGGGGATCTTCCCAACCCAAGGATCGAACCCAAGTCTCTTGCATCTCCTTCATTGGCAGGCAGATTCTTTACCACTACATTACCTTCACCACTACCCCCATCCTCCATGAGATGGTGAGCAACAAAACAAGGAAGTGAAATTAAACAGCTCTTTTTGCTATTTGGCAGCAGCTTGGTCGAGGTAGCTAAACCTAATAAATCAAAACCAGGACAATTTTATGAGTATGTATGGCTTGCACTAAATATGCAAGCATATTTTATGGTTTGTTTTCTTCACAACAGCTAAGACTAGGCTGGGTTTTTCTCTTTTCTTTAAAAAAAATTAAGATCGATCCTCTAACAGGTGAGAAGCACTTCCATGTCAGAAGGGCCCTCCAGCCCTGGCTGTCCAGACTGTGTTTGGGACTTTGAGTGTGAGGCTGGCCTGCTTTGGGCTGGGCGGGTTCTTAGCCCAACCTTGCAGGAATCATCGTGTATTTCTTCGGCACCTGTCATGATCATGTCCTTCATCCATATGCCTGGGATACCTGTCACGTGTTCAACAACGTCTTACATACATTTCAGTAGGTAGCGAAAACTGAGAAGATTCTCTTCTCATTGTAAAATTCTCCTATCCTCTGACTTGTTTGCAACTTCACTGATGTGGACAGGCTTATTATAAGAGCAGAACTGGAGACCTAGTGACCAGCTGTACTCAGGTGAAGTGTCCCTGCTCTTTTTGTCTGGCTCCAGAACTTTCCTAGGGGTCACTGCAGCCCTTGCTGGTTCCTTGATTTCATAACATTAGAAAAAGGAAAGCAAGTTCAAGTCTATAGGAACATTAGAACAGCAGAGAGTGTTTGTTTGTTTGTGTGACTGTACCATGTGGCATGTGGGATCTTAGTTCCCCTGCAGTGGAAGTGCAGTCTTAACCATTGAACCATCAGGGAAGTCCCTCGATCATCTTCAGTGCAAAGTAATTCAAGCAAATACAAAGAAATAAGGGCTTCCCAGGTGGCGCTAGTGGTAAAGAACCCGCCTGCCAATGCAGGAGACATAAGAAATGTGGGTTCGATCCCTGGGTCAGGAAGATCCCCTGGAGGAGGGCATGGCAACCCACTCCAGTTTTTTGCCTGGAGAATCACCATGGACAGAGGAGCCTGGCGGGCTACAGTCCATGGGGTCACAGAGAATCGAACAGAACTGAAGTGACATAGCAGGCAGTCACAAAGAAAGTGGCCAAAGTTAGACAAAATAATATTCCTTAAATGTGTATATGTTCAAAATCTGAATGTTAAAAAATAAATACGAACAAGCAACTCAAAAGCCAACAATGTAAACAAACCACTTTGGGCTGTGTCCACCTATCCAGGTAACCAAGCTCAACATAGGATTTTATTTACAGGAATCCTAAACTTAGTTTTTCGATTTTAATTCAAAACTGAAAGGTCTGACTGGTTGCCTTTTTTTAACTTGAAGGTTGCAATGACTATAAAGAAAGCTGGCTTTTCTTACAAAAAACACAAGCAAGTACATCTGAAAACCCTCAGCAAGGACATGCTGACCCTAGCATTTCTCTGGAGCAAAAGCAAATGACTTTACACTCAGGATTAATGACTGCACTTGATGACCAGAGACCAGAGCTTATGAGGGATGCACTTGGGACCCAATCCCCATATTCAAATCAAGGGAGCAACTGTTGTTGTTGTTTAGTTGCTAAGTCATGTCCAACTCTTTGTGACCCCATGGACTGTAGCCCGCTAGACTCCTCTGTACATGGGAGTTCCCAGGCAAGAATACTTGAGTGGGTAGTCATGCCCTTCTCCAGGGGATCTTCCCGATTCTGGGATCAAACCCTGTGTCGCTTGTCTCCTTCACTGGCAGGCGGATTCTTTACCACTAGCGCCACCTGGGAAGCCCAAGAGAGCAATGCAAGATGATGCAATTAAACACATTATCTGAAGTTGCCTTTGAGTGAGAAGTGTGCTTGACATGCAGCACCCGTGCTTCCATTTGCTCTGATAAGCACCCTCACCTCCTTTCTTTACATTCATTTATTTCTTCAGGGCCCATAACCTGTTTGCAGTACTATACTTCTTCAGAGTGACCATTACAGCAAAATTAACTTCTGATGAAAACTCCTTTTAACAAAAGACCAGACTAAAATGCACAGGAGAAAAGTCCCTGCCCTGAGGCTACCCAGGTGCGCTTTAAATTCAGACCATTTCCGAAAGGGTTATAAGGAGGTGAGTCTTTAAATCAAAATCTCTGTGGTTGGGTTTAATATGAATAAACAAGTTTTTTGAAAAAGCGTCTTATTTTTTCACAGAGGAGAATGTTTATAGTTGAGATCCAACTTGAGAACCACACAGAAAGTCAGGCTGCCTTGTTCTAGGCATTGCTATTTGAGTGGGCAAGAACACAGCGCATAGACAACCTCTTCTGTTTGGTGTGGGATTGAAGTCATTCTGGGGTCTGTGGCATCCATACTTTAGGGCAGAGGAAATGGCTGGGAGTGGTACTGGGGCAGGATACATCCTATTGTACTTTGGAAATATGAGGTGTCATTTTCTTTTCCCTAGGGGGTCTATGTTTGTTGAAGGCATGTTAGCATCTTCTCATCCCAAGAATTGGCTACAAGAAACCCCTCATCTGAGCTACCAGAAATGTGTGAGTATAGCTTTTCAGAATGTGTGTGCACGCTTAGTTGTGTCCGACTCTTTGCAACCCCATGGATGGTAACCCGCCAGGCTCCGCTACCCATAGAATTTCCCAGGCATGAATACTGGGGTGACCTGCCATTCAAATGTACTTATTTTCAAATCAGAACTAAGAAAAAAAGTAAAATGCATATTTCAGTTTTCAAAGTTGTAACCTCACGTCAAATTCTTAACGCTATTCCTCAATGAGAGCTCACACTAAACGCATGGCAAAGGACTACTGCAGTTGATGTAAAGCATAATTTAAAATACGGGATATTATTTTAGGCAGCTGTATTTCCTCTTTTAACCTAGGCTCAAAATGTAACACTATGTTTCAGATTTAATACACCCATAAACAAATTCAGAATACACCAAAAAAACCTTACTTTCCCCCCCCTTAGTCACTAGCCAAATTTAGAAGGCCAACTTTTAACACCTGCTTTCAAACCAACCTTGTTTTCCCCTGGTGGCTCAGTTGGTAAAGAATCTGACTGCAATGCGGGTGACCTGGGTTCAATCCCTGGGTTGGGAAGATCCCCTGGAGAAGGAAAAGGCTACCCACTCCAGTATTCTGGCCTGGTATAGTCCATGGGGTCGCAAAGAGTCGGACACAACTGAGCGACTTTCACTTCCTTCCAACCTAACACTGAACTTGAGTATTTAGGAGATTCAGGTATGACATGTATGTCTTCCTTTGGTTCTAGCATTACATTTTCAGTTCATTCTTGACTTTAAAGAAAGTGTTTAAATGTGTTCAACGTGTTTAAACCTTCTAGAATTAAACCAGCTTTTCTATGATATAAACTATCAGTCTTCTTTTCAGCTTCAAACTGGTTTTGTAATGACTATTGCCTGTCACACTTGGTCACAGAGGAATAGCAATTACAAACGTAAACGTGAATTGCATATTGATAAATTATTACTGCAGAAAAGCGTCTGAAAAAACTGTTAAGTGCTACTTTTGGTTACTTGGCACCATGCTTTTCTAAAGACAAAAACACAATGAGAGGGACATCCTATAGCCATTTCTCGTTTATCAAAGTGTAAGGTTTTTTTCAACACTCACTACATTCTACTCTGGCCTGCACTCCTTCCAAAACAGTATATCAGAAGCTTTTCCCTGTAAGAATGGAGGGTCTGCAAATCTCAGTGTAAGAAGCCTACTTCAAGTGTCTGATGCTGAGTGGATAAGTGCTAAACAAAAACCCAACATCCGATTTATCTACCACTTACATTACTAGTTACAGTTAACTAATCCAAGCTTCAGTAAATTAGAAAGGCAAATCTGTTTATATTTTACTGCAAATCTTAAGTTTGTTTTTTTTTAATTGATTTGGCTGTGCTGGGTCTCTGTTGCTCCGCAGGCTTTGTTCTAGTTGCAGCGAGTGGGGGCTACTCTCTAGTTGTGGTGTGCGGGTCTCTCATCGTGGTGGTTTCTCTTGTTGATTACGGGCTCTAGAGCGCAGGTTCAGTAGTTGTGGTGCATGGACTTTTTTTTTGTCTCCAGGCATGTGGAATCTTCCTGGACCAGGGATCAAACCCATGTCTCCTACATTGGCAGGCGGATTCTTTTACCAGTGGGCCACCAGGGAAGCCCGCAAATCTCAATTTTTGGTTTTTGGCTTTTAATTAAAAATCTCAACCTTGGGGTAATACAGAAGGTTAACTACAACCCAAGAGCTTGGTATTTAAATCTGACTGAGTAACTTTAGCTTTTAAATCTCTCTAATGTAATATATTCACAACCTAGTCAGACTTCCTAAGGAAGATATGGTTAACACAGCCTTGTAGGAATTCACATTAGGCCCATTTTGCTAAGAAAGGATTTATACTAAATGCTTAAGACATTCTGAAAGTAGATGACTGGAAGAACTAACTACTAGTACTACTGATTAATATTTTCAGTAGTAATGACTTTCTAGATTTTTGACTTTAAACGCAGAGCCTGAAAAAGCTGTTTCCCTATTCACCCAACAGAACACACTAATTTACATCAAGAACCCTTTAGGGACACATCCTAAACATAGAGACCTTTGGGAAAAGGATTACAAAGGGTTAACCTATATCTCCTTGGTGACCCAAAGACACTATTCCTTGCTGACAGCCTTGGGGCACGCATAGTATTACACTGCCAGCCTTCACAATGTTAACACTTCCTTCTCAGTCCCACTTAAGAGCACCAGATTTAAGACCCCAAGTTATCTACTTCCAGATTCCAAAGATGCACCCAGTGTTTTAATGGGTGGGGAAGAACTAGATGGCAACTCAAAGAATACACATGGAATCCTCATGTGGGGATTTGCTTGCGGAAAAACATTCGTGTCCAAAGCATCTGTTTTGAATAGTTTTACATCTATACAATTGAAAAGAAATAGGAAAAGAGTTGACTTTAATTTTGTAGGGTGGTCCCCACTGGGCTCCCTCTGGGGCAGGAGGTGGTGAAGGGAAGGTGAGGCTGGGGCAGCTGGTGTTTGAACTGTCATTTACGTGAAAAAAGCCCACCACAATGAAAAACTTCTATTTTTAGATAAATGCTGATGGAGCAAAATGAGATGACCGTCTGTTTTCAGATGACAACTAAAAGCATCCCCATTTTACTCTTGAGCTGCATACATTTCAGTGGAATATCTTTAAAAATCAACTGATTTTTTTATGTGGGTCTGTAAGTTGTTTTGTGGAGGAAAGGTTTTAGTATAGCTTAAGAACATTTCCCTTGAGAATTTAGGTCCTAAAGCAAATGAATTATTAATGAAGTCTTTGCTATCACCTTAACTTTAAACTTCGAGGTAGAAATATTATCCATTTTCCATCTACCTGTAAATCATCAGATTACAATGAAGCAATTCAAAATATTGGTGGCCATATACATTTTCACTGTTAGATGTGTTCATGTGCCTAAAAATACTTAAGTCAAACGGCTTAATCCAACTAGTTTCCCAAACTGCAGAATACTGGATTTATTCATCTTCTCATTCTTTTCAAAAAACAAAGTTTGATGGAAATTAGGGCTATGTCTCTTTCTTTAGCAGTAATGCTTGCAGTAACCCAACTTAAGGGAAGTACCAACAGGTTTCTATGGAAGTCATATTTCTTTGGAACATGGCAACAAAGAGTTACTTTTCAGATGCAGAGCAGATGGAATCTGTTAGACAATTAAGTGAATTTCCACTTCAGTTCAGTTGCTCTGTTGTGTCCAACTCTTTGTGACCCCATGAATCGCAGCATGCCAGGCCTCCCTGTCCATCACCAACTCCCGGAGTTTACTCATGTCCATTGAGTCGGTGATGCCATCCAACCATCTCATCCTCTGTCGTCCCCATCTCCTCCTGCCCCCAATCCCTCCCAGCATCAGGGTCTTTTCCAATGAGTCAACTCTTCGCATGAGGTGGCCAAAGTACTGGAGTTTCAGCTTCAGCATCAGTCCCTCCAGTTCTATTAACACCCCTCAAATATGTGACCTGCTTTATTGCTGACTTAAGTGAACTTTGAAACCAAGTGTTTGACCAACCTTGGTTTTATAATGAAGGGTTGTCAATAGTCAGACCACATCTCGTTTGAAAGGCTTAGATGTGAAGATACAAATTAAGGGCTGCATCCCTCTACTTAAAGTTCCCTGCAGATCAATTACACCTCTAATTTACCTTCCATTTAGAAAATCTTATTTTAATAAATAAAAGGGGAAACCGTAATTTAATTTATAAAGTTTTATTTTTGTATATGTGCTAAATCTTAGGAACTGTGGACAATCTTCAGTCTGTTGGCTTGTAAAAGGCTGAGAAGTATGTGATCTGGGTGGTGAGATTTCCTTTTAGGAATCTGGATTTCAAAATGCAAAAAAATTTTTTTCACTCATTTGCAAGTTTAGAACATGGTGCACCTGTCCCCCTTTTTTCTTAGACCTATAAATTCGGAGGAAAAGTGCTACATTTCTGCGGACGTAAAATAATCTAAAATAATCGTAAATACAATCGGCAGCAAGTTCTTAATACATTTAGCACTTCCGTAGTGATTTACCACACCCAAAACCTTATTTTCAAACACTAAACACTCACATAGGTGCAGGACCAATTTTAGTTGAGCCCCACTAGGAAACCAGTACTGAATTTTTTTTTAAATCAGTAACACAAAAACTGGGGGGTAAGAGGAGCAGTGTTTACTTTCTCGGCAGTATGTAATACCTTCAAACTAGAAATCAAAATTGGGCACTTACAAAAAGGCAATTTTTTAAATCCAGTTATAATTCTAAATAAGGCAGGATATATCCACCAAAATTAACCACAAGATTCAGCAAAGTAAGAGTTCCAGCTGGAAAAATAAGAAAAAATGGAACTATTTTGGAGTAGTCATCTGAGTATTCACAGACTTGCTTTCATTTATAAATGTTTCAAATAAAAAAGGCTCCTCTTCTTTTTAACCCACTACTAGGGTTAAATACTTAAATTGTTATCATTCACTAATAAAAGTTAATCATGAAAAAAATATAAAACATTTTCATAATTCTAAATTTGTACACATAACAGCTGAAAGACAAGGCTGGGAAATTATCATTTGAGAAAAATCAATGAAGACAAAAATCCCAAATATGAGGAAGTTCTTATTTCTGCCTCGACAATGCTGAACATGAAAATTTGGTTGATAGAGGGCTTAGAAACAGCAGCAGTATGGTTTTTGCCAAGTTGTGCACTGAAATACTTAGATCCAATAGGGCAAAGCCCTTGTTCACACAGATTAACAATGCAAGTATCTTCAGTCTTTATGTTAACAGATTCTACTGTCTCCTATAAAGTAACCACGCCATTTAGAATTTTCGGGGGTACTTCTCTGAAAGGAAGACTAGTGATTCTGCAACAAACATTTAAAGTAGGAAATATATATATGGCTCAAGAAATCAGTTGAGGGAGAATTAAATAATCTGTAGGCACTTTGAAGACTTGAAGTTTAAAATGTGCCATTTGTTTTCAGAGAAAGACCTCAAAATCACCGCTATGTTGCTCTTACAATAACATGCATCTTAAAATTTTCAGTTATACATTAGTGCTTGCTTAAGAGTTAAATAGAGAAAATAATTTGCACAAACAAACAAAACTAACTCTTTCCATTCACTTTCCCTAGATCTTGATCACAGCACAGACCACTCTTTCTCAAGTGGAGTGGGGAAGGATTCACAAGCCCTCAAAGCAGCCAAGGTGGGATCTCCCTCCAAGGAGAAAAATTCACAGCCTTTTAAAATGTCAAGTTTTGACGTCTAGGAAGTCATTCGTTTTTAAATTAAGTATATTACATACTTTTGTTAAGGACCAGGATACACACAAATCACCTCAGATGGTTAGATGGTGTAATTTATGATAGCAACTTGTTCAAATAAATTTAACCTATTTTTGCTCATTGTTAAGTCAACTTGGAATTGAGGAACTTCTAAATTAAAGTTACCAATTGGAATTGCAGATAGTGTGTATGACTTTGGCTCACACCTAAACTCATATGTAATATACTCAAGGTAAAAACAGGCTCTATCTGGTGCCAAATTTTCCTAATGTTATAGAAAACCTAGAAGCACAGATTGACTAGAGTACTGCAAATAAGATATCCAAAGCTTTATCTTAAATACCTGCCCCCTTTAATCACAAAATAACAAATTCTCAATTTTGTTTCTGCTTTGTTCAATTCCAACTATAGCCTTTTTGACAAAACATTTGCCTATTAACTGAATTGTAAAAAATACAACCAAGCTTGTGCTCATTAAATATACATGTATATAAAAAACATACAAAAAGTACAAGATTGATTATGTTAGGAAACTTTTACAGTGTCAACATCCTGTTTTTGTCTTAAATCTCCAGTCAAGGGCCAAAGGTCAAATCTTTCTGTGCACAAAAACTCAATGGGACTGAACTCCTGAATTCAGGGTCATGTCTAGGTGTGTTATGCACAGAATTAACCTTCATATGCAGTCCTTAAAAAAAAAAAAGACAAAAAACCCAGAAACACACCACAGGACGAAAAGTTCTTCTTAAATCAAATTCTATTTGTGAATTCAGCAAAATAATTTCTATAAAATAAAACAGCAAAATATTTAAATAGAATAGGGTGGACTGTATCTGTTTGCAGGGGTATTTGGTTTTTAGACAGGTTCCAAAAAATTACACACATTCAAGTTACCAATTCTCTTTTAAATACAGTATTAGCTGATGAATTTATCATCTTAAATGTTTATTCTGATATTGATACCTCAATTATATTAACCAGTTTTCTTTTTAATTAGACCCTGCTTCAAACATGAAAATTTTTGGAATAATGGAAAAGGAGCTAGGACAACTCTTGCTTTCAAGTAAAAACTGTGACTGAGCAGCAGCTCAGCAAACATCTTGGTGCAGTGGTATTCCAAGTACTGTGGGTTTCTGAGGACTTCCGCTTCCCTGGGATCCAGCAGAAGGCAAGTTTTAGAAGGTTCTCCTAGTAAGCTCTACAAAAGAAACAAAACAAGCACACCAAATACAGTCTTCTATTATGCTCCGAGCATCCTGGCATAGCAAATTTTTGCATATTTGTTTTAAATCTTTTAAAATTCCCATTACTGACACTTAAAGTTTCTTTATCCCACCCAGAGATTGAATTGTCAAACATTAAGATGTAAGCAACATATGTGTAACTGAAATCCATCTGTTTAACACACTTCTCCCCTTGTTTTTCTATTTTATATTCTAGGTGTAAGAAGGAAAAGCTCTGAGCAATACAGCTGTCACACTGGGACAACTGCTGTCATTACGGTAATTTTTTCCTCATTGGCTACACTAACCTGGTGTGAAGCCATGCTAAATGTTACAGCGTAACTATAGCTTCAAAGTGATTAACCTAACATCAGAATAAAAAGGCAATGAAAAAGATCTAGAAACAATGTTACATCACCAATTTTCCACATCAACCAAATAATTTAAAGGTTACCAGCCTTACATTGCTCATAATAAAACTGACTCCAGTGGCAAAGAATTAACATGAAACTATTGGTGTGGCTGACATGGATGGGCTCTGGTTTGTTGCTGTTGGTTTATTTTTTGTTTTTGTAAAGGAGTTGATCCAACTGCCGTCAGGCAGGCAACACTGGTTGCAGAGTGCAATGGGTATAACAAGAAAATTAACTTTTGTAGGTTTTGTAGATCTGTGAGTCTCATCAAGAAAAAAGTCTCGCTTAAGAATTAACAGTCAGACATTAATATACTATATACACCTTTGCCATTTACACATTAGCATCAGGCCATTTATTACAAAACACTATACACTTTCCACTGCAGGCGAGTTATATATTGACAGCAAATTTCTGCAGATAAGACAGTGAATAAACTTTCCACTCCATATTGATTAGGAATAGTTTTTTCTAGTTTTAAATATTAGCCAGACACAGAAAAAGGTTGGACTGTAAGGCCTGGGTGCACAGTCTTGATGGAACCAGTTAATCATGTGCATTTCACTGATCCTTCGTCTGAGGTGGGGACACTTCTTCACTGCCTTCATAATTTTCTTGTGCTCGTTGGCCAGTTCTCTGAGGGTTGTTCATGTGATGTGCCGCTGGGCCTGTATACGGCTGTCCATGCACATGGTTATTCTGGGAGGGGAGACAAGATCTGCATGTTAAAACTTTTAATATATTGAACTTCAACTTTAAAGACCATAGGCTGAAGTTTGTGGAAATGTAAACATTTCCTTTTATTCCTGGGACTTAACGAGTAAATACGCGTAGGCTAATGATGAGAAACATTGGTTTGAAACAGAAAAGACAGCCTCAAAGCCCCAAGTAAGAGCAGCGTAGGTGTGATTCTTTGGCCAAAGTGATTTTAAGTGTCCAAAATTATTCACATTCAAGTCTGACAAATAAGGGATAACACAGCCCATTATTGCTTGTGGTAAAAAAAAAAAAAAAAAAAAAAAAAAATTCACAAAAGAGCCAGAACACATCCATTCTCACTCTAAGCATGTAACTTCTATGAAAAATCTGACTAAATGATCATATGAAATCCTCATAAGCAACAACCCTCAACACAGAATGATGTTAATGAAAACAAAACAACATTGAAGATAATGGATTAATCAGGCATGATTAAGCGTGAGCTTTCTCAGGGCTGAGGGAAGTAACTCTTCTGCTAGATTTTGGTCCTTAATGTTTTAAACCCCTGAAACATTTTTCTGTACATTCCCACCAGGTAAGCCAAGAAGATTTTAGGCTTTCACTTTCTGTAATTTCTATTAGGAAAATAAATATCTTGAATATGCATTTTCTAATTATCCAGCATGCTTCTACCTCTACTATGAACTGTAAGAATGCTTAAATAATGGCTCTGAAAGCATGGTTCCTAGACCAGCAGCAGCATCAACTGGGAACTCATTAGAAAAGTAGATTTTTCTGCTTCCATCTCCTAGACCTATTGAATCAGAAACTCTGAGGTACCCCCCCCCCACCACAACAGCCCACCAGGGGATTCCAATGCTTGTTCCAGAATCACTGCCACAAAAGATCAAAATTAGTCACACCTGGGACTTAAGACACATTCTCATTTAGAAAGTTTCATCTAAATTTAGTTACTGATCTTCTAAAAAAATTCAGGGAAATCTGTCAAATCCCTGACTTTTTTCCAATAATTTTTTACTGTCATTGAAGTCTTGGTTATGCTATGTAAGCAAACAGTTCTTCCTTCATTGCCATATCCAGGGCCTTCCTTCACTGCCTTGTTTCATGCCTCTACTCACAGACTTGGCCTACCAGGAAATGTCATCTTAATCCATTATACTAAAGATTATCATTTTATATTGATACAATTAATCATAGTTTTTACTAACTTCATCTAGTAAGTACAAGAGGGGTGCATATATTTGACCAGGAAACATCACAGGGGAAATGCAAACATGTCACACTGTGACCCCATGCCAGCTATTCCTCTTTTGATCATGCCCCCAAAGCTGGTCTAGATTATCCCCCTATTACTTTACATTGGCAACAAAAAACTTAGCCATCCTATAAATAATGTGTACAAATTCTAGGGGATAAAAACCCAAACTAAGCCTGATATACCTGCTGATACTGAGATCCGGGTGAGTGGGGGTATAACGGGGCATCTTCAGGTGGAGGTGACTCATGCTCATCCGGGGCATCTTGGTCATCTGGCTCCTGATTTTAAATATTTAAAGATAAAGAATTATTTAGGCAAATTCGGTTTTTGGGGGGTTTGAAATAAAATCTTTAAAAAACCGACCCACTAACAAATTTTAATACAGATAAAATAACTGAAAGAAACCTGATTTGGGTTCTTTCAGAAATACTAGATTCAGGCAATCTCCCCCAAATTACTTTAAAAGAAGACTCCCTCATTAAATTAAGACCACATATAGTATACATATTAAAGCAAACAAAATCTCCACATAACCCCCCGCCCCATTATCATTAATATATAAACACTGGCCTATAAAGTAAAGAATTACTTTGCTTTCTTCCATTTCTATCTGCTGCACACTGGTGGCTTTTTTTACCTCCTCTGGACAGAGTTCACAAGCTTTTGCAAGTGTCATCCTAGCACTATGTGATCTCTCCAAGAAATAACCATTTGATGTTTCATTGCTTTGCACAGGAGGAGACCAATTGTTATAAGTGTACTGAGGATTGCCAGTGTATGGTCGTCTTTCAAGTTCATCTCCAAGCCATTCTACTGCCCAGGTCCACTTCCTTTTAAGATCTCCATTGCCCTTCAAAAGAAAAGAAAGCTATGCATGTAAAAAGGTTTTGCAATATTTTTCAAAGTTAACTTGAAACGACAACTCCAAATTCTCATAATTCTCTTCTTTTAAAACAATCTTTAAATCAGATTCAGGTTTCTACAAAATTATACACACACACACACAGACAGAGGTTTCTACAAAATTACATACACAGACACACAGAGAAAAAACTCTCACCTGTAGAATCTGGTAAGCAACAGGACAATTGCTGAAGAGAGCTACCATACATTTTATACACTGGTATGCTCTCTTTTGATAGTGATTCTTAGAGCGCTGAATTGTGTCAAACAGCCCATCTCGGTCATCTGGGATTCCTTTGAGTGCATTGTGAATTCTGAAAGGAAACGACATAAATTAGAACTTCTAAAATCAAATAGCAGCTAACATTTACTAAGTACCTACTATGGGCCATTCAATAAAGGTCTTTAATGTAGTCATGTGATCTAATACTTAAACACATAAGAAATAAGAGGTTAAAAGGCTTGCACCCAAGGTCATGTGGCTGCCTAGAACCAACTTATTTCTGATCCAAAATGACAAATATTGTGTGATTCCACTTACATGAGGTATTCAAAATAGACAAAATAGCAAAAATATTCTTGCTTTCTCAGAGAAAGCAAGAATAATGGGCACAGAGTTTCACTTTGGGATGATGAAAAAGTTCTGGGGATGGATAGCAGTGATGGTAACACAACACTGTACACTTAAAAATGGTTAAAACAGCAAATCTTGTTATGAATACTTCCAATTTTTCAAAAGGTCTTTTAAAAATTACCTGCCTCCAATTCTACTCTGAGCTATATAAAAAGAGAATTGAAAACAGGTGGTTTTTTGAAAATACAAAACGTGTACATGAATGTTCACAACAGTATTCTTCACAGTAGCCAAAAGGTGGAAACAATTCAAATATCCACCAACAAATGAACAAATAGATAAAATGTAATGTGTATCCATACAACAGAATATTATTCGGTCATGAAGAGGGATGAAATTACATATATGTACTCTAACATGGATGCATTTGAAAACCATGCTAAATGAAAGAAGCCAGATACAAAAGAACATATTGTATGATTCTGATCATAGGAGATGAACGGAATATCCAAGTCCTGGGTATTTTGCCCATGGATAGACAAACCTATAGACAGAAAGCAGACAAGTGGGTGTCAGGGGCTGGGGGATAGGAGGACGAGGAAGTGACTGCTTAACTGGGTTTGGATTTTCCTTCCAGAGTGATGAAAATGAACGGAATTAGACAGTGGTAATGGTTGCACAACACTAAATATACTAAAAGTCACTGAATTGCATATTTCAAAATGGTTCAAACAATAAATTAAAAAAAACAGTGAATTTTATCTCAATAAAGAAACATTACCTGTATAGTCAGTAATTTTAAAAAACCTTTTATACACTGTATATTTTACTTAATAGAATATTTCAAATCAAAAGGCAAGTTTTGTCTTTTTTATATTACATGCATTCATAAAATTCATTTTGTTTGGAAGTAACTTTGTAATTCTGCAAAGTTAAACCATCTCAGCCACATAATCAACCACGTACAGGCTTCCTGCTATTTAATCTGAAACACTGCAGTGTATTTTCTGTTTTTACCTTCAATTTTTTCAAGTGATAACGAATCAACTGCTTCACAAATGCCATCTTTATCAATATTATCTTTGCCTCCGTTGTTCTTCAATGCCTAACAGTGCCAAGCCCATGGGAGATGCTCCATAAATACACAGTTTACTGAATGACTAATAGCCCACTATGAGAAAATTATTTTCAAGCTTGATGCCAGGGAATCATAACAACAATCTTATTACACAAAAAACAAACTCTCATGTTTAAACCAGCACACGTGCTTTTAGCGTTATTACTTATTCTAATTAGGGCTAAGATATGGCTAACTGGTTTAAAGCTATACATATTTACAATATTTTCAAAAGAAAATAGTGAAAACTTAAGATTCCATTTCAACTGACTCATAAGTTTTAAATCCTCTGATCATATTGAGAAAGGTACTGGTAGTGTTCAAAATAAACAGCTACAGTTTTGGAACTATTAAATTTTGTTTTTAATGGAAACGGATTTCTGGTTTAATCTGATTTTTGTAATATTAACTGTTTGAAAACTATGATTGTTAATTTTGATGAATAATTTGAAAATATTATTTCATGATTTCTGGCATTTGCAATCCACACTAAGACTCAAGACTTTTTATTTTTTGTTGTTACAGAATTTGTTTTCAGGTTTCTGTTTTAGTTATAGTGACAGAGAGGAAGCAGTCTACTATACAAATTCTTAATGGTTTCCCAACAAATTCTTAAATATATATTAAATAAGATTTCTTTAAACAGAACACAATTTTAAAAAGGTTATGTATTGATTGGTTGAAAAAAAATGTGCCCAGAGGCTTGCATGAACCTAACTTTGTGTATCTCCCGGGAGCAATGACCTAGTACTTGCTCAGTGTTCATACTGACTTTCAGATCTAAATTAACTACTATGAATATTGGGAACCGCCTATACTTATTTACCGAAGGGACTTTCATGTAATTCTAAAACTAACGTAATCCAATCCTAAAATAACTCTAGAGCATCACTGATGAAATGGAAACATTCACCAAAAAATTCCTCCAAATAAAAAACATAACGCCAATTGAAAGAAGAAGGTTAGTACATTAAGTATGCAACTTGGGCAATGAGAGGGAAAAAAAAAATGAAGTTGTGAGGGAAGGGGGAACCTTTTTATTCATCCTTAAGTTTTACAATAAAACATTTATTAGACTTCCAAGAGGTTAAAAAGAATAAATGTGCTGTTAATTTCACTTACTCTAAGAACTGGGCAAGAAACAAAAAAAGGGTAGCTACCTGTGAGTCTGCCAGGAGTCCTCAATCAGCAAGATCTGCAGAAGCAGATCCAAGTAGGGCCGGAGTTCGTAAGTATAGGAATATGCCACCTAAAAACAGGTAAAACATGGTGAAGACCTTATTTAAAGCAGCAACAGTGGTGATCACTTTGTAATGTGTAAGGTATAAAAATATCAAATCACTATGTTGCACACCTAAAACTAGTATAACTGTAAAGTCAGTTATACTTAAAAATATAATAAAAACAAAATAACAAGTTATAGAGACATATGAATGTATATTTTCCTTTAACCTGCCAGAGAAGTTCACTGAGGACAGTAGATGAGAACTGAGGATTCTCCCAGCAGCAAAAACGAAGCAATTTGACGGTTTCCTCTGAGTTGCTGCAGTCCTCAATGATTTTCTTCACATAACTTGTCCTCACAAATAAAATGTCTGCCACGTTCTGCTGAATTGGCATTATAGGTTGTGATAAATTAGGATCACCAAAAGGATTGGGAAGAGGAGGGTTACCTAGAATACAGATTTGTCATCAATGAAAAACTAATCGGCTTCTCCCCAAGAATATCCAGCTTTCACTACAGAAAATAGCTTCATCATTGTTTTAAAAGAAAATAATAATATAGACCGTTTCCTAAGTACAAAGAAAGTAATATGAAGCATTATAATGATCAGATATAACAAGATGATAAAACATAAAAGTTAAACACCAATACTGGTGTTTTCTTATTTAAAAGTTAGTTCTTAAACTACTTCATAAACAAGATACCAACCTCAGTAGCAAGTAGATAGAAAGATTCCCTTTTAAGCATGTGAAAAACGTGCAGGACTCAAAATATTATAAAATATTCCAAAGCATGGACTTTCAGATTCTTGTTTTATACTGAAACTTCTTCAGAATCACTTTTAATGAGGTACTATTTATGGCCAGCAGTACTTTAAAACCAATGTAAAGAATGGAGTATTTAACTTTACCATTGATTGAAGACTGCATTCTTGACGAGACATTGCAACAGCGGATTAGCTGTGACACTACCGAGTATAATTTGCCTAATTCAGCATACTGATACTTGATTGGAGGACCTGGACCTTCGTCTAAAGACACAAGCATAAAGGTAGCAGGTACACTCAATTTCAGAAGCTGTGTCTTCTCTGCCACACCTACAGTACAGAAGGGAGAAGCAGGAAGAGAAGGGAAGAATTATATGAAAGAACTGGGACGGAAGGGCTTCATAATAAAGTAGTTATTTTTTTCTACAACCTTTATGATCAGATTACTTTTACTTGGCATTCAGAGTATTATTAAATCATACTTAATACAAAAAATAATTATTAAAAAAATTAAAAGAACCAAAAATCTAATTGGAGTTAAGTATTAAAAGGACACTGCAATCCTCTGGACACTTTCTATGGCCAGGGGAGTCTCAGGGACCAGCCTAGACAGCAATCCTTAACATTAGGTGAACGCCGAAAATGGAGAAATCGGAATTCTTTTATAAATTGCCTTTCTTCTTTCTTCTAAGCCAAGCTTCTCGAAAGACGCCTAACCTCGTTCCCTCTACTTTCTCGTTTTCCCGCTCTTCAATCCATGCTTATCTGGCTTCTGCCCCTCTTTCCGGTTTAAAGTTAAGGGATAGTTCTCAAATTGTAATCATTTCACCCTTTCTTGGGTTCCTCTCTTATTTTCTTTCTACCTCTTCTTGGTCTTATTTGTGAGTCCTCCTCCTGTCTCTTAAAAAGTGATGGCCCTCCAAGTTCCCATGTCAGGCTATCTCCTCACACTGTATGCCTTCCCTGGATGATCAAACCCATTCTAATGGCTTCAAATTCCAGCTATTTTCATTCAGCTGATTCAAAAATATTTCCAAAGAGATCCTATTCTACTGGACACCTCTATTTGGGTGTCACAAAGACGCAAATTCCCTGTCCATGTTCTTCCTGTGTCTCCCCTGCTCAGTACATGGCACTACTACCTGCTCAGCTTATCAAGCTGGAATCTGGGCATCATTCTTAACATCTCTTCCATGTTACCCTTCCCTGAACATCCAATCACCAAATCCTACTGGCCTTGCATCTAATGAAAAGCACCAGAATTTGTCTACTTGTATCCCCCTCACTGTCAATTTCTCAGTATAAGCCACATTTCTGTCGACAGGTGGTCTAGGATTAAAAAATCCTCTAGCCTTACTCTCCTTGTAATCCATTTCACACTGCAGCCAGGATGATCTTTCTAGAAGCCAGACATCTATTCAAAATTCTATAATGGATCATCAATGCCCTCAAGATAAAGTCCAGAATCTCTCAAGGCTTGACAGAATAGCACAATTAGAGAATTCTGCTCACCGCTCCTGCCATCCCCATATTACATCAATTCTAGTCAGATTGAATAACCTTTCATTTCCTCCAATGAGCCATGGTGAATTTACTTCCAAGTCTCTGTACCTGCTGTTCACTCTGGATGGAAAAATTCAACCAATTCCTATAATCAATTTCTCCATTAAGTCCCACACACTCCCCAAATCTGGTATTTTCCCCATTATTGTCACAAACATATTTTATGGCAAGTACCCTTTAATTTGCTTCTATACCCCATTAGAAAGTAACAGTCTTATTTATTGCCATGTTCCAAGAAGTATAATAAATACAAGTCCACAATCCCTTATTTGAAATCCCTAGATTCAAACAGCTCTTTTCATCAATATAAACAAGTTCACTCATAAAGTTGGTTTGAAAATCTGGCCTAAACTGACAAAAGCTATTACAGTCTTCCATCCAGCCCCTCTCAATGTGAATATTCATGTGTGTGATTACAAAGTGCTGTTCTGGACACTGCTCCAGGGATGTTACATAATTCATGGTATATGCACTTAAACCTGAACAGTTCTGAACCCCAAAGCCTATTGGTCCTAAGGATTTTGCATTAAAGTTTATAGACCTGTATTTGCTTTCAGCAGCAAAACTTTAGATTACATTATGGACAAATGATGAATGCTTTTTTAGACAGGGAATACCTAAAAAAGTGAGTTGAACAGAGTAGAATTTTTATAAATGCCTATGATTTAGCATATCTAAGTGTAAAGTACAGATTCCCCTTACGCTTGTTTGTGTAATAAATATTCTTTTCAACTGCAAATATGCAAGTATTTCTAGTATGGGGAGGTAAGGGAAAAGAAGACAAATACAAAGTAGAATGTTGCTGTGTTAAAAGGGTTATGGACCAATGGTGATTAGTGACACACACAAACCCTAGAATGACAGTAATGTTTGGGTTTAGAATTTAACATAAATAACAGGTAATTTAAGTGAATATTTACATTATCCCCAACTTTTAATTTCATTTACTTCAAACCAAAACTTAAGTATAGACTAAATCCTTTACCCAAACTTGGTGAATATTACACAATCATCTGGGGCCTTTTGAAAATGTGGATTCCTCGTGTTAGTTCTGAGAATTCTTATTCAGTTGGTTTGGGATGGGGCCTAGGAATCAGTATTTTCAAAAAACCAGGTCTAGCACCACTGCTTTAGGGAGATAAAAATATGACTAAGATACAGATTCTGACCTGTGTCTGAGCAGAGATAAGACACATGCATAAATAAAAGTACAAGGTAAAAAATGTAGCAAAAAGTTTCAGATAAAATTCATAATAGGTTTTATGAAACACTTTCTATTTCAGACCAGGTTATATTTCATCACTAGACTTAAATGATTTCATTACTTAATACATTAAAACAAAATTACAAAAACTTAAATTCTTACCTAAATTGGCATACATTACAAACAGGTTGAAATACTGCTGTAAATGACGCCCATGCTCTGAAACTTCTCTTCTCAGCAGATTTAATACTGCTCTTAGTAAGTGATCACTCAGGCTTAAGTTGTCATAAGCCTGTAAAAGATGAAAACATTGGTTGTTTTTCTAGCAACAAGATGCAGGTACGATATAATTTCCTTCACATAAAAAAGGAAGATGTACATATACATGTTAAATATAGGCAGATATTTCTGGAAGGGCTGATCACACAAGAACGATTAAAAAGGGTTGCTTTTTTAGGAAAGGGGATGAATTAAAATTCATGTATAACATATAACAGTAAGTGTATAACTAAGCCACTGAATGTAACCAAATTAACAGAAAATTCCATTAAGTTTTTAAAGAAGCAATAGTCACTACTCATTGCTGGGAAGTACTTTTTAATGGAACTCATAGACATTGAGGCATCAGATCACATGGTTATTACATGCTCATGCACATTTGTTAGGCAAACATCCCAAACAGATGCACATATGTGTGGCTTCAGCTTCCAGGAAACAGAATTCATGTGTAAGCATTTAATCATTAGAAGTAAACTGGGCAATTACCTGACTAGAAGGTCCTGGAGAGGCAAAAGGTGAAGGACATGGCCCATCTTGCAAGGAAAAATGTGCAATAAAAACTATCAGTTTTGCAAATGCACCTCTCACTTCTGCACTAGGGCACTCCAGAAGGTATTCAGAGAAGCGATTTGAAACATTAAAAAGGACATTATGAGCAAACCAAAAACGTACGTTCTTGCTGTGACGAAGCAGAATACATAATGCATCATACCTAAGACAAAACAAACAAAATATGAGCTTCAATGACAAAAACGATAACCCCCATTAACATCTTACTACTAGAATAGTTAAGTAAATACTGTTAAATCAAGGTATGATATAAATGGTCTCTAAACTTCCACAACTAGAAACAAATTCATTTTAAGTTTTTACCTTTTTAATCTACGGCTGAATGTAATCTAGGGAAGCTAAAATGTGATAATTTTGTGATTAGATAACCTTTAAGTATTATCCTGTAATGTTTTGTACACAGAAGTCAAAGATATGATATACACTATAACAGAAGTCGGCTCTTGAGTAATAAAGGGCCACATTTAATCTCAGGAATTACTTAATTATGATTTCTTTCACTATTGCTACCAAGATTTTTTAAATTCTGCATTCCAAATCTGAAACAAGATTA
This sequence comes from Muntiacus reevesi, assembly GCF_963930625.1. Lineage (NCBI taxonomy): Eukaryota > Metazoa > Chordata > Mammalia > Artiodactyla > Cervidae > Muntiacus > Muntiacus reevesi. The sequence continues at coordinate 39,697,105 of NC_089271.1, read as the reverse complement.
TTAGGGCTTGGAAAAAATAAAGCAGTATATTAAAGAACCAAACTAAATGCCAATAATAATAGGAATGAAAATCCAAAACAATGTACCAATCACTGGCGGAGCCACGGACTATTTTCTTGGTATGAAATCCTGTGGTAAAGAGGAACCTAGCGGCAAGCTGAATACTAATCATTGTGATTTCTTCTGCTTCAGGCAACAGGTGATCTTGCCCTATAAAAAAAGTGCAGATTAAAAAATAGTCAAATTTTTATGCCCAAGCCCCATTTTCATACAAATCTGCATTACCTACAATTTTCCAAGTCCCAACTATGTTAAAACCCCTCTGAGGCTACTTATGAAATAATTCTGTTCATTAAAGCACACTTCAATTAGTGCTTGAGTAAATAAAAACAAATTATTATATAACAAACAAAAGCTCCTCTGTCTCTAAATACCCAGACAATATATAATGCTCAAAGATAACAGTCATCTGAAATAGGACTTGAAAACAATCAGAAAGAAAACAAACATATTGACGCTTGCTAAGAAATCCTGCAAGAGGAGGAATGCTTTGTTACTAAGAAGATAAATTCTTGTTACTTACCTGGAGGAGGATTTAAGTAAACACCATTACATGTAAGCAGTTTTTTCATAAACTGAAAATATTCCAAACTGTATTGCATTCGGTTATGCATGAATTGCACGTTCTGTTTCCGTACACTTCTCTCAATGGCTGATGGCATAACAATCTGATGGGGTCTTGCGGTGATAGCAAGCTCTGATATATATCTTATCAACTCATCGCCCTGGTCTATTGTGTCCAATCGTTCATAAAAAAGTATGTAAGCATTCCACCACCTTTTCTGGCGCCTGTATGACATGCGCTTCATCATGTGATCGAATACTTCTCCCATGTACTCTCCACCAAAACACTGGTTTTTCATTTCTTCATCGTCATCCATTTTACATTCAGTTACATCTCCATCATCAAATTTATACCAACGGTTTCTCTCACCATCTCCTCCATTCCTCTGAATGATATAAGAATAGTAATGTCCTCCGCTTGCTTGACCGCTGTGTACAAGCACCCCCACGAGCCTGTATTTCGTGCTTCCTGCTGTCTCACTGTCAGACTGCTCATTCTGTTGTATCAACTGACTCTCTGGGTTTACGTTATCTCCTTCCAGCTTTGCAACACCTGCAACTGTGTAAGGTTCCATGTCCAGCTCACGAGGAAATTCAAAATAATCATTAAACTTGATTGCACATTCTCTTTCCCAATCATAGTCGAATCGTTTTAGTTGGATAGCAAGAACAGGAGGCAATTTTTTAATAAGCAAGCGCTTTACAGTATCAACCTAAAATGAACAGAGCAAATTACTAGATGTTCTCTTATAATCCACTACAAAAAAACACCAAACTTTAAAACTCTATTGTTAAATTCTCAACATTAATTTGAAATTTTAAGTGCAAACATAACGTGATAGTGAACATAATCAGATTAATTCTGTCAGTTTATAGTTTTAATGTTAACTAAAACAAGTAATATAGAAGTACCCTGATGCCACTTGCTACAAACTGCAAAAATTAGTGATTTACTCACTGCCTGATTTCAATATTGGCAGTATTATCTAACCATTATTATCTGTTTGATATTTATTGTTATTTTAATGAAGGTGTGGTTTCCTGTGAGCCAACTACAGAAATATAATAACAGCACCTAATATATATTGGGCAGTTAGGTATCAAATTATATGCTAAGTGCTGCCCCAGTAGTAACATGTATAACCCTCACAACCCTCTCAAGCAGGTACTACCGAACCTTAAGCATGAGAATGAGGAGCAGTTGAGAGATTTAAGTAAACTGCCTCAAGTCGTAGAGCTGTGAGTGGCAGGGGTATGACTTTACAGGTCATCTCAACCTCTAGACTTTAAAACCTCTCCAAGAGGTATGTAAAGTCAAAATAATACAGGTGACTTAGAGGTGAGAGGGCTTGGGAGCCCAGTAAGATACTATTAAATGTCCATAGACAAAAACCAATACCAGGTGAGTCAAAAAAAAATTTGATCCAAGTGGTTTAAAAAATACAGGTGGTAGAGGAAATCTTATGTGGCTAAATAAAGCAATGAAAACAGTTTGGTTTCAGCGAACTTCTTGGTCTTGGTTAGTAACTCTGGATGTGAGAGGAGCAATGTTTTCCTCTATGAGCTCTGTAGCTTTGCGGAGCTCAAGCAGTCTGGTCAGATATGGATGAAAGGTGCCTGTGTAAGTCAGACAAGAGATTGTGGTATTAATGAGCTATTGTGACCTCTAAAGTGATTCACTCTTATCTTTACCTGTTTCCCCTAGCCCTTTCTGGCACTAATTTCTCTCGATAGTCTTTACCTGACAAACCTTTTAAGTCCGTTATCTTAACTACCTCTCTGCTACCACCTTTAACAAAGCAGGGCAGGGAATAAAGAGGGCAAATTTCGAGAACAAATGAAAACAATCATTCTTCCAAACCCATTATATGTAACCATCATTATTTTAGACAAAACTGAGCAATCCATACCTTTTTATTGCATTTTTCACAATGATAAGCATTTGCACCTTCTAATAAATCTCCTTTGACATATTGTTCCAAAGAATCAAGAAGATTTTGGTGATTTCTAATGTCTACATTCAAAGTCGTAAAAGATTCTTCACACTCGTATCTAAAGATATTATTTAAGAAATGATCAAAGAGAATTTATTCCTTAATTTTCTAAACATCTTACTTAGTTATGGGCTCAATGTAAACTACTTTTGCAATATTTATAATAGAACACAAAACCCATTAAGTCAAAAAAATGTACTAATAGATGACAGTTACCATTTACGGGTCATTTATCCTCTGCTGGGCACTAGATTAGATTATTTACACACTATATACATAACAGGTTCTTTGTCTTCACAACAAATATTCTCTATCACCATCTCCACATCAGAGATGAGGGAAATGGGGTTCAGAATGTGAATTTGGCCAAGATTACCAGGAGAAATGGTGTTTTGAAGCTAGATCTGTTTGGCTTCACAGCTCCATCTCTATATAATCTACCATGCTCCTTCCGCCATCATCTGTTTAGATTAAAATGAGCTAAATTTCTAAATGTTTCTCCTCTTCTATAATGGAAACATTACTAAAGCACAAGTTGAACATACAAATGAACATGTGCTAAGCAATCTGACTAGGAGCCAGAACCCCACCTTGTGGCAATATTCTACCAAAGGAATTTTCAGATTTGTGATGAGACATATTCATAAATTTAGAACATGCGATGTGAGAATTTCACTCTCAACCATTAAATTAATTCACTGAACAAATATATGCCGTGCCTACCATGTATAAAGCACTGTGGGATAGTCGGTGTTTAAGACGGTCCCTCATATTAAGGGCTTTTCAATTTAGTTAGTGAAAAAGGCATTTATAAGTGACATGAATGGAATATGAAGTATTAAGCAAACTGTTATGATAACTAGGGAACAGCCCATAGATGAGGAAAAATAAGCTCGATTTTATGATTTCAGGTAAAAAATTGGTCATTTGAAAATGAGAAGTCAGCAAAGTTTTTCTGTATGTAAAAGGCCAGACAGTAAATAGTACCAGCTTTTTCGGGCCATGAAGTCCCTATAGCAACTACTCAAGTCTGTTGTTACAGTGAGAGCAGTCAGACAGCTGGTAAAGGAGTGGGTATGTGCCAATAAAACTCTACAAAAACAGATGCAGGGCTGGACTTGAACTATGGTCCATAGTTTGTTAACGGTTATTCTAGATAAATACCCTAAAACAGACTGTCACAGGACTCTCATTTATGTAACCTTCTAGCATGGAACAGGACTAGTTTAGTTGTGGAGTAGGTATTTGAACTTCAGGAATTTTACTTAAGAGTAGAGAACAGTATCGAAAACATGTATATTATCTAGGGTGAAACAGACCACCAGCCCAGGCTGGATGCATGAGACAATGCTCGGGCCTGGTGCACTGGGAAGACCCAGAGGAATCGGGTGGAGAGGGAGGTGGGAGGGGGGATCGGGATGGGGAATATGTGTAACTCCATGGCTGATTCATGTCAATGTATGACAAAACCCACTACAATATTGTAAAGTAATTAGCCTCCAACTAATAAATGAAAAAAAAATTATAAACTAGAAAAAAAAAGAAGAGTATATGTTCTCTGGACATTTTCACTTAGCAAAGAAAACCAGTAATTTCCCAATAATTTTGAAAACTGTCTATAAGAAACCAAGACAAACTGACCAAAACAGATAGCCAGAAAATTTTTTTAAAATCAGTATAAAAACAAGAGGTTAAAACGACAATTTTATGGTCCACCTAATAATGCACAAGGTCTTTCAAAAGAAGCAAAAGTTGCCCAGTCTGTGTAAATAATTTTATGGCCTCATTCAGAATGAATAGCTTAACATTTATATATAATATTACCACTCCCTCAATCATTTCCAAAATGAAATGAATCTAAAATGGTTCAAAAATGAAGCACCCCCCACTAACCATACACACACACAACCTTTGTTGCTGTTGTTCAGTTGTTAAGTTGTGTCCTTGTAGAAAATACTACCTCTTACTGTGATATTTTGGTGAGAAGGGACTTCAATAACTAATATTAATTAACTGATGACACACAAGAGAAGTTCCAAAGTAAAACTTCCATAAAGTAGTCGTAAACGTGTATCTGTCAGTAATAAACTTTAATAGTTATTTTAACTATTTTCAATAAGTTCTTAATCAACTTCCCTTTTAAGAAAAAATCCAAACAAATTTGTTTATAGTCATTTTTCGCTACAAATGCTTTGTGTGGGAAACATACCTTAAAGACAAAGACAGTGAATCAATGCTATTTTTAAAAAGTCAGTATTTCATTTGTATAGGAAATAATGCCCCACACTTGTCATCTAAACTTAACATATTTACAATATTATTAACTATTTTAAGATAAAGGAAAAATTCATTAGTAATACCCGTATATGCAAAATGCCATGTATCTTCTTAGGCATGATCATACATAAGGACATATAAGAGTATAAAATAGTAAGAGCTTAGGTGGAGTTAAAGGAACCAAGTATTATTTGACAAAACCAAACAGATCCACAAAGGTCATGTAACTTTTCTGTTCTGTTAAACTTCACTGTAATAAAATGAGAAAACAAACAACCCCCCCCAATAGTAAGGTATGCACAATATATTATTCATCCCATCTCAGGTATTTAGTAATCGGTAGCATATTTCACTTGTTTACATAATTAATAATAAACAGTACAACATACATATAAAGTATGCAATTAGTACTCACCTATGTGGGCAGCCTTGGCAAATCTTCTGATCAGCAAAGGAACCTCCTAAGACTTTACTTAGCATAGCTGGATGTCCTAAGGCTTTCAAAGCTTCATCTAAACTATCCACCAATGAATTAAAAAATTCTAAAGCATCATGTTGTTCACGAAGATTAACAGGCTCACCCCAAAGCCTAAGAAATGAATGGAGTAAAATATGTAATGTGCGACACTCCCAGAACAATAAATACCATATATTTTTCAGGAAAAAAAGCAATACAACCAAAATAACACATATAAACTGAGATTTTATTCCTCAATTACATGACGAAGTAGGAAAAAAAGGAATGCTCTTTATGTATTGATTGCTGTGGAGGAGAAATTCAGATTCACAGTAAAAGTGGTACTTTAATAGGAAAGAAATACCACAAAACTACAAAGAAAAACTACATAGGTGATGTTACTATATTTCTCATTGCACTGCATTCAGAGGTATTTCTTCTCCCCAAAAAAGTTTAACCTGAATCTACTCATGAGGAAATAATCATACAAATCAATAAAGTACCATAAAGGTCATGACAAATTAGGGAGATTAATTTAGAGATGACTGAAGAGCTAACAACCAAATTCTTGTGATTCCTTCTAGGAAACCAGTCTGAAATTGGGGGAAAAAAATTACAAAGACTATTTTGGGGAAATTGGAGTATATACTGATGAATTAGACATTACTGAATACTAAATTTCATGCATGTGATAATTGTATTAAATATTATGTAGAAAAATGTCCTTATTCTTAGAGGATACATTTTGAGGCATATAAGGGGATCAAGAGTACTAGTTGCAACTATCAACTAGTTTAGAAAAAACAAACAAAACCCAAAACTCAAGTATACCCATAAGCAAATATGGCAAAATGTTAACAACTGGTAAATCTGAGTGAAGAATATGCATCATAAAGGCCGATTCTTATACTACGTTACCTTTTCTGCTGGTGTGAAATTTTCCAGCATAAAAAATTAGGGGTGCAAAATGTGGTTAACTCACCCACATGTACCTGGAGTACATCACAGGTCTAAAGTGTAGATAATCCAAAAGTGCTAGTCTAGACAAATTGAGAGCTCCACTAACATAGGGAACAATTAACTGAGAAGCCAAAAAAAAGCAAATATATTACAAGAAGAGTGATAATTATAACCGAATAACAAATTTTAAGACAAAAGTTCAAAAAGTTTAAGAGTAATAATCTGGAAGAGAAAGAACAGAAATGCTAAAAGCCTTATGGCAGAGATGGGACAAGCTAGGGAAAGAAAGAAAATTTGAATAGTCAGAGAGGAAGGTGAGAGTTCTGCAAGGTAATGGGACTGAAAGAGCAAAAGCAGAGCTGGGAAAGGGGTGTGTGTGTGTGTATGTGTGTAAGCCAGTAAGTGTGGATTAAATAGCGGGCCTAGTTAGAGAAATTGGTGGAATTTATACGGTGAGTCATAGGGAGGTCACTGTATTATAAACTAGTGGTTTCAAAAGAAATCTTAAGTAGTATCCTGGTAGGGAAAAGGGCAGCTGCTCTGACTGAAGCAGAGAAGGTGGACCAGAGCAGCAGTGGCAGGTGACCCTTGGCTCCCCTGCTCTCAGCTGTCTGGGAGATACCCTGAAGGGATTCTAAGGAGTATTATTTAAGGGAATTCCCTGCTGGTCCAGTGGTTAGGACTCCACGCTTTCACTGCCAAGGGTCTGGGTTCAATACCTGGTTGGGGAACTAAGATCCTACAAGCTGTCTGGTACAGCAAAAAAAAAAAAAAGGCAAGAAAGGAGTACTATTTAAAAACAAAAACACTACTACGAAGGATTATGGTGTTTTCATACATAGTACAGATACGTAGTTGTATAATACTACAGTATTTTAGAACAGCGCATGACATAAGAGGTAATTAAAAAAAAAGGTGAAATAAATGAAGTCAGAGAAATAAGATCAAGACATAACTGAAGATTTTTTTAAATTAAAAAACAATAAATCCTGCCCTCCCCCCCAGGTATTTATCACACCTTTCCTATAAAATTGTACATAAGACTAGCCAAAAAGTTGCTATGGGGATGTTTCCTTTACAGATCTACTCTGGCTATTAAATGAAAGAATGATAAAACTAGGATGTGACCACTTTGTAGTCCTGATGAAATGGTGCACTTAGGCAATGATAATCAATGGGTGTTATCCTAAGAGGCAGAGACACATTATGTACTTCTCCTCACTGAGCTTATTGTTATCACCTATGAGGTAGGCCTTGTCTAGCCACTCCAAAACAAGAAAAAAATAACAGTGGAACCTGATCGAGCCTCTCTCTACCTATTTATATGACTTGTAGGGAACTGAGGAAAACACAGCACTACAGGGATCTCAATAAAATCCAAATGGGAAAATGTATGGAGTTAACTACTTACTTGTTTTTTATCCCCAACAAATAACTACAAGGGTGAAAAAAGAGACTACAGAGACATATCAACACCTGTAGCACATGGACTTCATTTGGGTCATGATTTCAAAAAACTTAATAGTAAAAAAACAAAAAATTATGAGGTCATTGGGTAAAATCAAACATTAACAAGGATATTAAGGAATTTTTTAAAGACACGTCAATAGTATCATGGTCATGTTAAAAAAGACATTAGAGATACACACTGAAATATTTATGGGTGAAATTATGTATCTGCTTCAAAACAACCTAAAAAGAAGCAGATGGGAATGTAGATTAAATGGTGATGAGTTGACAATTATTGAAGTTGAGTGATGAATACATAAGGGTTCATACTCTTCTCCCTACATATGTAAATATTATAAGCTTTCAAAATAAAAAACTACTAACATCTTATGAGACTAAAGAATGCTGCCTCTTACTAAGACATTTTCTACCTCCTTTGGGGACAATGAGAAAACAAACTTAACTATGGAAATAAACTTTGACTATTACTACTGCTTAAATATTAAGCACTTCTAAACTAACATTAGAAGTTTAATGTTAGTGTCATGAGACGGTCATAAAGGTTTAAGCAATATCCCAATTACCAGTCATCCATAATTTACCTGAACTGTTTCCAAAATCCTCTGGGCACATAGTACTGTAGTCGAGAAGCAGCTAAATGACCAAAGATGACCTGAAGGTGTCTCAAAACACCAATATTGTACTCTTTTCTGTCTTCTGTTTTACTTAATGCTGGTTTGTCTTCAAATTGTTGAGGGTATCCAAATACATCATCTCTGGGATCAACATTGCCCTGGAAAGCAAAACATATCACTAATGAACTAATCGAACTTCAAAGTACAGTAAAAATTATGTTGAGACAAATGCTGAACGATTAGTGAACAAATCACTTGTATTTCTATTTATTTCCAAAGCACTTAATGTTCAATTTATAAATTTTAATTTACAGTATCAGTGTTTATCCCCACCCATTTCACATGAGTTGTCATAAAGGAATAACTATGTATTGCAGAGGTAGGTGATAGAGCAAAGGACAGTTAAGTAATTAACTTAGGCTGTACTGGACACGAACGCAGGCTTTGCTACTTATAAGGCTAAGTGACTTTGAGCCATTAAGTGCCTCATGTGTAAATGGGTGAACATACTCTTCATGTAGCTGTTGTGAGGAGGATATGAGATAATGTATGCCAACTGCTTAGACTTGTAAACATTCAATACAATGTCCATGTTAAGAGAGTAGTACTCTTGAACAAATGGTGCTGGAAAAACTAGATATCCATATGCAGAGGAATAAAGCTGGACTTTCCCCTAACACTATACAGAAAAGGTTATTCAATATGGATCAAAGATTTGAATGTAGGAGCTAAAACTACGAAACTCTTAAAACATAGAGCAAAAACTTCATGGCATTAGATTTGACAATGATTTACTGGATATGATAACCAAAAGAACAGAGACATATCAGACCTCAGAAAAATGAAAGAGATCTGTGCAAAGAAACTGGAATCCTAGGACGCTGTTGGTGGAAAATGTAAAATGGTGTAGCCACTGTAGAAAACAATTCCTAAAGAAAAGTAAAACTATCAAATGATCCAGCAATTCCATGCCTGGGTTCAACAACCAAAGAACTGCAAGAAAGATCTTAAAAGAGATATTTGTATGCCCATGTTCAGAGCAGGATTATTTGCCAAAAGGTGGAAGCAGGGACTTCCCTGGTGGTCCAGTGGTTAAGACTCCAAGCTCCCAATGCAGGGGGCACAGGTTCCATCCCTGGTTGGGGGACTAAGATCCTATAAGCCAAGTGGCAAAAAAAAAAAAAAAAAAAAAAGAAAAATGTAGAAGCAACCCAAGTGTCCATTGATGAATAAATGGATAAACAAAATGTGGTACATTCATTCAAAGGATTATTATTCAGCCTTTAAAAGAAGGGAAATTCTGAAACATGCTATGAAATGGATATTATGTTAAGTCAAACAAGCCAGTCACAGAAAAATAAACATGGCAAGAATCTACTTTGATGAGGTACCTAGAATGGTCAAATTCATAGAGATGGAAAGACAATACTGGCTGTGGAATTGTGTGTGAGATCTAGATGTAGAAATAGACAATGGTCAGTCCCCGCTCAAGAGAAACTTAGTCTAGCGAAGGAAAAAAGCACAGAGGCAAAAAAAGCAAACCGGGGGAAGAGGTGAGGCAAGTGTATGTTTCAGAAGCCCTCCCCTTAAGTGATTCAACTACTCAGAGCAAAGAGTTTGGTGACTGAAGAGATGGAATGAGAAAAGAACCATTTAAGATATTTGCTACAGACAGAGCATGCTCTGGCTTTTCTCCTCGGCTCTCACCAACACCATGAATGGGAAAAGGTCAAATAAAAACAAAGAAATACAGGGTGAACACAAACATGACCACAGTCTCTTCTTCAAAGAACTATGCCATAGTTAGATCAACTCTGCTTCATCACTATCTAATTTATTCACAGCTTTATTTCTGCATTGGATACTTGGCAGGAGCCTAAATTTTGTTGCAAGCAGAGAGAAGCTTGTTTCCTAAGTAAAAAGAATTATGATCTGGGAGAAAGGCAAAAGTAATCAAAAAGTAAGCATAGGTAATGAAACTGGTATATTATATAACAGCACAAATGGAGATACATAGTTAAAATATCAAATAGGAAAGTAAAAGTGTAATCAAACTATTATTAAAGATGAAGGTTTTTATCATCATACAAACTCTAAATTAAACCAAACCTCCAAAAGTGAGTACATTAACTGCTGCTTTAAAAATATTAACTATCATAAAAATCAGCTGTAGTTGGAAGTCCCATAGGTAGTGAGTACTGTGTCGAGGGAGCAGTCTACACTGGGAGGTTCTAGTTTTATTCTCAAATATAGGCCAACAGGTCCAATGAAAGTAGCTCTCTAAGATGGAACAACAGTTATCGTGTATTAGAACTTCAAACACAGAAGACAAAAATGCTAAATAAAATTTACCTCATTGTCCTGCTTCTCATCCCCAGACAAATCATCGTCTACATCACTACCTGTGCCTTCAATTGCAAGAATACCATTCCTAATGGACGGAATCATGTAGAGCTGCTGAATCACAGAGTTCATGTAACAAGTAGCACCAGCGTTTTTCAGCCCCACAAATCCTTTTGGTGGGCGGGGTCCAACAGGTGGTAGATATTCCCACTCAGTAAGTGCTTCACAAGCTGAGAAGACAAAAGGTTCTTGCAGCGTGAATACAAATATCTTGCCCACTTTATACTTTATCAAGTTGATAAATTAACATCACCAACAATTCCACTACTCTTACGGTGACCTGAAGCAGTGCTCTAAGCATACATTTCAGTCTCAATAAACCTAAGATATTGGCAACATGTACCTCTGTATACATTCTTACCCCAGGGTCTGTGAACCCAAGTTTTATCTGAGGTTGCTTCCAAGGTAGTCTCAGTAGCCTCACAAGATGGCACAAGGCTATTTTCCACATGTTTACTTTTAACTTTATTATAGTTTAGTCATTATGAACTTAACTTTTTCTTCTTTTGTGTGTTTTTTTAAAGCGCCTTCAAACTCATTCTGGCATGAAGTGTTATATAAAATATATAAATACATAATAGCTTACTCAGTTTTAAATAATCCTAAGATATTACCTGGGTTAATAGCCAGGTTCTGATACCTACCAACTCTGTCATCTTCAGTTAAGCCTCCGTTTCCTTCCTAAGAAGTGTCATAATAAGAGTAACACTTGGCTTGCTTATACTACAATGTTATTTTGAGGAGCAAAGGAGACAGTGGATCTGAGTTCGGTGAGAATTATAAATCACTGAACATCTCCTTCTACCTAGCATAAACCTGAAAACAATGCAAATATCATTACTGCCTATAAGACCAGTTAAAGAAATTATAGCACATTGAACTGAAAGATAAATAGCTAGTAAGTGGATTTAGGTAAATATTTATGTGTTGATAGGAAATAGATATATATTAAGGGGGAGAACAAAGTGAGGAACACTGTGCACTACATCACAATGTGTGGTTAAAAAACTAAACAAACAGAACAAGATTTTGTGTGCAGATTCTGCATACAGAGATGCTGGGAGGACAGCAGGGACTGAAGACGATGGTTACAGCTATTGAAGGGGACGACGGGACTGGAACAGGCAGAAACAGTTTGTAGGATATACCCTTCTTTGGTACTTGAAATTTTTACCGTGCAAATGTACTACTTAAAAACAAGTGGCCTTTCTCTTTCTGACATCTTGGAGCCTGTGGAGGAATGCTGGGAACAGTACTTCTAAAACAAATAGGTCTGGAAGGCTATGGTCCAAGGCTCCACTTTTGGTGGCTATAAGCAGGGTCCTGTGAAACCAGAGGGAGCATTTGGTTCCTCTTCTGAAAATTGGAGGAGTTTATGCCCAAGATGAAACCGAAATTTGGGCAAGAGATGTGCTCACGTGTACAAAGCAAAGAACAGTGACTCCTGGTGCCAAACTGAACAAAACTGTAAGAATCTGGGAAAAAGATAACTTGTGTCCATGGAAACAGTGGCTTGGTTCTTGTGGAATTCCGCTATATCTCTTGAGGGTTTAAACTTATTGAAAACTAAAGTGTGGAATTGTTTAAAAAAATGAAAACAAAAAATCCCGATCCTACTGTATATAGATTTTGATAGGATAACTATATAATCTTTTAAGCAGTTTAATCAGAACCTCCTAAAATATTATTAATTAAACATCCTGATATTCTAAAATATTACAAATCACAAAAAAATGTGACATGTTCTCGAAGACTGCCTATTATCAATTATATTCTTAAGCTTGGTTTTCTTCTAAAACAGAACAGCCTCCATTGTGGTTTGCTTTCTTATGTCTGTTGTATCAGTCATTTTCATATCACCCTCATCCCCTCTGAGCTTCAGTTCTCTATCAGCGAGATCTGGAGTCTACAGTCAGTTCCATGGGCTTTATGTGAGCATTAACTGAGGATCAAGGGCACTAGAACGTTACCTTCTCACATCCTAGTCTTTAAAACCAGATTTTCTCAGAATTCATTTGAAAATAACATAAAGAGTTTCTAAGTGAGGGCCTAAAAGGTTTTTCAATGCATGTAATTTGAATTTTTACATTGTTGAACTCTGAAATCTATTGACTATTTATTCCCTCCTGGAAAAGGAAATGGCAACCCGTTCAGTATTCTTGCCTGAAAAATTCCATGGATACAGGAGCCTGGCAGGCTACAGTCCATGGGGTTGGAAAAGTTAGACATAACTTACTGACTAAACCACCATTTATTACTCTGGAGTTTGGATTTTAGTCCATATTTGACTGAAATCAAATTTTGTGGCTAAATGCTTGTACCACTCACAGGAAGACATTTTACAAACATCGGAAAACTTTTCTACATTAAGACTCGCTTGTAATGCTGTTAAACTAGTTTAACACCATTACTGAAAGAAAGTTTAACACCATTGCTGAAAAAAAGGAAAATATTGAGTTGAAGATATTTACTAAAAGGAAAAGAATTTGAACACATTAGAGAATTATCTGTCATCAGAACTTTGTATTTTAAAATACTTACTAGTTATTGCTGTGCCAATGTAATACATTTCAGTCAAAGAATCTACTATTTGTTTGAGGTTCCTCACACAGCCAACAGCTAATGCTACAAGTAACTCAAAGCCCGCATTAATGGTAGCTGGTGAACCACAGACTGGAATAGCCTGTTCGGCTGGCAGTTCTCCATTTCTCATATACTGCAGGTAAACATTGGACGCAGGGAAGATGAAATCATCAATTAATTCCTACAAAGTTAAAAAAGGATTATGTATTAGCAATGGTATGTATTTATATAAAACAAACAAAGTTATTTATGTGTGCATGTGTTTCTTAAGAAAGAAATGTCTCTTGGCAGGAAATATTGTTAAATTACTTGTCAGAACACAAGATCTCATTACATTTCCGCTAACTTACTTGTATTTTCTAATAAAAAGATCCCTACTTCAAAACACTTTCCTACAATTAACAAACAAATCTAATTTGTCAGGTTAAAAACTATGTTAAGTATCAAGAACAAGCTGACTGTAACACTTAAAATTCACATTAAGTAAATTTACTCTTAATTACATGTATACCAAAACTCACTTTGAATTAGAAGAAAATGTCCTAAAGAGGTACTTTTTGTTTCCCTGTGTTACCACGTATGTGAAAAAACTCATTATAGAAATATGCCCAATCTTGGGACTTTCCTGGTGGTCCAGTGGCTAAGACTCCACACTCCAAATGCTGGGGGCCAGGTTTTGATCCCTGGTCAGGGAACTAGACCCCACACACTGCCACTAAATACCTTGCATGCCACAGCTAAGAACCAGTGCAGCCAAATAAATATTAAAAAAAGAAAGAAATATGCACAGTCTTACATAATAGAGGTTTGTCTCATTTTACATAGTCTGATGAAGTGAAAAGTTCAGATTTTCTAAATAGAAAAATTAAATAGTGCTTATTTACATAGTACTGAAATTTTATTTATGTATAAAATTTAGAAATGATATTTAAAACATTACTGTAGCCTCTATATTCTTTAAAAGTAGAAAAGAGAAAAGGACAAGATAATATACTAAAGACTAATGATACCATAAATTAACCAGATTTGCTAACAAACATTCAGAAGGTTATGATATCTAGCTTAGGACCAAGATGACATAACTTACCTTAATGAGATTAGCACCTCCTTTTTCACAACCAATATGATACTTTTTCTCAGGGGTTTGAAAAGCCAGTAATTCTTTTGTTACCCCAAGATGACCTTCCAAGATCGTCTCTTCAATACCCGTTTCACCTGTTCTCTTAACATCATCCTGCCAAAGAAAAAGATCAAATGCCTAACTTATGAAAAGGTGGTAAAGAGGGAAGGAGAAGTCAGGACAAAAGAGCTGGACAGACAATTCCCTCAAATCTTTCTTTCTAAACAATTTTTTTCTCTCCAGAACTTTCAGAAGTAGGCTTCCCAAACTAGGAAGAAATGTTAATCCGAAGGCTACTAGCTATCAATCTTTTTAGAAATAAATTCTTCTACAACTAAGTATCAGATGTTAATAAAGTTAAATTAAGTGCTGGCCTATCACTGATTTTTTGATGAAAACAATTCAAAAATACTTTTCAAAAGATGAAAATTTGCAAATGGGCCTAAGATTCTAAACTGGAAGAAGTTGAATATCAGTGTTTTGAGTCTCATGTAAAACAAAGCATTTCACACAACTACTTATGCATTCATTCAGTGAATCACGAGTTAGCAATATCCAACACCACAGAGTATATTCTTTGGTTCTTTAACCAAATTGCTCAAAGACTATCAACTATCTATTAATAAAACATTCTATTTATTGATATGATAAACACAGTATTAAATGTAACTTACCCTGATTCTCTTAAGCCAATCAATTTCGTTATTAAGAAGAACTTCAGCATTGGGTATGTTAATACTACTATTGTAGGCATAATTAAGAAGGTGCCTTAAAAGAGTAAAGTAGTCGCCTGAATGTTTAGCTCTCTCTCTGGCTGTGCTCTGAAACAATAAAGTTGAATAATATTAATTTACAAGTCCATCCTTGGAATCCACTTTTTAAAAACCCAGAGTTAACTAGAGTAGATGACTAAGATAGTATGGGCAATTACTAATATTTATTAAGTAAATATAGACTGCTCTGACTTTAACATAAGCTAGAACCATCAATTCTTGACTATTCCTGGTGTAAGAATGAATCACAATGATAAGCATATTTTTAAAATGTCTCACCCCCAAAACGGTGAAGAGCAGAGTAATGAAGAAAAGTAGAGGCCTGTGTCCCATGCAACATCTGGTGCACATTAAAAAGAACTGCTCCTGTGCCACCTGGCGAACAGTTCTGAAATAAAAATTTTTCACATTCAATATATTATCTTCATGAAAAAAAGGAAGAAAAAAAAAAAAACTTCCAACACTTGTCTCTTGGGACGGGGGACGGTGTTAAGGGGTTGGTAAATTCAAAGTAAAAATACAAGAATATGTAACACCCCTTTAAGCAGCAACATTTCATAGATGAACTTAGGCTCTGTGTCAAGAACTAAAATGTCAAAATGTCACTGAAGGAGTTTGAGGGATACCCTCTCACACCCTCTCTTGGAACAGGCTGGAAATGTTCCTCTAGATACAAGAATTGTATGGTAAGTCTTATGCATCTTCTGGGCATTCCACAGAATTTTTATCTCAAAGCATATTCCCCAGATCAGCAGCATCTGAGAACTTGCTATGTGGTTTCTCAGGTCCCAGCAACCCGTGTTTTAATAAACCCTTCAGGTGACTCTAACATGTGCTAAAGACTGAGGACAACTGTATTACACAACATTCTATGGATCACTCATGGGAAAAACTTCTCTGGTCCCAGTACTGGGAATTTTACCTAAGCATCATGGACCTCTTAAAAAATATGTATCCTATACAGTTATCACTAGAATAAATGCTTCAAGAGGGCAAAGACATCATTCATTCAGTTTACTTCTGTGCCTCCAAAATGAAGAATCCTTCTGGCATGTAACAGGTGCTAACAACTGGTTACCAGATGTATAAGTACCGTTGGTTTACAAGATGGAGGTCTGTCTCCATTAGATAGTAAGCTCTTTCAGGGCAAGGCCTTGCTTCATTGTTACATGAGTTCCTGGCACCTAAAGCAACTTCTGACATATGGAAGATGCTCAAAAACTATCTCCTGACAAAACATTGGTGTATTTCAGACATTACAAACTACATTTTGAGAATAACTATGTTTCTGTCAACGTGCTAGCTGATAGACAGCTTAGAACCAATTTTTTAATTCAATATAAGAAGCTGAAAGTATACATTCTGTGTACTAACCTCCCTCATGGATATTTTTTAGGTTTCTGAACTCGTACATGGTCCTATAAACCTGAGGGACCTTTAGAAGCTTTGTCGGTTGAGTCTGGTGAAACTCAAATAAATCAACACCAAGCGTACCTAGTTTTGGGGGTAGAGGGTCCGTAACTTTTACAAAGATAAATGTCATTCATGCTGTCCCAGCTTATTTATTTATCTTTTTTGAAGTTAGGTATGCAGCCCAAAGAGCATGAGGGTCTATAAAGAGTTGATGCTTGCCAGTTCCTAATGAATCCTCCCTCACACATGCAGACTTCAGTAACTCGTCAAAAGAAACATGTCTTTAGCAGGATTTTTAAATAAAATCTGGTTGTCTGTATCCTCACAATTTGCTCAATCTGATTATTTCTCATTTCTACTATTGCTGTACTTCCACTCTCTCATCTTTTATTTGGACTAATGAAGTAGTTCAAGTGAGTTTCCTTCCACTCTGTAACTTATTCTCAACAAAGCAACCAGAGTAAACTTAAATGTTAACCCAGAGTACATCATTCCTCTGCTCAGAACCCTCCAATATGGGCCTTCCCTCATGGTCCAGGGGTTAAGACTCTGTGCTCCCAATGCAGGAGGTACAGGTTTTAATCTCTAGTCAGGGAACTAAGATCCCA
Source organism: Muntiacus reevesi (assembly GCF_963930625.1). NCBI lineage: Eukaryota > Metazoa > Chordata > Mammalia > Artiodactyla > Cervidae > Muntiacus > Muntiacus reevesi. The sequence continues at coordinate 39,679,809 of NC_089271.1, read as the reverse complement.
CATGCCCAGCAGAGTGGCCAAAAAAAAACAACAAAACAAAACAAAAAAACAAAAAAACCCCCACCCAACCCAAATGGAAAACAAACCCTCCAATGGATACCCATCTCACTTAGGGTAAAAGTTAATGTCTTTACAATGATCTATAAAATCCTCACAAGCTGCTTGCTGCCTCTCTGGCCTCACCTCCTACGACTCCCCTGTCTCTGCTGTTCCAGTAATCCTCATCTCCTCCATATTGTTCCTGCCTTGGGATATTTGCATCTGTTGTTTCTTTCTGCTTAAAGCACACTTTCCCCAAGGCAATAGGGGGAGGGATAAACATGGAATTTGGGATTAACAGACTACTATATACACATATATAAAGGACCTACTATATAGCACAGGAAATTATATTCACTATCTTGTAATAACCTATGATGGAAAAGAATCTGAAAATATATATATATAACTCAATCACTTTGCTGTACACCTAAAAAAACTGTAAAGCAGCTATACCTTAATTAAAAAGCAAACATTAAAAAATATATATATTTGGTCACATAACCAAAATATATTTTTCACATAAAACATAAAATAAAATTTTAAATAAGATATGATGGAGGTGTTAGCTAACCTAAGGCTATGGTGGTAACCATACTGCAAGATATGAGTGTATCAAACCAACAACACTTTGTACACCTTAAACTTACACAGTTATGTTGACTACATCTCAATAAAGTTGAACAAAATAAAAAAATACAATTCAAAATGAAAAACAAAACACAAAAAAATCCCACTCAAAAATCCAACACACTTCCTCCAAAGATCTCTATGTCACTCTTTTCAGAGCTTTGTTTAAAAGGTCTCCTTCTCAGGGAAGTCTTCTCTGACTATCCTACATAAAACTGAACTCCACTGACCACCCCCCCATCCCTAATTCCTGCATTCTCTCAATAGCATTTATTATTATAACATACTATATATTTTCCCATGTCTTCCCTCCCCACTCCTCACCTCCCTTTTAGTACAGACTCCAAGAAGGTTGATGTTTTGCCTGTTTTATTTACTGCTATATCCCCAGTAGCTAAGTTACATATGACAGTAATAATGATTAGAGCTCAAGTTTAAAAAGTTACCTTATAAAGGGCAAGATTAGATTGACATAAGAGGATGGAAAACTGACATTTTCTACAAATTTGATTGACTTGCACAAAAAGAAGCCCAAAGCACAATCAAGTCATTGATTAAATGCTCTTTTTTTTTTATTAGATGCTCTTAAAATGAAAAGCTAGGATTTTATAATTGGCCTTTATTCTTGGTGTACAATGTAAAAGTTATTACCATAACCACACCTTGTGAATTTCATGAGTTAACAACGTCACTAAAAAAACACTTGCTTTCTAGGTATGCAAGAAAGGAAGCCAATGTCCTATTTATTTAAATCCTGTAAACCACGTTTTTAAAATGGACTAAAATACATACCTCTTAGGTGAAACTAAATTCTGGAATTATAGAAAAAGTAATTTTACTTTTGAGAATAATGTTGGCATTGTGTAGACAAAACCAAACAAATTCAGGTCTAGGCAAAAAACACAGTTTAATAAAAATTTCCTCAATATTAATGTTCTATAGAGACAATAAACATTTGATTTCCGGGACAAATTTTGCCAACATAAATTAATTCATTTCTGCTTCAAAAATTAAGATCAAATCTCTTACAATTAAAAAGATACTTACTTGCTGTGACAGTGCAATAGTAAATCAATAATGAATGTCTGCCAAGCCTTTTCTTTACTAAGAGTATCTAAGGCTGTTGGAATCAAGGCAAAACATAATGTCATCACTTCCATTGCTTCACAGCAAACCTGTTCATCCTCCAAATCTGGCTCATTGCCTGCATTGGTCTGTAAAATTATAGTCAGGGACAAATTATCTAGAGATCCATTTAAGAAAAATCTCATACAACTTCAAGTTAGTGCTTAATACATACCTACTCACTTAAACCACTTGGCCTGAGCCTCTTTCCCTACAACTCCGAAGGCCCCTTTGGAATAGTCCAGAAATGACTCCAGAGGATGAAGTCTAATGCCATTCTTCTGCTACATTCCAAGGAGGGCTGCGGAAGCACACCGAGCATACTGCCTGCTTCTCTGCCCTTCCAGCTCCCAGAGACCTTCTGAGTTGTGTACTTCTGCACCAACAACTGTTCCTTCCTCAAGAATCATTCTGGCACTGCAGACAGACTACTCAACTGACTAGTTCCATCATGTAGCTTGCCTACAGCACTATTTTATTCAAACACAATGGTCTTAGACCACTGTTCAGGAAGGATTTGAAGGTTTTATAAACTAAAATATGCTTCAGTAGGTAGCTAATAAATTCTAACCTGAATTTATCAATAAGCAGTGTTTCTAGTACATGCTGGCAAAAGAACAGGCATTCAAATATTAGCTAAATGAATAAACAACACCACACCAGACATACTATAGGACATAAAAACATATCCCAGGCAAATCAGGGTTATGTTGGTCATAAAAGGGAAGCTCCTACAATTTAATTTCCTCTTCTATAAAAGCAGCAGCGGTTATCAAGGGCAGGTATACATAACAGAAAGTCAAGAGTCAGTCTCTCTTCTTTAAATGACTTGATTAATCTAATGGGAGATCAAGGATGATACCTAACTGGTGGATATTCTTAACTGCTTTAAAAGAATCAAAAATACTTAAATGCCATGGTATCCCAACTGACAGTCACCTAAACTAAAATTTACACAAGACAAAAAGATAATGAAAGAAGAATAAAGAGAATAGGAGGAAGCAAATTCAGTATGAAACAATTATATCTGATCATAGTGAGAAGTAAGATAGTTTAAGAAAAAGCCTTGTGGCACAAATCTGAAGTAGTTTATTTTCAAAGTAAAATTTTACTATATTCTCACCTTAACTATAGCTACCAGTTTACTTTCAACCATTAAAATGCAACTGGTTTTACTTTTAAAAATGGCAAATATAATAATTCAGCTTCATGCACAATTAAACAGCATTTACTTTAAAGTATTATATTTCTGCGGTAATTCTTACCTTCTCATAAATTTTAGTGATTTCTTCATTTGGGCTAAATACTAGCTGTAATGCCCCACATCCTGATGCCCAGATGATTTTTTGGATAGCTCTAATTACACAAATATCAGGCATGTATCTTGAAGCCTGCAAGACAATGAGTAATTAGAACAGTGGATAAAGCATTGGAATGAAAAAAATCCCTTGAAAAGCAAAAATCCTTCTCTGTAAAGGAAACGGAAATGGCTATGAAGCAGTACCACTGACTTTAGGTTCCCACATTGCCTTTGTTCCATTATTTCGTTTAACAGCAATACCATGAAGTCTGCTCTCCAAGTTATTATCTGGCTCTATACTACTTTCAGAAGAATCTGAAAAACACTACAGACATGACCTAACCTTTCCACTCCTAGTTTTTTTATCCAGGAGAAATAAAAACTTACATCCACGCAATCACTTGTACAGAATGTTCACAGGAGCTTTATTTAGAGCTGAGAAAGAGAAACAATCCAAATGTCTTTTGCCAAGTATGCGGATAAACACAAGGTGGAATATTCATAATGGGATATAATACTCAGCAATAAAAAGGAATAGACTAAAGGTCCACACCACACAGATAATGCTCAAAGCCATTATTCTGCGTGAAAGAAGCTAGACATAAAAGAACACAAACTGTAAGATTCCACTTGTGTAAAATTCTAGAAAGTGAAAACTACTATACAGTAAGAAAAGATGAGTGGTTATCTGAGGCCAGAGGAAGAAGCAACTGCAAAAGGGCATACAGAAAGAGGGACAGAGATGTTCTGTGTCTTGACTACAGTGGAGGTGTGACACAAACATGTATTTGTTAGATTTTACTGAAGTATATACTTTAAAAGGATGCTATTCATTGTATATCACGTATTATGTGTTCAGCTGCTCAGTTGTGGCCAACTCTTTGCGACCCCATGGACTGTAGCCAACCAGGCTCCTCTATCCCTGGGATTTCCCAGACAAGAACACTGGAGTGGGTTGCCATTTCCTGCTCCAGGGGATCTTCCCAGCCTCGGGATCGAATCCACATCTCTTACATCTCCTGCATTTGCAGGTGGATTTTTTTTTTTTTTAAACCACTGAGCCACCTGGTAAGGTGATTAAAACCAAAAAGTACTAATATTAACATTAGATACAATTCATGTTAAGGGGACTTTATCTGGACTGACTTGGTGATTAGAGTGAGTGGGTCTAGGAAAAGGAAGCCCCCAAATGTGATAAGGGTTATTTCTACATTAACAGAGGATCAAAAATGAAAGAAATGAACCTTCTGGAATTTGAAAGCCTTACAAGTTTAATACTAACCTCATCAGATATTTGCTGAGCAAGACGAATTGACACATTTCTAAGCATGCATTCAGATGATGGATTGGGAATGCTCTGAAGGGCACTTTGTAGCACCACTGCTTGATCATGAGTCACTTGGTTGACCTGAAAAAAGTCAAACATTTTAATACTATGTACATAGCCAGATCCAATCATTTGCCCCTCATTCATCCCCACCCCCCTCCCCCTCGGATGACGTGCCTTCTGTAAATACACTGTAGAACCTGTGTGGCTTACACAAAAAGTTCTTTGCATTACCAACAATGTGGGCTTTCTCTTTACCTTGTGCAGTGGAGGGCCACATATCCCTCTGCAAATCCCTTTTAGATCAATCTGACTTGTGTCTCTACAGCTGCATTCAGCATAACTTGTAGAGGTGAGTGAATGATAAACCAAACTGACTCATTCCAATTCTATCTAGAAACTCAGTAAAGTACTCCACATGCATGCTCCTGGGCAGAGCCTGCTCCCCATTCACCTGGTCATCAAATTCTTCTTAGAAAAGGAGAAAAACTAAGGAATATCAGTAACAGAATAGAAGCATTAATGTATAAAAGGCACTAGAGCATCACACTTAAGTTCATAAAGAAAAAATGTTACTTTAAAGTCATTAGCCAGGCAATTCTGTTTTACAAGTTTTATCTCCTCTTTATGCTCCAAGTATTTCTACAACAGTATTTAAGACAACTCTATGTTACTAATTTTGCCTTTAGTGTCCTGCTGACTGTGAGCTCCTTGAGATTAAAGGCTATTATGTACCTTCATATCCACAGTAGCACATTTTCTGAATAAAAGCGAAAAGTGAAAGAGGGAAGCATTTATATTTTCTGTTTACCTCATTAACAAGCTCCTGTGTCAGAGATTACAATAAAAATTTGTTTTTATCTTAAGAAGAATATCACTGTTTAAAAATCCTAGTAAATATACTACTTTTAATACAGAACAATTTAAGACTTAGGCCACTTTTTTTCATTATCCTTTTTAATGAAAATTTCTAATATATATGACAATGGAGAGAATAGTATTACCCACTGTGCTGCTTTAACAATTATGAACAAAAGGACCAAAATTATCTTGGCTAACCACTCCTGCTCACTTTCCATCCTCTCCCTACCCCAGGATTATTTTGAAGCAAATCCTAAATACTATAATTTTATTTGTAAATGACAATTGTTTTTGAGAGGGTTCTTTCTTTTAAACATAATCATAAGTATCATCATCACACCTAAAATAATTACGTTATTACCTCAATTACATGTGATTATTATAACATCACATATATAATCAATATTCTAATCTCCCTAAGACCTAAGCCATTCCTAAAACAGAAAATTTGTATTCCTGAACCTTGTATCTTCTATTGCTAACTTAGAAAACTATCACTTATGAGGCATGTAAAAGAACTCAAATACATAGTTTTGACTTCTCATAACAGACATTGAATTCTGGCATGTCTTGAGAACCTTTGCTAAAATGGATCAAGGATGCCATCAAGACGACAACAGTCAAAATGAGATCAGAACTGGAGGTTAAGCCTGTTAAGGTGGGAAGAGGTGCTGGCAACAGGGTAAATCAGTTACAGGTGACCCCTGAGCAGCATGTGTGTTAAGACAGACATTCCATGCAGTCGAAAATCTGCACATAGCTTTACAGTTGGCCCTGGGTATCTGTTGTTCCAATCAATTTAGGATGGTGTAGTACTGCAGTGCTTATTGAAAAATCCATGTATAAGTAGACTCGAGCAGTTCAAACCTGTGTTGTACATGGGTCAACTGTACATCTTTTTTATTAACACCTGTGTCTATATGAGGTAGTAAAAGATTCATGTGGAATTTTTAATAGGTTTAAAATAATTGAAAGAGTGACTTCCCTGGTGGTCCAGTGGTCAGGACTCTGCGTTTTCACTGTTGAGAGTACAGGCTCATTCTCTAGTTGGGAAACTAAGATACCACAAGCTGCTCAGCAAGGCCAAAATAAATAAAATAATTGAAAGACTATCTGGGGTTTCTAGTGGTTCCATACCAACTTTAGGATTATTTGTTCTAGTTCTGTGAAGAATGTCACAAGTATTTTGATAGCAATTGCATTAAATCTGTAGATTGCTTTGGGTATGAACATTTTAACAATATTAATTCTTCCACTCCATGAACACAGCAAAACTTTCCATTTCTTCATATTGTATTACAACTTCCTTTTATCAATGTCTTATAATCTTCAGACTATAGGTCTTTGATTTCCTCGGTTAAATTTATTGCTACATATTTTTTTTCATGTGACTCCTTTCTTGATTTCTCTGATAAGTTTATTATTAGCATATAGAAACACAACAGATTTCTGTATATCAATCTTGATTCTTACAACTTTACTGAATTCACTTTTTCTACTATTTTTTTTTGGTGGAGCCTTTAGGGTTTTCTAAAAATTGTATCATGTCATCTGCAAACAGGGATCGGGATCCAACAATTCCAGTCCTGGGTATATACTTGAAGAAAATGAAAACCCTAATTTGGACAGACACATGCACCTTAATGTTCATTAACAGCATTATTCACAATTACCAAGATATGAAAGAAAGCAACCTAAGTGTCCATCAACAGATGAATGGATAAAGAAGACGTGGCGTGTGCGTAGTGTATGGAATATATTACTCAGCCATAAAAAGAATGGAAAGGTTTGCCATTTGTGACTACATGGACGATCATGAGGGTATTATGCTAATAGAATAAGTTAGAGAAAGACAAATATATTTTTATGTATATGTGGAACCTGAAAGATAAAACAAACAAGTATAGCTAAACAGAAACAGAACCACAGATACAGAAAACAAACTAGGGGTAACCAGAGTGGAAAGGGGTAGGTTGGAGAAGGGCAAAAAAGGTAAAGAGGATAAGAGGTACAAACTACTATGTATAAAGTAAGTGAGTTATAAGGATGGAAGGTAGAGCACAGGGAATATAGCCAATATTTTATAACTACATGAAGTATGGTCTATAAAAACATCAAACCACTATGCTGCACACCTGAAACTAACATAACATTGTAGTCAACTACATGTCAATAAACATTAATTGAAAGTCAACAGGACTTAAGGGGGCCGGGAAGAACTCTCTGCTCAGAGTACAGTCAGTGAAATCATTTTTAATTTTAATACAAATATAATTTAATAGAAGGAAACCAATAAAATGAGGTACTACTGGAAAGGAACTGAAAGCATTTTGAATCAACTCTGAACTCTATACTTAAGAGTTACTAAGTTTAACTTTAAAAACTGCCATCTGTTATTATAAAAAGATTTTTAAAAAGTCTGTATTACCGATGCCATGGGATTCACGCCTTCCACACCTGGCTGACAAGCTTCTGCCACGGCGCGAACGTGACCATAGCCAATGGCAGTTAGCAACAGCTTGGCTATTTTAAGAGCATTGAGGTAGGCACCCCTTCGAGTTTCCATATCTGCATTTGGTAAGAAGTTATTTCTGGTTAGCATGCTCAAGACAAGGGGGAGGCCACCACTTTTCAAGAAGTGAAATTGAAAATCAGAGGAATCATCAGCCAGAGGTGCACCAGCAGGCATTAACAAGGCATAGACTACCTGGAAAAAAGAAAAACTGTATTAGAAGATTTTAAAAAGACAACTTATTTGCCTCATCATCATTAGTTTAAAATTTTCCTGTATTTTTAAATTCTTTCAAAAATACTTCACAAGTATTCCAATGTTCTTCACACTATCACATAAAAGGTCAAATTTAAAGAATATGGGATAAATTCAAAAAGTAAAAACAAACCTCTGTTAGGTATAGTACTTGTGAGGCTGAAGGACCAAAGAAAAGTGAGTCAAGAGATGGACTAAGGCTGCTGTCTCCAAGTTTGGCATGGTCTAAACAAATAGCTCTTAATTTTTCTATTGTTGTGCTGTCTGTAAGAAAAAAAAAAAGACATAGTCTAAAATAAAACAATAATTCATGCATTCATATTTCATTTTGGACATTCTGAAGACTACTTTAGTATGGAAGAGAAATCAGTTGAGTTATAGACTCAAACTTCACAAGACATAACCAGATCTGCACTGATTTAAAGCAAAGAAAAAGTCACAATCAATCAGGGCTCTTTTATCATTCAACACAGATATGAAGGAAGCAGTCTCCTCCTACTCAGAGATCTGAAATCAACATGTCTTCCTCAGACACTAGAGGCTGAAAATGGAGAAGGAAATGACAACCCTCGCCAATATTTTTGCCTAGGAAATCCTATGGACAGAGGAGCCTGCCAGGCTACAATCCATGGAGTCACAAAGAGTGGGACACAACTGAGTGACTGAGCACACAGCAACGGAGACTAAAAAATACAACATACTTCAAAAGGAAGTAGTTCTTACTGAAAATAACAAAATGAAAGTATGACAAGCTCTCCCTTTCCAACTTCTCTAATTTTTGCCTCCATGACACCATGTATTAACTGGTTTGTTACAATGCAAGAAACTTAGTGGTACCATTAGTAACTGTACCTTAAAAAGTAAACATTAAAAAAAAAAAAAGAAAAAGGAATAGTATCTCAAAGTAAAAAGATTTTTTTTAATAATATTAAAAGATGCACTTCATTTAAGTCACAGTGAAAAGATACAGTAGAAAAGAGAAAGAATCCTATTATTAGCTATCAAATACTCAAACTTACTTCAGAAACTAATAATGAAAAAATTTGCAAGGTAAATGACCTATGATTTAAATACACTTGGATAAATAAGATTTTCTTTTTTTAGTAAAAGATTTTTTTCTTGAAGAGTAAAGATAACTGAAAATTACTATAATTTCCATAGGCTAAGCTAACTCTTAGTGGCCCAGAAATATCTTATTAAAAAAATTCAAATTAGTGTTGAAATATGTTGGTTTTCCCTATTCTGAAGGGGGAGTAACATGTACCTAAATGAAATATTGTTTTAATAATATAACATTTGTGAATATTTTCTCCTGTCATTAAATATTCACCCCTACATCATTTTTAATGATTAAAATGATACGTCATTTTAACCAGTATACTAGTTTAATATCTAACAATGGTTATTTTAGGTTTTCTCAAAAAACGTTTGTTAGACAATAAAGATCCAAATTATTCTCTACAAAGAAACCAATTCACACACTATATCTGAAAATATCTTGCTTAGTTTTGTAAGTATTCTGAGTGAAGGGCAAAGGGAATAGGAGAAAAGAAACAAGAACTATAAGAAAAGGATGCATTGAGTTTTAAGTAAATCATTTAATGTTGGATTATAGTTTATTCATTTGCGGGATCTGAACCAAATCACTAGTGGCCATTTCACCTTTAGCATCTATGAACCTAAATAACTTTAGGTCCTCGATTATGTACATGATCATTTAACAAAATATGGAAAATAAAGAGTAAAATTTAAACTGCCCATAATGCTGGATTTTAGTTTATTTCTTTCTTTGGAAGAGATACCTAAGCCTAATTAATTATATGATATAGCAGCATGCTATTAAAAAGTCTAGAAAATGATGAGCAGTAACACATGGGTTAAGAGTACAAACTTTAGAGCCCAACTGCATGCATTATTTTAGAACTTCCTCTAAGCTGTGTGTCTCTGGCCAAAAGCAGCAGCAGCAGCAACAACAACAAAAAAAATCACCCTGTGCCTCAATTTCCCCATCTTTAAAATACAAATAAAAATAATTCCCTCCATAGGAATGTTGTGAGGTTAAGTAACTTAACAAGTGTGAAGATATCAGTTAGACCAAACTCCTGGGAAAAAGAAAGCCCTGAAGAGGAAAAGCAACTCCTCTGTTGGTAAAGCAACATACATTTTAACTTCTCTGTATCAGGCAAGACCCTGGTTTCCTGATGTGCTTAAGGGTCACAAGAACTCTTGAGGAGTTTACCTACAGAGGACTGTGTAAGTTCTAAGATTTAACAGCAAATTATAATGGAGGCACTTGAGTTTAGGCAAAGATTCAGAATAAACAGAAGTCAATTACTAGGAAAAAGCTTCTAATTCCACCTTGGTTTTGTTCCTCCTTTTAAAATATGTGCAAGTGTACACAAACACTAAATGACTCCTCAAATGTTATAAACAGAATTTACAACTACTTCCTCTTCTTTGAGCTCCTGCTTCCTTTCTTAAAGAATGTGTTCGTGCACAGCCCATGTGTGTAACAACCACAGTGACAAAGACCAGGTTGACACTTGCTGAATACTGATTAAATACCAGTCACCAGGCTAGGGTTTTCCATACATGATCCCATTTAATCCATACAATTCTATGAAATAGTTATTACTGGTCCAGTTTTATAGATAAGGAAGCTCTGAAAAACTAAGAAAACTTATGTCTAAGGCCATGGAATAGCAACTTGAAGAAGCAGGATCTGAACTCAAGTTCATTTGAGTCCAAAGCCTACGATTTGTCTACTGTCGTACAACCATTACTGGCATTTTCAAAGCTGGCTATTTCAAATTAAGGTATGATACTTGGATTATATAAAATATGATAAAAGCACCCTCTTAAGTTTTCTGCTTGAGCTGCCTGGCAAGAGCTCCCTCTCACCATCTGGTGGCAGTATGCTCCAATCACAAGATCAGGGATTATGAGATGGCCTTTTCAAATGTTAAAGGTGAATTTGCATACATAAAGCAACAACTCTTACTCGAATACTAGGTAAGTAAAATAAATTCTAAGCAATACAACGGATAAAGATCAAATTAAATCAAGTCATTAAGAAAAGCTTTATTTAAGAATCTAATTAACATCTGAATTGATTCTACACCATATGACTCAGGAAATGAGATGGGGTGAGAAAGGTCAACATGGTGTCTACTTTAGAAAAAGAAGATAATGGAAACATAAGACAGTTTTAAAAATTATCTAGGCCAACTACTGAACTGCATTTATCAGCAACAAACTTCACTAAAATGAGAATAAAATAAAATACATAAACTCAAAAAGAATAAAGACACTGAAAGGAGTGGAAAAAATGTTAGAGATGTCGACTAATTATTGAAGGTGTAGAGGGGATGGAAGATATTAATAGCTGGCTTAACTGAACCCAAGAAGTGCTTTTTGGGGAGAAAGAAAAAGGTCACCTATAAATCAGCACCCCACCAAATTCTAGGAAAGTTAAGGATATGAAAGCAAAACATACTTGAGCAGATACAGATGAATTAAAGACTTTAAAAACAGAGTGACTCAAGTCTGCAAAAGAAGCCACTTTCTACTCTATTTCCCCCCCTAATAGACTGATAAAGCTGGGAAGCAGATGTCTCACTAACAGAGAATAGAGACAGATATGGAATGCAGGAAAACTAAGAGGCAGGATTAGTCAGTATGTGTCCATGTTTGTTTTCTGATATAAATGTGTGTGTGTTTAAGTGTGTATTACTTCCTCAGTTCAAAGAAAAGGCCTAGGTGACAAGAACACCCCAATAGTAACGAGCACAATTTAGCTGTTGGATTCTGGTTTCTACCAGAGTACCCTCCCCCTTGCTAAAAGGAGAAATGCCTGTTTCTAGGGCTGGAATAGAGACTGCGCTACACGAACTTTAAATATCTTGTGCCAGAAAGTAAAAAGTACTGGAAAGATGATAAAACTATATCTAAACTACATCTAAAAAAGCATTGGGTTCATATAAAAAACATAGTGCGTACATCCACTGACCATAACTGGGACAACTGAGCATCAACATAAATAATGATTGTAATGGCTATAATGGATAAGGTGGTTAGATAGCATCACCGACTCAATGGACATGAACTTGAGCAAACCCTGGGCGACAGTGGAGGACAGGGAAGCCTGGAGCGCCTGCAGTCCATGGGGTCACAGAGAGTCCGACACGACTCAGCAACTGAGCAACAACAACGTAATGGCTATAACCCAATGGATAAAATAAGAATCTATGAGTAAATAGTGATCACACGTTAATTTACAGGGGAGAAGCAAGGCTCTACTTTATCGTTCTTGGAGTTCTTGAATTGTACTTGCAACTTTTCTGTAAAGGAGTAAATGTTTCCAATAAGTTTTTTTAAACATTTTTTTAAAAGTTGTATAGAATTGAATGATCTGGTTCAATTCTTTCCACCAACTCTTATTTTCAGCTCATAACTTTGTAGAATGTTAGGTTTTAGACGAAAACATCTATTAGAGCACAAACACTGAAATGTGTTCATGAAAAACAAAATCCTATGGAAAGGATACCTTGGAGGAAGGTCTTAAAATTTTAACACTAGAATACCTGGGGTCAAGAAGTTAACAGAAGAGCTAGAAAAAGTTCAGGATGCCACCACAAAGTCGAACTACTAATCAAATATGAATGTTATATATTCAGATTAGTATACTTTGGAAACAAACAAACCAAACCACCTCCCATGTACCCCCCTTCTGAAATAAATGCACGAAGGTTATCAGCATGATAACAGAGTCCCTCAAAAAAGGTTCAAGACATAGGAGCTGATGAACAGAAATCTACCATAGGAAGGCTGAAGAAAGAAGTCCCAAAATGGTAACTGCATAACAAACAGCAACCAGATGAGAGGAGGCAGAAGAAAAATTCCAGAACAACAGTGGAGCCGACATATTATATAATACCCATGATAATGGAAAATTATTTTGAGAGATTATTAGAGAATACGTGGGAAGAATTAGTTATAGGTGTACAGAAAATCAAGAAAATGAAAAGGGAAAATTATTAAGCCCCGAAAAAAAAAAGCTGCCATTAATCTAGCAAACTATTTTTCACACACTCTTGAACAAGCAAATGCTGAATATGATTTTAAGAAAATATTGGAGGAGGGACTTCCCTACAGGGCCAGTGGTTAAGACTCTGCCCTTTCACTGCAGGGGGCTTAGGTTAGATCAGGGAACTAAGATCCTGAATGCCATGTGGTGCAGACAAAAAAAGGAAAAAGAAAAAATTGGAAGAATGTGGAAGTAAGTTTACATTTACACAACGGAAAACCAGTAGGTATGTAAAACTGACAGTTGTATGAGGGTATTATTTACAGATAATACAAACACAGATAATAAAAGCTAACAAATTGAAAATGGTTGTTTCCCAGGAATAAAACAGAAACAATGCTATAGATGACACATGATCCAAAACACAGTCCGAGGGTCAGAAAATGTTTTCTGTAAAGGGCCAGATAGTAAATATTTAAGGCTTTGCAGGCCATATGGTTTCTCCCATAACTGCTGCTATGCTATGACAAAAGCAGTTACAGACAGCATGTACATGAATGAGCATAGCTTATACACCAATAAAACTTTGTTTATGGATATAAAAATTGAAATGTCAATATAATTTTCGTAAGTCACAAAATATTCTTTTTTATTTTTTTCTATAGCATTAGAAAATGTAAAAACCCTCCTTAACTCTTGGACTGTTCAAAAAGCAGGCAGTGGGCTGGATTTGGCCAGTGAGCTATAGTTTGCCAACTCCCATTATTTTCCATCTAGGAACATAATTTGTTAACAAACCCATTCCTGTCTAACATGTACTTTATCAACACTATAATTATTTAAGAAGGAAATTCTTACCTGGTGGCATAAGTTTCATAAGTACTCTTGCTCCATCTCTAAGAGGTGGCATATTTAAGCTGCTACCCAAGTCTGCAACTTGCCAAAGGAAGGAGATGTATCTGGGATTCAGTGACATTATCTAGAATACAAAATACACAAAATGTTTATCTGTAAATTACACCTCCACAAAGGAAGTTCCCAAATAAATGTTTGTTAATCTCCATACTGTTGCTTCTGTCATTTTTATCCTGAAACGGTTGGCCTACACCATCTTCTTACCTTTAGAAACCCTTCATAATGTAGACTGATTATATTATCCGAGCCACCTCTAGTACTTTGTGCCTGACAGCTTTTTTACTATTTTGTTAAAACTATTCCCATTATTTATACAAGTCAGATTCTGTACAAACAGCTGCCATGCCCCACTAACAGTTAAATTCCTAATCCAACTGATAGAGAGCACCAACTCTTCCGACACTAGAATGGCTGGTATTATTGTAGCCATTAAAATGTTTGTGGGGAGGTAAGGGAGGGAGACGTTACCTTCTTTAGAAACAAAAATACATTACTGTCGATCTGAGAAAGACTGCGGGTATTTTCCTACAGAAACAGTTCTGAAGAATTCACTTTTTGTGACACAAATACAAAATACGGTGCTATTTTTCTCAGTGAACTTACAAGTTATAATTAAGTTGTATAATAGGCTAGTTTTATGTAAATATAATGACACTCTATCTATACAAAATGTGGTTTTTAGAATTTCAACCAAGTTACAGTCACCTTTCAAAGGGATCCATTTGAAAGTTGATGATTAACTGTACAGTTGATATTTTGCCACAATAAATTGTAAGCTCAAAAAAAGAACCCAACTATTCTATACACGTTCTTCTTAAATAATCCAGCATAACGCCTTGCATACAGTAGTTCAAAACTATCTACTCACCACCCCAGGCAAACAGCTTTCCACTTCTGGATTAGGACCATCACTGTAATGATTACCATGGTTTCCAGGAGACCCAGTTGAGGAATCAGAAGAGCTATCAGGGCTTGAAGGCATATTGGAACTGATCTGTGTAAGTTTGGCTGTAATTAGCTAAAAATGATATACTAAGTTAGTATCAAAGACAAGGAAAACTACACAAAACAGTAGTGATACACCAATCAAAACAAAAAACGACACACTATATTCTTAGAAATATAATTTATAACTACTGTCTAACCTAATCACTTAAACAGTTTTGTTTTTAGAAATCTTTTCCTCTGCTATATTGTAGGTACCAATATGCCTGTCTCAGTGTTATAGTAATTCAAACACCTAATACAGTCGCACATATAATGGATGCTCCATCAACATTTATTGATTAAAATGTTGACTACTAAACTGAGAGTCCCAGGCTTGATTTTCTTGAAAAATTTGGTAATTATACTTACCGACTTATCTTTTAAGTTTAATTGTCCGATCAACTTTCTATCATCTGCAGGATCTATCAGTTCACCACCCACAAAGAGCTCAATTTTTGTATGAGCTACATTGGCTTTGATACGATTGAGAATACATCGTCGTACTGAACCGATTGTATCATTTGTATGAGACCATACATCCAAGTCATCAACCTGTCTGCCTTGGTTTGGAAATCGAACTATAAAAGAGAGATGTTTACCACGGAAAGCTCTGGGGAAATAAAAAGGGAAAACATCATTGTATTCAACAGACTTTCAATTTTCTTGCTAAGAAAATAAAGCTAGGAATTTAAAATGGAATATTTTCTTACTAAACAAGAGAAAATGAGTTAAAGACATTATTATTTTTGTGTGCTGTGCTTAGTTGCTTAGTCATGTTGGACTCTTTTCAACCCAATGGACTGTAACGTGCCACGGGGATTCTCCAGGAAAGAATACTCAAGTGGGCTGCTATGCCCTCCTCCAGGGGATCTTCCCAACCCAGGCACTGAACCCAGGTCTCCCACGTTGCAGGAGGATTCTTTACCATCTGAGCCAACAGGGAAGCCCATATTTTTAGGATCTTAAAACAAGTATTTACTGCTCCTTTCAACTACAAAAAGTAATCTTCAAAACACAACAATCATAGTTGTTATTCTTGTACCTAGTTTGTAGGTATCTAGTTACAAGACATTATAACAGAGACATGAGTAATATTTCACTTATTTTTATGCTATAAAAGCCGATCAAAACTCATCCCCTCAATGATATGTATGTTGGCATATTATCTTCTGCAGGTAAGAAGCAAAAAAATAAACATATTCAAGGAGCAATTTAAATAATTTCATGGTCAAAAACAGAACTCCTAAATACTAATGGCTCATATTCAATAAATATTTCTAAATTATACACATTATTTGAAATTACTAAATGGTAAAATCTTAAGAGAAATATTAATAGACCCAAAGATGAGTGAATTAGCTAAGCAGAATTTTAAGAGGCATAAATTCCCAGTTACAAAATAAAAGAGTCACAGGACAGGTAGTAACTAGGCTTATCATGGTGATCGCTCTGTAATGAAATATTCAACCATTATGTTGTATACCAGGAATTAACATAGTATTGTAGGTCAATTATACCTCAAGATCAAATAAACTCATAGAAAAAGAGATCAGACTTATGATCAGCAGGCAGGGGGAAGGACAGAGAGCGAGGAATTGAGTAAAGGTGATTAAAAGGTATAAACTTCCAGTTATAACTAAGTACTAGAGATGTAGTGTTCAACATGATTAACATAATGCTGCTATATATGAAAGCTGTTAAGAGAATAAATCCTGACAGTTCTTGGCACAAAGGAAGAGTAATTTTTTTTCTTTTCTATATATATGAGATGATGTATGTTCACTAAACTTATTACAATCATATCATGATGTACTAAATTATTATAAACTTATAAAGGCTGTATGTCTATTATATCTCAATAAAATTGGGTGAAAAAAGAAATGTTAGTAATCATTTGAAAATATTTCTTACTATATTGGCTATCTGTCAAAGCAGCCTATTTTAAAAGTTCTTTTTAACTAACTCTGCAATCAGACTATACTATTATTTTCGAAAGTGGAAATGAATGGTGTCAAAACACCTCAACTGCAAAATATCCCTGGCAACATTTAATGGGCAATAAAGTCAATGGCAAAAACAAAAACAAAACACCAAACAACCTTCCCCCCACAGAATAAAAAGAAATCAGACTTAATTTGAATGCCCTAAACAAAAACCAATAAAAAACAGATCCAGAAAACAAAACAAAAATGATCTACTATTAAAAAAAGATTCTGTAAGATACAAACACTGTTCTTAAGCAAGATGGTAAACATTTTCAAAAATGAAAAAATTTCCTCTCCTTCTTCCTGTACATCACTTTTTAGAATCCAATGGCTAGGAGACTGTCAAATAATTAAGGAGCAGCACAGAAGATCAGTTACAAACCTTGACATAGGTAGAATTGTTCTTTCTTCATGATAATCACTGTCACATTCATTTATATATTCCCTTAATACAGTTAACACTCGAACCATTCGAACAGCTTCCTGTCTTGCACAATTAATACTGTCTTTGTCACCATCCAAAACACATAAAGTGTCATAGGAGGCTTTCAAACGATCAAAGCAAGACTGAATGAAGTCTTCATGGATAACCACCTACAAATAATGGGTCAAATAAAGACAGTTCGAGTTTTCTATAATTAAAGATGGGAACAATTAAGTTAAAGGTAGATTTCATTTAACCATAATCATATTTAACAAGAGGTTATACTGATAATAAAAACACTATGTTTGAAAATAGACTTGTGGTTGCCAAGGGGGGAGAGAGGTTAGGGGAAGGAAGGATTGGGATTAAAGATGTAAACTATTATATACGGAATGGATAAACAACAAGGCCCTACTGCATAGCACAGGGAAATACATTCAATATTCTGTGATAAACCATAATGGAAAAGAATATGAAAAAGACATATTGTATATATGTATAACTGAGTCACTTTGCTGCACAGCAGAAATTAACAAAACATTGTAAATTAACTCCACTTCAATAAAATAAAAACAACAACAAACACTCATTATGTTTTGTCAAAGAAAGCTAAGGTTATTTCTAAGTTAACAAGTATAAACTAGACACACAAAAACTGAATTTCAGGATGAGGTGTTAAAACTGAAAGAAATTCAGCTGAAATCTCCTACTATAATTATACTCAAAAAATAATCACTTCAAGATAATTTTCAAAACTAGACTCATTTAGACAGCATTTTGTATGAGAGAAATGTGGATTAAATATTTTAGGTATATTTTTATAGTATGAGTTAAAACAAAAATTTTCTAGTTAATTCTGAATTAAAGATAAAAATTCTCATTAACAAGAGTTCTTCAATCAGAATTCAAACTTATGAAAACTAATACATGTTAATCCTCACCTGATTGACCTGTAGCCTTGGACCAAGGTTTGTGTATATCTCTTTAAGGAGATCTATAGCTCGACTGGCAATATCATCATTGCTCTGAATCACCACCTAGATTCAAAAAGATTCAAGTGTAAGTATCTTTCAAGAAATATCTTAGTTGGCCATTTCCATTCAAACCATACCTTCAGTATTTTTAATACAGCATTCAAATATTTGAAAAGGAATATCGACTTGTAATAATCAAATAAAATTAAAGTGAGAAAACAGACCAAAACTGTAACAAAAGCAAAACTCAAGCCTTTGTATAAATCAAGTTAAGAAAGGAAGACACATTTCACTAAGAAGAAAATATGCTGTCATTAGTATCATTTACTCCTGCAATTCAACACCTTGGTAACCAAGCAGTGGGCTTCCCTGGTGCTGTGTTTAGTTGCTCAGTTGTGTCCAACTCTGTGACCCCATGGACTGTAGCCCACCAGGCTCCTCGGTCCATAGGGATTTTCCAGGCAAGAATACTGGAGAGGGATGCCATGCCCTTCTCCAGTGGATCCTCCCAATGCAGGGATTGAACCCAAGTCTCCTGCATTGCAGGCAGATTCTTTACCATCTGAGACACCAGGGCAGCCCAAGAACACTGGAGTGGGTAGCCTGTCCCTTCTCCAGGGGATCTTCCTAACCCAGGAATCGAACTGGGGTCTCCTGCATTGGCAGGTAAGCCACCAGGGAAGCCCCGCCTGCCAATGCAGGAGACGCAAGTTGGATCCCTGAGTCATAAAGATCCCCTGGAGAAGGAAATGCTAACCCACTCCAGTATTCTTACCTGCGAAATCCCATGGACAGAGGAGCCTAGAGGGCTAGGCTATGGTCCATGGGGTCGCAAAAGAGTTGGACACAATTCAGTGACTAAACAACAACCAAGTAGTGAGATATTAAAGAAGGAATTTAAATTAGGAAATCAAGGAAATCAAGATTACATGAAATACAGCTTAGCATAAAAGGCTACCCACCCCATTACTATAGATCTTTATCATCTAGTCATATCAGTGTTTTTCAAACTATGTATAGAACTCTACGAGTGATGAAGAATGTTAGGGATGAACCCTGTAATAGGCATGGGAGGGGGAAGGGAGTAAAGCACAGGGAGACTGAGTCACAAGAAAAAAACAACAACCAGGCTTTCTTTTCTCACTTCAACTAGTTTTACATTTTGAAGTGTTATGTAAACTTTGATTTTTAAAAATGGTTTCTGCTGTTTAAAAATGAAAACCACTTAAAGTGTGAATAATCAAATACTAAAATAAACCACTTAGTCTGCCTATGGTTTGCAGAAACACATTTCATATCCAGAAAACAATATAAACTGCTGCGAACAGGTCAGATTTTTAAAGATATTTAAAGACAGGAATAATAATTAGTAACTACAACATGGATGGAACCTGAGGGCATTATGCTAAGTGAAATAAGTCAGAGAGAAATACTGTATGATCTCACTTATATATGGAATCTAAAAATCAAAGAAACACAAACAAAAAATTGAACTCATAGATACAGAGAATAGATTGGTGTTTGCCAAATGAGTGAAGGGGCTCAAAGTAACATATAGCATGGTGCTATATTTAATAATACTGTACTGCATATTTGAAAGAGTGAATGCTAAGGCAATAAATTTTTCTTTTTGACCACGCCACACAGCTTGTGGGATCTTAGTTCCCTGCCCAGGGACTGAATCCAGGCCCTGGCAATGAAAGCAGAGCTCTAGCCACTGGACCACCAGGGAAGTCCCAAGTAAATCTTAAAAGTTCTCACTACGAGAAAAAAAAAACTCGTGACAATAGACTGTGATCATTCTGTAATATGTACACATCAAATCATTATGTTGTACACCTGTAACTAATATGGTGCTGTATGTCAATTATAACTCTACTAAAAAATATATATAATATTGCAAGTTAAAACAGTGCTGATAAAGTATACATTCATAAGCTTCTCTAAAGTCTTCTTTTCTGTCTGCTATATTAGTATTAAGTGCATAATAAGCTAAAATTAATACTGAAAAGAAACAGAGGTCTACATTAAATTAAGAAGGGGAAGAAAATAACTTTCATGGAGAGGCATGATTTCTATGGTTAGTGCACTTTCTTCTAAACACATCGGGGGCAGACAGATTCTAAGCCAAGAGAAAAGGAATACCAGTGGCAGAAGGACAGGGAGGTGGAGGGAGAGAGATATGAAAAAGTCCAATGACAAATGATATAGTAAGATAAAGATGAACTATCACTAGCTCCTAGGACAAGCAACAGAGCAGCATATATACATGCAATTTATACATAAAATTGTGATTTCTTACCTATTTGAAAAAACTATATTACATACAGTGTTTATCAAGTTCCTACTTCTCACTTACCCTCCAAAGGTAGTCTAATCCAATTAGTTCCAAATCATCCATCATATATGCTCTCCTTTTGGCTACCAGTTTTCCTTCCCGACAATTCACAGCTTTGAAGAATCGTTCAAAACATTTCATCCCATTTTCAGTCAATAAGGATGGATCAAGCTGAAGTACATTGCTTTCAAAGAAGTCCTTATTAATATCAGGATCCAAATCTGGTTCATCCCCCATCAACTTGGAATACCACTTAAAACAGGCTTCGCGATCACAAAGGTAAACTGCATTCTCTGCTAAGCATTTCCATATTTGTTTTGCCTGAGGAGCGCATAGCCACAGTTGGCCATCCTTTAATAAAAATCTTGAAAAACATAAAATTAACAATTAGATCTACATAATTTTGTATTCTGAAAGGCAATCTATTTGTATATATGGGAAATAACCCACTTATCACAACTATATTTTAACTACAGGTAAAAGGATGTCAGTTCTTATCAGCATCTTAAAATAATTCATTTCTTAATTTTTATCTATTACTAAAAAATACTAGGTATTCATTCAGCAAGCACGTATTAAGCATCTACAATGTGCCAAGAACTCTGCTACATCATTGGACCTAAACTAGGGAAAACAAAACAAAACAAAAACAAACCTTTGTTCTCTGTACACCTGAAAACACTGTAAATCAACTATATTTCAATAAAAACAAAAGGATATACAGTGGGAGAAAAAAAAAGATTTGTTCCCTGATTTGATCTCTGAAACCTGCCAACTTTCTAAGTATGTTTAACAGGTTATCTGAGTTTTAGCATTCTGCTTATATGGTATCACTGGAGAAAGAGGTATTCTATTATGTGACTTTCACAGATAAATCATAACACTGAAGAGTTAAAATTCCTTAAATTTTAACATCTGCTGATGATCTAACAGTCATCACTCAGCACTTGGCCACATTGAACTGAGTAACCTACATATGTCTTAAACTTTTTAATGTAAAAATTCAACAGGATGCTTATCAATTATTCGACGGCATTCTCAGGGGTCTTTCTAGTTTGAGGGCTATACGTTTAGTTAAAGACAATAAAGGTGAACTCTGTTTAACCTAGTTTCTTCAGTTAGCTTTCTTTTTCTTTTAGCATTCATCCACCCACCCTGTCTGCCGTATCTCTGAATGACAGAATGAACATCTCATTTTATTCTGAAAAACTTAACACAATTTTTAGCTAATCTAATAGTGCCTCTTTACCCAATTACAGAGTAAGGTGAATGTATTTAAGGTTCCCTTTTCATTTCAAAGCATTCTGAGTTATTAATTCTAGTGTCTTTGGTATTTTCATAAGATTGTTGACCTTAAAGAGGGCTTTCTAGCACCTGTCCTACTTAATAACCCTGTCACCCTGTCTAATTTATAGATAGGAAACTGAGGTTCAATGTGATAAAATACAACTGTTTTCATTTTTGGGTTGTGTGTGGGTGTGTGTCTTTTTTTTTTTTTTTTTTTTGCTTTCTTTAAGCAAAAATTCCATTTGGAAGGGCACTGTATAAAAAATAAAAACAGAGTTGCTCCAACTGTTGGGAAGAGGAGGAAAGAAGTGAGAAAGGGAGATAAAACTTCTACTGCTTGTCCAGAAATCTTGGAGGAAGCTCCTCAGAAGCCCTAAAGCTCCAAAGTAGGTTTGAAAAATCACTTGTCTAATAGAAAGAGCAAAGACTGAAGTCGGATACACCTAGTTGAATAGTGCAACTAACTATATACCGGGGCTGTGTGATTCCAAACATAGCTTTAAGCCATGTGAATCTCAGTTTCCATATTAATCAAATGGGGATAATACCTGTCTCCCTGTGCTGCTATGAGGTTTAAATGTTAAGTGAGTAAAGTTCAGTTCCTGCGCCTTCAGAGAACTGATGTAGGTCATACAGATAAGTATTATAGAGCAGGGACTTTAACCGGTTCTCTGATCCCAAACTTTAATTTAGCAAAAGAGCTTATAATCACTCTTCTGTTCTAGGCAATCTAAAGGATACAACACATACCAATCTATAACAATGACTTAACTATGCAATGATTCTCAATCTGGGGAGGAAGGTCCTTTCATTCAGATGGTTGAAAAACCACACCCCCACCCACACCCCCACCCCCACCCCACTACAACTCACAGAACCATTTTGCTTTAAACAAAGGCCAAATTTCTTAAACTCTGGTGTCTAGACTTTACCCTCAAGTTAAAATCTTAATGTAACTACTTATCCAAATATTTCCAAGTAAGCACATAATAAGCAATAAACATAAGCCTATAATTAATGCAGTCCAGGAGAAAATTCCCCAGTGTATCAAAATAATACATGCAATAGATTTTCTGAAGCACTGATCATTTGGGCATCTCCCTTAGCGTGCTTATGATCTGAAAATATATGGTGGGGTTTCTGAATTCCAAGAAACCTCTCATCATCAAAATTTTTTAACAATTTTAAATATATAAGTGTATAATCATTAAAAGCTAATCACTGAGTATATCAAGCCCTGGACTACATTTAGCTTTGGCTTACAGGAATAAGGGGTTTCCCTGGTGGCTCAGCTGGTAAAGCATCTGCCTGCAATGTGGAAGACCTGGATTCAATCCCTGGGTTGGGAAGATCCCCTGGAGAAGGAAGCGGCACTCCAGCATTATGGCCTGGAGAATTCCATGGACTATTCCCATGGAGTCGCAGAGTCGGACTCAACTGAGCGACTTTTCACGCCCTCACTCACTCACTATGGGAATAAATCTCTTTTCTCCATCCCCAACAGAATGTTATTAACAAATGATTTCAGACTGCCTTTGTCAGCCACTGTTAGGATAAACAAAGCACCAGAGAACTCAAACCACTCTTTTAGGGTACTGGTCAAAAAGACTTTTGTCCCCATTTCCTTAATATGGTTCTCCAGCTGGCTGTGTCAAATATAGAAATTTGTTCTTTAAAAACTAAATATATTCTCAATATAAACACATATGAAGACCAGAAGTCTATACAAAAGGTTTAAATATGTTCTTCTCCAATACTGCAAAGAAGAAAAGTTAAAACCCAGTCAATAATTTAAAAATATTTAATCATGAACACTCAGGGAAATGTCCTGTGACTTTCACGTAAGGATTTCCAGATTGGAAAAATCAAAGGTGACAAGAGTCACCTGACAAAGACCTAGCCATACAGCGTATCAACTTGACATTCTTTATCTGTGTCTTAGAAAGAGCAACACTAATTGTTTAAAACAAACCTAAGGAAGTTAAGCCGTTCTTGGACTTCTTGAACATGACTGTATCTACTTCCCAGCCTCACAGTTTGTGGGTCATAGTCTTCATGGTCTGCAAATTAAGAAAAATTGTGCATTACACACATGGTTACCCATATCATTGCTGACTTAACCGAAGGAAAACAAGTCAGTTAAAAGATCATTAATTCTTTATCACTAAAGGCAACTTGAAATTTACTTATTAGTCATAGTTTCCAACCATCTCCTTTTTCCCCAACCAGAATAATCTTCCCTTTTTTCTCACCAAAAGAAAATGTTCTGTTAAATGTGTCGCCAAAAATAATTCTTCATACAACCCTCTGTCCAATTTTCATACATAATGAAGTAATGTCTGATTACAGCATAAGACTGACCTGAATGGTCTATGAACTGACCACCAAGACAAACTTTTTTCTCTAATTTCCTTTCTGTTATATTGAAATGTCTTCATGTAAAAAAATATATAGTTATAAAAAATTATATTACTAACTTCTATCTGGACATTAGAGTGACACAAGATGCTCCTCTATATAATGAAGTTATCATACCATAATTATCATCAGCATGTTGTTATGAAAGTCTTAGATAAATTTAAGAAAACCTACCCTTCTATCATGAGTATGAGTAGGTACTGGTCACAAGGTCTAGCTTAAATGGGAAATTCTTAAACAAAAAACTTAAAGAAAAAAAGTCAGTAAACCCTTTGATTTTACTTTCATTTGAATATATCATACAATGGGAAAAAAAAAAAAGAGCCTTGGCGTTTGCAATGGAAGATCAGAGCAAAAAAAAAAAAAAATCTTTAAAAGCACCTCCAGTCCTAACACACCGCTGAGAAAAGGATTCCTGGTAATGAAGGCTGTGTTGTTAAGTCCCACATTCTGATTACAGAAAGAATGTCAGTGCTGATGGTGGGGAAATGAATATAGCTTCCAACTCGGCAACCACCTAGATACTTAAAACAGAGGTAGCCTGAAAGCTTGGCTCATTGCATCAACGTAAACATCGGGAACACGCTACAACAGAGCTTCCTAGCCCATAAAAATGGATCCCAGGCTTTGGCCCAGCAGTGTGAAATGAGGATACAGTCAGTCTTCCACAAGGCAGCGCTTCCTCAAGAAAACAAACTTCACTGGGCAAGTTAACCTGATGTTAAATCTTCTGAAAGTGCCTTCTAGTATCTGTTGGCCACTGACATCGGTGTTGCCAGTATAAACATAAACTGCTTCGGGATACCAACTTTTCCTGCAGAACCCTTAAGGCACACCATAACATTCTTTCCCTTCCTCCGCCAGCATTGCAGTATGGATGAAAAACGCAATCACTGTTTGATTTTTCCCAGTTTTGCTAGATGACACAGACTTTTTCTCTGTAGCAGCACTCGGACTCCCCAAAGGACAGTAAGTAAACACACATATAAAGTTCCACATGCAATTAGCCCAGGGAAGAATAATGAATTAAAAAACCTGAATTCTGGAGAGAATACATATACACTGCTATTGAGGATGCTATCGTATTAATGATCAATTTTCAACCTCAACTCGCACAAGCACCAACCCCTTTCGGTGGCCGCCATCTTGCACTGACCCTTGAACTCAGAAAGCTCTTAGTTGTTCCTCTTCTCTACTGGCTCCTGATGGATTATGTCTTAATTGCTGAATTGTAAGATACTAGTCCCTTGTGAGATATATGGTTTGCAGATATTTTCTCCCATTCTCAGGTTGTCATTTCACTTTAAACTGTAGCAGTTAAATGTATGATATATTCCAATCACTGTTTTTTATCCTTACAATTTTCCTTTGCCTAACTCAAGACCACAAAGATTTATTTGTATGTTGTTTTGTTTCAGCTGAGCCTTGACCACCACAGGGGTAAAGCCAAGTATAACAAATTCAGCAAACTGCAATCGCAGTTTCTCTGCACACACAGATGAAACCAACCATGGACCATTCAGTACTGTAGTGTTTACTACTGAAAAATATTCATGTATAAGAGGACTGTCACAGTTCAAATGAGATTTTCAAAAGCCAACTGTACTTTATCTATTGTAAATGGAATTATTTTGATTTCATTTTCAGAATGTTCATTGCCAGTGTATAGAAATACAACTTGTGTATACTGATCTTAATCCCTGCAATCTATGGGAACTCATTTATTATTAATTTTAATAGATTTTAGCAGATTCTTTAGGATTTTTTGCATATGAGATGTGTTATCTAAGATTAGAGACACTGTTTCTTTTCCAATATGGATGCTTTTTCTTTTTCATGTCTAGTTAATTTCACTAGCATCTCAAGGAGAATGTTAAACAGAAAGGACTAGAGTGGAAATCCTTGTCTCAATCCTGTCCCTGAGAGGGAAGTAGTCAGCCTTTCACTGTTAAGTATGATGCTAACTGTAGCTTTTTTGAGATGTGCTTTAGCAGGTTGAGGAAATTTCCTTCTAGTCCAGGTCTGCTGAATGTTTTTATAATGAAAGGTGCTGGACTTTGTCAAATGCTTTTTCTGCCTCTACTGAGATAACCTCATAGTTTTGGCCCTTTATTCTATTAACAAATGACTTTGGAGTGTCAAATCAACATTGTATTCCAGGGACACACTGATTATCTTTCTTATACGTTGTTAAGATTCTGTTTGCTTGTTTTTTGAGAACTTTTAACTATATTCACAAGGTCTGTAGTTTTCATGTCTTTGTATTATTTTGGTATCAGCGTAACAATGGCTTCATAGAATGAGCCTGGAAGTGCTCCTCTTTGTTTTATTTTTTAGCTGTGTTGAGTCTTACTTGTGGCATACAGGATCTTCGTTGTCATGTTGGATCTTTCATTGCAGAGCATGGACTCTGTAGTCGTGGCGTGGGGGCTTAGTTGCTCTGAGGCATGTGGGATCTAAGTGCACTGCAAGATGGATTCTTAACCACTGGACCACCAGGGAAGCCCCAGTTCCTCTATCTTTTTGAAAGAATTGGTTTAATTCTAGTGTTAATTCTTCTTTATATACCCAGTAAATTCACTAATGAAGCCACCTGGTCCTGGGCTTTTCTTTGTGAGAAGTTTTTTGATTACTAATTCAATCTTTTTACATGTTATACACCTATTCAGATTTTCAATTGCTTCTTGAGTCAATCTCAGTAATTTGGCATTCTCTTATTTTTCTTATTTTCGTAAGGTTAGCAGTGCTATCTTCTTTTTGACTTTCCCAACTGAGCCTAACTAGAGGTTTGTGAATTTTGCTGATCTTTTTGAAGAACGCTAATTGATTTTTCTCTTCTCTATTTCACTTATCTCCACTGTAATCTTTATTAATTTCTTTCTGTTTTCAGGTTAGTTTTCTCTCCCCCACTTTTTGAAGGTGAAATGTTACTGATTTGCTATCTTTCTTCTTTAATGTAAGAACTCAGCAGTATAAATTTCCTCTAAGCACTCATTTAGGAACACTCCATTAGTTTTTGTATTTCACGTGATTTTTCATTCATTTCAGCATATTCTCATTTCACTTGTCATTTCATCTTTGACCCACTAGGTTAGTAATGAATGTATTCTTTTGACACACTTGTGAAATTCCCAGATTTACTTTTTAATTCATAATTTAATTTCACTGTGGACCAAAAAAGACCCTACTTTGTATAATTTCAACACTTTTAAGGTTAGTAAGGCTTGCTTATGGCCTAGAGTATGATCTGTCCTGCAGAATCCTGTGTATATATGAGAATATACATTCTGCTGTTTTTGGGTGGCTCTGAATTACTGTCTGCTGTCACTTGCTTTCAGTCTAATTACTTCCTTTAGTATTTCTTCTCAGGCAAGTTGGCTAACAACAAATTATCCCACTGTTTGAGAATGTCTTTACTTTTCATTTTTGAACGACAGTTTTGCTGAATTAAGGTTCTTAGTTGTCAGGTCCCTCCCTCTGCCCCTGGCACTTTGAATAGGTGGTCCTATTGCCTTCAATGTTCTGATAACTTAGTTGTTAATTTTAGAGGGGCTTCCTCGTCTATGAGGATGTAACTGAAAGTGGCAGCCCTGAGAAGACAGAATGCAAAAATGTGATCTACAGTAAAGACAAGTCCTCCAACTCTATCCAGAAACCAAGGAAAAAAGGTAAATAAAACCTTTACAAGTGTTGAAGTCAGTACAGTCTATCCTACCAATAAGGTAAAACTTAAGTAAAAACTGAAAGATGGTTTTACATTGTGTTGTATATGCACATGAAAAACTTTTAAAGAATAACTTGGTAAGCACCAAGACAATAAGAATAAGAACATGAGTAAATACTGAAGATAATTTTTTTTTCCTGAAGATAATTTTAGTTATAAATAATGCTAAAACAAGAGGTAGAATCAGTTAACTGTACTATGGAGGAAGTGGGGTTTTTTTCCTCCCCATAGCTTAAGATACTAGTAGAGATGAAACATGGGCAGGACAAATACTTAATATTGGTGAAATACTTATCAGAAACTAAGAATATCAGTAAACTAGAAACCTGATATTATCCTACTGAATAATGTCTCATACCTAATGGGATCCATGCAACACTTTTATTATATAGAGGCTAAAAGAAATTTATTTTAGAATTACAGACTTGGAAATTAGTGACTGATGGTATCATCAACCACCAATTTCTAGATGCTGTGAAAAGCCTGTTTTAATAGGAGAATTTTACTAGCTGGAGACTGATCAGTTATTAATCAGAAGAGTACTATAATATAGGAAGAAAAGGTATATCAAAGGTTAGGACAAACAGAAAGTATGGTTCCAATAAACTCAGGGGAACATAGCAACAAAAATTCAAGGGCTTACTATATGCCAGGCATTATTCTAGCATAAATAACTTGTTCAAGGTCATACACCTAATACGTTAGGTCATGTTTCAAATCCAGGCAATCTGTGCAGATTCACAGCTCTTACTTTATGAAGATACAGATAATATAAGAAGGGGAAACTGAAGCCTGAAGATGTTAAGTCCATGCAACTGAGATGAAACAAAGACTCATGGAGAGTTTGACTACAAAGGAGCAGAAAATTCGAGTGAGGCTGAATTGCATGTGCATCATCTTCTGATAGCCTCTACAGCAGGGGTCTCAACCTGTGCCAATGAAACTAAATGAAATACCATATGCAAATAAAGGATGTAAAAATTAGTAATGGAGTCATGTGATTTATATTAAGGCTTCATTGGGGGAAGGCCTGTATTAGCCTCTGTTGAGGGCATTATACCAAAAAGAGGAGGTGACATCATACTGAAGAATCAATTACATTAAACTAAGCTTATACCTCTCTCAGATTTCATTTGACATATGCAAACATGTCCCAAATGTTGGCTGCATTCATATACTGCAATGATTATTCTAGCATGCTACTTAGAAGGAACTAAGGAATGAAATTATAAAAGATCACTGCCTGATGCCTATCAGTTGCCTGATGCTTAGATTGTTTATGCTCAGAGTGGTAAATGGAAGACAGTCAACAAAATCAGCTCAGGTATCTGAGAGCTGCTTCATTTTTCAATTATGTTTATCTGACTTTTATATGGGAATGTATGTATGTACCTGAAGTGTTAAGGAAAAATATCCCTGCAATGTGTAAGAGCCTTCGTTGGAATTTTATTCAACAATGCCAACAGTCTAAATCTTCAAATAATGAGGTATGAGAAATATCCTCATTTTTAGTACATATATTGGCTTCTGCAGACTCTAACCTGTTAAAAGGAGTGGTATGTTCAATATCCATTATGTTAATTCTATCTCTCTGGTAATATAAAGTTTTCTTTCTGTGCCTATGGGGACCAACTTCAACCTACAAGAAAGTTTGGGGGTTTATTTTGGAGCCTATGAATTTGGTGTAAGACAGAGGAATATGTACCAACAACCCATCTGCACTCTGGCACACACACTCAGACACAACTGTCAGAGGGCAAAAACACGCTGAAACAGAGGTCCATATGTGGCAGGTGCTTAAAAACTTGACTGTTGACGCCACAGAAATCTCTACCAAAACATGTTAAAGCAAATTCACACTTTGAAATCCAATGTAAATATGTGGATTCTAGTAGTCTCGGACCTCATAAACTTTTAATTCATAAAGTCTGAAGAACTTATGAAACACAGACTCAGGATTACAAAAGAACTATGGTATTTGCAAGAACAGACTTTGACAAAAGTTTTCTTAAAAAGATAAAGGTGGTGGCAGGAAGGAAACAAAGGATGGAAGTGAGTCAGGTACATACCTAGAAAGGTAACAACCAATTGTAGTATAGGCAGGCAGAGCTCCCAGGCAGAGAAGAAAAAGAAATCGATTTAAGAAGGAGAGTAAGAAAGGCAAGCACTTAGTAAAGAGCCTTGAACTGCTGGCCTGGAGTTTAGGGTGTGTAAGATAAAAAGTAAAAGATCACAAGCTCATAAAGGAACACAAGTTATAAAACCTTGCATCTTTAAAAATATATCTGTTGTCACTTCTATGGTAACTGATTAAGAAAAGCTGGGAAGGGAAACTGCTGTGATTTCCCATAGCTCATGTTAGATTACAATACATACCTCTGGCATATAGCCTCATGCTTTCCATGTAAGTTGCAAGGTTTTCTGCTACCAAAGTAACTAGGGCATGATTGTGCTGAAGTTGATTGATTAAGTCGTGACGATAGAACACATGGGGACTTCGCTGTGTTTGACTGAAACGAGAAGAACTTAACAATATAATTAGGCAATTAAACTCTGCTGTAATCAAGAGCTTATACAATTCTAAATTCTTAGCTCCTAATTTAAAAACTTAAAATGGTTTCCTTCGTAACAGAATTAACTTGGCCATTTACTTTAATGATAATATTAAGCGATTTAAAAGAAAATAATCAATGCCTCAAAAATAAGACATTAATTCCATTATTCTTACTTTATAGAAAATCTACACATTAATACTTTCCAATTCACACCATGGGAAAAAATCAATGACTGATGTCTTCTTCTATACTATATATAATAGTACCAAGGTGCTTCTAAGTTTACATGATTATTATCAGAGTTATAAAACAAACATTTCTTGTAACATTAGCACCACGAAGATTTACGTTGTAATTGTAGTGGAGGATTTAATCAAAGAAAGGGCTTTCATTAAAATGTTATTAGCCAAAGTATAGAATTAGCTCTTTATTTCTAGCAAATATGCCAATATACTTTCAGTGGCATGTTGTCTATCAATGTCATTCCTCATTTCATTTTATCTCTCCTGCTTTGTTTCCCTTTTCACCAGTATCTACACTAATCCATTAATTTTTCTTACAGATGTTATCTTCCCATGATCGGTTTACTCTGAAATAGTTAATGCTTTATTGACTTTGAAATGTCATACTATGTTAAGTCTTCACAGTAAAATAAACCTACTGGTTTTTTAAATAGTTAATTTTAAAAGTTAATTTCAAATATTAAATTGCACGTATGTTTAAATGATGCAAGATGACAAGGTATAGTTTGAAAATACCTTTTCTGATTTTTTTTTAGCTAAATTTCTGTTAAATAGCCAACTTTAAATATCTTAACATGCCAAACTTTAGTTACTGAAATAATTTGTTCTTGAACTTTCTGGTTATATGAGCTGGAATAGATAACATGAAGGCAGTATTATCACCTCTATTCTGATACTTATCACTAAATTCTGTCTTCTTCATCAATAAAATCAAAGAGGTGGATGTGATAAAGGAATCCTCTTTTTGAATTTAGTGTGTAAGCTTCCTGTCACCCTACTCTAGTTTTCTTTTTAAAACCTGCTTTCACCAAACAATGCTTCTTTTCAACAAAATACGTAATTAAAAATACTGAAATTTTCTGTTAAGTCTTACCTCAAATTCTGAGGTGCTTCACCAAACAAACTACAAATTTCTCTAATTTGTTTCAGTGCAGGAATTACCCATTTGTCATTTGTGCGAAGCTCTTCTATAAAGCGATCTATCCACTGTATCTTCTGTGTGTCACGGTCCTTAAGAAACAATTTCAGTGTTTTATATAGGTCAATACTCAGAAGAATTCTACCTCCAAATTAGTTTGAGAATTACCAAATAGAGCTCTTCTTGTAATACCAGCATCGTTGCAGTAAAGAATTTAATGATAAAAAAAGCTGCTTTAAATATGCTTTTATTCCACATATACTACCAAAACTCCTAAATACTATTATAAAAACTCAACATGACATGGATTCACATATATCTACTGAAAGGTATTAAGCACACTGACAGAAAGTTTGATTTTAAAAGTTGCCAGGAGGTAGGCATTTAAGCTTTACCCAATGCTTTAAGAGATTCTGCCATATAATTAAATTCCAGTAAGAACACGTAACTCCGATTGCTACTCTGTATGGGTTTGTTTTTAGCATAGAAAGAAGAGAAAATTTGTATTATACCAAGGAAACAATGGTACAGCCACTGAGTGAAAAAAATTCACCAAAAATAAAAATAAGGACATCTCCACATACACACAAGGAGAGAAAGAGAAACAATGATAAGCAATTAAAAATTAATGTTATAAAATCAAAACTACTTCAAATATTTTTACTTCTCATACTTTATTTACTTTACTCCTTCCCTGAGTCCATAGTAATCAGAAATGCAGGTTTGTGTACCTAAAAATTTAAGTTCGGATTACTTTTATTTTGTGTTTGTGTGTTTAATGAAATAATTTAAACTTGAGGTTCTTATTATTTGATATACCAAATACGTAATGAACTATCTCAAGTATAGGAAAAAAAACACCTACACCTGCTTGAACTTATCTAAATTTCAGTTCATCAGTATAGCAAAAAGTTTTAACAAGCAGGAAATAAGTTTTTCAGCAATATTCATTTTACCATGAATTAAAAGATACACATGCTACAAGTTAGAATGCAGGGAAGTTGTACAACTTGCCTACAGGGAAGGCACTAAAATGTTTCAGTGTTTAGGAAATTCTATTAATTTTTCTTAACTTCCCTAAGAAGCAAAGAAAACCTAACTTCTCTTACCTCTGAAGTCCATAATTAGCTTTAGTATCGTATGATCTACTTGAAATTGATATTTAGCACCATATATCTGACATTACCACAACTTTGTAACTTGCTTATACTGTCTTTCTACCAAGAAGACTAAAATGTTTTCAGATGATGCAGAAAATTTAAGACATAAGAGACAGAGGAAGGCAGTGAACCAAGTATGTCAATTCTTAAAGATCACTTCAAAAATAATGTCAGAAAAACCTAGAACTATTCTATATCTAAAAGTCATCCTCATCGTGAAAGAGAAAGGTCACAAAAAGTGAGCAAGACAGCACAGCCTTACCTGGGAACAACTGTAATCTAGTATTTTTATGTGGGCGCTGAGAGCCAGGTCCATGATGTCTACAGGCACATCATCACTATGGGCCAGATTCCAGAGGAGGTTCAACACTTTGTGCGCCATCACACCATCTTTGTCATCTTCTGCAAGACGACGTATCAGTTCAAGTAGCTTTTCTCGCTGCTTTTTACTCGCATTTGTCCAACTGGCCTAGATAGAAAATAAATTGTAAACGATATGGCACCACCACCTTTTTATTCATCACTGCTTAAAAGTGTCACCAGATAAACAATATTCATCAGAAAAACAACACTCAAGTGGTATTTGAGCAATAAGATACGATAGATTTAAACTCCAAGAGAAATAAAAAAAATCTCCATTTACAGTTAAATACCATAGATCAGGGTTTCTCAGTCTTTGTATTACCAACATTTTGGACTAGGAAAACTGTTGTGGGGGGCTGTCCTGTGCACTATAGGAAGTTTAACAGTACCCCAGCCTCTACCCCACTAGAAGCCAGCAGCAACTCCTCCTTTTATCTGTGACAACCAAAAATATCTCCAGGTATTGCCAAGTATCTCTGGGAAGCACAAGAGCCTCCTGCTGAGAACTAGTGCCTTAGACTCAATCTGTCATTTGTACCTTTAAAATTATATTAAAAGATGTTAAAGACAACTTGAATTGCAAAAATATTCATAATAAATGAAAAAGCAATGTGCATTGCACACATTAAAAAAAAGTCTATAACAAACTCTGTTATTATCTAAGAAGTTTCTAACTTACAGGCATGATACAATGCTATTTCAATTCAGTAGATGACTGGCCACTCGTTTAAAAATTCTAAAATAGAAAAGAAACAAAACAAAACAACCAAAACACCCTCCCTAAAATACTTCTTTCTAAACACCCAGTTTATATAACGGTGTGTGTGTGCCTGTGTCTGTGTGTATGCACTACTGGCATGTAGTGGGCAGAAGCCAGGGACATTGCTAAACAACATGAGGAAACGTGTATGTATAAAGTTGGTAACTGGTTGTTTATTGGAAAATAAACTGAAAGCAACCAAATGGCAAAGAGCAGGATGATTAAGTAATTACAGAGGAGTCTTTCAATGGAATTATTATGCAGACATTAACAATGTGGTAAATACAGGATATCTTGAAGTCAACTGGAATGCATACTTCCAATTCCTCCAAACCCCTTAAAATTATGAAAGGAATATCAGAAAGCTGCTAAGAATATGACTGAAATATTAGATTATATTACAAATAAGAATATTTTAAAGAGACCGGCAAGCATAATGTGCCTCCTAAAGGAAAAGCACATCACCAACTACGATATATATTAGCAAAAGAACAATGAAAAAGCCCGTTTCATATTTTTCACAATCAATAATCAATCCAGTTTCAACAAATAATTTACAAGGAAAAACAAAAGACAATGGGGAAAACTATAGCTTCAAAGAGCCTTAAAAAACATTTACAACTGATGACAAACTATGGAGCCTAATTCAAACAAACTTCAAACAAAGTATAATCTGAGACAACTGGAAGTTTTATCACTACGTGACAATTAAGGAAGCATTAGTTTTTAGGTATGATAATGATATTGCAAAGTTTTTCTTCATGTACTCATCTCAAACACATATATGCTAAAATCATTAAATATGAAAAGGAGAAATTGATTAAGAACATTTGTTCATCCAAAGCCACCATAAAGTTAAAAAAAAAAAAAACCAACCACAATTTACAACACTTGAACTGATAAAAGACTAGCATTCAAAATGTGTCAAGAATTTCTATGAATCAATAAGGAAGGTATAAATAACTCAAAAGGGAAAAATTAGGCAAAAGACTTGAATAGGCTTCTCTCTCTCTCTCTCTCACACACACACACACACGAAGAATAGAAACATATGAAAAGAAGTTTAACTTCATTAGTGATCAAGGATATAAAAACCAATACCACAATGAGGTAACACTTCATACCAAGCGGACTGTCAAAAATCCCTAATTCTGACAAAAACAAGCGCTGGCAAGGATGTGAAAATCTTGATGGGACTGTAAACTGGTATGAGCAGTTTAAAGAACATAGACTTAATTAGAACTCAAACAATGAAAAAGTAGACCAGCTAAGTACATAAGTCTAAGTCACTAAGCTTTGAAATCATTTGGTTAGCCTCTATAAAGAACTACAAAGTGACCTGGACTTCATGTTCCCTTTCAATCCTCATTAGCAGGAAGTTTCGACACACTATAAAAATTCTAGTTTTACCCAACATCTCCAAAAACAGTTTGTTACCAAATAATAAATGCTCAATAAAAATCTATTGAGCCAAAGTAGGTGGAACATAGATAATGGAATTCTTTTTATATTTAGACTATTATTATATTTAGACCACTCTGAGAAGAGGGGGTAGAGGGTCTAGAGAACATCATAATATTCAACCTTTCTTCTTTCCTTTTCCCAGCATGGTCATCACTGGTCACAAACCATCATTTCATAAGTCATCTCAAAATTAGAAATGAATGGCAATTAGAGTACCCACCTAACTGATTCTATTATTTCCTTAGCTGCCTTTGATGACTTCAAACTTAATTCTTCCATAAGGCAGTGATTTACAACTCTACTGTAATTATCTGAGAATCCTGCTTAAAATACAGACTCCGAGGTCCTAGCAACTCAGAATTAATTGGTCTTGGATGGAAGCTAGTAATTGGTATTATTTTTTCTTCAACTGTGAAATACACATCAAGAAGGGTACAAACATACACATTATAGTACATAATATGTATATATATGTACCTATGTAACTATTACCCAGGATGAAAACATCAAACGGTAAACGGCACTCCAGAAGCTAGCTGGGTCTATTTCTGAAGTTTATGTTCTATCAAGGTTTATGAATTCTTGTGTGCCTCATTCCTTTCTTCAACCTTCTGTTTATCAGACTCATCCTTGTGGTTGAGTTGGTCATTCTCATTGTCATGTTTCATTATATGAACATTCCACCATTTATCCAACTTACATAGCAATTGTTTACTATTACAAATAACTGTGCTGCAAATGTTGAATGTGTATACTGGTGCACATATGCATCAGTTCCTCTAGAGTATATATTCAGAACTCAAACTGACTGTCATGAAAATCCTAACACTTTGCCAGAAACACCGAACTATTTTCCTAAGGGGTTGCAGGAACTTATGTTCCCATCGGCAGTCAGTATAACTTATTTTTAACAAGATACCTTCATGATCTTACACCAGTTATTAACAGAATACCCCTTGGTGAATACTGCCATGGCGTCTTGTCTTCTTAATCCACAAATTCACTCATCACTTGGCTTTTACAAACCCAATACTAGTAACTGGAGAGACCACTATACAATATGGCCTTAAAAAGTGCAGGACGGCACTAATGCAGATATGCCCATAGGAGCTCTTGGGCTACACCTTATGAACTACAATTCCACCAGGTCCATGAACTACATTTCCAGCTTGCCTGTGCATATCACCCTAGACTACCAGGACTACCCACAGCAGGTAGTCCTTACTGCTGACGATGTTTCATTGTGATCACTTATCTTTCCCTTCAGTCCTACAGAACCTGTAATAAAAACACAGACTGCTAGGGGGAAGGAATCCAAATTGACTGTCAACCTGAGTTTAAAAAACAAGAAGAAAAAAAAAAAAAAAAGGTTCTTTATTTGTAAGGGCTATTATTATAAAAAGTGTTCATTGAAAAAGAAAACAATGGTCAATTCTGTTACACCAGAAATCATTTAATGATTTCTATTTAAGTATTTACTGGGGAAGAATCATTCATAGATCTAATGAACTAATTCTATTAAAAATGAAACTGTACTACTAAACTACGTTAACTATTACCTTAAAGCAATCAAAAAGATGATCAAGTTGCTCAGGAGAAAAATCCCATGCCAACTTTGCCAGTAGATCGTGTACATTCTTCACAATGGCTTCATGCTTCCCTGCCTGTGGAAAAAACAAACAAAATCAGAGCACACTAAAATCTCAACAGCAATAAGTAGCATATACTGTCTACGAACACTGTTAATTAATCAAGTGTTCCCATCTCCATCTAACTGTGTAACCTAAGAAAATTCCTAACATTTTAAATGTTTTATAACAGCCATCTAAAACCTGACAGCTTGATTTCTTAATGGTTAAATGTAGATGGTTAATGTAGACTTTGGGAACTCATGTTAACTTTTAGTACAGTTTATTGAATTTAACATGCCAATTTTAACAATACAAATAGGAAAATAATAAGGCACACCAGTGGTATTGTTTCAAAACTGGAACCAAAGACAAAACTGAATGTTTTCTCAGTTTCTGAAGACTAAATAAGGACTTCCCTGGTAGGCTCAGTGGTAAAGAATCAGCCTGTAATGCAGTAGACGTGAGTTCAATCCCTGTGTTGGGAAGATGCCCTGGAGAAGGAAATGGCAACCCACTGTAGTATTCTTGCCTGGGAAATCCCATGCAAAGAGGAGCCTGGTGGGCTACAAGTCCATGGGGTTACAAAAGAGTTGGACACAAGTGAGCAACTAAACAACAACAACAAACTCAATAAACAAAGCTTTATAGTACAGAACTCATGAATAATTCTCAAGTGCTCCAATGAACAGAAAACTTGTCATTAAGATAATCATAGGAATCATACAGTTTCTATCTCTGAAACCAAAGACTACTTACCGTTCTAAAAACTATTCTTTGGATTATTACAGGTTTTTATAAATAATTTAGTGATTTAACTCTCCTGACACTAGAGTTCTTTAAGTATATGAAGAAATCAATTATAGAAGTCTTATACTCTTTCAATAGACATTTCTCATTATTTTACTGTTTGTTTCTTATTTAAAACCTACAAATTGCTGACTTTTACCAAACATATACAGTAGATGATGGACTATTTTTATTTTAAAAATATGACTGGCTACTTCAAAAAGATTCTTGACAGGACTTTCAAACAATGTAAGCCTTCATTCCATTTCACTACAACTACTTCATTTCTTTAGTTTTTAGTACGTTTCTTTTTACAAATCAAATAACCACCATCTTAAAGTCCTTACCTGTGCTGCCCAGATATTATCAAGATCTTGTAAGGTCAGGGCTTTTTCTTTGATGACAAAACGAAGAATCTTCTCTAGCTTTTCCACATACTGTGGTTGATGAAGACTATCTCGCAAGACTATCGACAAAATATTGTTCTGCTGTATCCATTCCTAAAAAGAATTAAAAAACTTGCCTCAAAGCTTTCAAAAATATATACATAAAGTATTGCTCACACTTCTAAGCATTAGTAGGAATTTAAAAACTCACAAAATATAATGTACTAATGTAACACATTTATGTGTTTTGATACAAAATTATGAAAAATCACAATTTCATGGAACTTAATTTTGCACAAACAGAAATACTTCCATGAATTAAAAATAGTGAAATCATTAAAAAATACTTTACTCTAGCATTTACTCAGAAAATTATTACTTAAATGTAGCAATCACCATGGTTTAACTATGGTAGGTACAGAACCCATTTTAGGATTTAGATTTTTTATACCAATTTTGATTTGGATAAAAGGTACTTTTAAATTTTTTGCTTTTATTTATTACCCAATTACACTATTATTGTTTATCCATTAGCTTGTTTAATCTTAACAATCCTAATGAGGGCTATACTGCCCTATTAACCGAAAAGTACACAGGCTCAGTAGTATTGGAACCAGAAACTGAATCAAGGCTGTAAGCTTCCTAAGTCTGAACACTATGCTATATTGCTTGACAGGCATTTATTTAATATTTAAGCCAATAAAAGAAAACGAACTCATGATATTATACAAAGTAACAGCCCACACTGTATGATTTCAGTGTTCAACTTATTAAAACTATATAGTCCCAAAACATGTTAGAGAAGGAGGTACACTTCTCAGCTAGTAAAGGTCCATTTTTACTTCTAATCTGTTACAGGCATATATTTTTGAAGAACACAATTAAAATGTGGCAGTATCAATTTGCTACAGAAGTTCCTAAACACTTACTGCCATTTTCTGTATTCATCTAGGCTTTGTAGCAGCTCAAGGACCAGAATGAGACCTCAGACCACACTGAGTAACTCTGTGCTAGACCTCCCATAAGGTGAACAGACAAATAACACACCCCAAACCAGAAGGCTACCACTTGACCCCTAACACACAGTCAAAATCAAGGCATCCTCCACATACCATACCTTTTATCACATCCTAATCACTGTTTTCCCTATTAAACTGAGGCCTCCTTGAGGTCAAGGACACTTCTTTTACAGATGTCTCCTCAGTACTGTTAGACAGTATGCACTGAGGTTATGCAACCAATATTTAAGTGGCATTCTTACTCATTTTTAAATTACAAGGATGCAATAATCTCTGGTAAGTAAAATTTCCTAAACTTTCAACATCAAAATAATATAAACGCAAGTGCTTAAGTGAAGTCCTTACAATTATGATAAAACATTAACTTAAGTGTTCCTTATTCCATTAATTTTATTTCCTATTTTAAAATCTTTAAGTGGAATTCATCAAATGAATAGGTGACTTCATTCAATAGGTACCAGATACTACCCAATCACCTTTCTTTACTCAACTTCAACTCCCACCCAGCTAATAATTACTTCAGAACACCTACATTCAGCAGTAAGTGTATCAAAGATGTGCTAAGCTACCCATTATCATCAAATAATTATATATCACCAAAAAAAACACAAATAATAAATCATGTTAGTTACAAAAAGTTCTCAGGATTAACAGTCACAAACTGATCCAACCATCTCCCAATTACAAAATTTTCTTTAAAATGCTAATATCACTAACTTTAAGTAGAGCTACGGTTTTTGCCTTAGACAGATTCTTATTCATGAAATTAGAATCAAAGGACTTACCGCCATTCGTTCAGCTGTGAGCCATTCTTCCTCCTCAGGGTTACCGTGCCGATGGGTGTAGTATGATACACTCGATATCACCTTATTCACCTCATTAAGTGCATTCATCTTTCCATTGAAAGAAGAAATTTGCAATAATCTATAAGAGAAATGAAGTGTTAAATATGATTCTAAAATTCACATAAATTATTTCAAGAGGTAAATATCTTACCTAAGTATCATTTTTAACCTAAATATTTCTAAATTTTTTACAGTTTCTTCTTGTCCTGGAACTCTTGAAGCTAAATTTTTCAAAGATTTAATAATCATTGAAAGAGCATCATTTTTGGCTTCATTCTTTGCTTCTTTTTTCAGTTCTTCATCAGTTAAGTTTTCTAAAAACTGTGGAACCATTTCTATTACTGGAAGAAAGTACTTTTTCACCGTATGAAGAGTGAGAAACTCATAGCATTGTCCAAATGGTCTGAAACAAGAAAGACAGAAGTTTCTTTCAATATACAATTTCTTACAATCAACTAGGACTGAACTCAGACTTTTTTTTTTTTAATCCAAGTTACCAGCTAAAGAAACCATATTTGAGAAAGGAAACTCAATTTTTATTAAGCAATTAAGTAGCAATTTCTAGAATGCACTGAAGATTCATTTTAAAACATAACTTACTTAATAAGGGCTGCAATTATTTGAACATTTAATGCTGATCCATTAATAAAACGATCATGCAAAATCTGGAATCCATTTAAAGTGCCGAATTTGTTGAGAAGATCCACGAGCCAACCCTGTAATACAGTTAGTAAAAAAGTTAACTTCCGACTTTGGGATGGAAAATGCTATCTGAAGTAATTTCTTAAACACATTAGAAACAGGAAATGCAATAAAGGAAAATAATTATGTAAAACCATCTTTGAAAAAAAGACACAAAATATTGCATGTTGTTCACAGTAATCCTGTCTGTGAGAGAAAAGCATAATTGGTAGTACCGATTAGATCATTAGGGCACAGCTGTTTGTTTGTATCAATGTAACTGGTGAACTGGAATTAGAAGCCATGCTTCTATCTCAAATATCCCATCATGAGACTACCTTATTATCTGAGGTCTATTTTTAAAAATTTAAGAGGGTAAAAAGACTTTAAGAAAAGAAAGATTATTTGGTAACCTAAGATACTGTTTGAAATTTATTTTTTGTTGTAGCTTTGAATAACCACAAATACTCTTGAAACACAATAATCTTAAAGCTCAAGAGTGACCTATCCATTAAAAATGAATTCCTGGTATCCTGTTTGTTGCTCCTAATTAGAACATGCTGGTTGATGCTTTGTGCTGACTTCTGAATACCCCCCAGTTCTCATGTTAGAGGTACCACAATGCTGTATACTATGAATTACCTTTCAACCTCCTCCCTAAGAGACAAGTACAATGTAGCTGGGATAGGCAACAGTATGTGTAGTTAAAAGCATGCCTATAGGTAAAATTAAAAACAAATCAATAGCTTACATAGATAAAAGAATCAAATATATATAAAAACTCATCTACCTAAAACAGCTTTCTATTCCTTGCCTTCTAAAAGGATGCATTTTGGAAGTCCCTAAAGGAAGAAAAACAAAGGGAGCTGGGGGTGAGGGAGGGGAGGGGCACTTTCTATATTAGGTCTTAAGCGAAAGTCATTTCTACAACTATTTAAAAACAAACAAAAAAAAAAACAATGTTCAGGACATGGGGAAAATGCCAAGTATTAGATAATGCTTTAAAGAAACACTATCGCAGTTTTGATATGATTTTTATAAGTTCATTATAATATTTTCCTTTTAATTTGGCCTTAAAAGGCTAAATCAAAACAATGAAAAATCTGAGCATTTAATTCACCAGGTCCCTTCTGACATTCAGCAATTCAAAGAAAGTACATTTTTATTATGTAATATATTTTTATTTCTCCAGTAACTGCAATGGGACTATTAGGCTGATACACTCAACAGTTATTATAATATATATAGCATATTATATATATGTGCACAAAGTAAAAATCAGTCTAAAGTTAATCTCATATGTTTTTAGTTGAAATGTACATTTAAGCAATTGGAAATACTCAAAAACTAGTAATATTCAAGAAAAGCTAGGCTTCAAAGATACATAAAAAAATCTTCAACTCAAAGCCATCCTAAATCAAGTTGTCCCCTCTGAGACTTGCAGATTATTGACTATAGAGCAAAAAATTTAAAAAAAAAGAAGGAAAAAAAAAAAAAAAAAAAAAAAACAGGTATATTTTGGAGATTATCATTATTTAAATACTGATTTACTCAAACAAAAACAAGCCTGAAGCAGCAACAATATCAATCTTAGGAAAAATCAGAAAATCTTAGCTCAATGTAATCAATATACTTTGATGACTTCCACTTTTAACAGGATAAACCAAACATTTTTAAGTTCAAATTTTCCTGTTTTTAAAAAAAAGAATAATAAGGTCATCAAATTTAAAAATGTCTTCCTAAATTCTAAAATTTAAAAACTATATATGGTTAATTATTTAATATTTATTAGAATAAGTATAGTTAGGCATTCTTTTTTTTTTTTAGGCATTCATTTTTTAATGTACATTCTATTTATGCTGGTATAGAAAATTTACACTGGGGGACTTTTGCATTTTGTATACTAAATATATTTAATTGATATTTGTCAGCCTTGCTATTTTGCTTTCATTTGTATTTTCTATTGTTTTATGACACATTAGACAGGCCTCAGTCAAAGAAATAATCTACTCCACCCTTATTGAAAAGGAAAAACAAGTTCTGTTTCATACTAACTCAAATTATGACTATTTCCCAAGAGAATGGGCAAAAGACAATGGGACTAACTATACTGAGAAAGCCAAAAATATTTTT
Organism: Muntiacus reevesi; assembly: GCF_963930625.1. NCBI lineage: Eukaryota > Metazoa > Chordata > Mammalia > Artiodactyla > Cervidae > Muntiacus > Muntiacus reevesi. The sequence goes on along the minus strand of NC_089271.1, from coordinate 39,636,738 downwards.
AAATTAAAAAAATAACAACAACAATGCAAAATCCCTTTAAGAGCTATATGAAATAACTCTACTCCATGCTACCAGGAGGTTAAGGTCATTTAAAGTTCTGTAGCAGAGCAGAACAACTGTTAACATTTAACTTAAAAAAAACAACAAATCAACACACTTTTGGTGATCGAGGGTCTGGAGAACGAGCAAAGAGTTCGTCTTCAGGCAACTGAACATTTGAGGAAACGGATTCACACGGACGTGTACCATTGTAGATATGGAATTTGCAATGAGGATTTAAGGCCATGGAGAGAAGTTCTAGAAGTGGAAACCAATCCTGGGACAACTTGGCCACACATAGCTCCACCAGGCGATGAGTATTATTGATAATACACCTCTGTTATATAAAAGGAGAAGGTAATTAATGAGATAAAGACATTCTGAACAGAAGTATCTTCCAATCTTGATTAATTATATTTTAATAATTATCCTTCAGTTGTTCGATACTGATCATTTGAGTTATGTTTAACTTTACTAATATTGGGATCAAACCGATGTATCAAAAAAGAAATTAGGGAGGTGGCAAAGTGTTTCAAAAGGGAGGGGACATATGTGTACCTATGGCAGAAACCAACACAATATTGTAAAGCAATTATCCTTCAATTAAAAACAAATTTTAAGAAAGAAATTAGCATTTACTTAAATTATATAGTATCTACTTTCAAAAAACATTTGCAATGGCTTACAAAATGAAGTAGGCACTGCTCTGTGTCCCCAGACAAGATGCAAATTACCACTGCTTCCTCTCTGCAATTTTTAAACTAGAGGCAACAACTCTAAAATCTAAGCAATGTACTAAATATCCAAGATGGAGTAGGTTTACTATCTAAGCCTCAATGCAAAAGTCTGATACAACTCCCAAAGCTTCCATTCCATACTCAAAAACTCACAATTTGAGACCATATTTCCCTACAATAAACAAGGAACAGAGACTTGTAGTAATTACAGTACTTCAATCTAAAAATGCATATTTTTTTTTCACTTTTTAAGATCTTTAGAATCTGATTATATCATATAATCATATAATATCATATCATATAAACCTGAGACCACTACTGAATACTGGCTTGTGGTTAAAAATTTCAAGAGATCTTCTCCCCCTCCATCAGGTGTCAAAGTTGAAATATGCAGGTTTCTTTGGTGTCTCTTTTTGTATGTAGAGTTTATTTCTCTGCATTGACCCTTTGTGTGCCAAATAATAGGTTCCCCATCTTGGGCATTTTCCTTCCTTAGTGGTACATAAAATGAGTGACTGGTGCATTTCACAACCGTGTCATATTTTCAGTGAAATATGGTGGCACCTCAAAAGTCACAAGGCACTTGAGAAATAAGGAAACAGATTAAACCAATGTTTTCTAACTTGAAAACTCACACTCATTCTAAATGATTATGCTTCTTTCAACCGAAATTATAACAAAATTTCTCATTTTAAAAAATCCTTTAATTCAAGTAGTGATCAAATATGTAACCAAATATATATATATATATAAATCAGATTTTTAAAATAAAAGACTCACATGAATTTCAAACTTCCAGCCACTCACTGCTTCGTCTGTAAGGATCTTAGTGAAAGATATTGTTAGCCCATCTCGAAAAAATCGCTGACATGCTTCACTTTTAACATCAAGGCCTAAGAAAAGGAGAGAAAAATTAATGTAAACAAATTGTTTATCTGATTGTCTTACAATGTCCAATTACATGATAAAAGCAGTAACTGTAAAATATTCAGTAACAGCTAACAATTGCAGACTAGTTTTGGGAAAAACTTCATAGCATTATCTAAGATGTCAAAAAAGTAACAGATTGAAAAATAAAAACAACCATCAGTGAATTTCAAAAATACTTAACTAACAAAAATAAATGAAAAAAAAAACTTAACTGTATAAAAGTACATTAAGCCAAGTAATACTAAGATGAACTGAAAATATTTCTAATTATGACAGTGGCCCAACATTAAAAACACAATGGTTATGAGAACAATGTGCTAGGAGATTTAAATACGTTATAGTATTTTATTGACAACAAACTTTAAAACAAACAAAAAATGATGCTTCTCAACTATTTTTAAAATCTCATTTTGGTTGTAAATTATCCACTTGACAAATACTATTATATTATTCTACAGAAGAGCTTAATCAATTAAAGATAAATTATCATTTTCATTATTAGTCTCTTTTACTGGCCTAACATCTGTTTCTTAATGTCTTTAATTCCATCTGGTTTCAGAAAGGCAATAGTGCTACATGTCCCCAAACACACACAAAAAATCTTTTAACTCTTGATGACAAAATGAAAAGCCATTCAATTTGTATATAAAGTATTATCTGATTTTGGTTGTAAAAAGACATGACATTTAACCCTAGTACTGTACTTTTAAAAAATCTGAACCTTGTCTAAAATTAAAATAAACCATGGGTCCTAAAGAAATATGGGGGAGTGGGAGGGGTAGAGACTGCATGTCCCATGGATATCAATGATATTAAATGAAATAACCATTGTGTGTTTTTACCTAACATTGTATAGTCAGAACTTAAAAACATGCCTAGGACCGAAGTTTTCAAAAAATTTGCTGAACTGATGAATAAATGTGTAAATGAACAAAAGAAATTTGAGCAGGAGAAAACAATGGTAATCTGAAAATGCATTTTCGTAACTCATTATATTGGTTTTATAAGATTAATAAGGTGTAAAGACACATTCTTTAAATGAAGGAGGGTAATTAAGACAAAGGAAATTTTACCCTTGCCATAGAATGAGACAGACTTAAGCAAGGTACCAAAGACAATTTTTACAATAATTAATTTCAACTGATAATTGGAACACATCCACGGCTACACAATTTCAGAAGCTAAAATGTTACTGCTGTTTACTTTAACCTCCAAAGCCTTAAAAATAAGTAGATATTACAATAGTAGCCCTTTGCTAAGAGAATTCAGTTGCACCTCAAGAATCAATCATTGAAAAAAATTATTTCCAAAATTAAGCTTTTACTTCTAGACAAGAATAAAAAGTTTTTAAAAAATGGGTTATTAAAAAAAAACCACACAGTATCTTATCTTTCAAGTCTTTTTTTTCTTTTCGAGGAAATTCAAACCTTTCTGTGTATTAAAAAATAACACATAAGCTGGACAGTTTAAACATGATTATATATAAATTTCATGTATAACTTCAGAGAGTTCACAAACATCCTTGAAGGTTGTCCAAAGGATATGAACCCGTGCTCCAGGTATAAATCTTAAGCCAGAGCAAGAAAACTTGCTAAATGTTCTTGTCTAGGAATATACAGAAAAAGTATTCAGGCAAGAAGTGAAACTATTTTCTAGTAGGATACATTATATGGAAAGCCTCATACCATTTAAACTTACCTTTTTTACTAAGGTCAATAGCAGCTTCTAAAAGCACTTCTAATTCCCCTTTTGGCAAAACTGGAACCACCCATCGAGGCCTAAGAGTTTTAATAATATAAAAAGATGTTTATTGGTTGAACACTGAAAGAGGCACTATAAATGAGTTACTAATTACTTACCTCACCATGAAAATATTAAAATTAAAATGACACTAAAATATTAAAACCACAAAGTTGGCAAACTATCTGCTTTGTTTGACTAAGTGTCATCTGTTATCTCTACAAACAAAAAACTTTTTAAAGACACTGTCAAGAAAAAAATATAAAAAAAAATATAGCAATGAGAGAAGGGGGAAATAGATTATTTTAATAACTTAGCTATAAAACTACTATAATAATCAAATATCACTTAAATGGATATCTATTGTTAGAATTCATACGAAAGTGCAAAAAACAATCATTTTATGTTTCTCTTCCCCAAGAAATTTGGTAACATGCAATTCTGTCCTTGAGTGAGCAACCACCAGACAAAAATTGAAAAGCAAAATATAACTTTTTGCTATTGTATCTCTGTTATAGAGAATGGTCAGGGACATCACAACTTTATACAACTGTTTGCTTGCTTGACTAATTCATTATATACATTTAATGTGTTCTTTCAAATATACCTCTAAAAACAATGAATTAAATGTATATTAATAGGAAAAATATTTAAGATAAATGAAATGAGGAAAACATTTCAGTAATATATAAGAATTCCATTATTTGTAGAGAAAGCAGTACTTATGATAATAAACACAAAGATAACCTGGAAGAACGCACACCTTATTGCTAGTGGTAATTTTTGGTTGGAAGGTGTGTACCTAAGGAGGAAATTACAGTGAACCTTATTGACATAATATATTTCTATGTTTAACAGTGCGTACTCACATTAGTTACGTAATCAGAATGTTTTTAAGAAGTAAACTTAGTAAAGCAAGTAAGTCCCTATAAGTGTGTGTTTGCCTTTTCTTTTGAGGGGATATGTCACACCTCCCTAGGACTCACTTGTTGAGCTTACAGCCTGGTGTAAGACCACAGATCTGTAGGGGCGAGGGGGAGGGTCCCTGACACACTCTTCCCTTATCTTCTTTTTAAATATTTTCCTTCCGAATACACAAGCTTAAACTTTCACTCTCTGAATCTTATTCCAAATGAAGCATGGGGGTGGGTGGAGGTGAATGTTTGTATTATGAGTATGAAAAAATGTATACTCTGAACTACCCCCATGAGATGAAGATCAGGAGAAACAAATGGGTGAGATGCTTAAATGCCTCAAACTAATCAGTTGACAAGGGGCAGGCTCTGAGGAACTCAATCTCCTATGACCTGGTTTACCTCAGGGTCATGCAAAAAGTATTCAAGTCATCCAGTAACCCATTCACCAATAAGAAAAAAGGGAAACCACACATATGGTTCTACTTCAGTAATACACCAGCTAGAGTGATCATCATTAATCTTAACACTTTATTGACACTGTTACTTCCTTTCATTTTTAAATCCATTAAGAACCACAGGTTGCAAAGTACTTGGCAATGACTAAGATGTTAAGATTATTTAAACAGGCAACATAGTTTACTGTGATATTCCTCTCCACTCTTGCTGTTTTCTTAGTACTAATGACTATGCTGAAAATCTTGTTTTTCCTGTGTATGACATATATCAAAAAACAAGACAAAATCAACTCACCTATTGATCATGTCATCCAACTTTGCTAGGTCAGTATGTGGAAATGCAGGCTCCTCATCTTCAAGCTGTGATGGGGCATCACCCTGACCTTGTTCATCGGGAGGAGTTGCGGGGGAATTTTCATTGGAAGAATCAGGCGATGAGGTCTTAAAGATTAGATATTCCAGATTTAAGTTTCTATAACAAACGTACATCTAATAATTCAAACACCAAAACAGATTAGGGGGACGTAATTTAAATTTTTAAAGAAGATATGATCATTGTAAATTTATGATGTATCAGGCAGTCTCTGGGCTACTACACTTTAACATAATTTCATTTAATCCTCAACAGCCTAAGGAAGTATTCTTCCACTTAACAGATTAAAAAAACAAAACCTCAGACAATACATAATTAGCCCAAGGTCACAAAGCTCCAATTCTGTGGTCAGGATTTAAATCCAGGTCTAATTCTAAAGTCTGAGTTCTTTTCTACCATGTGTGCTGCTTCTCCACTTACATTTTCCATTATATGAGCCCTTCATGATACAAATTATTGCACACATTTTACAGATTAAAAAGTCTCTTGACTTATAACTTTTATTTTTCATTTTGAAGAGGAAAAATAACTTTTATTCCATAGTTACCCTAGTCTCAAACTACTATTGAAACAATTATTAAAACTTTATTGTGGTTTCTAAACAAGTCACTTCATCTTCAACTAATAAGGCTAACTTTACTCTTCACTGTTAGTGCTTCTTCCCCACCCCCCATACTTTAGTTGTAGAAATACTGTGCACAGCTAAGTGTATGAACTTTTAAAACCCTTATTAATTTTGAAAGCAGATGGTATTTTTCTTCTAATTGAAACTAATCTAAATTTTAAGCTAATTTTTGTGTGTGTTTGAATTTTTCTACCCACTGTAGGTTGATGGCCCTTTTAGAGAAGGCCCCATTCCTTATCATTTTATTAGCACTTACTGAACAGATGCATAAATAAATGCTTGTACTGAAGATAGGTGGGTATGCTATATTCTAGTTACAAACTTTATACATGAACTCATAGAGACGATTTGCAAGAAAACAGCAAATCTTTACTTAAGATGATGAAGACTATGCAGGTGCTAAAGGGCTAGTTTCAAGGCAAAAAAACTACAGAACAGAATTCAAGTTTTAGAAGCCCAACAGAAATATTTGCATTTTTTTAAGTATGTAACTTAGGAAGTCTGCTTCATTAATTTTTAAAAAGCATCCCCCCCATTTCCTCTGGTATATATGTATTATAGATATGCTCACAGAAATTGTAAAGACAAAAATAACAATTAAGATACCCATAATAATACACCAAAGATAAGCACCAGAGACATTTTCAATTATTTCCTGAAATTTTTGTTCTGTGATCTCCACAAATCCTGTCCATATACACGTATAAATTTTCAATAAAATTGGGATTATACTTGCTTAAGTTTGTGTCTTTTTCCATTTAAGTATTTTCCCACATCACTAACAATCTTTTTTAAAGGGCTGATTAATGGTCATATGGCCATAGCATTCAATCAATTAAACAAAATTAAAGGACATTTAGCATTCTGCAATTTTTACTGCTAACATAAAATTATACTTTTATATATAAACCTTTTACATAAAAATTCTCAATTTTTCCTTAGGACAGGACCCTGGGAATATAATTAGTACAACAACGGTAAAAATTATTTCTTTTAGGGCTGCTGACATATATATTACCAAATTCCATTCCAGAAAGTTTGCACCCTCCCATAAACATCTCCCAAGAGTGTTCATCTCATAGGGCCTTTGCCAAGGCTGCTTCATTTATCACTGAGCTGTAGTAGAGCTTAAAATTTTCTCCTGTGGGGAACGCTTTTAAAAATTACTATATATTAAGTGAAAAATCTGATTGATTTTAGAAATTCCCTTTATGCCATATGAAAAAAAAAATATTCAAGGTAAGCCATAAGGTGGGCAGTGATTAGTGCTTTGGTTGCTTCTCCCAGGTCCATTAAGTGTCAAATCTTTTGAAATAACTAGAATCCTAACATTAAAAAGTAGAGAATAAGAAAGCGAAAAAGGGATACTACAGACGGTTATGAATATAATTTGTGGGAATTCCCTGGTGATCCAGTGGTCAGGACTCCGTGCTCTCACTGCCAAGGGCCCAGGTTCAATCCCTGGTCAGGGAACTAAGATCCCACAAGCCGTGAGGCCAAAAAAAGGTAAGAATGCAATTTGTTTGTTCCTTTTTTAATTATCATCTCCAAAAATATAAAGAGCTCTTTAAAGGAAGAGGACATAATGCAGATGCATAATATTAAGTTGAAGATCACAAACCCAGGCGCTCTTCGTATACCTTAAGAGTAAGATTAGAGATTTAATTTCTACCTAAAGCCATGCAAATCACAAACACTGGCGAATGATTTAGGAGTCTGTGCACAGTGCAGGTATGAAACAGAAAAGAGAGGGCAAAAGACACTGGAAATCGAACTACAAGCTCCTGGTTTAAAAATATAAATCTCTGGCATCCACCACAAACTGACTACGTTTAAAGAAACATGAGTACTGGCTAACAAATTTATGACATAGGAAAGACTTAACTCTGTCCAAGACCTGTGACCATATACCTAAGTATTACATGTCCTAAAAGTGGGAACTGGAGAGGAAAAGGAATAAAGTTGACATTTATTAAAACCTGACTTGCTCACTTCTCTAAAATGACAGAGGGAGAGGACGAAAGTGGGGAAAGGAGGGCGGGAAAGAGGACGACGCACATGGGCGCGCGCACACACACACACGTGCAACTCTTTCCTATCATACTTGTAAATAGAGAGAATGACCTATAATAGGTATACAATAAACACTTACCCTCCAATGACAGATGTAAGTATTCTACAATAACTTTTGCCTAAAACTTACCCATACAGAATTCTACATAAACATGCACCAACTGTAAGCAAGTTTGTGATTCACGGGCACGCCCCGCAGTGACAAATTCACCTCTAAGTGCTGTTTGAGCTGCATTACAAGTTTTAATGTTTGTCTTATTCAATTTAATGTTTCCTGGTATAAAAGTATGTACAATAGAAAGCTGAAAATTAATTCTTTAAACTCCCATTTCAAGAAATGAGAAAAAGAACAGCAATTCAAATTCAAAAGTAAAAGGGAACAGGAAATAAGGGTTAAAATCATACAAGTAGGAAGGAGGAAGAGAGTTAAAGTCAAAAATTGGTTTGAGGGAAGGTTTGATGAAATTGGTAAATCCTTTAGGAAAGGGTAATTGGGAGAGAGAACACAAATTAGCAGTATCAGGGATGAAAAATGATGTTACCACAGATCCTAAGACATTAAAAAGATAAAAAAGGATATTATAAAGTCTTGCTTCAATAAATTTGACAATCTAGATGCAGTGGACAAATTCCTTGAGAAAACACATTACCAAAAGTCACACACACACACACACAGACATATCAGAAAATCCCCCTGTTAAAAAAAAAAGCTGGATCTGCAGTTATATCCTTTCCACAAATAAAGCCCCAGGTCAGATTGTTTCAATTTTAATGGTGAAATTATTAATGCAGAAATAACTGAAAATCTTACACAAATTCACCCAGAGAACAGAAAAAGAATATTACCCTCTGAGTTTTGAGGTCAGCATAAAATCTTGATACCAAAATCTATTTTAAGCTCTTAGAAAATATTATTTCATTTGATCCTCTTAATGATCCCATGAAGTAGTTACAGTATTGTTATCTTTTTACAGCAGAAAAAACTGAGGCTTAAAAGGTCATATAATTTACCCAGTCATAAAGCTAGCATCGCATGGCGCAAAGCTAAAATGTGAACACAAGCAACATGACTTGAGTCCATCCTCTCGCCACAGGCTACATCAAATGACTTAATGCTTTGCTCTGGAACTGACAAAGGGCTTAACTTTAATGATTACTGGTAGAATAAGACACCAGAGGGAAAAAGGGGGCTACAGACCCAAGCATCACCACCTATACAGCATTTGAGAGTCTTGTTACTGTGTAAGACACCTGTTTATTTTTCTTAATAACAGGTTTATGGTTACCTCCCAAATTATTCAGAACATGCTCCTAATTATTCAGAACATGGATATTTAGTTATTTAGAACGTGGGCTATCCGTATCCGTAACAGACACACCAGCGTAGCTTTAACTAGTATCTTAAACTTCCTACCTGATTCTGCTGGAGGGCGGGCTGAGACTGTCCATCAGGAGCCTGGCCCTGGCTGTCATTCCCTCCTACTGGAGAGCCACGAGTCGTGGCTGTCATACTCGACACAGGGCAGATCTTTGCAATTTTGTCTGCTTATGTAGTTGTCTTGAAAAAAGAAATTATAGTCCACTTATAGAAGATGAAGTACCAGCATTTGTCAGTCTTAAAAAGCTCCAATTCAAGAATAAACCATCTTGCAGAGACCATTGCATAACCTACAAGTAGAAGAAAAAAAAAGCACATTTGTTTCAGACATAAAAAACATTAAGGAATTGCTCAAATTCAATATTACCAGTGAATCTAGTCAGGAGAAGGTGGCTATATAAAAGAGGACAAAGTGAAAAGTTAGTTTCATTAATACTGTATTTAAATAAATTGATAATAGTGTATCAGTAGTTACATCAAGAAAACATACAAGTACAGCCTCATAATATTTCAGTTTCCTCCTGGGATTCCAAAGACCTTATCAAGGTTATTTACTTGGCTGTTATTTTGATTCAATTATGGAGTGGCAAAAACTGTCATCAACTTGCTAATGCCTTGAATATACACAATTTCACAAACCTATTTAAGACATAAACCAAGTAATAAAATCTGAATTATTAAAAATATTTCATGTCAATGTATGACAAAAACCACTACAATATTGTAATTAGCCTCCAACTAATAAAAATAAATGTAAAAAATAAAAATAAAAATATTTCAGGAAGAACTGTACAACTAACATTTATCACTGGTACATGGGTATTAAAATGGTTTCTAAACAAATGTACAAGTGGTTTTAACACAAACTTTAAAACTTTGGGGGACTTTTTCTTTGGAGAGGGTTCAAACTGGATCCTACTCCTCCAATACAACCTGTTTTGTCAAACGACCTTGACTTTTCCCTTTTGGGAAGGTTTTGGCCACAGGCACTCCCAGAGCCACAGCAGGGCTCCAGACCATTGTTTAACAATGGAATTCTTCTTTGCTACCTGAGCTGCAAAGGTGTATAGAGGAAGACCACCAAATCCTCAATTCTGTATTCTTGGTCGCAGAGTAAAATCATCCAAGGTGCTTTTAAAAACTCTGATGTCCAAACCCCTCTCCAGAATGAATGAATTACAATATTTGGAGTTAAGCCTAGGCATCAGTACTTTAAAAAAAAAATCTCCCCCATAACTAATTCTAATATGTCACAAGAATGAGAACCTCAACTGATTGATTTACAGGTATTTAGTTTTAAGGAAACCACATTTCCATTTACTCCATGTTTGCCTCAAACTTAAATATAATCACTTAACCCAGAGATGGGGTTTTAAGAAGATTTCCTTTCACTTATCAAACTGGAATAACAAAAAGTTTAAGACTGATAATATCAAGTACTGGTGAGGCTAAAAACAGAAAAACCTTTACTTAATACGTAAAGTGGAAAAACAAAAGGTAACATGGTTGAACAGCCTCTCTCTCACTTTTGCTTTCCATTTTTATACAACCTACACTACAAAAAAGTTTTACGTGAAGTAGACAACTTAAAAAACCCAGAAAAACCCACCTATCACTTTCTTCAGCCATTTTGGGTTGGCTGGCAAATTGTTTAACTATTCTTTTTCTTACCACTCAAAACATAAGCTAACCAATTCAACTTCAATCTTCTCTACTTCAACCCTGCTCCATCCAATCTCTTCCTTTTGATCCCATTACTCATGATCCCCAATGAATGATATCCCAATTGTCACTCCCCTCAATCTTTTCCTGGATGTCTCTTAGCCTATAAATGTGCTTGAATCTTCATTACCAAAATGAAAATTCACCAACTTCTGCCCTTCCCTTTCCCCCCAAATCTTAAAAAGAATGCCTCTGCTTCCCCCTTCCTTTCTTCCATTCTCTCTCATCATCTAGTTGAATCTAAGCTATCAAGACTGTTTTAAGTCAGTGGGTCTTAGACCTCAGTTGAGGTCTATGGACAGGTTTGAGGATTAACTCCCCTCAAATTACATGCAAATCTTTATAAATATGTACTTTGGAGGGGGAAGAAGGTCTGGTTCACTGACCAATGCTCTACTAATTGACGGCTGATAGTCAAATGACCGTCTGCTGCTGTTCACCCTGTCTGTCCTCTTCTCAGAATTAGCCACAACTGGCTGCCACTACTCCCATGTCTGTTCCTGAACCTTTGAGGTTCCTTGGCTTTTACAATCCTGAACTTTGATTTCCTTTCCACTTCTTTTCAAAGGGGAGGGAAGAGAATAGTAAGTAGATAGTAGTCACATCAGTGAGAAGGACAGATTTTGACATTGAAACAACAGTGAAAACATCCACTAAACAGTTGACTTTAGGTCAAGAACTGAAGGAAAACTTGGGGGTGGGGGTCTTGAAGAGAACGCTAATGTTCACAAAAGAGTGGGAGATGGATTTATTAGCATCGTATGGGTTGTTGTTCAGTCACTAAGCCATGTCCAACTCTGTGATCCCATGAACTGACGCGAACCAGGCTTCTCTGTCCTTCACTATCTCCCTAAGTTTGCTCAAAATCATGTCCACTGAGTTGGTGATGCCATCCAACCATCTCATCATGTTGCCCCATTCTCCTCTTGCCCTCAATGTTTCCCAGCATCAGCGTCTTTTCCATCAGACAGCCGATGTACTGGAGGTTCAGCTTCAGCACCAGTCCTTCCAATGAATATTCAGGGTTATTTCCTTTAGGATTGACTGGTTTGATCTCCTTGCAGTTCAAGGGACTCTCTAGAGTCTTCTCCAGCACCACGGTTCGAAAGTGTCAATTCTTTGGCGCTCAGCCTTCTTTATGGTCCAACTCTCACATCCATATATGACTACTGGGAAAACCACAGCTTTGACTATATGGACCTTTGTCAGCAAAGTGATGTCTCTGCTTTTTAATATACTGTTTAGATTTGTCATTGCTATTCTTCCAAGGAGCAAGTGTCTTTTAATTTTGTGGCTGCAGTCACCATCCACATTGATTGTGGTATTTTCCTATAAACTAGAAAACCATGGCTCTAAGAAGTGACTTGAACAAAACACAGATAAGTTAATAACTCTAAAGAGAATTCTATTACTTTGTCCACTAAACCAATGCCATCACTCTTCAAAAGGTATTTCCAGGAAGCAAACCCAAGGGTGAATGGATAAACATTTGGTATACACACACAATGGAATAGTATTTAGCGTTAACAAGGAAGAAAATTCTGACTTCGATGTACCTAGAGGACATAATGCTAAATGAAACAAGTCAGTCACAAAGGGGCAGACAGTCCATGACTCCACTTATATGAGGTAACTACACTCAGAGAAGGAAAGTAGAAAGGTGGTTTCTGGGGGCTGGAAAGTGGGGTGACGGGCAATTATTGATCAAGAGGTACAGAGTTACAGTTTGGGAGGATGAAAAGTTGTGGAGATGGTTGCACAATGTTAATGCACTTAATGCCACTGAACTGTATTCTTAATAATGGTTAAAACTGGTTATATATTTTCCCCACAATAATGTATTTATAAAACGGCTCTCTTGCTTTGTACTCCTTTAACATTAGGACATTAACTTAAAACATCTTAAAATTATATTCTCATGTTGTTTTTTTATCGTCAACATCGTTCCATCCATATGCATCTCAGTGACTCTCCATCTATAGACAAATCAAAAATATCTGGCAAAAGTCAGAGGACAAATTATTCTAGATAAAAGCATTCTGTGGATAACTAAGGGACTATCCTTTTCAACAAAATAACACTAAGGTAAATGGCAAGGGCAGCAGTCTGAGACCTCTCCCCAAATAAAACCTTTCTCTCAGACCACAGAATTAAATCATCTTCTCCACATTCCTGTGCTGGGCAGGCACAGTAGGTCTCAGCACAGCACATACTCCACTCTATTCTGCTATTTTTAACAATCATCTCTCTACCACCTCATAAGAATTGGATACTTTTTCCTTAGTGTGCTAGTTTGAGAGATTAAGAACAAGACACAGGAATGGAGCAATTAAAAGTACCTTCTGGATTCAAACATAACGCTTGCTCAAAACCCCACCTCTGCCACTTACAAGCTGCCCTATCTTAAAGTCCAGTAACAACTACTCTCACTAATTTTCCAGGTCTTTAAAGCAGACAGTGCTACCCACAAAAATGCCATGAAGGGGCTTCCCTTGTGGTCCTGTGGTTAAGACTGTATGCTCCAAAGGCAGGGGACAGAGGTTCGATGATCGGTTGGGGAACTAAAATCCCACATGCCATGTAGCACAGCAAAAAGAGAAAAAAAGTCATGAGAATTATTTTAATAAAAGTGTTTCATAAATACCAAACACAGTAATTCTCAAAAATTTTAGTTTTCTTTTCCTCTTCTATAGTGCACTGTGCAGGGTTAGTGAATATTTGAGCTAAAAATTTGAAAATAATGTATTCAAATATAATTTGGAAAGTCTGAATGGAGGGGAAAAAAAAAAAATCAAAGATACGCTACAACTATGTTACCCAAGAATAACACCACTATTTTTTTCCTCCTTTTTCTTTTCTTTTTTTTGGGCTACACCACAGGGCTTTCAAGACTTTAGTTTCCCCATAGGGATCGAACCTGGGTCACTGGCAGTGAGAGTGCAGAGTCCTAACCACTGACAGCCAGGGAATTTCCAACACTGGTAGCGTTCTTATTTTTTTTTTTTTTAAGTGAAATGTTAGTTGCTCAGTCGTGTCCAATTCTTTGCCACCTCATGAACTGTAGCCCGCCAGGCTCTTCAGTCCATGGGATTTCCCAGGCAAAAATACTGGAGTGGGTTGCCATTCCCTTCTCCAGGGGATCTTCCTCACCCAGGGATTGAACTAGGGTCTCCTACACTGCAGGCAGATTCTTTACCATCCGAACCATCAGGGAATCCCCTGGAACATTGGTACCTTTCTTAATAAATCCCATTCAATTCAAGTGAATGGGATTTGAATGGCTATCACACTCCTTTACTTGATTATAAGTAGTACTCTCAAGGTTCTAAAGGAGCTTACCTTTCAAGTCACAGATATTTAGGCATTCATAGCTGAGTTAGAACAAACTTTCTACCAAGTCAAAGTAGCAGTATCCTACACAGAACTGAGCAAGTCAATAATCATTCAAATCATTTAAAGTCTGACACAATACCCACCACTTCCTGTAGGAACACTAGAAGTCAACAAATCACAATGTGAAAATTTACTGTACGAATTCAAGTCTGAAACCTAACGTTTTATTTTAGAATAATAAGAATACTGCAAGGGTCATTGTTCTCCCTCCCTTCCATATGAATTTTATTTTACCAGAATGCAACTTGGATTTTCTGCAATACAAAACGGCAATATTAGGTGTTTTATCTGGGGAGAGGTCTCAGACTGCTGCCTTTTCCATTTACCTTAGTGTTATTTTGTTGAAAAGGATAGTCCCTTTAGAACCTACAGTATTTTTATATTCAAACTTAGCATCTTCCAAAATGGGAATAGCATCACGTTTACCTGAATAAAGCTTGGTCACCCATTATACTAAATAACCTAGTATTCCATAAACATCAACCATCTGTATTTATTTTAAACTTTGTATGACTGAATTTCTATAGCAGCTTTCCAATGCAAGGGCCTTAATACCACAGAAACCCTCAAGACAAAGAATGGTCCTTCTCTACATTCTTCCATCTCTGCTCAAACATTCCAGAATCCCTTTTATACAGCACACTGAAAGTCTCTACAATTCCACATATATGATCCTACTATACTTAAAGAGTCCCTTCTCTTTCTAAATTTTCCTCTTTTAATCCAAAATAAAAAGGACGTTAAAATAAAAACTCAAAGCTTAGTCATTTAAGAAATACATGCTGAGTATCTACAGTGGGCCACATATTGTTTTAAGCATAAAGGAATAAATACATGGCATTACACAGCTGGCAAATCTCTCTGCTCTTGTGGAACTAACATTACACATTGTGTTGAGAGATAAATAAGCAACAATGGCAAGTCCAACAGTCCAACAAATTATTTACTGATCATCAAAATGAGTTCATCAGAAACTAATTTGATAGATCATCCCTATATACATCCATGAAATTATCTTGAAAACCTAACTTATTCTGGTTTTATGTATGAAAACCAAAGGGGAAAATTATTTAGCATCTTTCTCCATCTAGTGACTTTCTATGTTTAATTGGCATCTATTACCCTTGTTTTCCTCTTAAAACACTTGACTCAAGAGGTGAGAGACGTAACTGTGAAACACAAACTGTACATATCTAGCACTAGACCTTACTACTCTGACCAATCACTACAAAATGAAAACCTTAATTACAATTAATTAGACAAACTATTATTTTGCAATTAATACTCTAGCACGTAACAGAAAGAAAGAACTTACATGTTGGTTTAAAATTTTACTGCAAAATGTGTAAGTCATCTCATCTTTATATAAGTCAATCTTTGTAAGTCATCTTCTAAGTCTCATCTTTATAAGTCATCTTCTAAGTCTCATCTTTATAAGTCAATATGAAACATCTTTTAAGTACTAAGCTTTATTTCAAAATAACCACTATTTTAGTGTATTGGCTTATTTTAAGCCCAGAGTACTTAGATCTTCTTGAATCTTAAATTGGAATTTCTATTGCTATGATAGATTCAACATGTTTAAAAGCAAACTTTTTATGCATTGTAATCTGGAAGAAAAAATATCCTTCCCTACACAGCAGTTCTTCTACAACATAAGAAATGATACACATGGGGTATTACAGGTTTGACACACTTCCATGGACAGAGAAAAACTGCCAAAATCCTCAACATGCATGAAACAGAACACGAAATTAAAAAAAACAAACAACAATCAAAAACAGGTATGTACTTTTAATCATTTGTGCAATACCTGGACTTCTGGTTTTTTAAAAATCCCTTCTAAGATAACATTGAAATGTTATTTTTAGATAAACTCATTTGCAAACATTGTCATTGTATTTAACTAATTATTTAACTACTTATTATTATTACTTGTGACATAGCTCACAATCAATTATATTAATACACCATGATCCATAACCACTTTAGTGGGTAAGGCAAAACACATTTCAGTATTTATACTATCCAAGGAATTTTTTCTTTTGTGGAGTTGTTGGTTCTATTCCATTCAAAGATTCTCTGTGGCTCTACAATTCTGTATCCCATTATTTACAATGGGTGTTTTTTTGCCCCACACCAAGTAATTATCGATACCAGCTGGATGTCCTACAATTCAACTCAATTTTGACACTATCTACTGAAAGACAGCTTCAGATTCCACTTGCTAAGGGCTCAGTGTTACAAGATTGACCCTCCTCCCACTTCACCTACCAGCCACAAATCCAAGTTGTCACCTGTGCTTCTGACCGACAGGCTACAGAATGGAGGCTCCAAAGATTCCCTCTTCAGGTTAATTTGCTAGAGCAGCTCATAGAAATAAACATTTTACTTACTAAATTATTGGTTTATTTATTGTAAAAGGGTATAAGTTAAGAACAGCCAGATGGTATACACTATTCATAGGGTTGGCTTCCCTGGCAACTAGCCCCCATCCTTGGCGATCTAGGGGCTTTTCAAGTTATTTCATTAACATAACAACAGACACCTTCCAGATCCTCACCACTTAGATAATGCCAAGTTTTAAAAGCTCAGTTGCCAATAACTGGGATACACACCATTTCTTATTATAAATCACAATATCACAGGTTCCCTTCCAGTTCCATCTTAATTTGTACATTACTCTAGAAAAGTTATGAGCATTTATGTACGAGGCACAATAGTAGGTCCTTTATTTATATAATCTCATTTAACCACCAGGATACCTATTTCATGATTATCAGTCCAATTTAACAGAAGCAGAAGCTAAGCGATTAAGTAACTTCAGTTTGTCCAAAATGGCATTAACATCTTTTTAGATTCTCAAAGCCGTTGGCTCTTCCACTATATATCATGAAGATTCTCTACAGCCCCCAAGATAAAGATATTCTTTCCATATTTGAAGAGGGATAATTAAGAGGGAGGGGAAGGTGGGAGGCAAGGATAAGAGACTGATTTTTCTCTTAAAAGTATGGTTACTATCAGGCCTGTCTGTGCCAATTATGTTTCTCTTTTTTTGGCATTAAAAACGATCACTATTGAATTTTATTAAAATGCAAACCCTAAAATATCATGGCCCTGCTTAAAAATCCTCAAAGACCTGATGAAGACCAAAATACTTCTCTAATGGTCTAGGAGGCTCTTGAATACCCAACTTCGGGCTCATCTTGCAACTACTCTACCCCAAACTTCTTGTTGTCCCTTCAAAATGTACTTTCTCATGCTGACTGTGCAGCCTTTGCAAAAGTCGTCTTAGTCTTGCCCATACTGATTCACCAATCCTCAACTCTCCTTACTCAGAATCCATCAAGTACTCCTATCAGAGGCTCTCAGAGGAAACTGCACTTTTCTTTCATAGCACCTGTGTATGATCTCTCTCTCTACCAGAACAGAAAAGCTGGAATTCCCTGGCAGTCCGGTGGTTAGGACTCTGAAATTCCACTGTAGGGGGTACCGGTTTGATCCGTGATAGGGGAACAAAGATCCCACGTGCCTCAAGGAACAGTTTAAAAAAAAAAAAAAAACTCTAAGGGCTGAAACTGTATGAGCTTTGCTCATCATTGAATCCCAAGAATTCATTGGCACACAATAGGTAAACACTCAAAACAAAACAAAAAAAAGGGGTGGTGGTGTTAAACTACAAGTCAAACCTCTCCCTTTCCAGTTCTATTAATTCCTTTTATGACATGTCCAACATCATTTTTTCCACTCCCACTCACACCACTCCAGGCTAGACTCCAATTTTAACATCCTGGATGGTCTCCACACTACCAATCTTTTTAGTATATTATTGCTAAATTAAACTCTCAACACTTTCAGTCTCCGAAACCTTTAGTGGCTTCTTCCTCTCTACTTTTTACATAATATTGTTCAAGATCAATCACAGTCAGCCCTAACTTATCTTTTCAAGTCTATCTCTCATTCCCCAATTTCAATACTATCGCAGTCAGGTTGACAAGCCTCAGAAAGTGAGGCAGAGTGAAGACGCAGTCAAGTGGAAGGGCCAGAATTCTAACTGAGGCAGTGTAAGTTCCAGGGTTCTACAGTCTTAACTACCAGGCCACGCACGAATAATGCTTGAAAATAGGGAGAAAACTACCATTAATCTCACCATATCCGCACCTCCAAGATACAGTTATCAAAACATTTATGATGCAGAAGCACATTTGATAAAACTGGATTTTTCACCTAATTTATAATTTCCTCATGCTAAGTATTCTTCTATATTCACCTTTAATGACTACATATCACAAAATATTTTCTTCTAAAGCACAATAGCTGTACTCCTAAGAAACATGGCATAATCAAAAATGATGTTATAAAAATAATAGTTCAATGGGAAAATGCCATTTCATATCCATAACTATAAACCTAAATATCCCTAGGTAATTTTAAAATGTAGCCTTCACTCAAGAGTAAAGGCCTTTCGTCATTCCACCAGCACTGCCATTATCATTATAACAGGACTCATCATTCTTATCACACATTATTATGATAAATTATACACAAAATCAGTCAAGGTAGTTATATTAAACAGAGTCCCCACCCCTCCAGTGTGATGCTAGTTTTAGATAGCTTCAAATTCGATCAATAACTCAGGCTAATGCAAATGAAGATGTCTAATTAATCTTTGATTTTTTAAATCTAAATACATTACTTAAGCTAAATTTCCATATTCTATTATTATCACTATTAAACACACACACCATTAATTTTTGTCACCAAATCACTACGTACATCCACTAGTACTTCCTAGAATCACAACAGAACTGCATCCTGCATTCTCAACTCTGTGGCAGCAGAAATTTATTCATTTAGAAATGCTCAGTAAATGGTCCTTTTTATTCAGAACTTCTCCATACTGTGTCTGTCAAGCCATATGTACACAATTGGGGTACCAGAGGTTTTTATATGTATATAAAACCTTCAATAAATTCTAGCATCCTTCCCAAAGCATTCTCAACTGTGAATTTTTTAGTGGCTGTAGGCAATGAGTAATAAATTAAAAATGACTTACAGGGGACTTCCCTGGCAGTTCAGTGGTTAAAACTCCCCCTCCCCTCAACACAGGGGAGACTGACTGGATCCCTGGTTGGGGGACTAAGATCCTTGTATGCTGCTGCTGCATCGCTTCAGTCGTGTCCAACTCTGTGCGACCCCATAGACGGCAGCCCACCAGGCTCCCCTGTCCCTGGGATTCTCCAGGCAAGAACACTGGAGTGGGTTGCCATTTCCTTCTCCAATACGTGAAAGTGAAAAGTGAAAGAGAAGTCGCTCAGTCTTAGCGACCCCATGGACTGCAGCCTACCAGGCTCCTCCGTCCATGGGATTTTCCAGGCAAGAGTACTGGAGTGAGGTGCCATTGCCTTCTCCGAATTGTATGCTGCACCGTGTGGCAAAAAAAAAAGACTTGTGGAATGATGGTATCAGAAGCTCTGTGGACGCTCTCACCAGTGAATCAACTGTAACTGGTAAAAACCATTAAAAAACTTTTTGTAAGTCTCTAGAAATCATCCTAAGGGTATACAGCAAATGAATACTAAAATCTACTCAGTAAAAACAGAGAGCCTGGCATTTTGAGCCAGCTCAGCAGGACAGAAGCTCCATTCCAGGTGGGTCCAGAGAGGAACACAGGGCTCTTGCCCCCAAACTCCCAGTCAACCCCACCCTCCCCTTAAGAGGAGGAAGACAGCAAGCATTTCTCCTCATCCTCAACTCTCAGCTGCAGAGGCTCCTACTGCAGGGAAGAGCAGCTGGGAAGTCTGGGGGGGGCTCTTTCCTTCTATCCAGGTCCCACCTGCAGAGCAGAAGCTTTGACCCCAGGTTCAGCAGGCCAAGAATAACGCGGTCCTAGTGCCCCTCACTCTGTCTCATGCACATGACTGAGGTTCCACACCAAGAAACTAGAGGCTGCTGCTCCCACTCAGCACTGCTCATGAAGCAGGGGTGTCACTGGCAAGCACCCCATGAAGCAGGGCCACTGCTTGACCCCAATTCTGAAGCAATGGTGTAAAGGTTTTGTTCAAGGGGAGGAGGAAGCCAGAAGGGATCTCTCAAGTTGTCTCCAAGTGAGCTGACTTTACTTGGAACAGAGTAAAGGGAAGTTCATGCCCGAGGCTGCACTTTAACATAATGCAGGCTGAGGTAATAAGCAATTAAGGGGCTGGCTGTCTGATGGGGGCAACAAGCTCAACTTTACCAGAAAGAACAAGGGGAAAAAAACAGCCAAGAAGAGCCTCCCTGAGGTCAGAACAAACCTAAAAGACTGACCTCAAAGATTACCCCTTTGGAAAGTAGGGGAAATCGAGCTGGATAAGGCTGTGGGGCAATTAAATCCCAGGATATCACCTAAAACAATACAGCAATCAGCCAACATTTTTAGTGGAGACTAACATTTGCAGGTGATGCCAACAGAGTGAGACAGTTTGAGAGGGAGATCATCACAAAGCCTCGCTAAAACCACTGTTGTCCCAGGATGGCTGTGTGTGTAACTAAAGCTGTGCCCGCTGAAGAGCAAAAGCGCAGGCTGAACAATGCAGGGAAAACAGACTTCTTTAAAGTAGTCTAGCCAGTCAGTAGACAAATAGGTGAGCAAATAACAAGGCCCTGGGGATGGGGGTACTGGGGACTCAGTATACAAATTTGCTGCATTATATGAAAGGTCCGATTTTCACAATAAATAAAATTACAAGATATGCAAAGAAACAGGAAAGTGTGCCCCATACACCAGGGGTGGGGAGAAGGCGGCAAGCAAAAATCAAACAACTTGGTAAGTATGTTTGGGACTTCCCTGGCAGTCCAGTGGTTAAGATGGAGGGCAAGAGTTCAATCCCCGGTCAGGGAACTAAGCTCCCACATGTGGAGTGACACTGCCAAAAAACAGACTTCAACCTCGCCCCACCCCATCCCACTTTCAATAATAGATAGAACTAAGCAAAAGGTCAACAAATAAAGACTTTAACAACTACACATCAACTAGGTCATATAGACATCTATAGAACACTCTACCCAACAGCAGAATATATAGTCTTCTTGAGTATACATGCTAGACTGTCGTCAGTCTCAAGATATTTAAGGACAGAAAGTCAAGTCTATTCTTTGAACACAGTGGGATAAAATTAGAATTTAGCCAAAGGGAATTTTGGATATTCACAAATATGTGAAAATTATATAGATTAATTTTGGCATGATAATCATTCAAACCACTTACTAGCTCCTCAGCTCATTTTCCCGGTATAAAATCCTGCCACATACAAATAATAAAAATTCTGAATTCTCCTTAAAGATAAAATGAAACTAAGGTAGGATTTTGTCACTGAAATATACTTTAACATTTTTTTCTTGGTTAATGTGTATATAAAGTACAAAAAACTTAGGCAGACAAAATGGTTAGACTAATCCACAGCACTTACCTTAAGAAATAAAAGCATTTCGAGTCCTTATAATCACTGATTTTTAAGACTGTCCAGCCCTACAAACAACAGGTATTCAAACATATACACCCAAAACATTAATGAAAACTTAGGAAGTATTGTAAAGATTAATAGTCGTTAAGTACAATCTATATTTAACTATTTCAAATCAATGATACAAAGAGATGCGGAGGAAAGCGAGAAATTAGGAAAACAGTATGGAATTAGCGTAGAAAAAGAATGAACCAAAAAGGAAATGAGGGAAGCAATGGGGCAGGAGTGACAGTTAACATCTACTGACCAGTTACTACACATCAGGTATCATTTAAAAGTTTTGACCTATTAACCCATTTAATACTCAATCTCAAGATTTAAGTACTCATTATTATTACCATTTTACAGATGCAAAAAAATGAGGCACATAAAGGTAATCTGACTAAAATGAAATAACAAATAGGGGACAAAGCTAGCAAATTAAAGTTCAAATCTAGATACCCTGGTGCCAACAGTTTTGCTCATCTCCCTGCTATGCTACAATTGCTATTCCTATTTCAGCGCTATAGGAGGAAAGACCATAGAGGGGATAAATAGAAGGACTTCATCAATTCTATTAAGTGTGTTAGTCAACCACTTTTGTTAAAGATTTCAAACTTATTTTGCCAGAAGCAGTGTGGTATACAAAAGCAATTCTCTAGCCAGAAATATATGAACTTAAATTTCTACTCTGGTACGTAACTGTGTGATCTTGGGCAAAATCCCCAAACCTCTTTGGGACTTGGTCTCCTCACCTGAGGAGGACACAAGGCTACGGTTGTGATGATTAAATGAGGTAATGATTACCTTTAAATGTCAGAGGTGCCCAGTTAAGCATTAGTTCCCTTTCTTCTCAAATAATATTTCATTGGAGGGGGGACACTTCAGAGACAACTATTTTGTTAACTAAGCACTGCGGATGGAACATGTCGGAGGGTTTGGGAGTGAAAAACATTTGGTAAATATGAAGTCGGGGGGTGGGGTGGGGTGGGGAATGTGTTCTGTTACGAAACATGTAACAGGCATACCTTGGAGATGCTGTGGGTTCAGTTCCAGACCACCACAATAAAACAAATATCACAAAGCGAGTCACATGAATTTTTTGGTTTCCCAGTACACACAAAAATTGTGTTTACAGTATACTGCAGTCTACTAAGTGTGCAACATAACACAATGTACACACCTTAATTTTAAAATACTTTATTACTAAAAATGCTAACCATCACCTTAGTCTTCAGCAAGTCATAATCTTCTTGCAACAGTAAAAAAGATTACTGATCACAGACACCATAGCAAATAATGAAAAAATTTCAAATATTGCGAGAATTACCAAAATGTGACCGAGACACAAAGTAAGCAAATGCTGTTGGAAAAATGGCACCAACAGACTTGCTCAATGCAGGGTTGCCACAAACCTTCAATTTGCAAAAAAACCCATCTGTCAAGATCATTAAGCAAAACACACTGTAAGGTAGTTTTTTTTGTAGTGAGATTTACCTCACTGGAAATACCAGTAAACACACCTGAAAATCATGTTAGCTCATAAGCAATTTTCCCCTCAATATGCTAATACTTTGTACCAAGTAATGGCAGCTGAATAATGCAGCCTGAGGATGGCATAAAGGTCTGGACTGGAAAGCCATCATCCTCCATTTTCCTTGGCTCAGTCTGGCCACATGCTGCTCTGTCCTGAAAGTTACATACACTGTTCCCGCTAGTCTCTGTACATTTTCATTTTATCTCAGTCTTGTTCCTAACTCAGTTACCTCCCCATTCCCTATATGGAAGGGTTACCTTTAAAAAAAATAAAGACGTCTATATTTACCATACTTCGTCGGGAATTTAGGATCTTTTAAACTGTGCTGTTTATTTTACTGAAATTTTTCTTGTTTTTGTTGCTGTTCTAACTACAAGATTACACAGCTTCTGAGCGACCAGTTTGCTCTCAACCCTATTTTCCCCGTAAGTTCTGTTACTTTGTGGTGCGTGATTTTGCAGAACATGGTTTTTTAGCAATTGCAATATGATAGATACACATGGAACAGATCATATTTAACCTCCAAGCATCTTTTTCTCTCTCTCAAGGTGGCCAACACCTTGAGAGATTCCTGAAACACTTGAATGGAAGAACGATTCTGAAGTGCCATGCACAAAGGCGGCATTCAATAAATAGTAATGTTTTAACAAACGCTGGTTATTTCTCCCTTGAAATGCTAGTTCGATTATTATGCACACTTGACAATTAATTCTGAACTTTCCTGGGCTCCCTATGAATATGATCTCTAGATCAGTCCAGAGGAAAACTATTCTCCCAACTGTAAATTACCAGGATTCTGTGTTCCTGATATACATATCATCACTGTGCAGGTTGAACTTAATTAATAAAATGAACCGCCTCAACAATGTTAAAGTGGTTGCTTTTATTATTCTGTTAACATTAACACAGAAATCCCATATTTCAAAAATTTGCCCTACTTTTTGAAAAGTCTCAAATCAAATCTTACCATCTGTAAGACAATTCATAGTACAGCATTCCTATCAGAATTTGTGCTGGCTCTAAAGAAAATGTTACAATAGGAAAACTAAAGAAACCAGTAACAAGACATAGGTTACTTACCGTGTAACACTCAGTAATTTCTATCTTTTGAGTAAAATAATGAACAAGTGAACTGCCCCTTTAAGTATAAATATATTTTTCACTTAGTAAATAGGGAAATAACCTGGTAAACATGGAATTGGAGCCCCAGTTCCAGTCATGTGACTCCAAGCATCAGATTTCCATCAATAATATACTAAGCTGGCTCAAGTTTGCCAAATCTGGTTCTACCTTAACAGTATTAAAAAAAAAAAACTAAATTACTTTCTATTTTAAGGCTGCTTAAATATGTGCATAAATGAAATTAGAATTCAACTCCTTATGCTTACTGCTCTACTACAAAACAAGTTTACAAACTAAATACAAACAAAACTATTAATAATAATATGTGACAGATGGCAGCACATTGCTGACTGTTAGGGCATAGGTTCCTTTGAGTGCTGCATGGCTATCTTACTACCATCACGTACCACGCGGGAGATACAGCTTTCCTACTTAAATTACCCCATCACTCTGTCTCTATACAGGATTTGCTGTAACATCACTTTTCCTTCACACCAACACATCATTTGTGTGTTAGGTCTGCTTCTGTTGCTCTCATCTGCCAAACTGTACAGTTGAACCGTTATTACATTAAAAACACAAAGCAATCATTAAGTGCTGAGATGGTGTGGCAGTTCTTGACTCATAAGACAGTCATCCAGGTACCCAAAAACACATAACTAATATTTAATATCATAAAAATGAAAAAGCCTTGTTTTAAAAAGAAAATACTTCTTCTAAATTGAGCAGAAAAAGGGCACCATAGAGATACTTGTTTTAAGGCTAGAACCTTGCAGGGCATCAGGGAGAGGCGCTCAAAGACTAAGACTACGAAGATTTGGAAACTGCTCCAATTGTAGGAAATTCTACATTTACATTTTCCCTTGAAGGTTTCCGGTTATAACACTGTAAAGCTCACTGCTCTCAGCAAGGTCTCTTTTTTATTGAGTCTAAGGTCTATTTCCCTTGTCACTGACAACTACTGCTTACAGTTCTGCCCACTGAAACAAACGTTAATAATATTCACCACTTTCTAAATTATAATCCTTCAAAATACGGGGATTTATACTATACATAAACTCAAATCACTTCTCAAAAAAAGACATACTTTTCCTTAAATATTCCTTTACTAAATTCTTAAAAAGAATGCGAGGTCTCAATAAATTTCAGTCCCTAAACAAATCAATCTACTCATAAAAAAGCAAGTGAGCAAGACTGACTTAAAATATTAGACACGGTGCCATATCAAATATCACAGAACATATGCCTACTTATCAGTCTACTCTTTGTTAAAAGACAGGTTAAGATAAACAACTCAAAGTTATTCATTAACAACTCTTACCAATCTTTATCAAAATTAGTTAACACTTGGCTTCCCTGGCGGCTCAGATTGTAAAGAATTTGCCTGCAATGCTAGAGACCCAGGTTTGATCCCTGAGTCAGAAAGATCCCCTGGGGAAGGAAATGGCTACCTACTCCAGTATTCTTGTCTGGGAAATTGCGTAGACAAAGGAGACTTGCCGCCGGGCAGAGTGGACACAAGTTGAGGGAGTGACACTTTCACTTAAAAGTTACTAATCCCATCATGAATATGTTGATCCAACAAATTGAAAAGAGACTTCAATTTCATTTAGTCATTTTATACAAGGCAGATAGATTGCCAATAATTACCATTTTCAATGTGCATACAGTAGGTAAGTACTCTTTTCGCCTGAATCTTCTCAAGACTAAACCACAAATGTAAAGAATTTGAAAAACCAAGAATTTGAAATTTCTTCTCGTCAATGAGATTATCTTCACTACATCTGAGGTTACATATAATAAATTTTTAATAAGTCTTGAGATATAGTTCTACTGTATTTAGTTTATTCACAGTTGTACAGCTATCACCAAAATCAGTTTTAGAATATTTATCACCCCAAAAAGACACCCCATACTATTAGTGGCAATCACCCCCATTCCCTCCTGCTTCACCCTAGCCCCAAATTAATTGATACTCTTTGTCTTTATAGATTTGCCTGTTCTGAATACTTCTTATAAATGGTACCATACAACATGGAGTCTTGTGACTGGCTTCTTTCACTCACCATGACTGTTTTCAGGCTCATCCAAGTTTTACCACATATCATTTCTCTTTGCTGTCGAAAAATATTCCATTGTGTGTTACATGTTTTATTTATGTATTCATTAATTGGACACTGCATTATTCTATAATATGGTTTTATACATGTAGACTCCACTGAGAGAGATAAGAAAAAAGCTATCCTTTCAAGTTTGCATGACTGTGTACAATTAATCCTAAAGGTTCAAAATAACATTCTTGCAGTATACCATGAAGGCTAATACTCAAATCAAAAGAGGAAGCTACATAAAGTCACTGAACATGAAAACATTAAAAAGTTTAAAACATTCTAATGTCAATTATGGCACCTCCCCCACTTAGTATACTGAGACCTTTAAATAAGAGGCCAGAGGTTAGCAATATTTTTGACAGATCACAAATGAAATAAGCAGCAGAAGTGCTAAAGGCAAGGGAACCTCATCTTTAAAATGAGAGGTTGCATGCTAAGGGCCCTTTAGCTACATTTTATGCCTACGTGCTGTTGGCAAAAGGCGGCCAAATTAATAACAAGGGGAACGCTAATGGAACTCATTTAGTCAGACATACAGTGCAGTGATTAAAAATATAGAATGAAGACAAACTGCCTCAGTTATTTACTAGGTGTCCAAACCGGACAAGTTCCTTCACATCTGTATCTTGGTTTCCTTACATATAAAATGAGGATAATAGTAGCTATCTTTTCAAGTTGCTGTAAGAATATAAAGAAATTTTATGCATATATATAGGTGCTATGTGTGTGTGTGCGCAGTCATGTTTGACTCTCTGTGACCCCATGGACTGTAGCCCACCAGGATTCTTTGTCCATGGAATTTTCCAGGCAAGAATACTGGAGTGGGTTGCCATCTCCTCCTCCAGGGGATCTTCCCAATTCAGGGATCGAACCCTCATCTTCTGTACTGGCAGAAGCTGGCAGGCAGATTCTTTACCGCTGAGTCACCAGGGAAGCCCAAGGATGAGTAGCAGGCCAACCCAATAAACGTGTGCAGGGACAGAGGAACCTAAGGCAGTGTAGTTCAGAGTAACAAAAGACCAGCACCAATTACCAAATAAGGCTGATGGCATGCATAACTGGGTAGCATCCACAACCTTGGTTCTCCCCCGCTGTCATCAGATGTAATATAGATATATTTTTTGGCCATGCCATGGCATGCAGGATTTTAGTTTCCCTGACCAGGGATCAAATCTGTGCCCTGTACAGTGGAAGCACAGAGTCTTAACCACCAGACCACCAGGAAAGTCCCTAGATGCAAAATTATAACAAAGAAAATTTGGTCTATACAAAAAGTTCACTGGTGGTAAAACATGCAGTCTTATTAAAACAAATCAGTAGTGTTAAGGGTATGCAAGAGTTATCTCTATCCCTGCCTATTCCTTAAAGTATGTTTATATAGGTGAAATCTTGTTAAATAAAGGCAGGGTGAATAAAATATCAATGAGAAAGATAACTTGTTTTATCTTGGTGACATTACTGAATAGCAACTCTGTGCCAGACCCTGAAAAGATAGACTAATAAATAACACACAGTTTCTGCCCTTCAGGAATTCACTAGTCTAGCTCCCTCCCCACTAAAGGTACAGACAGCAAGCAAATTCTTTAAAATGTATTTCATAACTGAATTTCACACACACAAAAAAACAATAGCCAACCTGGGCTCCCCTGGTGGCTCAGTGGTAAAGAACCCACCTGCAATGCAGGAGACTCAGGAGATGCAGGTTCGATCCCTGGGTTCAGAAGATCCCCTGGAGAAGGGTATGGCAACCCCACTCCAGTATTCTTGCCTGGGAAAACCCATGGACAGAGGAGCCTGGTGGGCTGTAGCCCGTGGGGTCACAAAGAGTTGGACATGATTGAAGCAAATGAGCATGCAACACAAGCTTAGCGACATTTATTAGGATGCATTAAAAATAAAAGTCCTGGACAGTCCTGAACAAACGGAGAATGGAATAAGCTTCCTGGTTTATAGCTTTTATGATAACAAACATACTTTTTTTTAAAATGTTTTTACATTTTGCCCGTCCTTCACCCATTTCTCCCATCCTACTCCCTACCTCTGGTAATCATCAATCTGTTCCCAATATCAGTGAACTTCAATTCATTTAAGATTCCACATACAAGAGAAATTATAAGGTTTCTGCCTTTCTGACCTATTTCACTTAGCATATTGCCCACAAAGTGCATCTATGTTGTCACAAATGACAAAATTCCATTCTTCTTTATGGCCAAGTAGTATATACAAACATACCACAATTTCTTTATCCATTTATCTATCAATGGGACACTTAAGTTGCTTCCATATTTTGGCTATTGGAAATAATGCTGCAATAAACATGGGGGTGTATACGTCTTTACAAGCTACTGTTTTCGTTTTCTTAGGAAAAATACCAGAAGTAGAATTGATGCATCATATTGTAGTTCCTGTTTGTAATTTGAGGAACCTCCATACCATTTCCTACAGTGGCTGCACCAATGTACACCCCACCAACACTGCACACTCCTTTTTCTCCAAAACCTCACCAACACTTGTTATTTCTTGTCTTCTCAGTTTATTTCTAAAGGTCGTATTTTAATTGGAAGTATTCAATCTCTCACGTGCAAACATATTTCCAGACATATTCTAAAGCCATAAAACGCACAATTATGCTTTAAATTATCACAGGAATGTTTATCCTCTTTGTTACTACTAGATCAATTACTAGTTCATCTTAAAGAATCTCTTATTCACTGAACTAGTGATTTTGAGCAGCAAGACAGTGTGTGTGGGGGGGTGTGTGTGGCTGTGCTGTATCTTCACTTCTGTGAAGGTTTTCTCTAGTCTCATTGTGGGGGTTTCTCTCGTATGGGCTCCAGGGGGTGTGGACTTCAGGAGTTGTGGCTCCTGGGCTCTAGAGCACAGGCTCAATAGTTGTGGTGCACCGGGCTTACTTACTCTGTGGCATGTAAGATCTTCCCAGACCAGGGATCGAACCCATGTCTCCTGCATTAGCAGGCAGACTACTTGACCACTGAGCCACCAAGGAAGCCCTTGCAAGAGACTTAAGTCATCGACTGGCCAAGCTTCAATTTTACAGGTAAGAAAGAATTAAATGGACCAATAAATAGAGTTTAAAAGACCAATAAGCATATGGAAAAAGTTCTATCATCATTAAACACGGGTAAATAGATACTGAAGTCACAATTAGATATTTCTAAATCTGCACCCAAATGGCCAAACTTAAAAGGATCAACAATACTAAGTGCTAAGGAAGAACATCAACTACATTGATGGTAGGATTCTAAACTAGTACAAATACTTGAGAAATCTATTTGGCAGTATTTACTAAAGTTAAACACACATATACCCTACAATCCAGCAGTTTCACTTCTAGGTGTATACCAAAGAGACACATATTGGACTTCCCAGGCAGTCCAATGGTTAAGACCCTGTGCTGCCAATGCAGAGGACACAGGTTTGATCCCTGGTCAGGGAATGAAGATTCCAGATGCTGCACCACAAGGCCAAAAAATAAAAAGTAAACCTAGAGAGCAGGGAAGCCACTCAAAAGATAATATCAAACTTCCCTTGGGAGTCTAACGCACTGGTTTTCAAAGTGTGGTCCACTAAGGGCCTTTCAGTAGATCTAATGGATCAAAATTGTTTTCACAAATAATATGACATTATTTGCCATTTTCACTGTCATTCTCTCGAGTATACAGTGGAGTTCTTCCAGTCTATATGATGTACAAATTGAAGAAAGTAGTAGACAGAGACTCCATCTTTTTTCTTTTTTTTTAATTAAGTCAGATATGAAATTTTGCAAAAACATTTTTTAAATGTCACTTTTAATTTCTGTTTTGGAAGTTATTTTACATGAAAGTATTATTTACATTAACATGCAATGAATTTTATTTTCAAACACACACAAAGTTTTTAAATGTCTCTGTTTTAGTTTCTAATATAGTAATAAGCATCAATGGACAGAACTCCACAGAAACAAAAGCTCCTTGGGGTCCTTGATAATTATAAATGGGTCCTGAGATTAGTAAGTGTAAGAATGACTGGCCTACTGATAAACAATAAAAACGATAAGCTTCTTTTGCTACTTAAAGTGATGAAAAAACAAAAAACCCAAGGTTATCAACATTTTCTCTGAAACCATCTGTGCCAGACAAAAATCACTGCTACTATATTTATCTGCATACTTTCTTAAAGCTTAATCTAGACTTCAGATGCGGAGAAGGCAATGGCACCCCACTCCAGTACTCTCGCCTAGAAAATCCCATGGATGGAGGAGCCTGGTGGGCTGTAGTCCATGGGGTCGCTAAGAGTCAGACACGACTGAGCGACTTCACTTTCACTTTTCACTTTCACGAATTGGAGAAGGAAATGGCAACCCACTCCAGTGTTCTGCCTGGAGAATCCCAGGGACGGGGGAGCCTGGTGGGCTGCCGTCTATGGGGTCACACAGAGTCGGATACGACTGAAGCAACTTAGCAAAAGCAGCAGCAGACTTCAGGTGAAAACTTAACCAAACTTTTAAGCTGCTCTGCCAGCCAAGAAATTACACCTCTGGCTAAATTCACACTACAAGCTGTTGGACAAGCACAATTAACCCACAGGATACTAAATAAAATAAAGCCCTCCACACACACACACGCACAACCAAAAACAAGGGTGAGGAAAAATTCAAATTACATTATCTCTCCCTACTTGTCAATCCCATGCTAGCTAATAAGCTTAGGCCTATTAACTCTTAAAAAAAAAAAAAACTTTTCCGATGTTCCTTTACTTGAAAATGTCTCTTCTGTAAGACTCCAGTTTTTTCCACATCTCTAGGGATACAGATAAAATTTACTAACTTAAAAAAAATAAAGTTCCTTAAGTCATCTCTTATCCAACACCTTGGTTTTACAGATAAGTGTAGTGAGGACTCACAAGGTTAGTTAAGTGATTTAACATATAGAGGGGGATACTCAACTACAACAGCCCTTCTGACTCCAAACCTAGTACACTTTCACTGACTACGTCATTTTCATTTCACAATATGAAAAGTTTTTTAAAACAAAAAACTCTCCAAAATAGGAGTCACTGGGGTTATTGCAACTATTTAAACAATAACATTATTCATCTATTTTGTGTATCAATCTATTTAAAAAGCTGTAAAATATCACCTATACAAATCATGGAGAGCCTACAGTTAACACTTAACTGGATGCCAGTCAGATTCTAGTCCCCTACATGTTGAGGGAAAGGGTTGGTTACATATATATAAAAAGGCATGTACTTTGAGAATCCACTGTTTAAGTAGTGGAGCCACATTGAGAAAGTCATTCTATAATACAGATTCCTTTCTCCTGATGATCGTTCAATAGATCTGAACAGAAAGAAGCTCTCAGTGGAGAGAGTGGGGGAAAAAAGAGTTTAAAGGGAGGGAAGATAATAAAGGTTTTTAGCTAAGTACTGTTTTTTAAAGGCTTTCCAGGTGGCGCTAGTGGTAAAGATAAAGAACCTGTCTCCCAATGCAGGAGAAATAAAGAGACACGGGTTCAATCCCTGGGTTGAGAAGATCCCCCTGGTGGAGGAAATGACAACCCACTCCAGTATTCTTGCCTGGAAAATTACACGGACAGATGAGCCTGGCAGTCTACAGTCCATAGGGTAGCAGAGTCAGACACGACTGAAGCGACTTATCACGCACTCCATTCAGTGATACAGAAACCAAAGCATCATCCTCATATAAGTAAAGTCTCAGGTACCTCCTTCCCTTACTCCACTCCCCCTAAACCACTTTTATCTTCAGCCATGCGTGCGTATATGCATGCTCACTCACTCAGTTGTGTCTCCTCTGTGATTCCATGGATTGTAGCCCACCAGGCTCCTCTGTCCACGGGATTCTCCAGGCGAAAATACTGGAGTGGGTTGCCACTTTCTTCTCCAGGGGATCTTCCCGATCTAGGGATTGAACCCAGGTCTCCTGTACTGCAGGCAAATTCTTTACCGACTAAGCTACGAGGGAGAAAATAAATACTACTTCCTACTATAGAGAATCAGAAAATAGTTCATGAAGGTGGCTTGTGAGCTAGGTGGCAGGCTAGCCACAAAGGGGAGATAGAGTTCCAAAAGTACAGCCACGGGAACTGCAAAGACTAGAGCATCCACATCAACTATGAATAGTTTGATTAGGTGGGAGAACAAGAAGTAACCTCTGAAAAGTAGATGGCAATTACACCAAAATGACCTATTTGGATAAAGCTGACATGGTAAGAGTTTTGAGCGATATTTGGGACGAGAGAAGGAAGAGAAATGGAGGTACTTGAAGAACCTGATTTTTGGGGCTGTGTAGATGAACAAAGGGGTCCCCCAGGTGGCACAGTGGTAAAGAATCCGCCTGCCAATGACACAAGAGCCGATCCCTAGATTGGGAAGCTCCCCTGGAGTAGGGAGTGGTAACCCACTCCAGTATTCTTGCCTGGAGACTCCCCATGGGCAGAGGAGCCTGGCGGGCTACAGTCCCTAGGGTTGCAAAAGAGTCGGTCATGACTGAGCTACTAAACAGCAACGACAGATGAACAGAAGCCAAAGAATCTTTCCATCAGTCTCCTTTCACTGACATGATTCTTCTTCCCATGGTGCACTGAGGATAACTAAGGTGATCCTTGTGTACTGTGCGTGTGTTCAGTTGTGTCTGACCCCGTGCAATCCCACGGACTGTAGACTGCCAAGTTCCTCTGTCCATGGGATTTTCCAGTAGAAGCAATTCAAGATAGCTGACAGGTAGCTCTGATAATGACATTCATTATAAGACAGAGACTCCATTGGGCTTCTCCGAGCCTCAGCCCAGACTCACAGTCTCTCTCACCCCAGTTCAGCATGCTTCAAGTTAAAAACTCTCAAGAATTTTGGATAACTATATTGTACACTTGATACTAATACTGTATGTCAATTACATTCAGCAACAACAAAAAGAATTTTGGTAACTGATTGATATCTGTGTACAGGGAACACGGTAAACGTATATACACAGGTTAAATATAAGAAAACGAGACTTTCTGTAGTCATTTCCACAAGAGTCCGGGCAAACGCTGTATATAGTCAGTACCCTCCTTTCATACCTAATGCATTCCTGAAAATATGACAAAAGTCAAATCTTTCAGAGCCAAACAACAGATTCACATGTTTATAGCGGTCTTTCCAACTTTGTCAGAGTAAAGGAAAGTATTATAAAATCCCTAATTACACTTCACCTTTCACATATAAGCTTTATTACATACTTACCATACTTAATTTCCTATTTTGTTCTAATTATTTCATTCACCATTGAACAAAGTCAACCAACATAACCAATGAGCAGAACCTAATCCAGTTAAGGTTAAAGA
Organism: Muntiacus reevesi; assembly: GCF_963930625.1. Lineage (NCBI taxonomy): Eukaryota > Metazoa > Chordata > Mammalia > Artiodactyla > Cervidae > Muntiacus > Muntiacus reevesi. Next base: position 39,602,759 of record NC_089271.1, on the reverse strand, counting down.
TTCATATCCCCAATCAGTTCCTTGCCTCAAAGACATTAGGTTTGAGCCCCAAGCTGATGCACGTTTGTTTTCCTACTCATTTTTAAAGGGGCAAAATACAATTGAATTTGCAAATTAACATACAAGACAGTACTGTACAAATGTAGCGTAACTGCCGAAACAGAACTGTTCTCAGACAGGCAATGCTGCTGTTGCTAAGTCGCTTCAGTCGTGTCCAACTCTGTGTGACCCAATAGACGGCAGCCCACCAGGTTACCACCATGCAATAAAAAGACATTTGCTTCATTTCAGCTAATGGACAGAAGTCTGAACGCGACTTAAAGAAGGGAGGTTACTTCCCTGGTGGTCCAGTGGTTAAGAATCTACCTTCCAATGCAGGGGATGTGGGTTCAATCCCTGATCAGGTAATTAAGATTTCACATAATTCGGGGCAACTAAGCCCATGCACCACGACCAGAGACTCCCTCGTACCACTAAGGAAGAGTCCATGTACCACAACAAAGACCCAGTGCAGCTCCCCCCACCAAAAAAGAAAAAAAAGAGGGAGGTTAATACATAGTGTATTAAAGTACTGAGTATACAAAAATCTTATGTATCACCGTTGAGGACTAACATGTTTCAATGGAAAAAATACAGAAACAGGAAGCAGAGCTCAAAGTTCTTGGAAGAAATTCACACTCTATATACACACACACACACACACAATTAGATTATTAACTCTTACCTCCTTTCCCAGTCCACAGCACAGTTTAAAGGGTGGGGCGGGGGGGAGGAGGAAATAAGACTGGAACCAGGACTGACAAAAGTGAAAATAAACATTGAGAAAGTGAGATAGCTTAAGGAAAAAAAAAAAATTTAATTCAAAACAGTCTGGGACCTTTTTGGTGTATATGCGAACCATCCTTAAACTTCAATAGCCACCAAAGAAGAAATACCTAAAATGAAACAGGCCAAAAATAGTTAAATTATACTCCCGATGTTACTCCCACTAGCAAAGAACAGAAAGCCCCTAAAAGGGGGATTGAAGAAAAGGCAACCGAAGTGGGAACTCACACAAGGTGTACCAAGAATCCTGAGTCAAATGAACAGAGGACAGGGAAAAGAAGTTTTAAACAGCAGGAAAGTTGGAAAATCATATTAAAATCAATTTCATGATTTTTGAGCAATATTTACCAAAGCAGCATCTTAAAAAGGAGCAGCAGAGTGAGGAGGGACCCAAAACAGCGTCTTCGAGGATGAACAAACAGCACACTCTGAAGTCCTGAGGCAGAAGTGGAGGCAGGACAGGAGCAAACACGACTTAATAAACTGATCATGTGACGAGAGCCTTTAACACACAGCTAATAGCAAGGCTGCTTCTACATGACGACATTATCAGGGGGTGGAGTCTGTGTGTTTTGCTCCTTGCTTTCATTCTCTTATGCCACCCAAACTTTTAAACAGAATAGAAAACAGTAATTTCATAATCAGATAATTTTAAAAAAAGCACATAACATCTTTAGAAAGCTTTCCATCAAATAATAAATTGGTTTTAAGTATTTAAAAGCAAGTTTGGGGGTTTTGAAAAATTCATTTAAACAGAATATTATCCCCTCAGAAATCAAATTGATGAATATTTTGATCATGAACCTTTCCAATTTAGCTTTCCTTTAACATGAGTATCAAACACCACTGCACTGGCTTTTAAAATGGTGCTCTTTGTCCCCAGACTCCAGTTCTAAAGGGTTTGTGAAAATTAATTTTTAAACTCCCTCCAACCAGTATATATAATGGGGACAACTCTGTTTTGTTCACCTTGTGTATCTGTTACCTGGTATAACACTACACAACAGGCATTTCACATGTAATCATTGAATTTAAAGTACAAAGCAAAACAAAATAAAAAATACTCAAAAAAATTAGACAAAGCTATTAACCTGAAGGAAATTAGGATATGCTGGATTTCATCTCTAAACCAGTAATTCTCCAAGAGTAGTTCCATGCTTGGGAGTTGTTAGAAATGCATGTTCTCGGGCCCCATCCCATACTTACTGAATCAAACTCTGGAGGCAGGACCCAGCAATCTGTTTTAACAAGCCCTCCAGGTTTGAGAACCAATGCTCCACACCAGGGCTGCCAAACTACAATCACAGATCAAACCTAGCCTCCCGTTTTTGTACAGCCCAAACTTGAGAATGGATTTCACACAGGGTCAACCTGATGGCAGAGCATATGAACTTTAAAGTCCCAATAGGGAAAATGCTGTATTGTTAGTCTTCCCCCCATTCTATGCCTCTCATTAGACCAGAATTACAATTAATTGTACTCAATTATCATTAAAGTTTAAATTTTATCAACAAAAAACTTACCTAATAGCTTTGATTTTGCCTCTTAGAATGCAAAAACTGAAGTCTATAATATTTACAATCTGGCCCTTTACAAGAAACAACTCAGGCAGTGTTATCAAGGAGAGGCCAAATCTTTCTACACTACCTAGGCAGAACATGCGGAGAAGGAAATGGCAAGCCACTCCAGTGTTCTTGCCTGGAGAAGCCCAGGGAGGGGGGAGCCTGGTGGGCTGCACCGGCGGACACGACTGGAGAGACTTAGCAGCGGCAGGCAGAACATGGGTCTAATACCACATCATTTCCTTATCCAAGTTAAACAGGGGAGACTTACTTAGAAGTTCTAAGTAGCCAGCTGAAAGAAAAGACCAGAACACAGAGAGGAAACCAACCACCTAAACTTACAACTCTTAATAATCACCAAAGTCAGTATGAAGGAAATGGACATTAATTTTAATTGACAGGAAAAAAAGGTTTCTCCTACTCCTTTTCTTTCTAAATTTTCTTCTCTTCCCACTTCATAGGCTCTGTAGCAGAGGATCGGATCCAAGACAACCAGCCCAAAGCTGTCCCAAGGAAAACAATTCTTCAGTAATGGTTGGCCAATTAGTCTAAAGTATTCAAAGTGTACACGACTGATCAGTTACAGAAAAGATAAACAGAAAAGGGCCATAATATGATACATCAATTTTGTATAGGCCATTCTAGACATGAGGAGTCAAACATTCCCCCAAATTTTGCCATTCAGGCAGTCAAAGTTATTGTTTACAATCTCGGGGGGAGGTTTCTTTTTGTTTTGGAGGGTTTGTTTGTTCTTGGCCACACGATGAGCCATGTGGGATCTTATAGTTCCCCACCAGGGATGGAACCCATGTCCCCTGCAGTGGAGGCACAGAGTTTTAGCCACAGGACCACCAAGGGAAGTCCCGGTAAACAATGTTATTCTATGTGTTCTGTAATACACAAAGGTGAAGGACAGAATCTCTGACCTTATTTATCCATTATTAAGAAAAGACTTTAAGTGTGAATTTTGAATGACTACAAAGGTTATGGAATCCAAAGAATTCAGTAATCAACGTGGCTTGTTAGATATGGAAATAGCTTCACACAGAAGCTAGTCTATGCACACTATCTTAGTGAAGTTACTTAGTCTGTTGAGCCATGTTCCACACCTGAAAAACAAGGAGTTTGACTAGATCCTTCCAGGACTGCTCATCACAGAAGGATTATTTTGGTCAAGTTAAGTGCAAATAATTATTGAAAGTCTACGTGCCAGGCATATGTCAATGACTTAGGATCTTGAATGTGATCAGATAGATGCCACCAACCCAGAAAGAATTTGAGCTAATAAAATTAATCAAAGCATCTGAACAAAATAAGTAAGACAAAAAAATACAAGCAGTGCAGAGATAACTGACAGAACATCAATGGTAAAATAACAGTTGACACCAGAGTATGTAGTAGTTACTGGCCCCAAATTAAAAGCATCCTAAGTACGGCTATTTCTAAACCCAATACTGAAAGAATACATGTCCGCTGTACTTGACATTTGGGCTCACTGGAGAAGGCTGGCATTCATAGGGAAATTCTATTTAATTTACTTAAAGAGAATAAAAGGTAAAAGGCAAGTTCCACTGACTTGAACCATAACTAAGCATATTGCTTGCATGCGTGCGTGCTCAAGTCGCTTCAGTCGTGTCTGACTCTATGTGACCCCATGGACTGTAGCCCGCCAGGCTCGTCTGTTCACGGGACTTCCCAGGCAAGAATATGGAGTGGCTTACCATGCCCTCCTCCAGGGGATCTTCCTGACCCAGGGATCAAACTCATGGCTCCTGCATTGCAGGCGAATTCTTTACCGCTGAGCCACCAGAGGAGCCCCAGCATATTTCTTACAACTTAACTAAGGCCCCTTCTATGAAGCACAATAAGGAATAATAAAATTAGAGCTAGGAAGGACTTTAGACACCAGCTAGTCCAATGGCCCTCATTTCATATAACAAAAGCTTCCAAACAGTAATCTCTAGAACAGTGCCTGGCACGTGGTAGATGCCAAATAAATATTTGATGAAAAGAAAACTAATGCCTTAACAGGTATTAATAATGTTAGTATTAAAGTTGAAACTCTAACTCTACGGAGATGCTCAGTAAGAGATAATAAATAAATATGTGTGTTAACTCAGAATCTCATTTTCCCTTTTTCTAAAATGCATTGCCAAAAAACAACCTAGCTGCTCATCAGAATCATATTCTTAGTCTTTAAATGCCAGTTGCTACCTCACATCTACTCAATTATAATCTCCAGAGAGTAAGACCCAAGCAAATACATTTTGAAAAAGCTGCACAGGTGATTCTGATACACAGCTCAACTAGAAAATTGTTAGACAGTGACTGTAGAACTGGAAACCCACTAGCTATGAAATGCATGTAGAGAGTGTGTGTGTGTGCTGAGGCCCAAAAGACTAGCATAGGCACATTTGAAGAAAAAAATTTATGTAACGTATCTCATCTTAACAGTATGCCTTTTCACACTGTATTCCTTAAAAGCGTACTACATTGATCATTACTTTATATGCAACAGTAATAACTGAACAATAAATTCAAACTCCAATATCAGACCTTTCGTGATAGTTTTTTTTCCTTATAATGGACCCTACAGCATAGAAAATAGGACGACAGTGATCATTAATGTAACAGATCTGTGACAAATCGTGTGACACCTTAAGGATGCTCACAGACTCTGTATTAGCAGCCTTCTCATATAGAATTTTAGCACAATGGACCAAGGGAATTAAAAGAAACACCAAATAAAGGTGTTATTGCTATTTCATTCATCCCATAAAATTATCAACCAATACTGCAAAAAAAAAAAAAAAAAGCAAAATAAAACCCTTCATTTTGAAAATCTTTTTGTGAAAATTACTCTGATTTTAAACTAAGGTAAGTAAAACTCAAGAGTTCTCAAATTGAGGTAACAGAAATTCACATGATACTAAATGTTCACTTACAGGATGATTTAAATAAATTGCTGGGAAAGAAATGTCTGATGTTGCATCTTTTAGAAATCTTAAGTTGCCTTACGTTATTTTAGTCATAAACAGATCCACCAACTAAACGATCAACCTGAACGTGTTGGGAAACATATGGAAGGGGAAGGAAGAACCTATTTGCAGCAGAGTTTTAGCATTTCCCTTAGTCAATCAAGATATTTCCAAAATTGCAGACTATTATATTTTTATTAAAATTTTAATCTAAAGCCTCTCTGGTACAGGAAACAAAAGTCCCATAAAAAAAAAAATTGGCATCATTTTATTAACAAGGCAGAGTAGTCGAAGCACCACTACTTGAACCTAACAGACCTTAGTCCTTTGTTTAATGGAAATAATATTTAATATCCACATGAGGTGTCAAATGGAGTGTTTAACATAGTCCTGGCACATAATTCAACAGATGACAATTGTTGTGATAATGGAAAACAGTTAAGGAAGAAAAAACTATCTTATTTATCCATTAGAAAGTTCAGTAAGAACATGCTACCAGCAATAACACTGGTTTTTCAACCCTGACAGCGTGACAATCACCCACAATCCTTTTAAAAGACACCTCTGCCCAGGGCCCACATCAGACCAATTAATAAGTCTTTGGGAGCAGGACCCAGGCATTAATTTTTGTTTTGTTTTTAAAAACAAAAAAAACTTCCCTAAGTTATTCTAATGTACAGTCAGGGTTGAGGTCCAACGCATTAAACCTTTTCTAAACATTGTTAGACTCAATGTTAAAATTAGAAGAGAATTTAACAATAAATACAGTACCTTTCGAAGATACAGCTCCTCAAAGAACTACATAGAAACTAAAACCCCATTTTCCAAATTTTGGGGGAAAATATTTCAAGATTCAGAAAACATACCACCACTAAGAAAAATATAATGCAGGCTAAATAAAAGCATTACACTGCTTAAAATTAAGGAAAAAAAAAAAAAACACACCAACTAGCTCCACAACCACAGAATAAAATTCCCCTACCCCTGTAATTGTCCAAAACATTTATAAGAGAACTAATCCTTTAAAACAACTTTCTTTTAACCTGATTTAAACAAAGTTTGGTTACAATATAAAAATTCTGAAAGAACAAAAATTGTTATGAAACAAACAATAAGCTTACGAAACAATGAGCTAAAAGAAAGAATGCTTGCTGTGTCCAACTAATCAAGAACTTGAGGACTAGCAAATTCATGAGCAAAATCCATTTTCAAAAATGAAGCTGCATTATTAATATCATATCAGAAGAATTATCTTTAAGCAGGTATGCATAAAATATCTCGTTTTCTTGAGATATCAGAAAATTTATTTCAAAAGCCTGGGTTAAAAAAAAAGATCCAAAGTAAATCCTCCTGAAGCATTTTCATCGATAAAACAAGAAAACTATTTAACACCAAGGGATTCCAGAAATTTGATGAAAGGTAACACTTGCCCTTCAAAGTTACTTTCTTAAGAATTTAGATTCTCAGATTCTAGATTCATAGATTCTTGTATGGTTTTTGCTGCTATTTAATCCCTCCAGAAATTTTCTCTCTCAGAAACTACCAAGGTCAGCAAACAAAAGAAACGGCAAGAGAACATTAAGATAACAGGTTGAGTTACAAATTGTGTTCTTGCAAAAAATATAGGGAACAGGGTAGAAGGAAAAAAGCACGTATAGTTCAAAAGGATCATTTTTAAATGAGAGAAAACAAAACCTAATAAGCTATCAGAAATTTTGAGTTCGCCCTTGGTGTATCAATTCCAAATGTTTTTCACTCTAATCCAAGCGCTGTTACAAGTATGACAAAGCACATGGGTTATCAAATTGAGAATGTTGACATCTTTGTACATTTAATGCATAAACCTTTCAGAACTATGAAGGCATTTGGTAAAACCAAAATGGCAGCCCACCGAATCAGTACACCAGTAAGATTTAAAAAAGAGTTTGTAGTCTCTATTTTTAAGTTCAAGTGTACGGATTAACAAAGCCAAGCGAGTCACGGTTAAGGAGTCCTTACCATATAATCACTAAGAATGGATAATGCGCTCCAAAAGAGGTTAAGTACCTGCTAAAAAGTTTCTTTAATCAAAGACTCCCAAATTCTTCCTCAAAAGTTAAGGTTTACCAATGTTAGGCAGATTCAGGGGGACTCGAGGGTTTCCAGGTCAGAGAAAGCTGCAAAAGTCTTTTCCCTCGCCTCGAAATGAAGCGTGACTATTTAACCAAGAACCCGCTCAGTTACATTCAAAGACAATCTGAAGAAATTATACACACCTGTAAACTGCAGGACGGAAAACCCAATTAACATTTTAAGTATGGAACTTCCAAATAATAACAAGCTTAATTTAAGCAGATTCTGTTGAAGAGTTTAAAAATCCCCGGGTAAGTTCCAGTTGCCCCAGAAATCCATACAAATACTGCAAAACACGTATACACCTGCTCCATAACTCTTGAATATTTCACAATGAATGAAAAATATACCATTTCTCAAATCCGAAGCCTCACGTCACAAGAATCCGAAGGTTTTATCATTAACCAACTCGCACATGCTAGTACTTTTTTTTTTTTTTTTTTTCAGAAACAGTTAAAAATATCAAGGTGGTGGGTCCAAGCTCGCTGGGAAGCGATTTCTGCATCAAAACATCTTCCGCAGCTTTAGCCCTCCGTAAATGAGGGAGGTGGAGGAGGCCGATAACCCGGCTCCGGCTCCAAGACCCCAGGGCCCAGGAGAAGCTGCGGGTTATCACGGGAGGGTGGGGGGGAGGTGGACAAGTCGGCGGGCCCGATAGCCAGGCGTAGCCGAGGCCTAGCTCTACGGCTCCAAATCACTCCACCTCAGTAATGGCGTTTGGTGTCAAGTGGAACGAGACCGGGAAAGAGAGCGATTGCAAGCCCGCCGAGCGCCGGGCTGCAAGCCCCGAGGCCTGGGGTCGACGAGCCCCCGGCGCCGACCTGGCCGTGGGCTGCGGATGCGGGGGCTGCACGCCGCGCCCGGAGACTCCATCCTCCGACTCGGCCCCAGACAGGACGGGAAGGGGAGGAGGGGGGAGGGACGGAGCCGTCAGCCATTTTCCCTTACAGTCCAAAACACACAGACACGCTCCCGGGACGCCGGCTCGGCGTGGAACGGGGACCCGCGCCCCCACCCGCGCCGCGCGCTCCCGCCCCGCCCGAGGCCCAAGACCGGGACCCGGAAGCCCCTGGCCCGGCCTGCGGCCGCGGCGAGAAAAACCGCGCACACGCACACCCCCTCGCCCTCCTCCTCCCCTCCCCTCCCCTCCCCTCCCCTCGATCCAGCTGTTGGCCCCGGAAAAGCGCGTCGTCCCGGCGCTGCTGGCTACTCACCGCACGACACAGGCGTCTTCTCTTAAGAAGCAAGACACGCGGAGGCGACAATCAAGGCTCAGTCCCGGGACAAGGCCGACCCTGGGTGCATCCCAGGCCCAAGGGTGACGGGCGACAAAGTGTGTCGAAGGACCGTAGGCGTAGGGACCGGGGAACTACACAGGGGCACCGGAATTCGCTGCTCGCCGCGCCCGCCTTGCAGCAGAGGTGGCCGCGGCCGCCTCCTCCTCCCCCTCCTCCTCAGCCGGCGGCGGGCCTCTTCCCCCTCCTCGCCTCGGGCTGAGGCTCTTTCTGAGCGCAGACGGGCTCCGGGCGGTGCGTTTCTCCTGCGTCACCTCCTCCTGCTCCTCCTCCCGCAGTGGAGGCTTCACCTTCCACTGGTCGCCGCCTCTGTCCCCGCTCCGGGCCTGCTCGCTCTGCTGCGGCTTGCTCCAAGCACCCGGCGCCCAGCGAAGCACCGGGCGCAGAAGCAACCGCCTCCCGCGAGGCCTATGAGCTGAGCGATACGGGGAGGGGCTCCGCGCAGCAGAGGCCCGGACGGGCCGGGTGCAGGGAGGTTGCGGCTCCGGCGGCGGCGGAGACTAGCTTCCGCAGCCGCGGATGCCCGTCCTCTTCAATATGGCGGATCCGGCAAACCAAAAAAAAAAAAAAAAACCGCTCGGCCAGTGGCGGCGGCGGTAGCGGTGGCAGCAGCAGTGGCGGCGGCGGCGGAGGCAGCAGCGCGACGGCGCAGACTCCTGCAAGCCCCAGCACCGCCCAGACCCGAGGTTCCCCGCCCTCGCCAAGCCCCACCCCTCACGGGGCCAGCCCCTGAGCCCTCCTCCTCCTTCACCCCACCCCCCTTCTCGCTCGGCGGCTCCTTCTCCCCCGTCCAGCCGGGGCGGTCTTCCGTCGGGGAAGAATGGCTCCTGCCTCGGGAAAAGTCGGGCCAGGCGAGAGACGCTTGGAATTCGAGGAGCCGGGCTGGGGGAAGGGAGGAAAATGCGGTCAAGATTTTTCAAACAGTACCGTTTATTTCGGTCGGGCCCTCCAGGGTTGTACTACGGCCAGGAACTGTTCCATGCCCCTCGCCTCCGGGGCGGTGTGAGGGTAGAAGGGGCAGAACGAGCAGAAGCGGGGGCGGGGAGACCCGAAAGGCTCTGGCACGCCGGAGAAGGAACTGGGATGTCAGGATTGGCAGGGTGCGTGGACAAGACAGAGTTAACCGCGCAAGCCACAGTCGCGTCGCTCAGAGTTTGACTTGGGCCGCTTGTTTTTGTTCCATTGTGAACCGAGGCCCCGCCGCCGAGTGCCCGGATGATGACGTCACCACTCCCCCCCTTTTCCGGGATTGTGGGGGGAGGGGTGGCGGATCTAGAGACCGCGCGCTGGGCGGTCGCGCTCGCAGCGGTTGGGGGGGGGGGTCCCAGTGGCACAGCTGACCCTCGACACGTGTGGGCCGGCCAGGCCCACGGGGCGGGTACCTTGCGAGGGCCGTGGTGCGAGATGCCAAGGGCCAGCCACCTGCTCCTTGCCGATAGGGAGAAGGTGTGGCTATCTCCTGTGATGGCAGGGGGGAGTTGGGAGTGGGGGCCCTCTCCCCAATCTTAGAAGCAGGTGCTCTGAGAAGTTCATTCAGGTGATCCTGCAGCACCTGTGCCAGAAAGCATTTGGGCTCCTTCACAGCCTGACCGTGACCTGCCACCCTTTGGAGCTTGAAACATCAAAGAGAACACTGTTAGGTGCCACTGGTGGCATAGCGAATGTGCCAAGATTAGCCTCATACCAAATCATCAGCACAATTCAGTGTTAGAACCCGGAAGGGCCTTACGAACCTATGTCATCCATGTCATGCATTATTTTATACTTTTGTTTATAGTCCAACGTGAAGCCTATCAGGCTAAACTCAAATAAATGGAGTGCAAGGAAAATACAGCCTGTCTTGAATGCCCAGAAGAAAAGAAATGCAGCTCCTAACTTAGGCACAGATACTCTTTGGATGTAAAAAACGCTGTGGACACCAAATTGTATGCAAAATTAGAGCAAAACTCTAAAAAATAAAATTACATTTTGTGTAGAACAGGGTTGGATTTAGTGGCTACAATTAAGTTCCTTTTTAATAAACGCTTGTTAAGATGGAGTTCAAACTAGGATGACACTAGGAGAGCATAATGTTATTAGTACGTTAAATTTTCAGGGCTTCCCTGGTGGTCCGTTGGTTAAGAATCCGTCTCCCAATGCAGTGGACACCTGTCCAAGCCCTGATCCGAGAAGATGCCGCATGCTGGGAGGCAGCTAATCCGTGAGCCACAACTACGGAGCCCGAGTGCCCTAGAGCATGTGCTCCACAGCAAGAGAAGTCACCCCAGTGAGAAGCCCAGGCAGGGCAACTAGAGAGTAGCCCCCGTTTTCTGCTACTAGAGAAAACCCATGCCCAGCAATGAAGACCTATATTAAAATAACTTTTAACTATTTCCGTATACAGTAGTAAACTATACAGTTTCACCATAAAAATCATCCAATAAAGTGTCCAAGACACAAAATTCATAGGCTAATAACTGACACCACATTTAATCTTATTTTTATAATTATTTCCATGAATGGATTGTCTTCCACTAGTGTATGAGCTCCTAAAGACTAGACTGCCATCCACGTACACTTTGAAGTGAATGGTTGTTTTATTTAATCCTCAGAACCGCATGAGATAGCCAGAACATTTATTACTATTGATGTTAGATAACAAAAAGAATAAGTGATTCTTACAAGGTCACCAGACAGGATTGGTAAATGTTGAACATAGGTCTTTTACCCCTATCAAAACTGCACCTTTAGGGACTTCCCCGGTGACTAAGACTCCAAGCCCACAATGCACGGGGTCTGAGTTTGATCCCTGGTCAGGGAACTAGATCCCACATGTTGCAGCCAAGAATTCGAAAGTTACGACTAAGACCCAGCACAGCCAACTAAATAATACTTAAAATAAAAAAATTTAAAAATGCACCTTTAAAAGGATGTCACTGATTCTGTTCAACATTGTACATGTGGCTCAAACCAAGGAAAGAAAAAGAACTACAAGGCATTCAGGTAAGGAAGGAAGAATTAAACTATTATTTGCAGATGACATAATCTTGTATGTAAAAAGTCCTGGTGAATCCGCTATAAAAAATTATTAGAGGGGCTTCCCTGGTGGGCCAGAGGTTAAGAATCCCTTGCCAATGCAGGGGACACAGGTTCAATCCCTGGTCAAGGGATGACCTCACATGCCACAGAGCAGCTAAGTCTGTGCGCCACAGCTACTGAGCACACACTCTAGTGCCTACAAGCAGTAACTACTGATGCCCATGAGCCACAACAACGAAGTCACTGCAATGAGAAACCCATGCACCAGAACTAGAGTTAGCCCCCGCTTGCCAAAATCAGAGAGAGCTTGGGTACAGCAATGAAGACCCAGTGCAGAAAAAAAAAAACTATTAGAGCTAATAAATGAGTTTAGCAAGATTGCTGTATATAAGGTCAATATTTTAAAACTCAATTGTATTTTTATATGCCAGCAATCAACAGTCTGAAGATGAAATTAAGAAAACAATTCTACTTCCAATAGTATCAAAAAGAATAAAATACTAATGAATGAATTTAAGTAAAGGACAAGATTGGTATACTGAAAACTACAAAACATCATTCAAAAATTAAAGACCCAAAGAAACGGAAAAACAGCAATGTACTAATAACATTATGCTCTCCTAGTGTCATCCTAGTTTGAACTCCATCTTAACAAGCGTTTATTAAAAAGGAACTTAATTGTAGCCACTAAATCCAACCCTATTCTACACAAAATGTAATTTTATTTTTTAGGGTTTTGCTCTAATTTTGCATACAATTTGGTGTCCACAGCGTTTTTTACATCCAAAGAGTATCTGTGCCTGACAGTGTTCAACAATTAGAAGATTTAATATTGTTAAGATAGGAGTACTCCCCAAATATATCTACAGAGTCAACCCACTCCTTACCAAAATCCCAGCTGGCTTTTTTGCAATATGCACAATTGAAAAGATGCTAAACATCATTAGACACTGCTGCTGCTGCTGCTGCTGCTGCTGCTGCTAAGTCGCTTCAGTCGTGTCTGATGGCAACCCACCAGGCTCCCCCGTCCCTGGGATTCTCCAGGCAAGAACACTGGAGTGGGTTGCCACTTCCTTCTCCAATGCATGAAAGTGAAAAGTGAAAGTGAAGTCGCTCAGTGTGTCCGACTCTTAGTGACCTCATGGACTGAAGCCTACCAGGCTCCTCCATCTACGGGATTTTCCAGGCAAGAGTACCGGAGTGGGGTGCCACTGCCTTCTCCGCATTAGACATTAGGGAAATGCAAATCAAAACCATAAGAAGCCACCTCACACCCATTAGGATGACTGTTATCAAAAAGTGGAAAATAACAAGTGTTGGCCAGGATGTGGAGAACTTGGAACTCTTGTACACTGCTGGTGGACAATGTAAAATGATGCAGCCAACATTTGGCAATTTGGAAAAACAGTTTGGCAATTCCTCAAAGAGCTAAACTTAAATCATATGATCCCGCAATTCCACTCCGAAGTATATACCCACAGAATTGAAAGCAGGGACTCAAAACAAATACCTGTTCACCCATATTTACATCAGTATTGTTCACAATAGCCCAAATGTGGACACGATTCAGATGTTCATCAACAGATGAGTGGAAAAACAAAATGTGGTTTAAACATACAATGGACTATTAGTCAGGCTTAAAAAGGAATGACATTTCAATAACATGCTACAAATGGATGGACCTTGAAAACGTGCTCAGTGAAAGAAGTCAGACATAAAAGGTCACATATCAGATGATTCCACTTAATGAGGTACCTATAATAAACAAATTCATAGAGACAACAGGGCTTCCCTGGTGGCTCAGAAGGTAAAGAATCCATCTAAAATGCAGTTTGCTGCCTGGGTTGGGAAGCTCCCCTGGAGAAGGGAATGGCAACCCACTCCAGTATTCTTGCCTGAAGAATTCCCTTGAACAGAGGAGCCTGGCAAGCTACAGTCCATGGAGTGGTAAAAAGTTGGACACAACTGAGCAACGAAGCACACACATAGAGACAAGTAGGATAGAGGTTACCTGGGTTGGGGGAAGGAGAGAATGAACAGTAATTGTTTAACAGGTACAGTGTTTGTTTGCAGTGATGAAAAAGTTCTGGAAATCGAAAGTGGTGGAAGTTGCACAGCACTGTGAATGCACGGTAAGCCAATGAATGGTACACATTTTAAAATTTTATGTTATATACATAATGGACCACATAAATTATATACATAATTTTATATACATAAAATTGGTTATATACCAATTTTTTCCTACCTGCAATGTTGTGCAAGTAGGAAAAAAATCAATGTCATATGCTTTAGCCTAAACTACATCCCCATCAGCAGTTCTAGGGGGACTTAGTCCACCAAGTCAGCAGCAACTCATTCCTTTCTCTGCTCTTTGGAGATACCCAGTGTGCAACGCGGCTCCCAGGGTGGGTGTGGCCTATAAGACTGCCCTCTTTTGACACCTTCCACTTGCTTCCCTCCACGCTCAGTTGGTAAAGAATCTGCCTGCAGTTCAGGAGACCCAGGTTTGATCCCTGGGTCGGGAAGATCCCCTGGAGAAGGAAATGGCAACCCACTCCAGTATTCTCGCCTGGAGAATCCCATGGACAGAGGAGCCTGGCAGGTTACAGTCCATGGGGTCACAAGAGTTGGACACGACTTAGCGACTCAACCACCACCACTCAGTTAATGGGATAGAAAATGAACAGTTTTAAATTTAAAGCATAGGGCTTCTCAGGTGGCCCAGTAGTAAAGAATTCGCCTGCCGATGCAGGAGACGCAAGACATTCGGGTTCGATCCCTGGATCGGAAAGATCCCCTGGAGGAGGAAATGGCAACCAACCGCAGTATTCTTGCCTGGCGAATCCCCATGGACAGAGGAGTCTGGCGGGCTACAGTTCATTGGGTCACAAAGAGTCCAATAGGACCGAATGACTGAGCACAGCACAAGTTTAAAGAATAGGTTCAATGTCACAGTGCAGCTCCTTAAAGTCCATATAGTCCAAGGCTTCCGTCTTAGGTCTTTTATTTTGGTTTCTTTTTTCTGACACCTGTCCTTTAGGTTTAAAACTATAATTTTTTACTTCCTAGTTCTGCCTTGGTAGAGCAGAGCCTTATTATATCACATTTCCTCATAAAATTTCCCAATATACTCTTATTTCCATGATCCCCCAGAAAACCTTGGTAAGTTTACTCATTACTTCCTAGTACACTTTACTTAAAGAATAGACAGAAGGAAAAAAAAAAAGAATCTCCTGAACAAATTGTTATTATTTAATACTTTCAGGGCTACACATTTCAAAGTTCTATAGGCAAAGTGTTAAATGCTTCACCCCTGCAGAAGTGTCTTCTAGGTTAATGTCCAAGCTAATATAAAAAAGGAGGGCTCTTTGATAATATGCCCCCCAGAGAAGGCTTTGTGATTTGAATGGAATGAAGAAAGTCCACAGTGACTGGGTATTTTAACATAAAAATATGAGAACTAAGAATCTGAGGACATGGCCCCATTTCATCTTCCTTCATGACATCAAGCAGAGAATGAAGCCAGGGAGAAAAGGTACAACATAAAAGATCACAGCCGATAATATGCTAGTGCTCAAAGATATTCAATTGAATTTTAGACACCAGTGCCTAGAAGAGACATGCTTAAAAATAGTCCGTCCATCCTGCTCTGAGAGGATCTCTCTGAAACGGACTTATTCCCAGTCAAGCACTTGGTTACAGTCCAGGTTATTATTTGACTTATTTTACTCTAGAATTTTGGGTTCTCTTGGGTTTCACTTAAATTTTGAAGAATTCTATTTCATATATTTCACATAAACCACAGTGCAAAATAATCTGATTCTTTAAATGTTTTTACTAGCACAGTCTTGCTATTTCATCTAAACGAGAGAGGTACATATTTTCCCAGTTGGAGAGTAACAACAGCGCATCTAGAGAAGCCCGAATCTTCCTTTCACCAGTTTGTGGCACAGGTGAGCTGCTTGAGCATGACCTCCCGATGCTAATTAGGCCTCCCTCCTGCCCTTATGCTCGTTCTAATAAACTCAGAGCTCCTCAATAGTGGTATAGCAAGGCTCTGTCCATGTATCTGTCCAGAAGATTCCAAATTTTCCAAGTCTTACTTAGCCAAAGTATATGCCTCATGATTTAAATGTGGAAGTGCAAAGTCGACCTGATCTTCTCAACCATTTTCACAATCAAAACAGCACTACGGTTACCCTGCCACCAAGATGCTACCATTTAGCTGCTGTGCGTGCGTGCTAAGTCACTTCAGTCATGTCTGACTCTTTGCAACCCTATGGACTGTAGCCCACCAGGCTCCTCTGTCCATGGGATTCTCCAGGCAAGAATACTATAGTAGGTTGCCATGCCCACCTCCAGGGGATCTGCCCCACCCAGGGATTGAACCCACTTCTCTTACATCACCTGCATTGGCAGACTTGTTGCTGCTACTGTACGCCAAATCATAGTGGAAAGTTCCAAGGCAGGAGAAGCTATCTGCACTCTGCATAGGGGTCAGGCTGAAACCAAGAAGCTATAGATTGGAAGTCTGGGCCTTAAAACACATTTTTCTGGATAAATGTTATTGATTTTCTAATTAGAGCCAAAGGCCAATCCGCAGTCATCCATTAAGCCTTTGAGATGCCCAAATGTTAACCAGGTACCCAGAGTATTATGGCCTGCAGGAGTATTTGAGGCCAAGTACCTCCTGAAGAATGGCTTCCCTTGTAGCTCAGTTGGTAAAGAATCTGCCTGCAACGCAGGAGACCTGGGTTCGATTCCTGGGTCGGGAAGATCCCATGGAGAAGGAAATGGCAACCCACTCCAGTATTCTTGCCTGGAGAATCCCATAGACAGAGGAGCCTGGCAGGCTACAGTCCATGGAGTCGCAAGAGTCAGACACAACTTAGCGACTCAACTACCACAGTCTCAAAAACGACAGAATGATCTCTGTTCATTTTCAAGTCAAACCATTCAATATCAAGGTAATCCAAGTCTATGTCCCAACCTGTAATGCTGAAGAAGCTGAAGTTGAACAGTTCTATGAAAACCTACAAGACCTTCTAAAACTACTACCCAAAAAAGATGTCCTTCTCATTATAGGAGACTGGAATGCAAAAGTAGGAAGTCAAGAAACACCTGGAATAACAGGCAAATTTGGCTCTGGAGTATGGAATGAAGCAGGGCAAAGGCTAATAGAGTTTTGCCAAGAGAACACAAGAGAAGACGCTACACATGGACATCACCAGATGGTCAACACCGAAATCAGATTGATTATATTCTTTGCTGCCAAAGATGGAGAAGCTCTATACAGTCAGCAAAAATAAGACCGGGAGCTGACTGTGGCTCAGATCATGAACTTCTCATTGCCAAATTCAGACTTAAATTGAAGAAAGTAGGGAAAACCACTAGACCATTCAGGTATGACCTAAATCAAATCCCTTGTGACTATATAGTGAAAGTGACAAATAGATTCAAAGGATTAGATCTGATAGAGTGCCTGAAGAACTACGGACGGAGGTTTGTGACATTGTACAGGAGGCAGAGATCAAGACTATCCCCAAGAAAATGAAATACAAAAAGGCAAAATGGTTGTCTGAGGAGGCCTTACAAATAGCTGAGAAAAGAAGAGAAGATACAGGAGAAAAGGAAAGATATACTCATTTGAATGCAGAGTTCCAAAAAATAGTAAGGAGAGATAAGAAAGCCTTCCTCAGCAATCAATGCAAAGAAATAGAGGAAAACAATAGAATGGGAAAGACTAGAGATCTATCTCTTCAAGAAAATTAGAGATTCCAAGGGAACATTTCATGCAAAGATGGGCACAATAAAGGACAGAAATGGTATGGACCTAACAGAAGCAGAAGATATTAAGAAGAGGTGGCAAGAATATACAGAAGAACTGTACAAAAAAGATCCTCAGGACCCAGATAATCATGATGGTATGATCACTGACCTAGAGCCAGACATCCTGGAATACAAAGTCAAGTGGGCCTTAGGAAGCATCACTATGATCAAAGCTAGCAAAGGTGATGGAATTCCAACTGAGCTATTTCAAATCCTAAAAGATGATGCTGTGAAAGTGCTGCACTCAATATGCCAGCAAATTTGGAAAACTCAGCAGTGGCCACTGGAAAAGGTCCGTTTTCATTCCAATACCTAAGAAAGGCAATGCCAAAGAATGCTCAAACTACCGCACAATTGCACTCATCTCACATACTAGCAAAGTAATGCTCAAAATTCTTCAAGCCAGGCTTCAACAGTATGTGAACCATGAACTTCCAGATGTTCAAGCTGGATTTAGAAAAGGCAGAGGAACCAGAGATCAATTTGCCAACATCCGTTGGATCACCGAAAAAGCAAGAAATTTCCAGAAAAACATCTATTTCTGCTTTATTGACTATGCCAAAGACTTTGACTGTGTGGATCACAACAAACTGTGGGAAGTTCTTAAAGAGATGGGAATACCAGACCACCTGACCTGCCTCCTGAGAAATCTGTATGCAGGTCAAGAAGCAACAGTTAGAACTGGATGTGGAAAAACAGACTGGTTCCAAATAGGAATAGGAAAAGGAGTACGTCAAGGCTATATATTGTCACCCTGCTTATTTAACTTATATGCAGAGTACATCATGAGAAACACTGGGCTGGATGAAGCACAAGCTGGAATCAAGATTGCTGGGAGAAATATCAATAACCTCAGATATGCAGATGACACCACCCTTATGGCAGAAAATGAAGAAGAACTAAAGAGCCTCTTGATGAAAGTGAAAGAGGAGAGTGAAAAAGTTGGCTTAAAACTCAGCATTCAGAAAACTAAGATCATGGCATCTGGTCCCATCATGTCATGGCAAATAGATGGAGAAACAATGGAAACAGTGACAAACTTTTTTGGGGGGGCTCCAAAATCACAGCAGATGGTGATTGCAGCATAATTTGGATGAAAGTGAAAGTCACTCAGTTGTGTCCGACTCTTTGTGACCCCATGAACTATACAGTTCATGGAATTCTCCAGGCCAGAATACTGGAGTGGGTAGCCTCCCTTCTCCAGGGGCTCTTCCCCACTCAGGAATCGAATTGGGGGTCTCCTGCATTGCAGGCGAATTCTTTACCAGCTGAGCTACCAGGGAAGGATAGCCAGTCATTTATTGATGCATCCATTTGATATGTTTTTAATCTTTTGCTATTATAAGAAAATGCTATCTTCCGGTTTCCCATCCAGCATGTAAGGAGTTTGGAATTCATCACTCCCATCCTCACAAGAAGAAAGGTAAATGGATTGAAAATCAACAGCTCCTTTTAAATCCATCAGAAAATTGAGATCTCACAGTTAACTGCCCCTCAAATGGGAGAGACAGGCAATTACAGAAAATTATAGTTTACTAGAGCAGAAGCCTTGGAACAGAAGCCTGCAGCTGGAGCCAGTACCAGGATAGGAAAACTTAAATTGTAATCAATAAATCACTGGAGATTCAGTGTGGAAAAACTAGAGAGCTAAAAACACGAGGTTGGGGGTGGGGGTGTCCCATCTTAGGAGGGCTCACATAATTTTCTAAGTTTTACCTCTAGGAGTTCCACCATATTTTGTGCAGACTGAAGAAAAATCCCCTCCTACTTCTTAGCAGGGAGAGGGAAAAATAACCTCTGTGAAATATGCCCAGAGTATTCTATTCTCCTTAATAAAAACCTGCCTTCAAGGGAAACCTTTTTTTTTTGGCTGTGCTGGGTCTTCTTTGCTGAGCGGACTTTTGCAGAGAGTGAGGTTACTGTCTAGTTGTGGTACTTGGGTTTCTCACTGTGGCGACTTTTGTTGTGCAGCACAGGCTCTAGGTGGGTGAGCTCAGTAGTTATGGCACACAGGCTTAGTTGCTTCACAGCATGTGAAATCTTTCTGGACCAAGAATTGAACCCATGTCCCCTGCATTGGCAGGCAGATTCTTATCCACTGGACCACCAGGGAAGTCCCAAGGGAAATGTTTTAACATTGCTGAACTACGGTGGGTATCACTAGAGCCTAAAAGATGTGGGCTGGGATGTTGGTCCCTGTAGCCTTTTACAAACAGTAAGAGAAATACTCAACTCCAGTCCCCACTAGCCTTCCTATTTCATCTATC
Organism: Muntiacus reevesi; assembly: GCF_963930625.1. NCBI lineage: Eukaryota > Metazoa > Chordata > Mammalia > Artiodactyla > Cervidae > Muntiacus > Muntiacus reevesi. The sequence goes on along the minus strand of NC_089271.1, from coordinate 39,582,870 downwards.
ATGAGGAAGGGGGAAAGGATGAGAAGTACTTGTGAAGGTCACGGTTCAAGGACCCAGGCTCACAAAAAGACTAAGACCTAATCATAAACTATAGGATGCTTCGCCTCCCCCACACATTACCACCACATCACTAAGGGGCCATTTGCTACAGTTTCCTTTTCCCAGTACATCATGTCCCAGACCTTCAACCAAAAATTACAAGGTATACCAAAAGTCAAAAAGTTTGAAGAGACAGCTGTATCAGAACTAAATTCAGATACAGAAAAGATGTTAGAATTATCATACAAGAAATTTTTTTAAAAATCTGTGATTAATATCCTAAAACTTCTGGTGGGAACAATGGACAACATGTAAGAACAGACAAATAATGTAAGCAAAGGGTTGGAAACTTTAAGAAATAATTCAAAAGAATTGCTAGAAATAAAAAACACTATAACAGAAATGAGTGCCTTTGGTGGCTTTATCAGTAGACTGGACATGCCCAAGAAAAGAATAAGTGAGTTGGAATATATGTTAATGGGAACTTCTAAAACTGAAATGTAAAGAGGAAAAAAAGAATGAAAAAGACAGGATAGAATATCCAAGAACTGGGAGATGGGCACAATTATAAATGGTATAATGTATACATAATGGGAATAACAGAAGGTGAAGAAAGAGAAAAAGGAAATGAATAAATATTTGAACTAACAATTGCTGAGTATTTTCCAATATTAATGACAGACATCAAACCACAGATACAGGGAACTCAGAGAATACCAGCCAGGATAAATACCAAAAAATCTATACCTAGGCATAGCATACTGAAACTGTAGAAAGCCAAGGACAAAGAGAAAATTTTAAAATAAACCAAAGGAGATAAAGAAACCTTACCTATAGAGGAGTAAAAATAATAATCACATTGGAATTTCCTTCAGAAATCAAGCAAACAAGAAGAGAGAAGGCTTGAGTGAAACATTTCAAGTGATGGGAAAAAAAAAACGCACTAACCTAGAACTCAGTATCTAGTCAATTACCCTTCAAATATAAAGGAGAAATGAACACGTTCTCAGACAAGGAAAAATTGAGAGGATTTGTTGCCAGTAGATTTGCCTTTCAAGAAATATTAAAATAAATTCTTCAGAAAGAAGAAAAACAATAATACAATTTAGAAACTTGAATCAAAAGAAAGAAAGAAAGGACATTAGAAAAGGAATAAATGGGGGTTTTCCTGGCAGTCCAGTGGCTAGGACTTCAAGCTCTCACTGACATGGGCCTCAGTTTGATCCCTGGTCAGGGAACTGAGATCCCACAAGCCACATGGTGTGGCCAAAAAAAAGGAGAAGAGAAAAGGAATAAATGAAGATAAAATAAGGTATTTATTTTTCTTATTCTTAATTGATTTAACAGATAAGTTTGTTCAAAATAATAATATAGCAACAATGTCAGCAATAATAGCAATACTTAATAAATGTAATAGCTAATACATAACTGAAATGAATGACAGGATGTTATAAGGAACAGGAGGGAGGAATTGAAAATACTCCATTATAAGGTATTAGCACTACTCATGAAGTGGTATAGTGTTATTTCAAAGTGAACTTAACTAGGTGTAAATATATATTGTAAACTCTAGGGGAACCACTAAAAATATAAGAGAGGAGAGAAAATGGAGTCATATACAAAATGTTCCATTAAAACCAGAGAAGGTAGCACCCCCCATATTCATTGCAGCATGATTTACAATAAACAAGATAATGGAAACAACCTAAGGGTCCATCAATAGATGAATAAAGAAAATGTGATATATATACAATGGATAATTCAACCATAAAAAAAGAATGATATCTTGGCATTTGCAAAAACATGGATGGCCTTGAGGGTATTATGCTAAGTGAAATAAGTCAGACAGACACAGACAAATACTGTATGACCTCACTTATATGTGAAATCTTTAAAAAATAAAATGAAAGCATGCTCATAGATACAGGAACAGATTGGTGGTTGCCAGAGATAGAGGGGGCAGGTGCACAAAACTGGTGAAGTGCATCAAAAGGTACAAAATTCCGGTTATAAAATAAATAAGTCATGGGGATGAAATGTACAGTATGGTGACTATAGTATATAATACTGTATTGTAATATTTGAGGGTTGCTGGGAGAGTAGATTGGAAAAGTCCTTATCACAAGAAAAAAAATTTTTTGTAGCCATGTATGGTGACAGATGTTAACTACACTTATTGCAGTGATCATTTTGTAATACATACACATAACAAATCATGTTGAATACCTGGAGCTAATATAATGTTATATACAGTTATATCTGATAAAAAGAAAAAAGGCAGAAAAAGAAAAGGCAAACACATACACACAAAACACACACACACACAAACAAGGACAATGATTAGAAAACAAGAATATTAATCCAACTATATCAATAATCACTCTAAACATCAGTATTCTAAGTACATCAAATAAGAGACAAAAACTGTCAGAGTAGATTACAAAAAAACAAGCCCCAATCATTGTTGTCTACAAGAAACCCACTTTAAATATAGACACAAATAAACTGGAACAATAAATTAAAAGTAAAGGGCTAGAGGACTTCCAGTGATTAAGACTCCGCCTTCCAGTGCCGGGGACATGGGTTTGATTCCTGGTTCAGAAATGGAGATCCTACTTGCTGTGTGGTGCACCAGAAAAAAAAAGGAAAGGAAAGGATAGAGAAAAATACACCAAGGTAACTCTAGGAAAAAGAAAGCTGGAGTAACTATATTAATTTCCAACAAAAATACTTCAGTGAATATCATTGTACACATATTTTTTTCTTATTTAGAAAACAGATGATCTCTTTCTCTAAACTTTTTTGTTTGTTTTCCTCTTTTACTTAGACATAAAATATATACAGTACCATGGGTAAAAAGCACTAAAGAGTATATATAGCTTGATGAATTTTTTGCATACATGTATTTTTCATAGGTTCAACAATAATATTATCAAATAACTTAGTAATGAACTTTCAGCACTGTTCTAAGTGCTTTACATGTATCGATTCCTTTAATTCTCTTGTTAAACCTATAACTTAGGTACTGTGCATGCTAGGTGGCCTCAGTCATGTCCAACTCTTTGTGACCCTATGGAACGTAGCCCACCAGGCTCCTCTGTCCAAGGGGTTCGCTAGGCATAAAATACTGGAGTGGGTTGCCTTGCCCACTTCACCACTAGTGCCATTTGGGAAGCCCAACTTAGGTACTATTATGATCCTATTTTAGAGATGAGGAAACCATGGCACAGGTAGGTTAAGCATTTGGTCTCCCACACAGTTAGGCCACAATGTCTGTGCTCTGAATATTTCCATACTATAAAGATAATCATGGAAGTGGCTTAGCACACTGTGTGATGCACAATAGTAAGTGCTCTAAATATTATCATCAGGGCTTCCCTGGTGGAAAGTGAAAGTGTTCGTCACTCAGTTGTGTCCCACGCTTTGCGACTCCAGGGACTGAAGCCTGTCAGGCTCCTCTGTCCATGGAATTCTCCAGGCAAGAATACCAGAGTGGGTTGCCATTCCCTTCTCCAGGAGATCTTTCCGACTCAGGGATTGAACCCAAATCTCCCACACTGCAGGTAGATTATTTACCATCTGAGCCACCAGTGGTTTAGAATCCGCCTTGCAATGCAGGGGATACCAGTTCAATCCCTGGTCCGGGAAGATCGCACATGCCTCAGAGCAACTAAGCCTGTGTGCCACAACTACTGAGCCCACGTTTTAGAGCCCAACAAGAGAAGCCACCACTAGAGTAGCCCCTTCTCACCTAACTAGAGAAAGCCTGTGAGCATCAACGAAGACCCAGTGCAGCCAAAAAAAATTTTTTTAAATATTATCATTGTTTTTACAACCATTAATAAATACAGTTTCACTGAATCTGAGGTGCTTTCAATTGTAAGATACATCATTATTTTAAATACTACCACCAAGGAAAGATAACACCATCGGTCATAATCACTGAAGACTGGATTGAGTGTTCTCAAAAAGGTGAAAAAATGGACTTTATGGAATGGATGAAATTTGTGCAGTATTATTTGTACATACAGTGTTGCCATTAGTGTTGTCCAATGGCTTTAGATACCATCTAGGGCCTGAGGGCCCTCCTTTGAATTGTAAAAAAAAAAATTGTAAAAAAAAAAATATCCAATTGCCTTTTTAATGTCTCCACAATGGAAGCTTCACAAGCACCTGAAAGATCACATTGCTCAAAACTGAGTTCTCAAGTCTTTTACAGTCAATCTATTCTTCCAAATTATCCAAGCCCAAAACCTTGGCATCAACAAATTCTTATGTCTCTACCTTCAATATAAACCCAGAATTCAGCCACTTCTTACCACCCTCACACTGCCAACACACTGTTCCACAGCACTCCTTGACAGAGATGGATAGCCACTTACCTAATCCAGGTTTTCTGTGTCTTTTTGGGGACACATTTCCCAAGCCTCCTTTGCAGTTAGGTACGGCCAGGCAATGAAACGACAGCAAAGGAATGCGAGGAGAAACTGCATGGCCACTTTCAGCCTGCTTATATAACCCCCCAAGCACACGCCTACATGTTTTCACCTTGCTACAACATTTCCAGCTTGCTACAACGTTTCCAGCTTGCTAGAACAGAGATGGCTCTGTACCTTAACCTATGGATGACCTTGTTTGCTGCTGCTGCAGCTGCTAAGTTGCTTCAGTCGTGTCTGACTCTGTGCAACCCCACAGACGTCAGCCCACCAGGCTCCCCTGTCCCTGGGATTCTCCAGGCAAGAACACTGGAGTGGGTTGCCATTTCCTTCTCCAATGCATGAAAGTGAAAAGTGAAAGAGAAGTCGCTCAGTCTTAGCGACCCCATGGACTGCAGCCTACCAGGCTCCTCCGTCCATGGGATTTTCCAGGCAAGGGTACTGGAGTGGGGTGCCATTGCCTTCTCCGATGGAAAGATGGAGAGTTTTATTAAATGGTGCAAAAGGCTTGATTAAGGTAATGCCTGTATTAAAAAAGATGTTAGGGGATGTCTCTGGTGGTCCAGTGGTTAAGATTCCAAGCACCCAATGCAGGAAGCCCAGGTTCAATCTCTGGTCAGGGAACTAGATTCTGCATGCCACCTGAAGATCCCATGTGCTCCAACTAAGAGCTGACATGCCACAATGATGAATCTACACGTGACTGAGCCAATGGCTTTAGGGAAAGAGGATAGAAGGAAATGTTAGCAGTGTGTATTGATGGTTACTTGGTGTGTTTAACAAGGAATTTTTCCAAGAAAATGAAAAGCTCAGGCCAGAATTGGCAGATTCAAGGACAAAAAGGAAAAGAGGGAAAAAATTGGGGAACAAAGGGTTAGAAAAGCTGCCTGCTTTTGAATCCCCAACGACAAGAGAGAAGCCTGAAAGAGGTTTTGTGTGACAGAGTGTAAGGGACAAGCTGTATCAGGACACACTGGTGGCCTTGCACATCTCCATATAGGTCACAGAAGCAGGGCTTGTCGGTAGTCTGACCAGACTTGGCAGAAGGCTCTGTGATTCCTCCTGGAACAAAGGGAGATAAGGACAGGGAGCTGCTACAAAGCAGTTTCCCCTCACCATCTTGTGGGAGACTGCCAGAAGGCCATTCCTCACCCATCTCCCTGGTTCTGGGGAGGGCAACCCTTTCTACCCACCCCAGTACCCGCTAGGCTACAGCTGCCAACTTCCATGGCTATCTAGAAAACTGCTTGACTGTAGTTTAGAATTGGCCTCCCCCCAGCAAAATGACTTAGCACACTGGTGTTCAGTCATTTGGCTCCTCTTGTTCAGTATGATGCTGTGGGGCGAGGGACGTGGGGAGCGAAGACCATGCTGATCTCGCCTATGTGGTCTCTGTAATATATAATCTAAATGCATTCGGCCTCATTATCTTTCCCCAGCCTAACAGCTGCAATCATGTCAGCCACCAGGCCCCAGCTTAGGGACTGCTTAAGCACTTGACACAAGGCACGTTAAGACTCTTCAGGTTAAAAAAAGAAAGAAAGAAAAGACTCCTCAGTTAAACAGAGGGAGTCTGCCCTGAAGCAAAAATCGGACTGAGTATAAAATAGATAACCAGCAAGGACCTACTGTATCGCACAGGGAACTGTAGTCAATGTTTTATAAAAACGTATACGGGAAAAGAGCTTCCCTGGTGGTTCAGTGCTAAAGAATCCGCCTGTCAATGTAGGAGATGAAGGTTCATTCTGCAGGTTGGGAAGATCCCCTGGGGGAGGAAATGGCAACATACTCCAGTATTCTTAATTGGAAAATCCCGTGGACAGAGGAGCCTGGAGGGCTACAGTCCATGGGGTAGCAAAGAGTCAGACATGACTGAGCACATTTACATAAGGGAAAAGAATCCGAAAAAAAATATATATATATGTCTAACTGAATCACTTTGTGTACACCTGGAACTAACACAACATTGTAAATCAACCATACTTCAAGAAAAAAAAATCAGATTGAGGGTGGTGTCCATCCTTCTTATCTGAGCCTGTTTTTTTGTGACGGCATCAAGGTAGCTACCAGTCACTTGAAAAAGGAAAAGCACGGGAAGGAGGAAAAAACACAAAGCAGACTTAACAACTATGTCTAGGAAAGAACTGTGACTATGGTTACAAAACTCAAAACTGCCTAGAAGCAAAAAGATCAGAGGCCTATTCAGGTCTGAGGGAATTGAAAGAAACCAAGAGCCCAGTCTGGAAAAGCTGGGAGGTTTAAAACAACCCTTGGGCAGGAGTGAGCTGGAAAACTGATGTAGCCTCCAATCCCCATCATTGCCTCTGACTCCATATCCCATTTGTCCTCCTCACTCTGTATTCCAACCAGCCCCTGGACCATTCTGTCAACATGATAAGCATATCCTCACTTCAGATCCTAGGACTTTGTGTTTCCTCTGCCTGAAAAATGTTTTTCCACATATTGACATGGCCAAGTACACTGTGGATCCCAATCCCAGGTATGCTTAGGGGTAACTGAAAGAAACCAACTAGCCTTTCTCATGCAGATGCCACTGACACTAAACCCGGTGCCCATTGACCTGATGCCACTCCCACGGGCACTGGGTCCAGGGTTAGTGACATAAAAGGAAGGCTATGGTAAGCTACTCACTCTGCCCCAGGGTCAGGCAAGGACTTCAGAGCCCTTCAAATGCAACTACAGTAAGTCTCCTACATATGAAGCTTTAAATTTCACATTTTCACAGATACAAACATTTGTTTGCATGTCAGGGGCTTCGCTGGTAGCTCAGACAGTAAAGAATCTGCCTGCAATTTGGGAGACCTGGATTCAGTCCCTGGGTCAGGAAGATCCCCTGGAGAAAGGCATGGCTACCCACTCCAGTCTTTTTGCCTGGAGAAGCCCATGGACAGAGGTGCCTGGCGGACTCTAGTCCATGGTGTTGCAAAGAGTCAGACACTACTGAGCAACTAACACTTCTTCGAATGTCAATCATGTAAGTTAGTTCAAGTGTCTGGCGTACATTGTCATATGTGTGCATCCCCTACAAGCGGTTGTGCTTTTATGCACTTGACTGCACAGTACTGTATAGAGTACAGTAGTGTGTGCCTTGCTCAGCTGCTCAGTCATGCCCAACTCTTTGCAACCCCATGGACTGTAGCCCACCAGGCTCCTCTGTCCATGGGATCCTCCAGGCAAGAAGACCGGAGTGGGTTGCCATTCCCTTCTCCAGGGGATCTTTCTGACCCAGGGATCAAACCCGTATCTTTGGCATCTTCTGCATTGGCAGGCAGATTCTTTACTTGCTGAGCCACCAGTACTGTCCTGTAAGATTAAAAATGTTTTATGTTTGTTTATATATTATTTTATGCAGCCATGAAATTACAAGACACTTGCTCCTTGGAAGAAAAGCTATAACCAACCTAGACACCATATTAAAAAGCGGAGACATAAGTTTGCCAACAAAGGTCTGTCTAGTCAAAGCTATGGTTTTTCCAGTAGTCATGTATGGATGTGAGAGTTGGACCATAAAGAAAGCTGAGCGCCAAAGAATTGATGCTTTTGAACTGTGGCGTTGGAGAAGACTGTTGCGAGTCTCTTGGACTGCAAGGATATCCAACCAGTCCATCCTAAAGGAAATCATTCCTGAATATTCACTAGAAGGACGGATGCTGAAGCCGAAACTCCAATATTTGGCCATCTGATGTGAAGAAGTGATTCACTGGAAAAGACCCTGATGCTGGGAAGGATTTAAGGCAGGAGGAGAAGGGGATAACAGAGGATGAAATGGTTGAATGGCATTACCGACTCAATGGACATGAGTTTGAGTAAGCTCTGGGAGTTGGTGATGGACAGGGAAGCCTGGCATGCTGCAGTCCATGGGGTGGCAGAGTCGGACACGACTGAGCGACTGAACTGAACTGCACTGATAGGTTATTTGTGTGAAAACTATTATAAATCTATTACAGTATAGCCAATTGTGTTAGTTGAGTACCTGGGCAAACTTTGTTGGACTTCCGAACAAATTGGACCTATTGGACCTAATGAATGCACTCTCCGGGTGGAACTCATTCATATGTAATTACTGTAGTTATTTCCAGGAGTTGCTAAGGACTGTCACAGAGGCCCAGGAACAAGCCCATTCCAACAATCTCTATGAGACTCTATTCTCAGGAGACACCACAGACATTGCTGCCAGCCTGAAGACTCCCCTTTGGTGTCTCCTGTGACATTCAAATTAGTCCTACCCTGGTGTCCCCGTGGACAGTAGAATGCAGAAGATGCCTGGTGGCTTGTGGATGGTTGGGGTGAACTCTCTCCCCACTGGGTTATCCTCTACTAAGGGGGCCCAGAGCAGTGCTGGATGGGAAATGAAGGCTAAGACAGCTATAGTGAGTCCTGTAACAAGAGGAACATTGGCACCTTCCTAGTACCCTTGTCTTTTAGGTGTTCTGAAATCCAATTTCCAAGGTATGTTGGGGGTGGGGAGGTTTCCCCAAGCAAATAAACAATTCTCAGACACCAGCAGGGTGTCCAAGAATTCAACTCGGGTCATATCAATTCTGATACCATCTACCCAGAGACAGCATCAGATTCCATAGGTTGAAGGTTCAATCCTACAGGACTGCCCTCTACCTCATCCCGACTTCAGATGCCAGTCACAAGCCCAGGCTGTGACTCATTCTTCTGACAAACTGGCTATAGATCAGAGATTCCTACCATGTCCTCCTTGGTAACTCAGTTCAGACCCCAGTCCCAAGTCCAGGCTGTGACCTGTACTTTGGAGCAGTTGGCTTTGTTCTAACAACCCACTCCTTGGGTTCAATCAATTTGCTAGAGCACCTCAAAGAACTCAAACATTTTACTCCTAGATCACTGGTTCTTTATTAAAGGCTACAACTCAGGAAGCCAGAGGGAAGAGATTCATAGAGCAAGGTGGGGGGATAGGACTCCCCTGGGCTCATGCTTCCATGCCCTCGCTGGACTCACCACTCTCCCCACATCTCCACATGTTCACCAGCCTGGAAGCTCTCTGAACTCTATACTTTTAGGTGTTTATGTAGGCTTTGTTACACGGGCACGATTGACTAAGTCATTGGCCATGGGTGATAGATTCAACTTACAGCTCCCCTCTACTTCTCCGATATGAGGAGGTAGGACTAAAAGTTCCAACCTTCTAATCAACGCATTGGTCCCCCTGGCAACCAACCCCCATTCTTAGGTACAGTCCAAAAGCCACTTCGTTAACATAACAAAAGCCACCATTGTTGTTTTCTTCACTTCGGAAGTTCCAAGGATTTTAGTAACTGCCAGAATCGGGGACCAACGATATGTATTTCTTACTATAAGTCAAAATATCCCAGTCCACTCCCTGATCTTCAAATATGGATCCCTTACAGCAAAATAATCCTAAAAGTCAAAAGATACCGGCCCATGACTAGAATCCCACTCAGTCATTAATAAATTTCCAACCCAGCATCAGATCGTGTGAAAATGTCTCCCAGGGCCAGATCCACTCAGGTTTGCAAGCTTCAATTTGATCTTGTCAGGTTCTAAAAGCAGGAGTGGGGTCAGCAACATGTGGCTTCACCCTTTCAGGTATCTTGCTTTGAGCCTCTTGGGAGATGTTAACATAATATTGGATGTCCCTCATTACCGAACCAATTTATTTATTCATTCCTATTTACCCTCGGCTACCATTTTCCCTTCCCTCTATCTATATCTAAATTTTCCTACCTCTGGGAGGGACTTTAGTTTCGGCCTCGGTGCTGGTCTAGATGGCAGGCAGCAATACTAGTCAAGCAAGCACCTCCCCCTGAGTGCTCCTCTAGTCAGATAAGGTTACACAGACTCAGAACTAGCAAGCTATCTTTACCTCCAGGCAATATAGCTGCTTTTGCTGTTGATCCCAATTTTGTCAGATGGGTGAAGGCACATCCTGCCCCATCAGGCTCTTAGGAATTCTGACACAAAGGTTAAAAACACAGTTACAGTTTCTTGCTCAGGAACCATCTCTGTTTCTAGCCCTGGTCTTGTGACCCCTGCATCAAGTAGGGAGGAAAAAAAAGCCAAAGTGATGTGGGGAAGAAAAAATACCAATGCCTTTCACTCCCCCTTTCCTTCAGATCCACCAGAGACACAGAGAAATCTACCCAGCGAGGAAACCCTTTAGCCCCACTCATGTGAGTGTTGAAGGCATGGAAGCTGGCCCTTCATGCTTCTATCCCCTGTTATAGACAACCATTGTTCTAACTGCTCCTTCAGATTCCATCACACTCTGAAGAGGATTTATTGCAGTCCATCCTTGGAGAATCCCATGGACAGAGGAGCCTGGCAGGCTACAGTCCGTGGGGTTGCAAAGAGCCGGACATGACTGAGTGACTTAGCACAAACATACGTCCTTGGACATTATGAGCTGGTGAAGTGTGTTCCTTAGTCTGAAGAAATGATGACCAGATGTTCAAATTGGTGCCCTCTCCTGTGTTCAGGTCCTTTCCTAACACCGTGAGAACTGGCATCGACCACCAGGCAAGTAAAGCCCAGGCTGGGTTCAACACTGCTCCTGTCAGGACCCAGGACCCATTTGGAGCCCTGAGCCTCCAGCCTTGGCCTCATTTGGCAGCTACAGTCAAGGTCTTCCCACTAGAATCTGCCACATAGCCCACCGCACCCCCATCTGTCTCGCTGACAGAACAACTCTTATTTGGCATCTTGCATCTCAGAGTGAACAAGAGGACCACGTCCGGATCAGTCGTGTCTCTGCGATGCTGCAGCATCCCCATATCCACTCACTTTATGGACCCAGGTTACCACCTCCGGCAAGCGCTTGGGGATGGATATCTGCTTGTTGATTCCAGTTACCTCCCAAAGCTGGAAGGGGGTTCTTCCAACGAGCATTGACACATCCTACCTTCACGCCCCCCTCAAATTCACACAGTGACTTCCATATGGGCATCCGTTAAATAATCCAGGTTTCCCTTGCCCTCTGCCTGACCGTATGGCCAACGGCCGCTGCCCATGAGTCAGTAAAAACTCAGAGACAGGGGCTTTACCACTGTTCAGTTCTTTCATCACTGCTAGGCAAACAGCATGCAACTCAGCCCACTGAGCTAATTTGTTTTCACCTTCTTCGATCGGGGATGTTCATTTACCGTGGAACTGCTGTCCACAAACCAAGCGGCTCTTTCTCTGTCGGTAGAGAGCTGTTTATAGGACACTGTTCAAATGACGATAGAATCTAGCCGCTACTCACACAGTTCTGGAGTCAGTCCTTGGAGAAAAGAGGCTCCCTGCTCCTGACTGTCTCCTTGCTTTCTTTCTCCCAATAACAAAATCCTGTTTAATCCATTCCCACATTGTTAAGGAACTGTTCTGGGTGCTGCCATTCCTATTAGGGCATTTCTCAAAAGTTGTCCTTGACATTATAACCATTTCAGATTTAAGAGCACTTTAAGTCCTTCAGTCATAAGGGTAGCTTCAATTAATAATGTACAATAACAAGATAGCAAATAGCCCTCAAATGGGAATTCTCTAGTTGCAAATGCCAGTTGTTAGGGGGAGCGCTGACAGGCTCCTGCCCTAAGTCCAAGCTACATTCCATGTCGGGCTATGGCACAGAGACTTTGTCCCTCCCTACTGGTACCCCAGCTTCTATTCCACTGTGTGGGCTTAGGTGGTCTTACTGGTTCCCGTTTAGCAAGTCCCATTAATGTTGCTTGAGGGGTGGAGTCACGTGTCCTCTGTTTTACAATCCTCAGTGGGAGAAACATTCCCCAGTCAGATAGCATGTCCGTCCCCATGACAGGTAAGACAGACATCACCACTTCACGAAAGCCTGTTCCAACATACGGCTTCTCCCACAAAACTTTACCTTAGTACCATCCATTACGGTCCTAAGTGTAGCTAGCCTTCCTTAGGACCTCATCCACAGGTTTGGATTTTACAGCACTAGGGAGGGGAGGTGTTCCCCAGCCAGACATAACAACCATTCCCACAAAACATTCCGGTAACACTGACACAACTTTTTTACATAATCCCTGCTTAGACATTTCAACTTTCATGATTCTATCAACCATTCCATTTTTACTTTCTCTCGATCTAGTTGTAACCTAGTTGTAAGGGCTTCACCAATGGGTTCAATGGATTCTCCTATCGGTGAGTACTGACAACTTCTCTTCTTCACCCCCTCCCCATTTTATCCACTCTAGTGTAAAAGGTTTTAGGTCTCCAGCGAGGGGTCAAGCCTAGGGACCCCAACCCTTTTGTCAATCTCTGTTTTGATTAACAGGCCTAAGCATGACCCCAAGCAATAACTATACTGGTCATGTTTCTCATCGCAAAGTTTGCTTTCCAGCTTTTAATTTCTCCACTAGGGTAAATAGAGTGGACTTGTTTGGGGTCCTTTAATATTGGGAGTCAACAAGGGGTCCTTTTGCCCACCCATCCTTAGGACCCCTTTGCTTTGGTGGTCTATTGGATAGGACTCTTTCACTGCCGCAGCCCAGGCTGAATCCCTGGTAAGGGAATTCCCCCAAACCGCACAGGGTGGCCAAAAGAAATTATTTTAAAAAAGAAACCTTTGTTTTAACCCCACCAATGTCCCATTTTTATTTCATCCTATTTTTAAACAACCATCTAAAGATTTCCACCCTACTAGTACAAGTCCCCAAGGCTCTCTCCAGATTCTTCTCTGTTTCACTCCAGTCAATATTCATTTTATCCACCTTATGCCTTAAAAACAGTTTTAAAAGTTCCACCTAGTGGGGAAGAAGAATTGCCTCTCAGTGTCTTCTCACTGTCTTGTTAATTAACCTAATGTTTTTAATTAGCATCTGTAAGACCCTTGAGGGGAAGCAGAAGAGCAAATTATGTTAAGCCTTCCCCAACTAGTTTAAAATTTTGTAATAAGGTTATATGTCCCCATTCATTCTTTCCCTTCCCAAACTACAAGTTTCTTTGAGCCTGGGCCGTTCTAGCAAATCCCATTTCACTGACACCAACTCTTGAGTTCCCAAACCCAATTCGAACGTGTAGGGTTTTTTTGGTGGGAGCGGAGGTGCTTCCCATACAACCCCAATTTTCAAACACCAGTGGGGTGTCCAAGAATTCAACTCAATCCTGACACTATACTTCTGACCAACTGGCAAAGTTGCAAAGATCCCCTCCTGGGGTTCAGTTAGTTTGCTAAAGCGGCTCAAAAAACTCAGAGAAACGATTTACTTACTAGATCATTGGTTTGTTATAAAAGGATATAACTCAGGAACAGCCAGACGGAAAGGATCTTTAAGACAAGGTGTGGGGAAAGGATGAGGCGCGTCCATGTCCCCTCCAGCAGTCCCACTTCCCCCTGATAAGCACGAGTTCACCAATCCAGGCTCTCTGAATCCTATAGGTTTGGGTTTTTAAGGAGGCTTCATTACTTAGTCAAGATTGATTCGATTATTGGCCATTGGTTGACTGATTCAACCTCCAGCTCTCCTCCCATCCCCTCCCCCAAGGTTAGAAGGTGGGACCGAAAGTTGCAACCCTCTAATCACAGCGTTGATTCCCCTGGCAACCAGCCCCCATCCTTAGGTGCAGTTGGGGAATCACCTTATTCACATCACAAAGACACCTTTGTTGCTCTCTTCGCTTAGGAAATTCCAAGGGTTTTAGGAACTCTGCCAGAAATGTGGATGAAGGCCAACTACAGTATGTCTCCTACATAGGAACGTTCAAGTTGTGAACTATCAAAGATGCAAACGTGCGCTTGCACATCCAATCACATAATAGTTGACAGGTCTGGCGTACATTGTCTTGTGCGTGCATCCTCTACAAGTGGCTGTTCTTTTGCGTAACTTACTACCGTACTGTATAGAGTCCAGTAGTACAGTATCTTTATTTCAAGCTCAGGATGCCCGGAAACAAGTGTAAAAGCTGTACTTTGTACTGCTATCAGCCCCTGTATGCCAGCTATTGTACTATGGTACTGTACTTTTCAAGGCACTATACTGTAAGATTAAAAATGTTTTCCTTATTTTTTGTGTTTGTTTTTTATGTATTATTTGTGTGAAAAATATTACAAACCTATTACTGTACAGTAGTATATAACCTATTGTGTTAGTTGGGTACCTAGGCTAACTTTGTTGGACTTACAAACGAATTGGACTTACAAATGCGCTCTCGGAATGGAACTAAATTGTATGTAGGGGACTTACTGTATATATTTCTTATTATAAGCTGCAATATCACAGCTTGTACATTAGAACTACGTTTTAGAAGACATATTTTTAACATCTAATGCACATTTAAAACTGCATTCTCTCTGACCCGGCATTTCTATTGCTCTGTATCTAACCTGGAAAAACACTCCTAAATTGGTACAAAGACACACAGACATGGATATTAAGCATAGAATTTTGTTAATTGTGAACATAGATCACAAGCAAAATAAACAATGGCATATGGACATCAGGGAATATTATGCAGCAGTTAAAAAGAAATAGGTGGCTCTATGTGTCATAATATGGAATGAGTTCCAAGACAAATTGTTTTGTAAATAAAGCAAATTGCAAGAAACAATGTATACTCTGAAATAAAAACCAAAACCTACAAAATAATGCCGTGTATGTTTTATATACAAATATATGTAGAAAAACACATGTAAATGATAACTGATAACAGTGATTACCTCTAGGGAGGAAGGAAGAAAAGGGAATCTAGATGGGGAATGGTGATTGAGAGGACTTTTGCCTTATGCTTAATGACTAAGAGTCTTTCAAAGATAATGAATGCTTGTGTAATGAGAAATTAATTTTTTATAAAGAGCATTAGGCCATGTAGCAAACATTGTCACACCCCGCCCCCCTCCCGCCCTTGTTCCCTCTCCCTTATCACTTTAGTACACACTGGCCCAACTTCCAAAGCTAGCTCCTACAGTACTTTGCCTGAGTGTTGTCTCTTGCCACTGGAGCCTACCCTGCTGCAGGTGTCGACTTTACCTCCCCAGTGACTGATAGTAAAGGCTGGGTAATGAACCTCCCTGGAAGCAGCCTTCAACCAATGACAGATGGGTGTACCTTTCAGTCAGGGCCCAGTCAGGAGGCAGAAGCCACATTAGTTATTTGAACAGGCAGAATTTCATGTAAAAAGCATGAAGTAGTCATAAAGTTGTGAAGTATCAATAGATTAACTCAAATGGTGCAGAGAACTGTAAGATATCTTGGAGTAGGAAACAGAAAATTGCTACCACCCCCGCCCCAAGGCTTGATTACCAGGGAAAGAGAATGGAATCATTACAACTTAAAAGCTTAGAGGAAGGGCTCCGTGGGCTGGGACCCAGACCTCTGAGGAGGGGCTGCTGCTCACCTCATGCTGGTGTTTCTGATGTGGGTTTGATGAGGCTCATTCTGTGAATGTTGGAAAACTGCAAACTGCAATCAGCTGTTGATGTGAACGGTGCTGTGGGTTCAGGGGTGAAGAAATGCTGCTGGGTGGGGGGATGCTGAGGGAGGCAGGAAGCTGGGAGGAAGGAACAAGGAAGAACAGAAAGGAGTTTAAATTCCTTTTTCTCCTCCAGCCCTGCAGTCTCTCTCTATCAACCCCCTATAGTCAGAATCTGATGGGGAACAGTTGGCAAAGCAGAAATGTGGATGGTCAAATTCCATCCCTAGAATCAAAAGGTATAGAAGGGTGAATTGAAGCTCAATAACTGAAGAACTTCTTAACATACAGAAAAATAAAGAAACAAGTTTAACAAGTCCCAATTTATCTATCATTCAACTTCAACAGTTTTTACCCTTGTGGCTTTCTTGAGTCATTTTTTCTTCTCTGTATTTCTCCCCAACAATATTTTAAAGCAAATCGTATAATTTCACCCATATATACTTAACTATCTACCAATACAGACATTAAGAACACAATACCACCATCACATCTAGTAAAATGAACACTAATCCCTTAATATCATCTGTGTTCAAATGATTCTGATAGTCTCAAAATGGCTTTTTATAGTTGGTTCGTTTCAATTAAGAAGGCAATGGCACCCCACTCCAGTACTCTTGCTTGGAAAATCCCATGGATGGAGGAGCCTGGTAGGCTGCAGTCCATGGGGTCGTGAAGAGTCGGACACGACTGAGCGACTTCACTTTCACTTTTCACTTTCATGCATTGGAGAAGGAAATGGCAACCCACTCCAGTGTTCTTGCCTGGAGAATCCCAAGGACGGCCGAGCATGGTGGGCTGCCATCTATGGGGTCACACAGAGTTGGACACGACTGAAGCGACTTAGCAGCAGCAGCAGCGTTTCAATCAAGACCCAAACAATGTCCAGATATTGTTTTGATTAATATGTGTCTTAAGTCTCTTTTGGGCTTCCCTTGTAACTCAGTCAGTAAAGAATCTGCCTGCAGTGCAGGAGACCTGGGTTCGATCCCTGGGTTGGGAATATCCCCTGGAGAAGGAAATGGCGACCGACTCCAATATCCTTGCCTGGAAAATCTCATGGACAGAGGAGCCTGGTGGGCTGCAGTCCATGGGTTGCAGAGTCGGGCACGACTGAGTGACTAACACTTAAGTCTCTTTCAATCTATGACTCATCCTTTCCCCTTCCCTTTCCCTTTTATATGATGAATTCACTGAAGAAGTCACATCATCTGTCCTGTGCACAGATGTGTATTCAGTCACTCAGTCACGTCTAACTCTTGGCTACTCCATGGACATTTATTCTATGAAGGTGAAAAGTGAAAGTCGCTCAGTCGTGTCCGACTCTTTGCGACCCCATGGACTATAGAGTCCATGGAATTCTCCAGGGCAGAATCCTGGAGTGGGTAGCCTTTCCCTTCTCCAGGGGATCTTCCCAACCCAGGTCTCCCGCACTGCAGGTGGATTCTTTACCAGCTGAGCCACCAGGGAAGCCACATTTGTTCTATAGAACGTCCCATATTCTCCATTTGTCTGGTTGTATCCTGTTGGTATCATTTAACATGTTCCTCTGTTCTCTTTATTTTCTGTGAGCTGGTAGTTATATCTGGAGCCCTGTTTAGATTCAAGTTTAATTTTTGACAATGATATTTCATAGGGTGCTGTGTACTTCCTATTCCACTACATGGGAAGACATAATGGGAATTTTTTATAATTGAGATAAAGTTATTAAATTGAAGTATACTTGCAATAAAATGCATAAAAATTAAATGGATAGCTGAAAAAATATTTATATATGATCCAGTCATGTAGCTACCAGTTAGATCAAGATATTAAAGCATTTTCATAACCCAAACCATTCCTTCATGAAATGGTGATTTTCTTTTTTTTTTTTTTGAACTGGTGATTTTTCTAATTCTGACATTCTTCAAGAGCTTGAATTATAAGCTGAAGAATTTTCCCATTATTCTGGATGCTCTGAAACACAGACAGGCAGTAAAAAATGTTTACATTTTTTTCCTTTGTCAATTTTATGATTAGTAAGTTGGTGTCCAAGCAACCTCCAAAAAGTGAACATTGAGGTTTTACTTATATTTTAGTATCCTTGGTGCCTCAGATGGTAAAGAATCTGCCTGCAGTGCAGGAGACCTAGATTTGATCCCTGGGTGGGGAAGACCCTCTGGAGAAGGGCATGGCAACCCACTCCAGTATCATTGCCTGGAGAATTCCATGGACAGAGGTGCCTGGTGGGCCACAGTGCATGGGGTCACATAGAGTTGGACACAACTGAGCCACTAACACACATAATTATGAACTCACAGAGTTTTAAACTATTTGGTGTATAAAAACATATACTACTCTTAGTCATTATACTTTTTGGATGCTCAAAGGCCCTATCGTGGGCCAGTGAGGACCCCTCAAAAAGTTGGCTCCTTAGTCCTTTAATTTGACCTTTATAGCTCTTAATTTCTAGTAAGACAGAACATTCCAGGTTCATTTTTTCTATTTCCAGTCTCAAAATTGAAATTAGCCATTTCCCTAAGGAATTCTGCATGTTTATTTGTTTTAAATTATATTTAGTCATCACAATCTGGATGGGTATTTATTGCTATTATGTTGTTATTTCTTTTAGGTCTTTCAGTGCACAGAGCTAGAAAGACATATTTTTGGAGACAGAAAAATAATGAATCTATACTGCTATCTCCAATCCAAATTAAAGAGCAAAGGATTTTTACTTCTTTGATTTTGTGTTTGTGTCTCTTTTCTGACTCATATAAAATCTTGGTTCTTAGTGATGTTAACATAATGACTTCTTTGCTTTACTTCTATATAGATAGAATAGTGTCAGGGCAGCAATACCAATGTCATTGCTTACAATTAAACAACTGAATGTCATTTAAGATTTATTTGCAGTTCTTTTTGTCCTTAGGATCTAGCACATTAGGGATGTACAGTAAAAAGTACTATTTGCAAGTCACTTGAAGTAATTATTGTCTGTGTAGTTTTGCCACCGGCTTGATAGTTCAGTTTGTTTCCTTTTGTCTTGAATTTTTAAGGACTGCTTTTTTTTCTTTTTATTTATATTCAGGTTTTTAATTATTTAAAACAATTTTATGGCTCCAACGTGTATTCATGATCTACTGCTGCCTAACAAATTAGACTAAACTTAACAACTCAAAATAACAAATGTTCATTATCTCAGAGTTTTGGAAGGTCAGAAATCTAGGATGACTTAGCTGGATGGTTCTAGCTCAGGGTCTCTCATGAAATACAGTCTAGATGTCAGCCAGGGCTGCAGTCATTTCAAGGTTAAACTGGGGCTAAATGATCTGCTTCCAAGATGGTTGGTTCACACATGTGACTGTGGGCAGACCTCAGACCCTCACCCTGTGGGAGTGACCGCTCAACAGGGCAATTGCCTTCCCCCAGAACAAGTGATGCAAAAGAAATGAAAGAATAAAACGGAAGCTACATTGTCTTTTAAGAACCTAATCTTGGAAGTCACATATCATTTCTGCCAAATTCTTTTGGCCACACAGACCAATCCTGGCACAATGTTAAGAGGACTTTACAAGGATGTGAATACCAGGAGGTGGGGATCTTTGGAGGCCGTCTTTTACAAGCTTCCATCTTTGTGCTTTCCACATTCCTTTCCTCCCACTTTACAAAACCACTTTAATTATATTAGTTTTTGCTTTATCTTTCCATTGCTCTGTTTTGAAAAACATCAGGAAATATGTACCTATATTCATACTCTCAAAACATACTCCCTACTATTCAGCTTTTCTGCATCTTGATTATTTTCAGTTAGCGTCATCTCCTACTGAATCAGCTGATAGCAACACACAGGGCTCTTCATTACTCCATTTTATAGTTTCATTAAACTCCTTTATAGGAACTTTGCTGGTGGTACAGGGCTAAAGACTCCATCCACACTCCCAATGCAGGGTGCATAGATTTGATCCCTGGTTGGGAAACTAAGATTCAGGATGTTGCTTTGTGTGGCCCCAAAACAACAACAACAAAAACTCCATTATATAGCTTACTGGTTTCATCATTTATTAATTCTTCTCCAACTTTTGGACGTCTAAATTACTTATAATTTTCATCACTACAGACAATGCTGCAATGGATATCTTTGTGTATACAGGTTTTTCTGGCTGTAGGATTATTATATTAGACTACTACAGATGCATATTTATTAAATCAAAAGTATGAACAGTTCTTATGCTCTATTTATGTATTACTAAATTGGTTCAGAAAAGAACTACACTATATTACATTTTCTCTATATTCTAATCTGAATTGAGTAGTCTAATTCTTTTTAATCTATACTATTTTGACAATTATATCTAGGTATATTCTTGTAGCGGCCATGTAATTTCACATCATGCTTCAGTACTGTTCGTTTATTCCTCTGTATTTCAGACATAACTCTTATTAATTTACAAACTAAATATATTAAATATCTTTTCGACTATTTAAATTTATATTTCTATATCTTTTAAGTGCATGTGGACTTAATATTTTTCCGAGTCAGTAAATACTGAGTACTTACATGCAAGACTATAACATGTGCAAAAATTATAAAATGCAGCAATGATTATACAAAAGTCATATAAAATGCAATACAAGTTATTCTAGCAATTTTAGTACAAGATATTCATATATTTAGAGCCATTAAAATATTCATGTGATTTTTTTCAGATTTATAGCACTATGGTTTTATTTTTGCTCTAATAATAACTGTTAACCCTTTTTCACTAAGAAAATACAATCTGGAGTTCGAGATCTATTATTCATGAGCTACATATTCAGTAAATGTTTTTAAAACAGCTCTGCCATGTTTCCCAATAAGATAGCTATGGCATATGTTTCTAAATTCACAAGTCAATCCTCACTGGAGGAATTGGCAAAATGATTTTTTTCTCCTTTTACCTTGCTCAGTGATATCTTAAAAATCAACTTATAGGTCATACAAATATTCATATGTGTAGTTCTACTGCTGCCACTGTGAATACTATGAATAGTTATGAACATATATTTAGGTATTTATAACACCTAGCCATTTTCCTGAAATGTGACCAGACAATAGCCCTCTGGGTGTGGAGGCGGGGATGGGTAGCATCAAGACCACCTGCAAATAGTCAGTTTTACTGTTATTGATAAACAATGTTAATAAACTGGGTCAAAATGTCCTGAAATTCCTTGGGCCCGAGGTTAAAAGGAAACTGTTAATCACTATGTTTCATGTCTTGACCAGCAAAACAACTCAATCCAGCTGGAATTAACCCCTAGAGCATGACAATGAAACCCTGATTATATCTCATTATTTTCCAGAAAGCTACAGCCCAAAGCACATTTTTGTTTTTTAGACCACAATGAAAACATTAGCAGAAGTGGTTAATAAAAATCAAAGCAAAATGCAAATCAAAACTAGGTACTTTAAAAATTCATTTATTTATTTATTATTTTTCATTGTGCTGGGTCTTTTCATTGTGCTGGGTCTTCGTTGCTGGGAGGGCTTTTCTCTAGTTGCAGAATCGGAGGCTACTCTCTAGTTGCAGTGCGTGGGCTTCTCATTGCAGCGGCTTGTGCGGAGCATGGACTCCAGGTGTATGGATTTCAGTAGTTGCAGCACATGGGCTCAGTAGTTGAGGTTCCCAGGCTCTAGAGCGTGTGCTTGAGAGTTGTGGCCCACGGGTTTAGTTGCTCTGTGGCTGTGGGATCTTCCAGGGCCAGGAATCAAACCCATGTCTCCTCCATTGGCAGGTGGATTCTTTGCCACTGAGCCACTGGGAAAGCCCAAACTAGGTACTTTTTAAAGAGTATAAAACTGGTGAAAATTAATGAGGATGTTAATATCTAGTGTCAGTAAGGACAGGCTTCTTCATTCACTGCTCAAGTAAAACATAAATTTGTTGGGCCTTTCTAAGGTACATCTTGGCAATCTGCATCAAACATTTTTTGAAGGTACATTACCTCTGCCTAGCAATTACATATAGAGCATTTCGTCCTGAAGAAATAAATGAGGATATGGGCAGGGAAAAATTACAAAGACATTTATTATACTACAGTAAAAGTGTTAGTTGCTCAGTCACGTCCAACTCTGCAACCCCATGGACTGTAGCCTGCCAGGCTCCCCTGTCCAAGGGATTCTCTAGGCAAGAACACTAGAGTGGGTAGCCATTCCCTTTAACAGGGAGATCATTTCAATAAGTTATAATATCTATATGCAATTATTTCAAAATAATTTTGTAGGGGTCTATTTGTGGCAGGCCTTGTTACTTTGGGGTCTAATATCCTTTCCCTTCGTCTTCTCTGCTAACAGAACCCAGAGATTTGTCACTTAGCAATGAATGTTCACTGCTCCAGGCACAGAATCCAGACAATCCTGTTCCCACTTTTCCATCTTCCCCTGCCCCTAGGGATGGTCCTGTGATCCAGTTATGGCCAATTGAATAGAAGGGGAAATCTTCCGGGGACTTCTGAGAAAAAATGTTGCTTTCCTGATAAAAAGGACAGATACGATTGATGCCTGCACTCACCTACTGCAGACCTTCTGTTAACTCAGACTGACTCCTGTTTATTCAGCAAGGGTCGATCAGGTTTTCTGCTCTTCAGAGTCAAAAATGTCCCTAACCACGGTGGACCCTGTGATATGCTGCATAGATACCTCTTCAGGAAGCCCAACTATTGCAACTACTACTGGCTGACAGCCTTCATCTGTCATCTATCTTGAGGAAGTCAGCTACCTTGCCCAGGGCCACGCCCTCTTCCCGGGGTTGGGGGTAGCCCACATCTAACAACCCAGGAGTGTAAGGTCCTAGCCTTCTTTCTTCAACTAGAGACAGCTTTACGGGGCCCTTTAAGCTCCAAAGTTGGAGCCCTTGCTGCTCCTGCACCATTACCTAGCTTGCCCTCCTGTCTGATCCTACTTCACTCCCTTCCCCCATACATGTTGAACTTGAAAGCACTGCCTGATAAACTTCCGGCACACAAATCTCTGTCTCTGGGTCTGTTTCCTGGGAAACCCCACCCACAACATTACCGACACATTTATTCATATGAAAAGATGTTCAAAATCTATTGCTAAATGACAAAACCGCAGACTGTAAAACACTATGCATAATGTCATCTTGTTTTCTTATTATCCAGACTATAAATATGCAGAGAAAAAAATATCTGGAAAACTTTTTAGAAGATGATATAAGAGAATATCTTGATGATCTTGTGATAGCAGAAAATTTCTTAGGACAAATCATGAAGAAAGTCTTATACATTTGAATGGGCTTCCCTGGTGGCTCAGGTGGTAAAGAATCTGCTTGCTGTGTAGAAGACCAGAGTTCGATCCCTGGATTGGGAAGATCCCTAGGAGAAGGGAATGGCTATCCACTCCAGTATTCCTGCCTGGAGAATTCCATGGACAGAGGAGACTGGTGGGCTCTAGTCCATGGATTGAAAAGAGTCGGACACGACTGAGCGACTAATACACTTAAAACTTGTTAATCGAAGGACACTATAAAGAAAGTGAAACCATGATCCACACACTAGAAGACCATATTTTTATATTTTCAGCATGATAACTGACAAAGGAATATATCCAGAATATATAAAGAATCAATTAGAAGGAGTGAAACCTAATAGAGAAGAGGACAAAGAATATGAAAAGGCAAGTCACAAAAGAAAAACCATACATGGCCAATAAAATACTGAGTCAGAAACTCACCAACTTTCAGGAAAATGCAAAACATTTTTCACCCTTTGGACAGACAAAAATGAAACAGACTGGTAATGTTCAGTGTTGGCAAGAGTTCGGGGAATCAGGCATTGATATAAATATTAAAAAAAAAAAAACCAAACCCAGCCCTATTATACGTCATTTGGCCCAGCTGCTTTGGAGAGATTTATTTTTTCAACAGCAAAAAAAGTCAGTAACATTTATGCTGATGTAGAATGATCTCCAAGACAAAATATCAGGTGAATAAAGCAGATTACTCAATGCGTGACTAGTACAGCCTCCTTTGTGTTTTAAAAAGATCACTATATATTTCAACCTTTACATTTATGCACATTCAAAGAAAAAGGATTCCCAATAATATCTACCAATCTGTTAATAATAGTGGTTACTTCTGGAAAAGGGCAAAGGTTGAGGTGGAGAAAGGGGGATTTTTACTTTTTACAACATGCTTTTCTGTGTTCTTTTAATTTTTTCTCAGTATTTTAATACTAAAATTTCAAACATACAGCAAAATTGAATTTTATAGTGAACACTGATATACCCCATCTTGATTTTACCATTAACTTTTTACTAAATTGTTTTATCATAAATTTCTTGATCCATCCCTCCATCCATTAATCTATCTCATTTTTAATGTACTTTAAATTGTGGACATCAGTACATGTCCCCCCCAAATACTTCAGCAGGCAGATAATTAATTAGAACATATGTTTACAGTTCTTTTAATATAACATCTACATATAATGAGACACAAATTTTAAAAATACATTCACCAAATTTTGCCAAATGACTAGTGACCTAAACCCCTACCAAGATATAGAGCACTTCCATCACTCATGAAAGTGGAACAGAGAAGAACGAACTAGACTCCATATTGGGTCTATTCCTTTAGCTCTAATCCTTATGCTCTGTTGCCTGTGCTTAGTCGCGCTGGCTCTGCACCTTTGTAAAAGAATGCGAGCCCAATCTCATACCTTTAAAGGTATAATATGTCTTCTCCTTTCAAGCAAAAACAAAAAGTTGCAGAACCGTAAATAACCTCCTGAGGGAACTTTATAGCAACATTGTGATCAGATCTACAGGGACAGCTGCTAGAACAAAAGATTCCAACACCAAGTTTGCAAAAACAAACGTACTCCCTCCCCTCCCATTTTTTTTGTATTTTATTTTATTTTTAAATTTTTATTTATTATTTATTTATTTTTATTAGTTGGAAACTAATTACTTCACAACATTTCAGTGGGTTTTGTCATACATTGACATGAATTAGCTCCCTTTTTAATAGAAAAGAAGCCTGAGTTCTAACTGATAAGATGATTGTTTGGGACAGTTGATCAGTACCTTCTCAGGCTGCTAGCTTTCCAAACAAAGTTGCTATTATTTGTCCCAACAACTAATCTCTCAATTTATTGGCCTGTGTACTGCAAAGAATATGGCATGATGAACTTGGACTCAGTAACAAAAGTTTCCTTATGTTGTTTCCTATAATTCCCCAACCCTATGTGCCAGAGGCAAACAATGTTTTGGACTTTTTCCACTACAGATGAGTTTTGCTCTTTATAAAATTTCATATAAATGAAATCATACAGTATGCATTCTTTTTGTAAGGCTTCTTTCACTCATTGTCATGCTTTTGAGATTCTTTCATGTTGTTGCATATATCAGTTCATTCCTTCTGAGTAGTATTCCAGTGTATGACCATAGGAGAGCTTGTTTTATCCATTCTCCTGGAATCATTGACCGTCCTATTGATATTTCCTCATCTTGGTTATTATGAATAAAGCTGCCATGAACATTCATATACACATCTTTGTGTAGGCATATGTTTCCATTTCTTTTGTGTAACTAGCAATGTAATCGCTGGTTTTCAGGGTACTGAACATTTGGTTTTATAAGAAACTGCCAGATTTTTTTCTGAAGTCATTACACAATTTTGCATTATCACCAACAGAGCTTGAGAGTTGGAGTTTCTCTACATCCTCATCAACCTTTGGCGTTGTCAGTCATTTTAATTTAACCGCTATAATAGGTGTATAGTGGTATTTCACTGTGACTCTAATTTATATGAAATTACCAGTGATCTTGATCACTTTTTACTGTGATAATTTTCCATTTGGTTATTTTCTTTTGAGAAGTAACTGTTCAAATTTTTGTCCATTTTAAGTTTAGTTGTTTGTCTTTTTATTACCGAAGTTATAGAGTTCTTTTCATATTTTGTATAGCAGTCTTTTGTCAGATGTATGTTCTCTGCATATTTCTTTCCCCAGTCTGTAGATTGCCTTTCAATATTCTTTATGGTGTCTTTTTTTTTTTTCCCTGGCCACGCTACATGGCTTGAGGGATCTTAGTTCCCTGAGTAAGGCTTGAACCCAGGCCCTTGGCAGTGAGCGTATGGAATACTAACCACTGGTCTGTGAGGGAGTTCTCTTTAATAATGTCTTTTGATAAGCAGAGTTTTTGTTTTTTCATTCAATACAAATTTATTTATTCAGTACTTATTCTACAACAGGAACTGTCTGGCATAGGGAGAGAGTTTTTTATTTTGATGAAATCTAATTTATCAATGTTTTCTTTTACGGTATTGATATCTGTGATCTGCTAGCCAACTTTACCTATCCCAAGTCAGCAAGATATTCTTCTAAGGTTTTCTTTTTAAAATATATGTTTTATATTTTTTAAACACTTCTTGACCTTTTGGTTAAGATCAAGTGTAAAATATTTGTTTTTTGTTTGTTTTTTTCAGGGCCATGTCATGTGGCATAAGGGATTGTAGTTCTCTGACAAGACTGGAGTCTTAACCACATCACCACCAGGGAAGCTGTCCTAAAATATACAGTTTTACTACTTACATTTAGGTGTATGATCCATTTCAAATTAATTTTTGTATATGGTGTGATGTAGAGGTTGACATTCGTACTTTTGCATAAGGATAGCCAGTTATTATAGCATCATTTGTGGCATAAACTTTCCTTTCCCTATTGGATTACCTTAGTGTTTTTGTAAAAAAATCAAACAACTGTGTGTAAGTGTGGGTTTATTTCTAGCTCTCTGTTCTATTTGTTAATTTATGATCTATACTCTCTTGATTAGTGTAGGTTTACATTAAGGCTTAAAGCTGTGTGGTGTAAGTTCTAAAACTTTGTTCTTCTTTTTCAAATTCTTTGCATGTTCTTGGTCCTTTATATTTCCATATAAAGTTTAGAACTAGATTTTCAGTATCTATAAAAATAACTGCTAGTGTTTGGATATGGATTGCATTGACTCTATTGACCAATTTAGGGAGAATTGACAGATTAACAATATTGTCTTCAAATTCTTGAACATAATCTATCTTTCCATTTAGTCAGTTTTTCTTTAATTTCTCTCAAAATTATTACATAGTGTAGAGATTTTGATATATTAAGTTTATTCCTAAGTATTTTGTTTATGATGTTATTATACATGAAATTGGAGAAGGAAATGGCAACCCCCTCCAGTATTCTTGCCTGGAGAATCCCAGGGACGAAGGAGCCTGGTGGGCTGCCATCTATGGGGTCTCGGAGAGTTGTACACGACTGAAACGACTTAGCAGCAGCAGCAGCAACATACATGAAATTCATTTTAGTTTTAGTTTACAATTGTTTGTTAGTAGCACATAAAAATACAATTGAGTTTTAAAAAATTAATGTTGTCATCTGTGAATTTAAAAATTAGGTTGTAGTTGTGTATATTCCTTAAGGTTTTCTAAATAAACAATTCTGTCAATTGCAAACAGATCTCTCTATGCCTTTTATTTTTCTTCCCTGTTGCACTGGTTGAGGCTTCTAGTATCATGTTGAATAGAAGTGATGAGAATGGAATTCTTACTTTGCCCCTACTTTTAAGGAGAAAATATTCAATATTTTACTATAAACTCTTATGTTAGATATAGGTTTTTTGGTAGGTGCCCTTTGTAATTTTGGAGGAGAAAAAAATAGTGAATTTGTAGATATAATAATTGAAACTGTTTAAATTTTTTAAAAAGTAAAAAAGCATAAGTGTGATGTTTGATAACTTTAAGAGGTCTAGTATGTGATAACTGGTGACCCTGAAAAGGGAGAAGGACAGAAAAAAGTATTTGAAGAAATATTGGACAAAACATTCTAGACTTCATGGAAATTATAAACCCACAGATCCTAGAAATTCAACAAACACAAGAAATGAGAAGAAAACTAGCATTCTACACCTGGGGAAAATATTCTTCATAATGTAAATCAATAAAAAGTCATTTTCAGTCACTTGAAAGTCGAAAGAATTCATAACCAGCACCCAAGCAGTACAAGAAATGTTAAAGAATGTCCTTCAGGCAGAAGGAAAGTGATATCAGATGGAAATCTGGATCTACACAAAGGAATGAAGAGCACCACAAAAAGTTAACTACATAGATAAATATATAAGACTTTTTCTTATTATGTAAATCTCTTTAAAGGACAATTGACTAAACAAAAATAATCATAATGTATTATGGGATTTGTGACGGATGTGAAAGTTAAGGTTAAACAACAATTGCTATGGAATATGGGAGAAAAGTTATGACCAACTTAGACAGCATATTAAAAAGCAGAGACATTCTTTGCCAACAAAGGTCCGTCTAGTCCGTCTAGCTATAGTTTTTCCAGTAGTCATGTATGGATGTGAGAGTTGGACTATAAAGAAAGCTGAGCACGAAGAATTGATGCTTTTGAACTGTGGTGCTGAAGAAGACTCTTGAGAGTCCCTTGGACTGACTGTAAGGAGATCCAACCAGTGCATCAACCCTGAATGCTCATTGGAAGGACTGATGCTGAAGCTGAAACTCCAATATTCTGGCCAACTGATGCGAAGAGCTGACTCATTAGAAAAGACCCTGATGCTGGGAAAGATTGAAGGTAGGGGGAGAAGGGGATGACAGAGAATGAAATGGTTGGATGGTATCACCGACTCAATGGACATGAGTTTGAGCAAGCTCCAGGAGTTGGTGATGGACAGGGAAGCCTGGCGTGCTGCAGTCCATGGGGTGACAAAGAGTCAGACACGACTGAACTGAACTGAACGGCAGCTTAAAGGCCAAGAGAGAGAAATGGAAAAATCCTATTGTAAGGTTTCTTATACTATAAATGAAGTATTAAAATGTCACTTAGATGTAGACTAATGAGTTAGCTATGTGTAGTATAAACCCTAAGACAGCTACTAAAATTTAAAAATATCTGTAATTTATTATCTATTGCTGTATAACAAATTATCACAAATTTGGCAGCTTAAGACAACATCTGTTTATTAGCTCATAGTTATATAGGTCAGAAGCCAGGCACAGTGTGGCTTAGTTCTTTGATGAGGGTGTCAGAGGCTGAAATCAAACTGTTGGCCAGGTAGAGTTCTTGTTTGGCAGTTTTATGGGGAAAATGCACTTCCAAGTTCTTTTGTTGTTATACTTCAGTTCCCTGTTTGTGTTGAACTGAGGTCTGTGTTTCCTTGCCAGCTGTCCACTAGCTGTCCTTCAGCTCCTAGAGGTTGCCCACCACCTTTGACACATGGCCCCCTCCATCTTGAAGACAGAAACAACACGATTAAATCTTCTTGGGTTTTGATTCTTTGACTTCCTCTTCTGCTATTAGCTAACAAAGGTGATAAAACTTTATTATACAAAATACTCAATTAAGACCCCCCCAAAAAAAGTTAGTGAAAGAGGAAAAAAGGGAACAAAGAGCATGTGGGGCAGACAGAAAACAAATAGCAAGATGTTAGACTCAAACCTAACCATCAAAAAAAAATTACATTACATGTGAATGGTTAAACACCTCAATTAACAGGCAAAACTAGAAGTATTCAGGAAGATCTTGCCTCAGTAATGGGGAATAATTAGTCCTAGACTGCTCCAGACCCACCTAACAAATATCAGGAAAGCAAGAGTCAAAAGGATAAATCTATGTCCACATAGTTGAACTGCATCCCAGACAAAGGATAAAAATATTTATAGGTATACAGAAATGTCTGGCACTTTACAAGATAAGATTTACAATGTTTATCATTGAATCAAAGATGACCAGGCTGGGGGGTGGCGTGTAAAAGAAAAATAAAGATTGCCAGGCATGTAAAGAGGCAGGAAAATGTGCCCTGGGATTAGGCAAAAGCTTTTTAGATACAATACCAAAAGTGCCATCCCTCCCTAAGTGATAAATCGAACTTTATCGAAATGAAAAACTTCTGTCCTTTGAATGAAGAGAATGAAAAGACAAGCCACAAACTGGGAAATATATTTATAAAACATATTTAAGATATTTTAGTTGTGGCAATTTTTATATAACATAAAATTCACCATCTTAACCATTTTAAGTGTACAGTTTAATCAGTGTTAAATACATTCATGACAATGTACAACCAATCTCCAGAACTCTTTCTATCTTGTAAAACTAAACTTCTATACCCATTAAACTCCCATTCTTCCCTCCTCCAGTCCCTATGGATCACCATCCTACTTTCTATCTCGGTGGGTTTGACTACTCTAGGCACTTCATCATGTAAGTAGAAACATATAGTACTCATCATTTTGTGATTGGCTTATACTATGTAGTATAATGTCTTTAAGATTCATCTATGTTGTAGCAAGTATCAGAATTTCCTTCCTTTATAAAGTTGAATATTATTCCATTGTATGGATATACCACATTTTACTTATCTGTTATCTATTGAAGGACACTTGAGTTGCTTTCACCTTTCAGCTATTGTGAATAACGCTGCTATGAACATAGGTGTACAAATGATCTCTTTAAGTCCTTGCTTTCAATTCTGGGGAGTCTAAACCTAGAAATGGAATTGCTGGGTTATATGGTAATTCTATTTCTAAGTACAAAGCATATGTTTTACAAGGGATTTGTGTTTAAGAGATATAAATAACTCTCAAAACTCTAAGGAAACAAAGAACCTAATAAAATTTTAGCAAGTGATTTGAATAGATAATTCACTAAAAAAGATATATGGATGGCAAAAGAGCACTTAAAAAGATGCTCAATGTCAGTATTCCCTTTAGGGAAATATAAATTAGAACCACAAGAAAACACTACATTCCTATTAGAATGGCAGAAGTTAAAAAGATTGACTATACCATGTATTGGCAAGGATGCAAAGGAACTGGGACTTTCTTTTTTTTTTTCTGGGAGGACTTTCTTAAATTGCTGGTAGAAATGTAAAATGGTAAAACCATTTTGTAAAATGCCTGGCAGGTTCTTAAAAATTAAACATATACCTACTTTATCCCTGGTATCTCACATGGTAAAGCGTCTGCCTACAATGTGGGAGGCCCAGGTTCGGTTCCTGGGTCGGGAAGATCCCCTGGAGAAGGAAATGGCAACCCACTCCAGTATTCTTGCCTGGAAAATCCCATGGACTGAGCATCCTGGTAGGCTACAGTCCATGGGGTCGCAAATAATCAGACACGACTGAGTGACTTCACTTTACTTTATGATCCAGTATCCTACCCCTATGTATTTACCTAAGAGAAAAGAAAGAAAAGAAAGCATATATCTACACAAAGACTTATACACGAATGTTCATAGCAGCTTTATCTGTAATAGCTCCAAATTGGAAACAAACCAGATGTCCATCAACAGGTGAATGGATAAACAAATTGTGATGCAGCTGTAGAATGGAATACTACTCAATAAAACTAAGCAAGGTGAAAAGACAACCCTCAGAATGCGAGAAAATAATAGCAAATGAAACAACTGACAAAGGATTAATTTCCAAAATATACAAGCAGCTCATACAACTCAATACCAGAAAACAAACAACCCAATCAAAAAGTGGGGAAAAGACCTAATCAGACATTTCTCCAAAGAAGACATACAGAACAGATGGCTAACAAACACATGAAAAAATGCTCAACATTGCTCATTATTAAAGATTATGCAAATCAAAACTGCAATGAGATATCACCTCACATGGGTCAGAACGGCCATCATCAAAAAGTCAGCAAACAATAAATGCTGGAGAGAGTATGGAGAAAAGGGAACCCTCTTGCACTGTTGGTGGGAATGTAAATTGATACAGCCACTATGGAAGACAGTATGGAGATTCCTCAAAAAGCTAGGAATAAAACCACCATATGACCCAGCAACCCCACTCCTAGGCATATACCCTGAGGAAACCAAAATTGAAAAAGACCCACGTACCCCAATGTTCATTTCAGCACTATTTACAATAGCTAGAACATGGAAGCAACCTAGATGTCCATCAACAGAAAAATGGATTGAGAAGTTGTGGTACACATACACAATGGAATATTACTCAGCCATAAAAAGGAACACATTTGAGTCAGTTCTAATGATGTGGATGAACCTAGAGCCTATTATACAGAGTGAAGTAAGTCAGAAAGAGAAAGATAAATATCGTATACTAACACATATATATGGAATGTAGAAAGATGGTACCAAAGAATTTATTTGCAAGGCAACAATGGAGAAACAGACATAGAGAACAGACTTATGGACAAGGGGAGAGGGGAGGAGAGGGTGAGATGTATGGAGAGAGTAACATGGCAACTTACATTAACATATGTAAAATAGCTAGCCAATGGCAATTTCCTGTATGTCTCAGGGAACTCAACCAGGGGCTCTGTAATCAACCTAGAGGGGTTGGATGGGGAGGGAGATGAGAGGGAGGTTCAAGAGGGAGGGGACATGTGTATACCTATGGCTGATTCATGTTGAGGTTTGACAGAAAACAACAAAATTCTGTAAAGCAATTATCCTTCAGTTAAAAAATAAAATTTTTTAAAAGGGACAAGTTATTGATACATGCAACAACATGGATGAATTGCAACCTAATTATGTGTAAAAGAAACCAGACAATAATGAGAGTATACTGTATATATTCCATTTATATAAAATCCTAAAAAAATGCAAAATAACCTATAGTGACTTAAAGCAGATCAGTGGTTGCTTAGAGCAGGAAAGGGTTGGGGAGGGGCTGGAAGGAAGAATTATAGAGGAGCACCAGGAAAATTCTGAGAGTGATGATATGTTCACTATATTGCAGTGATCATTTCGTGGAAATATAAACATACAGACATATACATATATATATAACTATATATAGTTATATTATGTATAAAACTATATATATAGTTTTAAAATTGTATAGTTTAAATGTATATAGGTACAGATTTTGTATATAAATTATACGTCAATAAAGACTTGCAAAGAAACTCCCAGACTTGGGTTCACCACTCCCCCAACAGTGGATCTCTGTTATCTTAAATAATCTTGACAGCAGGGAGACAGAAAAATTTTGGCAAGTGCTTACTTTTTCAATTTTTTTTAATCCAATAATTCATTTTTTAAGACTGTTCCCCATTCACACATGGATTCTCATACAGTAGAAAGGACCCAAATCCACATACAGAGCAATGGTACAATCATATACTGGCTGTGGCTTAACACCAAAAGGCAAGCTTTGAGGCTTCTACTTCTGGGAATATGGAGTAAATGTACTTTTCTCTAGACTTTATATGTACAATAAGCATTGTTGATGTTGTTGTTTAGTTGCTAAGTCATGTCCGACTCTTTGTGACCCCATGGACTATAGCCCACCCTCTCCTATGTCCGTGGAATTTTCCAGGCAAGACTACTGGAGTGGGTTGCCATTTCCTTCTCCAGGGGATCTTCCTGACCCAGGGATTAAACCCGTGTCTCCTACTTTGGCAGGACACATTCTTTACCACTGAGCCACCAGGGAAGCCCTAGAGCATGGGAAGACTCTAAGAGGTGGCGAGAAAAAGGCAGACTGGTTAGGAACCTCAGAACCCAAGCAACAGCATGGTGGTAAATTCCTAGAGTTTTCTTTTTGTCTCATATCTCCTTGACTGGGTGCTGGAGAAGCTCACAGCTCAATAAAAGAAAAAGAAGGATTCTAAGAAAAGCCTGCCCTTTCTAGCCAAAAGACCAGGAAAAAGACAACCTAGTGAAACTTTTAGACAGTACTCTCTCTACTTCAGGCAAACATCACAGAACAAAAACTGGGGTCCTACTCTGCCAGCAAAGACCAAGTGGGAACCTCCATCTTTGCCGTCCTGTAAGGAAGTGCCCTCAAACCATCCCGTCCCCCCGCCCAAAACCAAGTGGTATCAGAGAAGGCTGAATGGGAAGGTGGGACTTCTACCCCTTGTTGGGTAGTAAGGAGGCCTGTACCCCTTGATGCCAATGAAAGCCACCTGGAAGCCTGAGCTTTCACATCTCCATCACCCTGCAGTAACAAGGTACCCCGCCCCCTCTCTTGGGGGTGGTGTCAGAGGAGATCCAATGCAGGATCAAGACTTGCACCAAGGTTCAGAGGTTATGGGGCCACCCCCCACCACAGCGTCAGTGACAGCAGTCATGAAGCACCTTTGACCTTCCCAGGAAGGGTGGGATCATTAGAGGCCTATGGAGAGCCTGAACTCCCGTCTCTGTCCAGCAGTAACAAGGAGCGCACCCCCACACTTGTCAACAAAGGAGCAACTGGACTTTCACCCTCATCTGGCTGGGCAGACACTTCCTCTGCCTGAGCAACTTCAGAAGAGGTCAGCTAACACAAGATTTAGATAATATTTGAACTCTTATAACACTGTACTGCCCTAGATGTGCCGGTTTCAGTCAAAAATCGCTGATCATACCAAGAACCAGGAAGGTCTCAATCTGCCTGAGAAAAGATAACCAAGATGACAGAATTGTTAGAATGATCTAACAAGGGTTTTAAAGCAGCTGCCAGAAAAATGTGTCAATGAACAACTACAAAGAGGCTTGACAGAAATTTTAAAAAAATCTCAGGGAAGAAATTCAAGATATAAGGAAGAACCAAATGGAAATTTTAGATCTAAGAATTGCAATAACTGAAATTTAAAAAATCAATGCATAGACTCAACAGCAGAATATAAAGAACAGAGGAAAGAGAGAATTTGAGGATAGAATAGAAATTACCCAATCTGAACAATAGAGAGAAAACAGACTAAAAGAAGAAAAGAAAAGAAAAAACAAGAACAACACTTCAGGAACATATAAGACTATAAGAAAAAACTAATATTCAGATCATGGGTGTCTCAGAAGGAGAGGAGTAAGAAGGTGGAGCTGAAATAGCGTTTGAAGAAATAATGGCTAAAATTTCCCCAAATTTGGCAAAAGATATAAACCTACAGGGGGGCTTTCCAATTGGCACTAGTGGTAAAGAACCTGCCTGCCAATGCAGGAGACATAAGGGACACAGGTTTGATCCCTGGGTTGGGACGATCCCTTGGAGGAGGTCATGGCAACCTACTTCAGTATTCTTGCCTAGAGAACCCCATGGACAGAGAAGTCTGGCAGGCTACGGTCCATAGGCTTCCATAGAGTTGGACCCGACTGAAGTGACTTAGCACGCATGCATACATAAACCTACAGATTCAAGATACTGAAGCAAACCTCAAACAGGATAAACCTCAAGAAATGCATGCCAAGGTCACCATAGTCAAACTTCTGAAAACTAAGGCAAAGAAATGATCTTGAAAGTAGCCAGGAGAAAGGACACTACCTATGGGGGAAAACAGTTTGCGTGATGGTGGATTTCTTCTCATCCAAAACCATGGAGGATAGAAGGAAATGGCACATTTTTCAAGTGCTGAAAGAAAAGAACTTTCAATGCAGAATTATATAGCTAGCAAATATATCCTTAGAGAGTGAAGGGGAAATCAAGACATTCTCCCATGACAAAAAAACTAAGAGAATTTGTTGCCTGCAGACCTACTCTTGTGAGCGAACCGCTAACAAATTCTCTAAATCGAATGAAAATGATAAAAGAGGAAATCTTGGCTCATCAGAAAGGAAGAAAAATAGCAGAGTAAAAGTGTGGGTAAATACAATAGACTTTCATTCTCTTGATTGAGAGAATTTTAAAATTATGTTTCATGGTTGAAACAAAAATTTAACACTGGCTTATGTAGTTCTCAGTATATGTGCACACATGTGTGCTAAGTTGCTTCAGTCATGTCCAACTCTGTTCGACCCTGTGGACTGCAGCCTGCAAAGCTCCTCAATGTATGTAGAGGAAAATAATAAAAACACTTATATTATGAATGGGGGAGGGTAAAGAGTCTTAAAAGGAAGTAAAATTTCTGCACTTTACTCCAACTGGTAAAATGCTGACATCAATAGACTAGTAAATTATGTATGTATAAAACAGCACAGTCACTAAAAATACTGTACAAAGAGATACACTCAGGACATTCCTGGTAGTCCAGTGGTTAAGAATCCACCACCAATGCAGGTGACACAGGTTCAATCCCTGCTCCGGGAAGATCTCACAAGCTGTGGGGCAACTAAACCCATGAAGGTTATGAGGCTCACAATCCCCGAACCATGCTCTGCAACCAGAAAAGTCATCGCAATGAGAAGCCCATGAACTGCAACTAGAGAGCAGCCCCCGCTTACTGCAACTGGAAAAAACCCTTGAGCAACAATGACTCAGCACAGCCAAAAAAAAAAAAAAAAAAGATACACTCAAAGAACACTACAGGTAAATCAAAATGGAATTATAAAAAATGATCAAGCAGACCACAGGAAGGAAAGAGAAAGGTCATTCTGGTGGCACATGAGAGACTTTGAGGGTGAGGAGGCTGGGTGCCGAAGTGGTGGTATCTCTGCCTTTACTGTCAGGGTTATTCCAGAACTAACCCAGATCCTTTTGCCCAAAGATTGATAGTTCATCCTACTGCCTTGCAGTGCATTAGTGGGGACAGGGAAAAGAACCTGCCAAGTTCTTCCATGGAGCTTTGCCTTGGGAGTTCCAATTGGTTAGTGAACTGTTTATAGTGGTACTTAAGGAAGGTTCTTCTCCAGGCCAGCAGGCCAAGCTGCCATCACACAAGAAGCGGCTCCTTGCCAAGGCTTGGGCTCAGCTAACCTTCATCATCATAGCGGTTCTCTCCTGGAGCAGGATGATACCTTTGTGTACTGATGGCCAAAGCCAAAAGCATCACTTTGTGGGTGACCTATGCTGCTGGAAAAATTAAATTAAGATATCTTTGAAAAGGGCCTGATGCAACTTTGGCAAGGAGGAGAAACAAACTCTATACATTTGGAGCTCTGCCCTAAATGCTTAAGCAATATTTGGGTTCAAAATCAGCCAACCTTGGCAAACTTTCCCTGGCAGAATATAAAGGCCTATTTTAACAGGCATTTTTAGTCTTTGAACAATTAAAAAGAAGATGAAGACTGAGTTCCAAAGCAGTTCAACTTGCCTTTCATTTTACTAGGGATCTTCTGTATCCTTCCAGGTAGGTGAGAAGGCTCCAAGTCTTGTGGTAGATCACCTCTTAGGACCCTCTGGCCTTGTGTTTCTGGCCTCCCAACTCTGAGTCTTCCAGAAGAATGCCTTTGCAGACTTTCCATTATATAATATACAATATAAATCTATTTCCAGATATACCTATAAATATATATTTTACATATAGATATATATATAGTTGTTTGTACTTTTTATACTTAAAAAAAGTGTTGGGGGCTATTTGTACATTACTCACCATTCATTATTCCAAATGTCATTTTAATCATTTCAACATGAAACCATCTTAATAGTCTGAATAATAGAACTGGTAACTTTATTTAAAAAATTTTTAAAATTGAAGTATAGTTGATTTACAATAATATATTAATGTCAGGTGTACAACATAGTGATTCAGTCTTTTCATAGCACGAGAATTTCAGAAAAATAGCTACCTCTGCTTCATTGACTACACTAAAGCCTTTGACTGTGTAGATCACAACAAACTGTGGAAAATTCTTAAAGAGATGGGGATAACAGACCACCTGACCTGCCTCCTGAGAAACCTGGAATGCAGGTCAGGAAGGTCAGGAAGGAACAGTTAGAACCGGACATGGAACAAAGACTGGTTCCAAATTGGGAAAGGAGTACATCAAGGCTGTATATTGTCACCCTGCTTATTTAACTTATATGCAGAGTACATCATGCAAAATGCCGGGCTGGATGAAGCACAAGTTGGAATCAAGATTGCCAGGAGAAATATCAATAACCTCAGATATGCAGATGACACCACCCTTATGGTGGAAAGCAAAGAGGAACTAAAGCAACTGAACTGAACTGGCTAGCTTATTCTTTTTACCTAATGTTGATTTTAATATTTAAAGTTAACAGTGCTGATCAGCAACAAGGATATAGTGCATAGCATAGGGAAATATAGCCATTGTTTTCTAATAACTTTAAGTTGTTGTTGTTGTTCAGTCGCTCAGTTGTGTTCAACTCTCTGCCACCCCATGGACTGCAGTATACCAGGCTTCCCTGTCCATCACCAACTCCTGGAGCTTGCTCAAACTCATGTCCTTTGAGTTGGTGATGCCATCCAACCATTTCATCCTCTGTCATCCCCTTCTCCTCCTGCCTTCAATCTTTCCCAGCATCAGGGTCTTTTCTAATGAGTCAGCTCTTTGCATCAGTTGGCCAGAATATTGGAGTTTCAGCTTCAGCATCAGTTCTTCCAGTGAGTATTCAGGGTTGATTTCCTTTAGGATGGACTTGTTGGATCTCTTTGTAGTCCAAAGGACTCTCAAG
Organism: Muntiacus reevesi; assembly: GCF_963930625.1. NCBI lineage: Eukaryota > Metazoa > Chordata > Mammalia > Artiodactyla > Cervidae > Muntiacus > Muntiacus reevesi. The sequence goes on along the minus strand of NC_089271.1, from coordinate 39,544,686 downwards.
AGTCTTCTCCAACACCACAGATCAAAAGCATCAATTCTTCAGCACTCAGCCTTCTTTATGGTCCAACTCTCACATCCATACATGACTATTGGAAAAACCATAGCTTTGACTAGAGGGACCATTGTTGGCAAAGTGATGTCTCTGCTTTTTAATATGCCATCTAGGTTGGTCATAACTTTTCTTCCAAGGAGCAAGCGTCTTTTAATTTCATGGCTGCAGTCACCATCTGCCGTGAATCCAGTCCCATCACTTTATGGCAAGTAGATGGGGAAATAATGGAAACATTGAAAGACTTTATTTTCTTGGGCTCCAAAATCACTGCAGATGGAAGATCCCCTGGAGGAGGGCATGGTATCCCACTCCAGTATTCTTGCCCGGAGAATCCCATGGACAGAGGAGCCTGACGGGCTACAGCCCATAGGGTCGCAAAGAGTTGGACACAACTGAAGCGACTTAAGCACACATACATGATGCATTCTTATTTATTCTTTTTTGGTTTATTGTCCTAGCTACATTACGAAGGCTGTTAAATAGAGTGGACATCCTTGTCTTGTTCCAATTTCAAAACCTTCAATATTTCATCACTGTATGATTGCTGTAGGGTTTTAGGAGGTGTCACTTTAAGGAAGCCCATTTCTATTTGGAGCTTTCGAAGAATTTTTTTTTATCATGAATGAATGTTATATTAAATGCTTCTAATGTATTTTGAAATACTCATGATTTTGCTTCTTTATTCTGCTAATATAATGAGTAGCATTTGCTTTCAAATTGCACACCAATCCTGCATTTCTGAAATAAACATATCTCTTTTCATAAAAATAAAAGGCAACCTTGCCAGCTCTACCCAGACTGCGTCATGATGACTCATAGTGGCAGCCCTCTGGAGCTTTGAATATTTTTGATGTTATGTGCTGGAATTTTGTGGAAAATTCATTCTCTAAGAGGTAATAACCAAATGTGGAAAATCTTTAAAAATATTTACTGGTTGGTTTCTTGTATGAGCATGTTTTTCTCTCTTTCTTTCTGTGTTTGCTTTAAAACCAGATTCCTAATTATCCATCCTTTTCTTATTAAGGTAGGTTTACCTATTTTGGTAATTCACTGCTGATTAACAAAGTGCTCCAAACTTACTGGCAAAAAAACAGCCAGTATTTTATTATAGATGGATCAGGAATTCACGAAGGAAGTGGTGGGGTCAGTTTGTCTCTGTTGTATGAAGTCTGGGGCCTCAACTGGGAGACTGAAATGTCTGGGGATGAGCTGAACAGCTGGGCCAAAGACTTCTTTTATGGTGTCTGGTGCCTGGGATAAGATACTCTGGAGTCTGTCTGCTTACGTTTGGTTCTCCTTATGACTTGGCTGCCCACTGCATGGTAGCTCTAGGTGGCTGGATTGATGACATGGCAGCTCAGGGCTCAGAGAGTATTGTAGTGAGCAAGGTGGAAACTGCATGACATTGGATGGCTTAGCTCAGGGGTTAGCAAAATTTTCTGTAAAGGGTCGGATAGTAAATAGTTTAGGTGTGTAGGTCGTAAATTCTTTCTTGCCCCTGCTGCTATAGCATGAAATTAGCAATAGACGGTACATAAACAAATAGGCATGGTTGTATTGGAATAGAGAATCAACTGCATTTATTTCAACCAGTAGCAGTGAAGTTGCTCAGTCGTGTCCAACTCTTTGCGATCCCATGGACTGTAGCCTACCAGGCTCTTCCATTCATGGAATTTTCCAGGCAAGAGTACTGGAGCGGGTTGCCATTTCCTTCTCCAGGGGATCTTCCTGACCCTGGGATCGAACCCGGGTCTCCCACATTGCAGGTAGACGCTTTACAGTCTGAACCACCAGGGAAGCCATAATTTATTTAGGAACACTTAAATTTATTTAGGGTCACTGAAATTTGAATTCCATATAATGTTCACATGCTTCTTTTGAGTTTTCTCAATGCTCTAAGAAAAATGTACAAGACATTTGTCACTTACTGACTGTACAAAAATTGACAGTGGATCAGATTTGACCCATGGGGGTGAAGTTTGTCAACCTTTAACATAGAATATCTGTAGCCTTTCATAAAGTTCCCCTGGTCATTTTTTCAGTCAATGTTTACCTTCACTCATAGTTCCAGGCAACCATCGGCCTGTTCTCTATCAATATAGATTAGTTTTGCTCATTCTAGAATTTCATGTGAATGGAATCATATAGTATGTCTGGCTTATATTTCTCATCATAATGTTTTGAGATTTATTGGTGTTGTGTGTATAAATTGTTTGTTTTTTTAATTGCTGAGTCATATCACTTCATATGAACATACCATAATATGTCTAACCATTTTTCTATTGATTTTCATATTGCTCCCAAGTTTTGGCTACTATGAACAAAGTTGTTATGCACATTTGTGCACAAATCTTTGTATGTTTTCATTTCTTTTGGATTGTATAGTAGGTATATGTTTAACTTTGAATCTTCAAAATTGTTCCCCAAAGCAGCTATAGCATTTTTATTCCCAATAACAAGGTATGGGAATTATAGTTGCTTCATATTCTTGTCAACTCTTAGCAGTGTTAACTTTTTAATTTTAGCAATCTAGTTGGTGGTATTTTTTTTTAAGTGGGTGGTTTTAAATTGCATTTTTTCATAACTAATGATATTGAACATCTTTTCATGTATTTATGGGCCATGTCTTCTTTTCTAAAGTATTCGTTTAAATTTTTTCCTCTATATTGGGGATTTTCTTTTCTTTTTTTTTTAATTTATTTATTTATGGTTGGGTCTTTGCTGCTATGTGTGGGCTTTCTCTAGTTGTGATGAGCAGGGGCTACTTGTTGCAGTGGCATCTCTTGTTGTAGAGCACAGGCTCTAAGCTTGGGCCCAGTATTTGTAGCACATGGGCCTAGTTGCCCCCGAGGCATGTAGGATCTTCCCACACCAGGAATGGAACCCATGTCCCTTGCATTGGCAGGTGGATTCTTTACCTCTGGACCACGAGGGAAGTCCCTGTCTTATTGTTTTAGGAGTTCTTTATGCATACGAATCTTTCATCAGATATATATGCGTGTATATATATGTGTATATATATATATATATATATATATATATATATATAGGGAATATTTTCTCTCAACCAGTCGACTTGTTTTTTTAATTTTCATATTATTGATTTCCAATGAAGAGTAGTTTTAAATTTTGGTTAGATTCAATGTATTAAGTTCTTATCTAGTTCACATTTCTTGGGTCCTATCTGAGAAATTTCTTCTTACACCAAGACCACAAAAATTTTCTCTTATGTTTTCTTGTAAAAGTTTTTTATTTTGAGTTTTACATTTAGAACTAAGATCCATTTTGAGCTTATATTTGTGTATGATGTAAGGCAAGGTAAAGCTACATTTTTTTTCCATGTGGATATCCAGTGGTTTACTAAGTCTTGAAATTAGGTTATGTAAATCCTCCAACATTGTTCTTCTTTTTCCAAATTGTTTAGTCTAATCTAGTTATTTTGCATTTCCACATAAATTTAGAAATAGCTTGTCAATTTCTTAAAAAAAAAACACTGGTAGGATTTTTATTTGGATTGCATTGAATCTATTAAATTTGGGGAGAACAGATATCTTAATAATATTGAATCTTCCAATCCATGAATATGCTATATCTCTCCATTTATTTAGATCTTCTTTAATTTCCTTATGTAGTATTTTGAAGTTTTCAATGTCTAAGTCTTGGATATATTTTGTTAAATTTATTTCGTATATTTGGATGGTATCATTGATATTTTCTTTTTTTTTTCCATTTATTTTTATTAGTTAGAGGCTAATTACTTTACAATATTGTAGTGGTTTTTGTCATACATTGACATGAATCAGCCATGGATTTACATGTATTCCCCATCCCAATCCCCCCTCCCACCTCCCTCTCCACCTGATTCCTCTGGGTCTTCCCAGCACACCAGGCCCGAGCACTTGTCTCATGCATCCAGCCTGGGCTGGTGATCTGTTTCACCCTAGATAATATACATGTTTCGATGCTGTTCTCTCGAAACATCCCACCCCTCCCTTCTCCCACAGAGTCCAAAAGTCTGTTCTGTACATCTGTGTCTCTTTTTCTGTTTTGCATATAGGGTTATCGTTACCATCTTTCTAAATTCCATATATATGCGTTAGTATACTGTATTAGTCTTTATCTTTCTGGCTTACTTCACTCTGTATAATGGGCTCCAGTTTCATCCATCTCATTAGAACTGATTCAAAAGAATTCTTTTTAATGGCTGAGTAATATTCCATAGTGTATATGTACCACAGCTTCCTTATCCATTCGTCTGCTGATGGGCATCTAGGTTGCTTCTATGTCCTGGCTATTATAAACAGTGCTGCGATGAACATTGCAGTGCACGTGTCTCTTTCAGATCTGGTTTCCTCGGTGTATATGCCCAGGAGTGGTATTGCTGGGTCATATGGCAGTTCTATTTCCAGTTTTTAAGAAATCTCCCCACTGTTCTCCATAGCGGCTATACTAGTTTGCATTCCCACCAACAGTGTAAGAGGGTTCCCTTTTCTCCACACCCTCTCCAGCATTTATTGCTTGTAGACTTTTGGATAGCAGCCATCCTGACTGGCGTGTAATGGTACCTCATTGTGGTTTTGATTTGCATTTCTCTGATAATGAGTGATGTTGAGCATCTTTTCATGTGTTTGTTAGCCATCTGTATGTCTTCTTTGGAGAAATGTCTGTTTAGTTCTTTGGCCCGTTTTTTGATTGGGTAATTTATTTTTCTGGACTTGAGCTTCAGGAGTTGCTTGTATATTTTTGAGATTAATCCTTTGTCTGGTTGCTTCGTTTGCTATTATTTTCTCCCAATCTGAGGCCTGTCTTTTCACCTTGCTTATAGTTTCCTTTGTTGTGCAAAAGCTTTTAAGTTAAATTAGGTCCCATTTGTTTATTTTTGCTTTTATTTCCAATATTCTGGGAGGTGGGTCATAGAGGATCCTCCTGTGATTTACGTCGGAGAGTGTTTTGCCTATGTTCTCCTCTAGGAGTTTTATAAAAAATATGGAACGCTTCACGAATTTGTATGTCATCTTTGTGCAGGGGCCATGCTAATCTTCTCTGTATCGTTCCAATTTTAGTATATGTGCTGCCGAAGTGAGCACTGATGATATTTTCAAAATTTCAATTTCCCACTCTTCTTTACTTGTAGATAGACATATAGTTAATTTTTGTAATTTTGTCTCATATGTCTTGAAGACTTGCTAATCTCACCTGTTAGTTCTAGGGCTTTTTGTAGATTCCTTAGAATGTTTTATGTACATGATCATGTCATATAATTTCAGTTCTATTTTTTACTTTCCAATCTGTATGCCATTTATTTCTTTTCTCTGATCTATTGCACTGGCTAGTACAATACTAAGTGTAAATAGTGAAGATCAGTGTTTTGGCCCCGTTCCTTGTCTTATTGGGAAAACATTTATTCTTTAACATTAAATATGATGTTAGCTATAGATTTAGCATAGACATTCTTTATCAGATTAAGAAAATTGCCTTTTATTCGTAACATTCTGAATGATCTTATTATGAATGAGTGTTGGATATTATCAAATGTGGGGGTGTTTTGTATTGATATGATCATATAATTTTTTGGGGGGGCTAGACTATGCAGCTTGCTGTATCTTAGTTGCCCCCTCAGGGATCCAGTCCAGGCCCTGGCAGTGAAGGCACTGAATCCTAACCATTGGACTGCCAGGAAATTCCTATTCCGTTTTTTTTAAACCTGTTAATATGGTCTTTTTATTGGTTGATTTGCAAATGGTAAACCAACCTATATTCCTTGGATAAATACCACTTGGTCAGGTGTAGTATCTTTTTTATATGTTGCTGGATTTGAGTTGCTGTTTTATTCAGAATTTTTGTGTCTATGTTTATGAGGAATACTGGTCTGTAGTTTTATTTTCTTTGTTGTGTTCTTTGGGGGGGCACGTGGATTTTTGAACTTCACTGCAGCATGTGGAATCTTTAGTTGTGGCATGTGAACTGCTAGGTGCGATATGTGGGATCTAGTTCCCTGACCAAGGATGGAGCCCAGGACCCCTACACTGGGAGTGAGGAGCCTTAGCTGTTAGACCACCAGGGAAGTCCCTGTAGTTTTATTTTCTTATATCAGGATAATGTTAGTCTCATACAATGAGTTGTAAAGTGTTCCTTTCTCTTCTATTTTCTGAAAAGAGTATAGTTGAATTAGTATTATATCTTTCTTATGTGCTTGGTTGAATTCAGTAAAGCCATTGGGGCCTAGAATATTCTTTCTGAAATGGTTATTTGTGAATTCAGTTTTTGTAATTGACATAGGATTTTTCTTCTTTTCTATTTCTTGTTAACTCCATTTTGGTAATTTTTGTCCTTCAAGGAATTTGTTCATTTCATCTAGTTGTTAAACTTATGGTGTTAAGTCATTATATAAATATATAGTCTCCATGATCCATATGATGTGTCCTCTTTTATCTCTGATTTTGATAATTTGTGCCTTCTTTCTCTCCTTGATCAGTCTAACTAGAGGTTTATCAACTTTATTGACATTTTCAAAAAACCAACTTTTTGTTTCATTGATTTTCTTTATCGTTTGTCCATTTTCTAGTTTATTGATTTCTGTTCCTATCTTTACTTTTCCCTTTCTTACAATCTCTTTGGGTCTAATAAGTTCTTTTTCTAGCTTCCTTTTTAAAAATTGAATTATAGTTGATTTTTTTGTTCTAGCTTCTTAAGGTAGAAGCTTAGATTATTAGTTTTAGACAGTTCTTCTTTTATAATATAAATATTTAAAATTATAAAAATTTCCTTGTGATTTCTTTCACTTATGTGTTTTATAGAAGTGTGTGGCTTAATTTCCAAATATTCAGACATTTCCAGATCTTATTGGCTTAATTTAATTCTGGCAATTGTGCGGTAGTTAGTTGAACTATTTCAAATCCTAAAAACTGATGCTGTGCAAGTGCTGCACTCAATATGCCAGCAAATTTGGAAAACTCAGCAGTGGCCAGAGGACTGGAAAAGGTCAGTTTTCATTCCAGTCCCAAAGAAAGGCAATGCCAAAGAATGTTCAGACTACCGCACAATCTCATCTCACACACTAGCAAAGTAATGCTCAAAATTCTCCAAGCCAGGCTTCAACAGTACGTGAACCGTGAACTTCCAGATGTTCAAGCTGCATTTAGAAAAGGCAGAGGATCCAGAGATCAAATTGCTAACATCTGCTGGATCATCGAAAAAGCAAGAGAATTCTAGAAGAACATCTATTTCTGCTTTATTGACTATGTCAAAGGCTTTGACTGTGTGGATCACAACAAACGGTGGAAAATTCTGAAAGAGATGGGAATACCAGACCACCTGACCTGCCTCCTGAGAAATCTGTATGCAGGTCAAGAAGCAACAGTTAGAACTGGATGTGGAACAACAGACTGGTTCCAAATCAGGAAAGGAGTACGTCAAAGCTGTATATTGTCACCCTGGTTATATAACTTATATGCAGAGTACATCATGTGAAATGCTGGACTGGAAGAAGCACAAGCTGGAATCAAGATTGCCGGGAGAAATATCGGTAACTTCAGATATGCAGATGACACCACCCTTATGGCAGAAAGCGAAGAAGAACTAAAGAGCCTCTTGATGAAATTGAAAGAGGAGAGTGAAAAAGTTGACTTAAAACTCAGCATTCAGAAAACTAAGATCATAGCATCAGGTCCCATCACTTCATGGCAAATAGATGGGGAAACAGTGGAAATAGTGCCAGACTTTATTTTCTTGGGCTCCAAAATCACTGCAGATGGTGGCTGCAGCCATGAAATTAAAAGATGCTTGCTCCTTGGAAGAAAAGCTATGGCCAGCCTAGACACCATATTGAAAAGCAGAGACGTTACTTTGCCAACAAAGGTCCATCTAGTCAAAGATGTGGCTTTCCAGTGGTCATGTATGGATGTGAGAGTTGGACCATAAAAAAGGCTGAGTGCTAAAGAATTGATGCTTTTGAACTGTGGTGTTGGAGAAGACTCTTGAGAATGCCTTGGACTGCAAGGAGATCCAACCAGTCCATCCTAAAGGAAATCAGTCCTGAATATTGATTCAAAGGACTGATGCTGAAGCTGAAACTCCAGTACTTTGGCAACCTGATGTGAAGACTCATTAGAAAAGACCCTGATGCTGGGAAAGATTGAAGGCAGGAGGAGAAGGGGATGACAGAGGATGAGATGGTTGAATGGCATCACCGACTCGATGGGCATGAGTTTGAATAAGCTCCGGGAGTTTGTGTTGAACAGGAAGCCTGGCATGCTGCGGTTCATGTGGTCGCAAAGATTTGGACACTACTGAGCGACTGAACTGAACTGAAATGTTTTAATTCTTTAAAAGACTTTTTATTTTGTTTTGGGGTATAGCCAATTAACAATATTGTGATAGTTTAGGTGAACAGTGAAGGGACTCAGCCATATATATATACATGTATTCATTCTCCGACAAACCCCCTTCCCATCTAGGCTGCCACATAAAATTGAGCAGAGTTCCATGTACTATATAGTAGGTTCTGGCTGGTCATCCATTTTAAATATAGCAGTGTGTACATGTCCATCCCCATCTCTTTAACTATCCCTTCCCCCTTTCCTTTCCCCTGGCAGTTATGTTTGTCCTCTAAGTCTGTGAGTCTCTTATTGTTTTGTAAGTTCATTTGTATCATTTCTTTTTTAGATTCCACATATAAGAGATGTCATATAGTATTTCTCCTTCTCTGTCTGACTTCAGTCAGTATGACAATCTCTAGACCCATTCATGTTGTATTTTTGCTTTAAATAGTTATCTTGTAAGATAATTGGAAAATTAAGAAAATAACTTTTAATATATTTAACCCCATATATACCATTTCAGCACTCTTCATTCCTTTGTGTAGATCTAAGTTTCATGGTGTTACATGCTTGGAAGAACTTTTAACATTTCTTGTAGTGCATGTGTGCTAGTGCCAAATCCTCTCAGCTTTTGTTAGTCTGAAAACTCTTTTATTCACCTTCATCTTTGAAGGAGATATATTTTCTGGGTAGAGAATTCTAAGTCAACATATCTTTTTTATCTTTCAGCTCTGTAAAGATCTTCTATGCCTTTCATAGTTTCTAAAGAAAGGTCTACAGTGATTTTTACATTTGCACATCTGTACATACTATGCCTTTCTTCTCTGGCTGCTTTTAAGATTCTCTCTCTTTCTAATTTTGAATGATATATACAACTTGATTTAACACTTCATTAGACTTCCCTGGTGGTTCAGTGGTTAAGAACCTGCCTTGGAATGTAAGGGATGTGAGTTCAATCCCTGATTGGGGAACTAAGATCCCACACGCCAAGGAGCAACGGAGCCCGCGTGCTACTTCTAGAGAATGATGTTGCCACAAGGGAAGATTTCGTGTGCCACCACTAAGACCTGATACGGCCAAAAGAAAAATTCTTGAAGTGGAGAGATGCTGAGATTTTCTCTTGATCTTTGTTTTCTAACATTTTGATTTGGATGTGTCTTCATGTAGTTTTCTTTGTGTTTAGCATGTCTGGGGCTCCTTGAGCATATAGATACGTTTGTTTATAGGATTTTTTTTTTAAAGAAAAGAATGTTACTTTTTAAAAGATCTTTTTAAGAGAAGTTTTAGGTTAACACTAAAATTGAGAAGGAGATACAGAGATTTCCCATATGCCCTTTGTTCACATATATGCATAGCCTCTCCCATTATCAACATCATTCATGGGAACGGTACACTTTTTTTTTTTTTTTAACGAAGATGAGCATACACTGATTCATTATAATCATCCAAAGTCCATAGTTTACGTTAGAGTTCACTCCTGGTGGTGTATATTCAGTGGCTTTGGATAAACGTATAATGACATATATCCACCATTATAATAAACACAAAATAATTTCACTGTCCTAAAAATCTTCTGCCCTCTGTGCCATTCATCCCCATCTCCACTCCAACCCCAGCCCCTGCCTGACAACCGTTGATCTTTTCACTATCTCCATGGTGTTACCTTTTCCAGAATGTCATATAGTTGTTGTTGCTGTTGTTTAGTCACTAAGTCATGTCTGTCTCTTTTGCAACCCCATGGACTGTAGCCCGCCAGTCTCCTCTGTCCATGAGATTTCACAGGCAAGAATACTGGAGTGGGTTGCCATTTCCTTCTTCAGGGGATCTTTCTGACCCAGGGATCGAGCCAGTGTCTCCTGCTTGGCATGTAGATTCTTTACAACTGAGCCACCAGGGAAGCCCTGTCATATAGTTAGAATCAGGCAATATGTAGCATTCTCAGATTTAACATAGTAATGCACACTTAAGATTCCTCCGTATCTTCTCATGGGTCGATAACTCATTTCTTCTTAGCATTGAATAATACTGTAGTCCTTTGTCTGGATGTACCACAATTTATTTATTCATTCACCTACTAAAATTTAACAGATTTAATTTAATTTTTTTTTTTTTTCGTGTCATCCTTGCACAGGGGCCATGCTAATCTTCTCTGTATCATTCCAATTTTAGTATATGTGCTGCCGAAGCGAGCACTAACAGATTTTAAAAACCAATTTTGGAAAAAAGTTGGCCCTTACTTCTTCAAGTATTTTCATGTTCTTTTTCTTTCTCTTCTCCTGGGATTTCAATTGTGTATGTGTTAAACTGCTTGATATTTTCCTATAGATCATTGAGGCTCTGTGGGTTGTTTCTTAGCTGTTTTCTCTTTATCTTCATTTTGATAGTTTCTATTGCTACATCTTTAAGTCCTTTGGTCTTCTGTGTTGTGTAATCTGCTGTTAATCTCATCTAGTGGAATTGTAAATTTAAGTATTGTGTTTTTCATATCTAGAATTTCCATTTATCTTCCATTTCTATTTTCATTCTGTTTATATTTTCTTTTACTATACTTACTATTTTTACTTTACTATATGGGGAATACTTACAATAGCTGTTTTATCATTTTTGTCCATTAGCCCTATCATTCTGTAATTCCTCTTTCTGTTTCTATTGACTAATTTTTCTCCTTATGGGTCATGTTTTCTATTTCTTTGCATGCTAAGTAATTTCTGATTGGATTTCAGGCATTATGAATTTTACATCATTGAGTCTTAGAATTTGCCATATTACTTTAAATACTATTGGACTTGTTTTGTCAGATAGTTATTTTATTTGTAAGTCAGCTTGATCCCTTCCAGACTTTCTTTTAAGAAATTTTAGGGTTGGTCTAGAATAGCCTTTTCTTTAGGACTAGATTAGCTATACTCCTAAGATATGATATTTCTGCAATCAAAGTTTCTCTACTCAGACTGGTAAGAACTTGAAGATCCCTGATCCTGTGTAAACTCTGTAAATTGATTGAATACAACTTTTGGAAGTTCTTTCATCAGAAGTTGTTCTTTGCCCAGCCATATATTGAATAGCATTTCATTCTATGTGCTTGGGATATCAATTCAGATTTCTGCAACTCTTAGAATTCTGTCTACTATATCATGGTACATACCCACAAATTTTATTTTGCAGCTTGGTGTCCTGAACAACAGTGAGAATGAAATTGCATATATGTTCTAAACTATTAAGCTCTATTCCAATGGTTTATCCAGTAATAAAGCATTCTGTTTGTTTTACAGTTTCATTGAAGTCTAATATTCTAAGTATTGCTAGACCCAGTTACAGAGTATGATGAAAATATGAACACACACATATAATTGGTATCACAATAGATCACTTTATTGGGAAAGCTACCTTGAATAATTCAGAATCTCCATTTCACCAATGAGGGCACTTGTTAAATTTGTTACTGATGCCCCTTGTTGGAATGGAACAAAGTTTGCAGGCACCTAGAGAGCCTGCCTAACTATAGTTCACTGGTGTGTCAAGAGCATTTCTCTTTGCCTTCTAAGCTTACTAGCTTTTCATTCTAAATGATTGTGACGCTTTTATTGTAAAGTAAAGATAAAACGCTGTGGCAGAGGCAGAACCATTTCTTAGTGTCAAGGATGAGGAAGTCAGTTGAAATTACACATTATAAGATATATTGTATGTCAATAGATAAGAGATTATCTTAAAACAAGTGATAATTAGATTTTTTTTCACATTATCTGTGTGGATGACTCTTTTGGTCACATGTCAGTAAAATTTAGTGATACGTTAAAGATTTTTGCTCTGCTTTATGATAGTGTCATAACTCTGGCACTTTTCTAGGGGAAGGAATTGTAGTTGACTATTTCTAGTCTTGTAATTGATAAAGTACCTGGCTAGACTCATGATTTTAAGTGTAAGGACAGTTGCTGACTTGTTTGCATGTCTTACTTCAAATTTTACAAATGCATATAGATTCCATTGTGAGAAATGTAGAAAAGATCCCGTGGAACATTTTCGGTTCAACAGAATCATTGCTAATGAAATTATAGCTTTGCATTAAACTGTTAAAAATTCAACTAGAAACAATTTAAATTACTTGCTATTTTGCTGAGTGGAATAGAGGCTTCTCTGAATTGCATTGTTGATGATTACTATCCCTAGATACTATACCAGATGCTCAATAAATATTTTTCTTCTAAGTTGAAAATAATTAAAGCTCTTGAGGAAACATGTTTAACGGTTAATAGCATTAGAGAATATCAGGCTGCTGAAAAAATAGATGTTGCCAAAAAAGTCAGTATATTTAATAGCGTTAAATCACAATGATCCTTCTGAAATTATGATATTTTGCTTTAGATTTGAAGTGTGTTTGTGTTGTATTTTTTGTATGTTTTCTCCAAAAAGACTGCAATGATGTAGTGATGATTCTGGAGTAAAAATACCTGGGTTCAAAATTCTGATTCCACTACGTATTAGCTATGGCACCTTGAGCAAGTCACATAATCCCTCTATATTTCAGTTTTCTCATCTTAACCTCTATACCTGCACCAGCAGCATTAACCACCACTTGGGAACTTTGAAACAGTGCAAATTCTTGGCCCTAGCCTAGGCATACCAAATCAGAACATCAGGAGGTGGGGCCCAGCACTCCACTTTAATGAGCTCCCTCTTCTGATAAACACTAAAGTTTGAGAAGCAGTGTTCTAAGCCCTGTAATACCTTCCATGGTTTCTACTAATCTCTTGTGATGGTGAGTGATTATGGTTAATCTGTTTCTTGGCATTGTCCTTAAAAGTTGAAATCTTAAGCCTCCATTAAATGTGTCTATTGCCAATGAAAAACTGAGGGATTAGAGATGTTTAAACAAAACTTCAATCAGACTAAATTTCAGAGGAAACACAGAAGACCCTCCAGTAAGGGTCATTTTTTTAACAGTGTAGTTGCTTCAGTGTCCAGCCTGTCTGGTGTTGAGCAATGAGATGAGACAGACTGGGAGGGGACAGGCTGAACCTTGGCCCTTGTGTCCTAGTTCCAGGCGCAAAGACAAAATTCGTTCCAGCAGGTCTAACGCAGCACGGAAGTCATAATGGTAAGTTTTATTTGTTTTCCCCTATCAGTCTCTTTAGTATTATTACCATTATGAGAGTCTGACAGGGAAAAACAAATAAAATGGTAAGCATGGGAGGACCAAACATGGGAACAGAGGAATGAGGTTTCTCAACCAGAGGGCAGAACTTGGTGACCAAGGCTCTAGAGGAAGGCAGTGTTCTGAGACTGAGGCATGCAGGCCAACAGGGAGTCTATTTAAGGGACATCTGCTAGCAGATGCAAAGGCTTCAGTTCCTGAAACTGGTACTGACAAAAGCCTGGCAGGATGCAGTCCTATGGAGGGCATATTATCAACAGTGAGGGTTGGATATCCGGGACAAGGAAAGTGGCCACATGTCGGGAACAGCGTGTGCATTGCCTTACTGGTCCTCATGTAAGAGTCAAATAACAGTTGGGTCAACTTGGTGCTTGGGGTCTTCTGTCACTTTTTTTTTTTTTTTTTGGCCATGCTGTGCAGCATGTGGAACTTCCCTGACCAGGGATCCAACCTGTGGTACCTTGCAGTGGAGCCCCGAGTCTTAACCACTAGACCACCAGGGGCATCCTTCTATCACCTCTTTATCCAAGGCGGGTGTCTGGTCCTAGGGCTGGAGTCATGCTGAGCCTGTGTATGGGTCAAAGTGGATGGAGCTGTGGGAAGAGGTGGGCTATCAGCTGGGTCACACATAACCTAGAGAAGTGACTCTGGTGAAGAAATTTTCCAGCCATCAAGAAGCAAAAGGGTGGTAACATGGCCAAATGGTCAGACTCCACTATCTATTGGCAACTGTGCTTTAAAAGGAAATAGACAAGTACAGATGTACATATTGTCTTTTCAAACATTTAAACATTTTGAATAAGTAATGGATTCACATAGTTCTGCATTCAAAGTGTTAAAGAGTCTGTAATGAAAAGTCTCCTTCACATCTCTGCACTCCCCAGACATCTAGCTTTATTCTCAACAATATTATTTGCTTTTTGTGTGTATATATATCTATATATGTAATATAGATATATATTTCTTTATGTTTACATATTTTCTCTTTGGTGTTTGAATTTGTGTATATAATGTTCCCTTTTTCCCTAAGTGGTAGCATACTATATTCTTTTGTTCCTTACTTTTTTCCATTAACAATATATTTTGAATATATTTCCAAATCACTACAAAGAAGGCTTCTTCATTTTTTTTCACAGATGCATGGTATTCAATGGATGTACCATGATTTATGTAACTTAGCCTCCCACTGATGGGTATTTAGATTGTTTTTAATCCTTGCTCTTCAAAATAATCTTGTACATACATTGTTTTGCATGTGTAAATATTTCTGTAGGATGAATCTCTAGAACTAGAATTGATGGATCAAAAGATGTATGCATTTGTAATTTTGATAAATTTTACAAAATTAACCTCTAGGGTTATACCAGTTTATATGTCCATTAGCGTTTTAAGAGAATAACCAGCAACTATTTGCACTATGGAAAAAGTTGATGCTATGACTACACAAAAATATTTCATGGAAATAGTTCCTACAAGTGTAGGTCACCAGGTATGTCAGAGTCAAGCTGATTATTCCTTCCAGGAAACTGTGGAAAGCTGCCACTTTATTTAGGGAGACTCATTAAGCAAGTAATGTTCATTATTCGAAATATTAGGCTTCCTGTCTTTTATAAAGCTGAAATGTGAAACATAATCCCACTACAATAACCAAAATAAAGATGATGCTTTATAGTTTATGAAGTGTTTTTCCACACAGTTTTTAAAACGTTCTCTGAACCTAAAATCTAGGTTTAAAGTGATATACTAAATTTTAAGAACTTTGCCTCAGATATACTACAAAAGTCAAAAGAGAACTAGAGCAAGAAGTCACTTGTCAAACTGATACATGTTCCTCATGTCCACAGGCCTAGTTCTGGACTTTAAAGTGGTTAGTTTTCTCTCTAGGAGTGTTTGGAACTCTTCTGGGTGACTCTTGAGTACAAGCCCGTGTATTAAAAATGAATGACAGCACCATATTATCATGGCTGATTCCTGCTTTAATCATTCCTGTAAAACCTTTTTGCATTCCAAGACAATGAAAAATGCAAAAAGCTGGTATAAACGGCTGAGTCAAGATCTAATTCTCCAGTGTGTTTATTCTTATTGAGTAAATTCTACATAACCCATTGGCAACGGAGATGGGATAACATATTCTGGCAGAAATGAAAATTACTGACAAACAGCTCATGGTGCTAGTTACAAAGGCACGACAAGAATCTTTCTATGGAATCTTTTATCCACCCATATAGTTAGCGGAGGTCACGTGACCATCTTTGCAGCTTGTGGGAGAGGGACAGAATTTGCTTGTGCAGTGCAGCAAGCCTTGAAGAGCTTTATTTTATCCTCTGCGAAGTCCATGGTCATGAGAATTGTGAAAAGCTTAACAGCAGGAGACAGTTCTATTCATTTGGAAAATAACCAAAGCCCTCTTTTCACTGGTATATTGTCCACAGATATCTCAGAAAATGATAGATTGATGAGTCAATCAAATAATCATAGCACTACAAAAGGTATGTTTTTAAAGACCATTTTAATAGAAGAGTCTCATATCTGAATTTATAATATTGGTTATCTAGACAGCCTTCCATTTACACCCTTTGCTGGTGTTGGTCTCTTCATTGTTTTTCCTCAGCAGCTGTGGATAAGAGCTCACCAATGATTTCCAATTAAGAACCAGTCATCCACCTCGCTAGTTCTAGAAGATGAAGTGAGTGAAATTCTCTAGAACCGGGCTTCTCAAATTTGAATGTGCAAATTAACTACCTAGGGAGATCTTGTTAAAATGCAGAGTTCGATTCAATAGATCTGTTAGAAATGCAGACTTTGCTGCTGATCTGAGGATCACACTTAAAAGTAGCACTGCTGCCTTGTAAAAATCTTTGACAACTATGACTCAAAATACAATTGCCATAAGGAAAAAAAAAACAGATAAATGTGGCGACATTAACATAACTGTTGTTGACATAGAAAACAAATTTATAGTCACCAAAGGGGACAGGGTGGGAGGGGACAAATTAGGAGTTTGGGATTAACATATACACATTACTATTTATGGGCTTCCCTGGTAGCCGAAGAACCCGCCTCCCAGTGCAGGAGCCGCAGGAGACATGGGTTCGATCCCTGGGTCGGGAAGATTCCCTGGAGAAGGAAATGGCAATCCACTCCAGTATTCCTGCTGGGATAATCCCATGGACAGAGGAGCCTGGCGGGTGACAGCCCATGAGGTCGCAAAGAGTCAGACACAACTGAGCACGCAAGCAGATAGAGACTACTAGAGTAGGTAAGCAATAGGGATCTACTGTTTAGCACAGGGAACTCTGCTCCATATCTTGCAATAACCTATGATGGAAAAGAATATGAAAAAGAATGCATATATATGCATATATATGTATAACTGAATCACTTTGTTGTACACTTAAAACTAACACATTGTAAGTTAACTACACTTCAATAAAAATATAACTGTTGCATGCAAAACCAACAACCAACCCCCAAACAGCTTAGATAGAATAAAAACATAAATGACAAAGTGGGAAAAAATATTTGCAAATTGGAGCACAGATAAAGGGGAATATTCCTAATGTATGATAAACGTTTAAAAATAGGGAAGAAAAAGACAATTCTAGAAAGCAGGCTAAAGATAAAAATGATCAATTTAAGAAAAACAAGTGCAAATGTCTCTTTACCATATGGAAAGAGCTTGGTCTTGCTCATTATAGAAATGCAAATTAAAACTACATTGAGGTATCTTTTCTCTCCTACCAGGTTAGCAAAAATCCAAAAGTTTGACATTTTCTTTTGATATTCTCTCTTATATGAATCTGTCCCAAGGGTATACTATAAAAAAATGAAAGCACAGATATTTATTGCAACATTAATTATAATAGCAAGAAACTGGAAACAATGCAAATGACTATTGGGAGCCTCGATGAATAAATTCTGATACATCTACACAATGAATACTAATTTTTTTTGGCTGCACTGCCTGGCATACAGGATCTTAGTTCCATGACCAAGGATGGGAAGAAACCATGCCCCCTGCAGTGGAAGCTCGGAGTCTTAACCACCAAACCGCCAGGGAAGTCCCCAACTATGAATACTATTTAAATATGGGAGAAAATAAAGAATATCTTTATGCATTGCTATAACGTATTCTCCAGTATTTAATGTTAAATAAAAAGAAAGTAAAGTGGAAAAATAAAAGAATATAGTTTATCATAGTTTATCTTAGAAAGGGGGAAGAATGCAAATATGCATGTACCTATGTTTTTCTTTCCCTCCACCCCAACCCCCCTCCCTGAACAGGACCTATATTTTTAAGAGACAATGTAAAGGATAGATCATAAAATAAATAAACTGTTACCTATGGAAAGAAGAAGGAAATAGTGGAGAGATAGAACCTAGATTTTTTTCTTACGATACTTTGAATTAGAGATGTAACTTTAGAACCATGTCAATACTTTACATAATTATATATATATAATATATAATAATAATAATAATAATAATAAAAGCAAAATTAAAAAATTTTTAAATGTGATATCTAAAAATCCAAAGCAACATGAAATAAATGGATCTATGTACTAAGTTAATGCCTTAATCACGTGGAGACAAATGCTTTCAAGTGAACTTCAAAAGATAGTAAATTTGACTCTAAGTTTCTAATGGGCTATACCCTAATAAAAAGGAAATATATTAAAAAAATCTTAAACTGAAAGTTATATATACATTTATAATAAATATATATATTTAAAATAATATGTTTTTTCTGATAATACTATATATTTGTATATTATAGTTATTAAATTATATTTAATTTAAAATTTTTATTGTATTTACTTATAACTATTTATTAAATTTAAATATATGTTATCTATATTTAGTAGTATAAGACTTATAATTAATTGTTGTAATATCATTAGGAACCAAGATTTTCAGTATAGAAGAGAAAAAGTATATTTAATAAAATCAAGGTCTTTATTTTTAAAATTAATTTTAAAAAGATATTACATAGTTACTGAGTATATTCCCCATACTGTATATTTCATACCTGTGATTCATTTATTTTGCAACTAGAAATTTGTACCTTTTAGTGTCCCTCACCTATTTCTTTTTTCTCCTCACCACCTCTGGCAATCACCGGTTCTCTGTATCCATAACTCTGCTTCTGCTTTGCTATATTTGTTAATTTGTCTTGTTTTTTAGATTTCCCCTACAAGTGAAATCATCAAGTGTTTGTCTTTCTCTGTCTGACTTATTTCACTTAGCATAATACTCTCTAGGTCTATCCATGTTGTCACAAATAGCAAGATTTTGTCCTTTTTTATGGTGGAGTAATATTCAATTGTGTATATAAACCATATCTTCTTTCTTTTTTTCCTGTTTTTTTTTTCAAGTTTACATACGATATAAACGCTTTATTAACAGCAGATCATCCTGGTGGGCCACGGCGTCAACCCAGACACCCAGCACCCAGTCACAAGTTCAGCGCAGCCTCCGAGCCTCTCGCTCTGACTCCGGCAGGGTGAGCACGTCGCCCTCGCGCACCGGCCCTTTCACGTTTCGGATGATGGAGCGGCTCGTGTCGTCCATGAATTCTCCGCGCACCTGCGTGCACTGTCCCTGCGAACCGGTCCTGCCCAACACCTTGGTGACCCTGGCAAGCTTGATGGGCTGCACACGGCTCGTGTCCACGATGGCGGCGCGGTGGCGTTCGGGCGGAGAGCTTTTTCCTGTTTTTTATACCACATCTTCTTTATCCATTCATCTGTTGCTTTGTATCTTGGCTGTTGTAAACTGCAATGAACATGGCAATGCGGCATTTCTAGTTAGTGTTTTTGTTTTCTTTGGATAAATACCCAGGAGTGGAATTGCTGGATCATATGGTAGTTCTATTTTTAATATTTTGAAAAATCTCCATATTGTTTACTATAGTGGCTGCACCAATTTACATTTCCAGCAACAGTACCGAGGGGTTCCCTTTTTTCCACATCTTCACCAACACTTATTTGTTGCATTTTTAATAACAGCCATTCACACAGGTGTGAGGTGATACCTTGTTCTGGTTTTGACTTGCATCTCCCTGGTGATTAGTGATGTTGAGCATCTTTTTATGTATCTGTTAGCTGTCTGTATGTTCTTTGGAAAAATGTCTATTCAGTTCTGCTCATTTACTCATTGGGCTGTTTGTTCTTTTGATGTTGAGTTGTGTGAATTGTTTGTGTCTTTTGGATACTAACCCTTTATCAGTCATATCATTTGCACATATTTCTCCCACTCAGTAGGTTGTCTTTTCATTTTATTGACAGTTTCTTTTGCTGTGCAAAAGCTTTTACATTTAATTAGATTCCATTTGTTTATTGTTGCTTTTGTTACCTTTGCCTTAGGAGACAGATCCAAAAAAATAATGCTATTATTTGTGTCCGAGAGTGTTCTGCCTATGTTTTCTTCTAGGAGTTTTATTTCGTCTTGCATTTAGATCTTTAATCCATTTTTAGTTTATTTTTGCATATGGTATGAGAAAATGTTCTAATTTCATTCTTTTACATGTAGTTGACCAGTTTTCCAAGCACCACTTATTGAAGAGGCTCTCTTTTCTCCGTTGTTTATTATTGCCTCCTTTGTTGTCGATTGGCCATGAGTGTGTGGGTTTATTTCTGGGCTCTCTATTCTGTTCCACTTTTGTGTCAGTACCATACTGTCTTGATTACTGTAGCTTTGTAGAAGTCAAGGAATGTGATACATCCAGCTTTGTTCTTCTTTCTCAAGATTGTTTTGACTATTTGGGGTCTTTTGTGTTTCCATTTCTTTAGAATTATTCGTTCTTGTTCTGTGAAAACTGCCATTGGTAATTTTATAAGGATTTCAATGAACCTCTAGCTTTGGGTAGTTGGGTTATTTAAACAATATTAGTTCTTCTAATCCATGAACACAGTATATCTTTCCAACTGTTTGTGTCTTCTTCATTTTCTTTCATCAGTATCTTATGGTTTTCTGATTACAGATCTTTTACCAATTTAGATTTATTCTTAGGTATTTTTGATGCAATGTACATGGGATTATTTTCCTAATTTCTCTTTCTGATAGTTCATTGTTAGTGTATAGAAATGATTTAGATTTCTATATATTAATTTTGCATCCTGCCACTTTACCAAATTCATCAACAAACTCTAGAAATTTTTTGGTGGTGTCTTTAGAATTTTCTATGCAGAAATCACTGATGTGGAACATTAAAAAAGAACAAAGAATAAAAAGAAATGAGGACAGTTTAAGAGGCTTTTAAGACAACATCAAATGTAGTAACATTACCATTAATGCAATGTTAGTAGGGTCTCAGAAGGAAGAAAGGGGCAGAGAACATATTTGAAGATAGAATAGCTGAAAACCTCCCTAACATGGATAAGAAACAGGCATCCAGGTCCAAGAAGCACAGAATCCCAAATAGGATCACCCCAAAGAGAACCACACCAAGACAGATTGTCATTAAAATGGCAAAAATTAAGGATAAAAAGAGAACACCAAAAGAAGCAGGCGGTCGGGGCGGGGTGGTGGAGGTGAGATTTCTCTGGTGGTCCAATGGTTAAGACTCCCTGCTTCCAATGCAGGGAATGTGGGTTTGATCCCTGTTCAGGGAACTAAGATCCCACATGCTTTGCAGTGCTGCCCAAAATAAATAAAGTAAAAGTAGCAAGGGCCAAGCAACATGTTATGTAGAAGGGAACCCCCATAAGGTTATCAGCTGACTTTTCAGCAGAAACTCTTCAAGCCAAGAGGGTAGCACAATGTATTTAAAATAATGAAAGGAGAAAACCTACAACTAAGAATTCTCTAACCAGCGAGGCTTTTATACAGGTTTGATGAAGAGATCAAAAGTTTTACAGACAAGCAAAAGTTAAAAGAGTTCAGCACCACCAAACCAGCTCTATAAGAAATGTTAAGGGGACTTCTCAAAGCTGAAAAGGAAAGGCTGCAACTAGAGACATGAAATTATGAAAGGAAAAAAATCTCCTTGGTTAAGGCAAATATACAGCACAGGTAGTAAATTAACCACAGAAAACCAGTAGGAAGATTAAAAGACAAAAGTAAAATCTATATCCATAATAAGTAGTTAAGGGGTGTATTAAAAAAAGATGCAAAATGTGATGTCAAAACCAATAAATGTTGGGGGAAGGCAAGGAATAATGTGGGGTTGTTAAAATATGTTTGAATTTAAGAGATCAGCAACTTAAATATATATATATATAAATATATAAACAAAAATGAAGAAGGAATGATAGGATTAGAACAGTGATTCTCAAAGTATGGACCCTTGGATCATTTCAGGGATCCATGAAGTCAAAACTATTTTCATAAGATTTTATTTACCTTTTTCACTAGGTTGACACTGCATTGATGGTGGAAAAGCTAAAACCGCTAGTGCTTTAGCATGAGTTAAGGCAGTTGTACTCATTGTCTTAGTGGTCACTTATTTTTTACTGCCATGTTCAAAAAAAAAAAGAAAATCACAAGTTTCACTTAAGGATGTCTTTGCTGAAGTAGTAAAAATTATTAATTTTATTAAATCAACCCTTGAATACATGTCTTTATAATATTCTGTGTGATGAAATGGGAAGTCTGCACCAGGCATTTCTGCTACGCTCTGAAATATGATGGCTGTCTCCAGGAAAAGCGATTGTGCAATTATTTGAGTGGAGAGCTGAACTAGCCACTTTTTTTTTTTTTTTTTGGTGGAAAGCTATTTTTACTGACAGGCAAACTATGGGTATTCAGACAGAGGTATCTGGCAGACATTTTCTTGAAAATTAAGATGTGGACCTTGTCAGTTCAAGAAAAACAACTTGACAGTATTTATTGCCAATGATAAAATTCAAGCTTTCAAGTGAAAATTGGAATTTTGGAAACTTATATCCACCCCTGTGAGTTTAATATCTTGTCAATATTTAAAGACTTTTCAGATGAGACTCTTGGTGATATTAACAAAAGTGATTTGGGAGATATTGTGCAATGAGATGTGTCAACATTTCTAATATTTGCATAACTCAGTGAACCAACATTTTTGAAATGACTAATGCATGATGTTACAAAATCATGGATGGGTAAAAGATCCACTCAAAGTACAAGATAGATTTTAATGAAACAGGTTATGAAAAGTACATTGATGTGGTTTCAGATTCCACATCTCAACTACCCTTGAAGAAATTACCATTTCTTTCTAAAAAGTATGTCCATGATTATCTGTAAAGGCTATTGAAATGCTCCGGCCTTTTCTAAACTACAGATTGGTATGAGGCTGGGTATTCTTCCACCAAATATACTTCAACCAAAGCAACATATTACAGCAGATTGAATATAGGAAATATGAGAATCTAACTCTCTTCTAGTAAGCCAGACATTAAAGCAATTTACACAAATGTATAGTGCCACTTTTTTCACTAATTATCTTTCTTTTGGAAAAAGAAAAAAAATGGTTATTTTCCATAAAATATGCTATTTATGTTATACTTATTACATTATTTTTAAATGCACTAATACAAACATTCTAAAATTTCTCAGTTTTAATATTGCACATGGTAAATATCAGAAGCTATAACCTACATAAACAAAAGCTCTTTGGGATCCTTAATAACTATTAAGAATTCTGAGTCTAATAACCCTATATGCAAAACAGAAAAAGAGACACAGAAGTACAGAACAGACTTTTGAACTCTGTGGGAGAAGGTGAGGGTGGGATGTTTCAAAAGAACAGCATGTATATTATCTATGGTGAAACAGATCACCAGCCCAGGTGGGATGCATGAGTCAAGTGCTCGGGCCTGGTGCACTGGGAGGACCCTGAGGAGTCGGGTGGAGAGGGAGGTGGGAGGGGGGATCGGGATGGGGAATACGTGTAACTATATGGCTGATTCATATCAATGTATGACAAAACCTGCTGAAAAAAAATTAAAAAAAAAAAAAAAAGAATTCTGAGTCTAAAATTTGAGAACTTTTGTATTAGAACATCATTATTTTCCACGTAATAATAGTTAATGAAGTAATGGATCTTGGAATCCTGATAGATATTTACAACATTATCTATGAAATATTCTTTTCAAAAAATCTGTCTCTGATAAAACTCTAGATTCTACTACCAGTTTATATAAAATATATAAATTTTTATATAAAAATGTTATATACAATTTTATATATTTATTATATATAAAATAGAAGGGCAAGATGAACCTGTTAAGGTCACACTGGGTTTATAAAAAGCAAAACCTAGCATAACAGGTCTTTCCATAGGAGATATGACTCCATTTCTTCAATGAATAAATTACAAGGAAAAGAAAGGGAGAAGCAACCCATGGACTTCTGTTCCTGTTGTGTGGAATGCTTTACCCTGCATTTCCAGTTGGTGAGCTCATATTTATCTTTCTTTAAAAATTTTTTTTCTTCCAGTTTTATTGAGATAGAATTGACATACAACATCATGAAATGATTACTACAGTAAGTTTAGTGAACATCCATCATTGCATATATTGGGTTGGCCAAAAAGTTCGTTTGGCCATCGAGCAGAAAAACTCGTATGAACTTTTTGGCCAACCCAAGAGATACATTAAAGAAACAGAGAAAATATACATTTTTTTCTTGTGATGGGAACTCTCAGGATTTACCCTCTTAACTTTCATATATAACATATAGCAGTGTTAATTATATTTATCATGTTGTATAATACATCTGTGTGTGTGTGTGTTAGTCGCTCAGTTTGTGTCCAACTCTTTGCGACCCCATAAACTGTAGCCCACCAGGCTCCTTTGTCCATGGGATTCTCTAGGCAAGAATACTGGAGTGGGTTGCCACATACATCTCTAGTACTTATTTATTTTGTAACTGGAAGTGTGTATGTCTTGACTATCTTCATCCATCCCCCCTCCCCCCATCCCCTATCTCTGGTAACCCCAAATCTGATCTCATTTTCTATGAGTTTGTTTTTGAAGGATAATTGACCTTCAATGCTACGTTAGTTCTTATTACGTAGCATTGTGATTTGGTATTTCCATACACTTTGAAATGACCACAGTTTACTCAGTTTTCAAGTCAAAGTTACCTCCTCAGTGAAGCCTTTCCTACCTTCCCCAGACAGAACCCGTTACTTCTTTTGTACTCCAAAGGTATTTTGTACAAATCTGCAGTTTACTGCTCACCATAGTTTATTACAGTGTCTGTTTACAAGTTTCATCTCTCCTTGAGTTCCAGCACCACCTTCTCTATGCATATCTATTTCCAAGGCTCGGCACTATAATTCTGGTTCATAACAGTCAACAGATGTTTATTAAATGAATGAATGGGATGGTGGTTGGGTCCATGCTCAAGGCCATGAATCTACAATTCATTCCTTTTCTAATGAATTCTACTACTGTCATGGACTGAACTGTAACCCCTCCAATTGATATGTTGAAGCCTTAACCACCAATGTGGTGGTATCTGGAGATGGGGCCTTTGGGAGATCATTAGGATTAGATGGATCGTGAGGGTGGGGCCTACAGGATGGTACTGGTGCCCTTATAAGAGTAGAGGTGCAACCTTTCTCTCTCTCTGCCAATCTTGCTCTCCGTCTTTACCACGGGAGGACTCACTGAGAAAGCAGTCATCCACAAGCCAGGAAGACAGCTCCCACCAGAACCTGACCATGCTGGCACCTTGATCCCAGACTTCCAGTTTCCAGAACTGGAAAATAAATGTCTGTTGTTTAAGCTACTCAATCTATGATATTTTATTATAGTAGCCCAAGCTGACTAATTCATCTGCCTTTGCTCCTCCTACATCTTCAGGTTCTTCACCAGTTTCCTTTATCCAGGAAACCAAACTTGACACAATGTCCTAAGGGTCTGATCATGACTAATTTTGACCAAAGGCAAGTTTAACAATAAGTACAGTTACTGAGTGCCTAATCTATGGCAGGCACTGCTCTGGGTGTAGGATGGTAGTAGGGTTAAGAAATCTAGGGCCTGCTATTTTGAGCTTAGAACCTACTTGGGAGATGGCCAATGATTAAGTGAATCCATAAAAATAATTGCAGCTATAGTAAATGCTGTGAAGAAAATAGAACATTGTGATGTAGAATCAGGGTCTGTTTTGGTGGGGGGGGGGGGTTGGGGGAGTAGTGCAAATT
Organism: Muntiacus reevesi; assembly: GCF_963930625.1. Classification (NCBI taxonomy): domain Eukaryota; kingdom Metazoa; phylum Chordata; class Mammalia; order Artiodactyla; family Cervidae; genus Muntiacus; species Muntiacus reevesi. The sequence goes on along the minus strand of NC_089271.1, from coordinate 39,519,041 downwards.
ACTCTAACTAGGGTGGTAAGGGAGGGAGTGATATCTAAGATGAGATACAAGCGAGCCAGCTGTGTGTGAAATAGGGGGAGAATTTGATTTATAGGCTTGGGAGACAGTAAGTGCAAAGGACCTGAAGCAGGGGAAGAGCTTGGCATGTTTTAACTGGTGGTAGGTGAAGGGAAGCAGCGTTTACCACCTCAAAATATGCCTCTTTAGCGAAAGAATTCTTTTGAGCTGGTTATTTTTAGACATAGGAAAAGCTCTGAAAACCCACTCGAAGTTACTCTTTTGTAAGAGACATTTACAATTGTAAGGGAAATCTCCATTTGTAAGGGTGTCGCCCTCTCCAGTACCAGGAAAAAGAGGATGACTAAACCTCTAGAAACTCTCAACAATGGAGATGGCAGTCATGTGTCAGCCCTAGAACCTTACCTGTGCTTTTTTTTTTTTTATTTTAGGCTGTGCTGGGTCTTCATTGTTGGGTGGGCTTTTCTCTAGTTGTGGTGAGTGAGGGCTACGCTTCGTTGCAGTACGCAGGCTTCTCATTGCAGTGGCTTCTCTTGTAGAGCACAGGCTCTAGGGCTTGAGGACTTCAGTAGTTGTGGTTCCCATGGCACACGGGCTTAGTTGTTCCAAGGATGTGGGGTCTTCCTGACCCAAGAATCGAACCCTTTTCTCCTGCAGGGCATCACTGAGGCACAGGGGAAGGTGATTGGAAAGAGGTACTGTTATCTAGTTCTGCACAGGCCTGAGCTACTAAGCTACAGGCTTCTGCTCTTAGCACGACCTGGGGGTGGAAATTTTGGCCCTCTGATGTCAGAAGGTCACTGAGCCGAACACTTCTGGGTGTCTGCATGCCCAGTTTGGGGGGAGGGGGGTCAGTGGTCCTATCCATTTTTTTTTTTTAATTTTTATTGGAGTATAGTTGCTTTATGGTATTGTGTTTCTACTGTACAGCAAAGTGTATCAGCTCTATGTATATATACATCCCCTCTTCCTTTCTTTTTTTTTTAAACAGGAAAAAATCAAGCAAAAATTTAATAATCTATACATAGGAGAGACTCAGGAAAACTAAGTATCTCTGGTCCTATTCAGTCTTAATGAGCTCAGCTCAACCTAGACAACTGATTCCAAATTCCTGGAAAACAATTCTGGTGAACATCTTGTTGCTTAGCTTACTTGCCACTTGGAGGATATGCTAGTCTTCAAACGACCTTGATTAGTGAAGGCAGGTGAAATGGATTTGACTCGTGATTTACCCACTGCTTCACGAGGAGGCTTTAGAGGCGTCCAGGCAGGGGATGATGGTGGAAGCAAAGAAAGAGAGGCAGAGCTGTTAGAAATCTATATGGAGGGTTTGCAGAGTTTTCTGATGGGGTCTCCACATACTGCAGTACCCCTGTATCCTTGCAGGCAGGGCTCCTAAGCTGGGATCCATGTGTCCCAGGAAATTCCTGAATGCACGTTGGGGAGTTCACACCCCTCTGAAAAGGTATGAGGGATGGTATGTCTGAGTATTGTCTTGGCGGGGGTGGGCGCCCATGGTTTTTATCAGGTTCTCAAAGGTGGTAGAAACCCCAACAGATATGAGAGGTGATTGAAGCTGGAGGAGGGACACGTTGGGGGTTTGTCATGCTCTTTACTTTTCTGTTTGCTTGGAAGTTTGCATGATAAGCAGCTCAAAATGTTGGTGTGCCAACTGTGCAAGAAGAACAAAGGATTGTTGTGGCAGACCTTTTGAAAGGCACATTGCTACATTTTATGGCTCATGGTCAGTCTGTTCCAAGATTTCCAAGGTGTTCTCAGATTGCCACAGCCCCCGTCCTCCCCTATGTGGCTTTGGTGGCCACTTAGTTTCTCCTTCAAGGGGACCGCCTTTTGCTGAATTTCATTTTCTGAATTTCACAAATGCAGAGTATATTAAAGTTCCTTGAAACAAAGAGCTGGGGTGCTGGGGTTTGAGGGCCCTGACTTGAAAACAGCTTTCTCAGGCATTGGTGACCCTGAGAAATAACAAAAACCTTGAGCCTCAAATTCTTCTACGTAAAAGAGGACTTATATTTGCTCTTTGGGTGATTGGTGATAAAAAAGAAGATCTGGGTAAAATACATATCCCAGCCCTGCGTGACTAAACATGAGCTTGGCGCTGCTGTCCTTTTCAGGTTGTGGAAGAATCATGCGAAATTGGCGAGCACGGTGTCCTCTTCCATCATTCAACTGGTCAAGGTAGGATTTAATTTTTATTTTATTTAAAAAACACTTTTTACTGAAGTATAATTGATTTACAGTGTTGTGTTAGTTTCCAGTGTACAGCAAAGTGATTCAGTTATACATATGTATGTATCTATTCTTTTTTAGATTCTTTCCCATTATAGTTTATTACAAGATATTGAATATAGTTCCCTGTGCTATACAGTAGGTCCTTATTGGTTATCTATTTTTTTTTTAAATTTATTGATTTTTTGTTTTTGACTGTGCTGGATCTCTATTGCAGCATGGGCTTTTCTTTAGTTGTGGTGAGCGGCGGCTACTCTCTAGTTGCAGTGCCCAGGCTTCTCATTGTGGTGGCTTTTCTTATTGCAGAGCTCAGGCTCTAGGCCCATAGGCTTCAGTAGCTGAGGCCCTAGACCACAGGCTCAATTGTAGTGGTGTACGGGCTTAGTTGCTCCACGGCATGCGGGATCCTACTGGATCAGGGATCGAACCAGGGTCTCCTGCCTTGGCAGGTGGATTCCCAACCACTGGGCCACTAGGGAATCCTGGTTATCTATTTTATACATGTGCTGTGTGCTGTGCTTATTCACTCAAGCATGTCTGACTCTCTGTGGTCCCTTGGACTGTAGCCTGCCAGATTCCTCTGTCTATGGGATTCTCCAGGCAAGAATACTGGAGTGGGTTGCCATTCCCTTCTCCAGGGGATCTACCTGACCCAGGGATCGAACCAGCATCTCTTGTGTCTCCTGCATTGGCAGGAGGATTCCTTACCACTATAATATATATAATAGTGTGTATATTTTAGTCCCAAGCTCCTAGTTTATCCTCCCCTCCCCCCACCTTTCCCCTTTAGTAAGGCAAGTTTGTTTCCTTTCTCTGTGTGTGTTCCTGAGAGGACTGGGGAAAGTCATTTGTTATGTTGAATGCCTCTCTCACACCCCACCACCAGTATTAAGCACCCCAAGGGTCAAGCAGAGTTGGGCTGACACCCTGATTCCCCTGACTCTGCTGAAAAACCTGCAGTGTGTCTTTGAGGTATAGTTCTCTCTCTTGCTTGTTCAGTTCTGCTTTTGACAAAGTCAGAGCCGTTGGCCTGGTGGCCCCGTGGGCAGCTTACGGAGGCCACACCTTGGCTGGTCTCCCCACCTCAGACCCCGTCCCCCTGGTGACGTCCCGGGCTGCTCCGGGGGACTCATCCTGCCTCTCCTCTGCTGCTCCAAGCAGGTCAGTCTCTGGTACCTGGTTCTTCCCTTGTTCTCAGCTCAGTTTTCCTTTCTTCTCCCGTAGCTGCTCCCAAAGCAATTGGCCACGTTCCTCAGCGCCTGCTTTCTTTAGAGCCCTGAAGCCAATCTGTTTTGGTTTCCAGGGTTTCAAAGGATGACAAGGGCAAGGCCTCCTGTACTGGAAGAGCATCCCCTATCCTCTCTCATTTGATTCTTCCAACTGTTTTAATCATACGGAGGCTTGGAGGGTGTTACGGAGGCAGCGCAGGGTGGTGGCTGAGAGAGCAGGCTCTGGTGTCAGCAACTTTGGGTCTCATTCTGGCCCTCCTACCTATTAACTGAGTGACCTCGACCAAATCACTTAACCTCTCTTTGTCGCCATTTTTTACCTCCACCATAGAGATAATACCACTTACCTCTGGGGCTTATGAGGATAAAGTACTAAGATGACATGGCATATAAAAGTTGTTTAATGAATGAAGAAAATCACATAAGAAGGGTTCAATTAGTGAAGAAAGTCATGGCAAGAGGGTTCAATGAATGAAGAAAATTCTGGTCACTCAAGTAGTGCCAGACTGCTCTTGCTGCCCCTTTAGACCCACTCTTCCCACCCTGTTCTCATCTGCCTGACTTCTTCTTGGGTTTGGCCGTTGGCGAGCCCCAGCAAGAGCACAAAGGATGGAGGCAGAATGAAGTCAGAGATCTATTTCCCTGACTCTGTTCCAACAGAGTCACCTTACTCTGCCTATGTTCCTTGTCAGGAGGTCATAGCTCTTCTTAAGGCAGCCCTCTCTATGGGACTTCTCCCTTTTGGGTTCCAATGAGAAGTCTATCTCTTCCATCTTTGGAGCTAAGAGTGAACACAGTCTCAGGGTACTGCATTGACCCTAACTGGTGTAACTGGGAGCTTCCAGAATGACCTCCTTCTTGGTGGGCTCCTTACTCCTCATAGGCTTGGACCTTTGGGGTGTCTTTCTTCACAAGGTCTTGAGGAGATGATCCAATGAAATACTATCTAGAGTATGTTGTTGACTGTAAAGCACTGTGATTACTATAGGGTTTTATTTTTACTAGGAGGTGACCAAACCCTCATAGGTGAAAAAATGACTGTAGGAAAAATATCTGGGAATCTGTTATGTTTACCTTGTGTGTGTGCGTGGTCAGTTGTATCAGTCGTGTCCAACTCTTTTGTGACCCCATGGACTGTAGCCTGCCAGGCTCTTCTGTCCTTGGAGATTCTGCAGACAAGAATACTGTAGCGTGTTGCCATTTCCTTCTCCAGGGAATCTTCCCAACCCAGGCAGCAAATCTGTGGCTCCAGTGTTGGCAGGCGGATTCTTTCCCAATGAGCCACCTGGGAAGCTGATGTTCACCTATTTAGGTATTGGGATTATAATTTCAAAACCCAATCTATCAAAATGGTACCTCCCTCCCCTCACTTAGAACCTGAGAAAGGAATGTTCTGAGGATCTGTGTTCTATGCAATGGGTCCCTATGGAGGCCTTTTATCTCTTCTACCACATGATGTGAGGAATTTCAAGGCCTATCTCTTCTAAAGCCTAAAGCCTGCAGCCCCACAATCTCACTGAGGGCTCCACCTGCTCTGTTTTGGTCACCAACACATCTGTCTTTCCAAAAGGTGAGGCAGTTTGATCGACGAGCTAGATCTTCTTGGCCTGTGAATCTGGGGGGCTTTGCCTTATCTCTGAAGACAGTTTTCTACAATTTAATATGTACGTCAGATATTTCCATTTCTGACTTCTTTTTCCCTCAGGCTGTCTGACTGGCTCTGGGAGACATCTTAGATATCTCACCCTTTTTGGCACTGGCCCCAGGCCAGAATTCAACTTTTTTGACAACCCGGTCCCTGGAGCTAGCAGATATCTCTCAAGAAACATTTCTCTCCACTTTGCAAGGAGATCAAGGGTTTCTGTAGTCTCCTCTCTTAACTGAATCCCACCCTCCTCTTCCTGACTGCCTTGGCCAACTTCCTTCCTATTTGTATTAATCAGTGTCCCCCCTGGTTCAGACTTTTCTAAGCTCCATGCACTCCCCTTCTTCTCTGAAATGTCATCCTGTAGGACATGCTCCCACCCCATGTTCCAGCAGCCTCTCAGTCAGTATATGTCATTGTTACCTTTACAGCCCAAACTCATCTCAGTCATGATGAGAGATACAGCAGTGAGCCATCCTGAAGAGAGAGCTTAGTTCCCTACCCAGGGATTGAATCTGGGTAGCCTGAATGAAAATCAGGAATCCTAGCTGCTAGACCACCAGGGGCTTGAGGCAAGAAGCAAAATGGCCCTGACTCTTTCCCCTCCTTTGAAAGCAAGAATGTTTCAAGGAGGTGAAAACTGGAAAAACAAGTATACAAAGTTTATTATTAGAGACTCCGTATATCATGTGGGAGAGCACACAGAGAAATACTTTATGACAGAAGCAAGGCAGAAATGCCCACTTGAAGAGAAAGGGTATGGGCGTCTTCTCTAATGAGGGGCACCTTAAAGAGGTGATTTAAATCAGTAATAATTCATGCAGTGAATGAAGAGTCCTTCATCACATTGTGAGAAAGTAAAGTTACCTTGCATCTGTGGCCACAGAATTTTGGCTCGAATTCTGAGGTGTTCTACGTGTTTAGGAGGTATGGACCGTCCTTAAAGTCAGTTTTTATTATTTACCCATCTTTTCCCGAAATCAGTTCAATTTAACTGTGTGTGAGGGGCAGCTTCTTGATTTAGCTTGAGTTGTACTGGACAAAACACTGAACTCACAACTATTTTCCTTAATTGATCTCCAAGGGTGACCCTTTCCCCTCTGAACATTGTTACCTCTTATTAAACCTGTTGCTCTTCTCCACTCCTGTGTTTCCTTAGCCATTCTCCCCCTAAACATAACATTATTGTTCCTGTGAAGGTCACAATGAAAAAAAGAGCCAAACTGGGCTCAAGACAGTGGCAGAGATGTGCTTTAAACAAATAAGATAATAAGTTGCCAACAAGGTCATGGTAAACCTTGGCTGTTCATGGACAATTATGGTTAGACAGAGAGAGCTAGAATGATCCAGAAACCTGAAGGGCATATGTGAATGGCAGCGCCCCGAAACCAGCACCTCGCATTCTAAGCCCACTCAAGAACAGGGTCAGCGATTTAGCAAAACCATCTGGTTTCACACAGGCGTTTTATTAACGTCAGCACCACAGATGGGTGCAATAAGCCCCTTTTTAAAGGAAATGGAAGCACATTGGCTTAAAAAAAACCTTTTTGTTGAAGTGTCATATATGTACAGGAAAGTGGGGACTTCCCTGGCGGTTCAGTGGTTAAAACTTGGCCTTCCAATGCAGGTGGTGCGGGTTCGATCCCTGGTCAGGGAGCTGAGATCCCACATGTCTTGTAGCCAAAAAACCAAAACATGAAACAGAAGCAATATTATAACATTCAGCTTTCGGCTTTCGGCTCGGAGGAGGCGAAGGTGTAACTTTCTTGGTCGTCCGCAATCTGGGTTCATCCGACACCAGCCGCCTCCACCGTGCCGCCTAAGTTCGACCCCAATGAGATCAAAGTCGTGTACCTGAGGTGCACCGGTGGGGAAGTCGGTGCTACGTCTGCCCTGGCCCCCAAGATCGGCCCCTTGGGGGCCAAAAAAGGTCGGTGATGACATCGCCAAGGCAACTGGTGATTGGAAGGGTCTGAGGATTACACTGAAACTGACCATTCAGAACAGACAAGCCCAGATTGAGGTGGTACCTTCTGCTTCTGCCCTGATCATCAAAGCCCTCAAGGAACCACCAAGGGACAGAAAGAAGCAGAAAAGCATTAAGCACAGTGAAAAGATCACTTTTGATGATATCGTCAACATTGCCCGGCAGATGCGGCATCAGTCTCTAGCTAGAGAACTTTCTGGAACCATTAAAGAGATCCTGGGGACCGCCCACTCTGTGGGCTGCAATGTTGATGGCCGCCACCCTCATGACGTCATAGATGATATCAACAGTGGTGCAGTGGAGTGCCCAGCTAGTTAAGAACTGCAACGGAAAAAGAAAAATAAAGGATCATTTGACAACCAGTGGGGAGGTGGGGAACAAATTCAGTAAAGACTTTAAAAATAGTCCATATAAAAAAAAATCTTAAATAAAAAGTGCGCAAATGTTTAGTTCGAGCTCACTGAGCAAACTGGGCTCACCCATGCAGCCAACACCTAGATCAGAAACAGAAAATGACCAGTGACCCCCAAAAGTTCCTCTTCTGATCCCTCCCAGTCACTGTCTAACCGTTTCTCCCTGTCTAGCACTTTCTCTAGCATGTTACATATTTTAGTTATCTTATTTGTAATCTATCTCCCCCACTGGAATATAAGCTTCATGAAGGCAGACATTTGTGTTCTGTTTTGTTAAGTGCTATATCCCCAGCTCCTTGACCTGTGCCTAGCACATTATTATCACTCAGTCAATATTTGTGAAATAAATGGATGAAACTCTGCAATAAGAAATGCTAAAAAATGTGGCCGAGTGGTTAAGGTGGTGGACCAGAAATGCTTAAAAATAAGTCTAACCTTCAACAGATGAATGAACAAAGAAAATGTGGTCTAACCATACAATGAAATATTATTCAGCCATAAAAAGGAATGAAGGATACCTGCTACAATATGGCTAAACCTTAGAAACAAGGATGCTGAGTGAAAGAAGCTAAACACAAAGAACCACGTACTGTATGATTCCATTTATATGCAATGTCCAAAACAGGCAAGTCTATAGAGACAGGAAGTAGATTAGTGGTTGCCTAGGGCTGGAGAAGGGGGAAATTGGAATGGCTGTTTAGTGGGTAAGTGTTTTCTCTGTAGGTATGAAAATGTTTTGGAACTAGATAAAGGTGATGGCTGCATAACACTGTGAATGTACTCAGTGCTACTGAATTGTATACTTAAAGATGGTTTATTTTTTTCTTTCTTTTAAAAAAATATTTATTTATCTGTGCCAAGTCTTAATGCCTTAGTGGCACACAGGATCTTCAATCTTCTTTGCAGCATGTGGGATCTTTAGTTGTGGCATGTAGGATCTAGTTCCCTGACCAGGGATTGAACTTGGGCCCCTTGTATTGAGAGTGCAGAGTCTTAGCCACTGGACCACCAGGGAAGTCCCTCATTTTCTTTTATGTGAATTTCACCTCAATAAAGGAAATATTAAAAAATCCTCAGAGGGACTAAATTTGCTGAACACCTTTTCTTCACCACCAGAAAAAGTGGATGCTGGTGACTGTAGGAGTCTTTATTTGAGAAAGGTGATGGATATGTAGGCAAAAATTTGGAGGAAGTGACCTAGGCTACAGTACTCTGTGTAGGGAGGGGAGGGAGGATTTCTAGCCATGGGAATTGGAAGATGGGAGCCAGCAAAGTTGAGTGAAGGTAGACAAGGATGGAGAAAAAGATATGGAGATGACAATGCTGAGAAAAGAAACTTGGGATGAACCATTTCTCGAGAGAAATGCAGCCCTTTGTGGTGTTAGGGATCGTTTCTGAATACAAAGCATGCGTGGGTGTTCAGTCGCTTCAGTTGTGTCCAACTCTTTGCGACCCCATGGACTGTAGCCCTCCAGACTCCTCTGTCCATGGAATTCTCCAGGTAAGAATACTGGAGTAGGTTGCTATGCCCTTCTTCAAGGGATTTTCCTGGCCCGGGGATGAAACCCTGACTCTTAACATCTCCTGTCCTGGCAGGTGGATGCTTTACCATTGAGCCACCATACCCTCTGAATACAATAGGTAACATTAATGAGTACAGCACTATGGAGACTGGTTCGAAGACTTTTTTTAACTTCTTTTTTTCATTGAACAGTAGTTGATTGATAATAGTGTGTTAGTTTCAGGTGTACAACAAAGTGAGTCAGTTTTATATATATATATATATATTCTTTTTCAGGTTTTTGCTCATTATAGGTTATTACAAGATACTGAATATTATTCCCTGTGTTATACAGTAAATCTTTGTTGTTTATTGTATACATGGTGTTTTTTTAAAAAAACCTGAAGTATAGTTAATTTACAATGCTGTATTAATTGGTTGGAAATCTCTTGAAAGACTTCTGAATCTAGGAGACAAGGCCTTATAGTGGTTTGAATGGTGGCCCCCAAAAGATATGTTCATTTTCTAATCCCTGGAATCTGTGAATGTGACCTTATTTGGCAAAAGGTCTTTGCACATGAAATTAAGAATCTTAAGATGCAGAGATCTCCCTGGATTTTCTGGTGTGGGAGGAGTTAAATTCCAATAACATGTGTCCCTAGAAAAGAAAGGCAGAGAGAGATTTGAGACAGACAGAAGAAAAGAAGACAGACACAGAGTTGAAGGTGTAGTAGTGAAGGGAGAGATTTGAATGACGTGGCCACAAGCCAAGGAAGGCCAGCAGCCACCAGAGGCTTGAAAGTGTTTGGCCCTGCCTGTGGACACCTTGATTTTGACCTTCTGGCCTCCAGGCTGTGAGAGCATAAATTTCTGTTGCTTGAAGCCACCAAGTTTGTGGTAATATGTTACAGAAGTCCCAGGAAACTAATTCAGGCCTCCAGTGATAAACCCAACAAGTTGGAGAAAAAACTACACACAAGGTCAAGAGTTTGGGTCCTTGGGAATCCCAGGAGTGGAGAAGATCCCCAAACCCCCTTTGTGTCTGTGAGGATGAGCTGATGGTCATCTGGCTTATATATTGGCCCCCGTGTGCACTCATGTGGCTGACAGCAAATGAGGCATTCACGGGCTGACTGGCTCACAGCATTTCGTATTTTTTGGCCTGTCAGCATTAATGCTGCAAGAATACAGGTAGGTGCTTGGGTCACAAGTAAGAGTGTGAAGACTTTAAAACAGCACTCAAAGAGAAAGCAATCTATATTTGCTTCGTGGAAATAAAATTTTACTGCTCTATGAGCTCGGTTTATTAATTCAGAGTAGGGAAAGGAAATTGGCAAAGTCTGTCACCTTTTATTTGATCAAGTGACCAGCCACCTGAAGCGGGCATGTTTTAGACACTGGGTGATAAATGTTCACTGTGTGAAGATGGAAGGAGGGAAGAGTTTGATTTTGAAAGAACAATGCAGCCACGTGTTTATTGATCATACATGCAGTGTTCCTAAGAGAAGGACGTTGAATTTCAAAATTCTTATTGAAAAATTTTAAAACTTCCTTTCTCTGATTGTTGCAGAGAGGGAGGTAGAATTGAGAGGCTCTTTGACACACTTACCTATTTAACATTTAAAGCCTTGACTATACGCCTTAGCAGTACCAGGAGGCTGTGGGGTTTTACAATGTTTAAAATCCTTGGACATTGTCTCTGCTTTTATTCACATGTAATTTCATACTTTATGTTTAAAGACCTGGGTTTCCTAGGTAAGAATCATTCCCTTATCTTTCAATTCACAGATGATAGTTACTTAGAGAATGGAGACTGGACTGTTTATTTTCTTTTACTGTATCCTAAAGAATTATGGTAAAACTTGACTGAAAATTTCTGGACTACAGAAACAACTTCTCTGCCAATCCCTTCCACTCTTCCATCTGTTTCATCTCATAAAAGCAAGATAAAGTTGTATTCTCTCAGTTGTTCCTTTCTATCGTGTTTCTTACTTCAGTCTATCTTTCAGGAACACTATTATGTATATTTTTTGTGTATGTCTGAGTGCTCAGTCATGTCCGACTCTTCGCGACCCCATGGACTGTAGCCCACCAGGCTCCTCTGTCCATGGGATTTTCCAGGCAAGACTACTGGAATGAGTTGCCATTTCCTACTCAAAGGGATCTTTCTGACCCAGGGATCAAACCCTCATCTCTTGTGTTTCCTGCTTTGGCAAATGGATTCTTTACCACTGTACCTCCTGGTAAGCCCATATATATTATATATTATATGTTATATTATATATCATATACATTATATTATATATTATATGACTCCACTAGTCATTTAATAATGTCCCTTTACCCCCTATACCCATGGGCCATAGAGATTCTAAATAGAAGGTGGAATTGCCATATAATCTGGAATATTTCTTTTCTTATGTTAGTTTTTGTTTAAAGTAAGGCAAAATCCATATTGTGTTGTCAAGATTTAGACAGGGAAGCAGAGCCATCAGGATATTCTAAGAATGAATCCTTTTGCTGATGTGGGAGGCACGGGGGGAGTGAATATCTAGAAGCTGGGAGTCAGAAGATCAGAGTGTCACTAGCCACTACCAGAAGCATTGGTAGAACTGGACAAATCAGAGGTTTTGGGAAAGTTCAAGAAGTCAAGCGCATCCAGCTGTCCAAGTGTGGCGGTGAAGGGAGAGCTGGTGGAGAGGTTTATGGGAAGCTGGGGCCTCTGTGTCACTCCTGCCTGTGTGGGGCCACAGACAAGCCCCTGATGGTGGGACTGAGTCAGCCGTTGGCTAGCGGAGTCAGTGGTAGGAAATGCGAGCTTGAGGTGGAGCGGGGGAGAGTCAGATAAGCTAGCCTCTGCAGGGCACCTCTGTTTCTGTCCATCGCTACATCTGCTGGGGTGGTGGCTGCCAAAGGTAGTGACTACTGCTTGCCTTCTGCCCTACAGTTAATTCTCACACAAGTTCCACTTTTGGTAAACTCTAATCCGGAATCATACAAGAGAATGAGCTTCTGGGAAACTATGGAGTCTCCTCTCTTAATCAAGCTGCTATAGCACAATTCAGCCCAGCCCCCACTATCATGATAACTGAAATGACATCAAAACAAAAAGCCACTTAAAAAAATTCAATAGATTAAAAAATAATTGAAGTATAGTTGATGTACATTGTTGTGTATATTTCTGCCTACAGCAGTGATTCAGTCATACATGTTTGTATTATATATATTCTTTTAAAAATGTTCTTGGATATTGAAAGTGATACACAGTAGGACCTTGTTGTTTATCCATTCTATGTATAAAAGCTTACATTGGCTAACCCCAATCTCTCACTCCATCCCTCCTCCAACCCCCTCCCCCTTGGCAACCACCAGTCTGTTCTCAAAGTCTGTGATTCTATTTTGGTTTCATGGATAGTTTCATTTGTATCCTATTTTAGATTCCATATATAAGTGATATCATTTATTTATAAGTGTCTGTTTATGATTTACTTCACTTAGTATTAATATGATAATCTCTAGTTGCATATATGTTGCTCCAAATGGCATTGTTTCATTCTTTTTAATGGCTGAGTAGTATTCCATTGTGGAGAAGGCATTGGCACCCCACTCCAGTACTCTTGCCTGGAAGATCCCATGGACGGAGGAGCCTGGTAGGCTGCGGTCCATGGGATCGCTAAGAGTCGGACACGACTGAGCGACTTCACTTTCACTTTTCACTTTCACACATTGGAGAAGGAAATGGCAACCCACTCCAATGTTCTTGCCTGGAGAATCCCAGGGATGGGGGAGCCTGGTGGGCTGCCATCTATGGAATCACACAGAGTCGGACACGACTGAAGCGACTTAGCAGCAGCAGTATTCCATTGTACATACCATGTCTTCCTTATCCATTCATCTGTTGACAAGACATTTAGGTTGCTTCCATGTTTCACGTATTATGAATAGTTCTGTTATGAACCTAAGGATGCATGTTTCTTTTTGAGTTTTAGTTTTGTATGGATATTTGCCCGGGACTAGGATTGCTAGATTATATGGCAGTTCGATTTTTAGTTTTCTGAGGAACCACCATACTGTTTTCCACAGTGGCTGCACCAACTTACATTCCCACCAACAGTGTAGAAGCATTCCCTCCTACATTTACTCTTTGTAGAATTTTTAATGATGGCCATTCTGACCTGTGTGAGGTGCTACCTCATGTAGTTTTGATTTGCATTTATCTAATAATTAGTGATGTTGAGCATGTTCCTATTGGCCATCTATATTTCTTCTTTGGAGAAATGTTTATTCAGATCTTCTGCTCATTTTTTGATTGGATTGTTTGTTTTTGTTGTTGTTGAGTTGTATGAGCTGTTTGTATATTTTGGAAATTAAGCCCTTGTCAGTCACATTGTTTGCAGATATTTTCTCCCATTCTGTAGGTTGTCTTTTCATTTTGTTGACGGTTTTCTTTGCTATGCAAAAACTTGTAAGTTTGATTAGGTCCCATTTGTTTATTTTTTGTTTTGATTTCTATTACTTTGGGAGACTGACCTAAGAAAACTTTCGTACGAGAATGTTTTACCTATGATGTCTTCTAAGAGTTCTATGGTGTCATGTCTTATGTTTAAGTGTTTAAGCCATTTTGAGTTTATTTTTGTGTATGGTGAGAGGGTGTGTTTTAGCTTCATTGATTTCCATGTAGCAAAAGCCTTTTTGAAATTATTCTTCCATCCTACTGTCCCTCAGCTTAGAATTCAAAATGCATAAATATGTCACCCTTTTTAATACGATGGCCCAGTAAATCTGCTTTCAGTGGTGTTGAACCTGGCAGGGCATTGGAGTATGGAGGGGGTGGCACATGCTGAGAAACTCACAGGATTCCCACTTGTGGTTCTGACGAATACGTAACCCTGGGCAAATCCTTCCCTTCTGTACCTCTTGTTTTTTCCTATGAAATGGGAGAAATGGGCTGAATTGTACCCAGTTGGTATGGTACCAGTATCCAAATAAGATAATGGAAGTGAAAGCACCTTTGTTGTTATTGTTGTTGTTCAGTTGCTCAGTCATGTCTCACTCTTTGTGACTCCATGGACTGCAGCACGCCAGGCTTCTTTGTCCTTCACCATCTCCTGGAGCTTGCTCAAACTTATGTCCATTGAGTCGGTGATGCCATCCAACCGTCTCATCCTCTGTCATCCCCTTCTCCTCCTGCCTTCAACCTTCCCAGCATTAGGGTCTTTTCTAATGAGTCAGTACTTCACATCAGGTGGCCAAAGCATTGGAGCTTCAGCTTCGGCATCAGTCCTTCCAGTGAATATTCAGGGTTGATTTCCTTTAGAATGGACTGGTTTGATCTCCTTGCAGTCCAAGGGACCCTCAAGAGTCTTCTCTAACACCATAGTTTAAAAGCATCAATTATTTGGCACTCAGCCTTCTTTATGGTCTAATTCTTACATCCCTACATGACTGCTGGAAAAACCAGATGGACCTTTGTTGGCAAAGTAATGTCTTTGCACCTTTAGTGCTAAATACCATGATGGTTGTAAGTCCTGTTATTTCAAACTGAAGGAATATCCTTCAGCTTGTCAGATGTTAGAGATTATGTACAAAGTAGGTGATGAAAAATCATTTTGAAGTAAATGAATGAATGAATGAACCTGACTTGGCACCATGGGAAAAAATTGAAAGTGTTGGTGAGGACTTTATGTCAGATATGGAAATTGTCAGGGAACGTCTTTACTCTCCAAAGTCAGCACACCCCATGAATCCTCATCAGTGACATGATGACCCAGGAGTTTCCCTGCCCCTAGAAATATATATGTATTTTATAGTTAACAGAGAGTAAGGGAGACATCATTGTTGTCTCCATCATCATCATCATCATTATCGTCATTTGTCTGAAGCCCCAGAATATACTGAAACACAACATTGCTGATGGGAGAGGGTTTAGTATTGCTCTCTCTGGAGGGTACTTGGGAAGTTTGGCTCATGAGCTAGTAATTCCACTTCTGTGGGTTCATCTGAAAGAAGTGGCCTAATATGTATAAATGTGTAACTGCTGGGCCCTTGAGTTCTAGAGGTGAGCATACTTCATCTCAGAGGTGACTGTGTCTTGTGTTGAAGACAGCACCTGTATGAACCTTGATGGTACATTCTAATTGGCGAGAACTTGGATGGGTATAGGTAAACAAAGAATAAACAAGAGCACGTGGAGTTCCTCCACTCCTCATCCAGATGATGGGAAGACAGCCGTGAACAA
The DNA here is from genome assembly GCF_963930625.1 of Muntiacus reevesi. Classification (NCBI taxonomy): domain Eukaryota; kingdom Metazoa; phylum Chordata; class Mammalia; order Artiodactyla; family Cervidae; genus Muntiacus; species Muntiacus reevesi. Next base: position 39,503,760 of record NC_089271.1, on the reverse strand, counting down.
AACAGACCAAGCTCCTGCCCTCATGCGGGAGAGAGGCAATCCAAAAATGAACAGTGTAATTGAATGTCAGGTTAAGTACCGTGAAGGGAAATAAAGTAGCGTCAAGGATTACAGAATGATGTGGGTGCCATTTTTAGATATGGCGGTCAAGGAAGGCCTTCTTTATTTATTTTTATTTTTTGGCTGCGTTGTGTCTTCATTGCTGCACACAAGTTTTCTCTAGTTACAGTGAGTAGAGGCTACTCTGCAGTTACAGTGTGTGGGCTTCTCATTTCGGTGGTTTCTCTTATTACGGTGCCTGGGCTCTAGAGTGCGCAGGCTCAGAAGTTGTGGTGCTCGGGCTTAGTTGCTCTGCGGCATGGGGGATCTTCCCAGACTAGGGATCGAACCATGTTCCCTGCATTGGCAGATGAATTCTCAACCACTGGACCATCAGGGAGGTCCAAGGAAGGCCTCTTTGAGGTGGTGCTATTGCCTCAGCGACGTGATTGAATGGAGGGAGGCAACTATGCTGATATCTCTGGGAGATATCAGGACTTTTCAGGAGGGGGACAAACAGGTGCACAGGCCCCAAAATGAGAAAGAGCTTCTTTAGTCGAGGGACAGTAGGGACACCAGTGTGGCTATACTGCAGTGAGCAAGAGGGGAAGGTGGTAGTAGGTGAGGTTGGAGAAGGAGACAGGTGATGGACCACATTCGCTTTCGATTTGAGACAAGTCAGATGGGAAGCAGTTAGAAAGCTTTAAACTGGAGTGTCACATTTGCTGGCTTAAATATTGAAGGGATATTCATGGAGAATAAGTCATAGAAGGGCAAGAAAGGAAACAGGCCTTGTAGGTTCTCTTGCAGTGGTCCATAAAGGAAAGAGACAATCAGGAGACTGGGACCAGGGGAGGTTAGTGGTAGAGTTGGTGAGAGTTGTCAGAGCCACTATATACTCTGAAGAAAGAGCTGATAGGATTTGCTACCAGGCCAAATGCGAGATGCTGATAGAAAGACAAGGGTCAAGGATGACTTCAAAGTTTTGACCTAAGCAAGTGGATACATGGAGCTGCCACTTCCTGAGATGGGGACTGCCGGGCAAGGAACGAGTTTGGGAGGAATGCACAATTTAACTTTTCAATGATTAAGTTTGCGGTGCATATCAACCATCCAAGTGAGGATGTGAAGTAGACAGTTGGACATACGAGTCTGGAGGTCGGGACAGAAGATGTAAATGCAAGAGTCATTAGTGTAGAGATGATATTTAAAGCCATTAGACTGGATGAGATCACCCAGGAGTGAATAAAGATAGAAGAGAGGTCTAGGGACTTCCCTGGTGGTTCAGTGGTTAAGATCCCCGGTGGGGGAGCTAAGATCCTACATGCTGTGGAGTAACTAAAGTCCATGTGCCACGACTAGAGAATTCGTGCACCATAACAGACTCATATGAGACAATGAGACAGTGTCTCGTATGAGAGACAGTGAAGAGCCCAAGTGCCACAGCTAAGACCTGATGCAGTGAAATAAACAAATATTTTAAAAAGAGGTCTAAAGTCTGGATCCTGGGACACGTCAATGTTTACAAGTCAGGGAGAGGTCAATGAACCAGTTAAGGGGCCGAGAAGGTGTGGCCAGTGAAGAAGGAAGAAGACCAGGAGAATGTCGTGTCCTGGAAGCCAAATGAAGGAAACATCTTGAGGAGGAAGCGGTTGCTTGCGGTGTGGGAGGAGGTAAATAATAAAGTTTAAGAAGCATTTGAAATTTTCAGGGCTTACTGGGGTGAGGAGGTGGGGAGTTTAGGTACAGAGAAAGAGAAGACATGAAGTCAATGGAGACAGCTGAAGGTCTCAAGAACATGGCAAGACATCATGGTCCATGAAGGCACGTCATCAATCAAAAGTCCCCATATGGTGGAGAATGGCCAGCGACTTCCTAGGGACAGTATTACCTGGTATGAGTTTGAAGTTATTTCCTGCTGTGTTGTGATTGACTTTCATTTCCTCCAAACCTCCACATAACTCAGCTATCTTTGGGTGGCGTACAGTAGCGGCATTTTACGCAGATGTAGGAAGAGCGACAGTCATGTTGAAAGGCTGCAGCTGCCCAAGAAGGTGAAATACATGGAATAAACAGGAAAAACAGAGTGAGAGGTGACCGGGAGAAACAGAACCCCCTGAGGCTCCTTGGAGATCTTGGAAGAGCCTCTGGACTTCTCTTGGTTTGTGGGATGGAGTCATTAGCATTTTATTTAGATATTAAAGGGAAAGATGAACTGTGCATGCTAGAGGGGGGGTCACCTGGGTAGCAAATATAAACTTAAAAGTGTGCAAGGACATATGTACAGACAGGTCCTTAGCAGCATTTTTTTTTTAATGCTAATAAAGATTGAGAGACAGCTTGGATGTCTGACAGTGAGAGAGTGATTAAGTAGGTTAATAATGCTTCTTTTTAATGGAGACATTAGAAATGATGACAAGGGCACATATTTGTTGAATGAGAGAAGCGGGTTTCAAAACAGCATGCTTAATGGGATCCTACTTATGTAGGTAATATGTGCATATCTATATATGTGCAAGAAGAAACATTAAAACCATATTAACTAATGTATTTATGGCTTCCCTGGTGGCTTAGTGGTAAAGAAGCTGCCTGCAATGCAGGAGATGCAGATAACGTGGGTTCAATCCCTGGGTAGGGAATACCCCTGGAGGAGGAAATGGCAACCCACTCCAGTATTCTTGCCTGCAGAATCCCATGGACAGAGGAACCTAAGCAGGCTACAGTCTATGGGATCACAAAAGAGTCAGACGTGACTGAGAAACTAAACACAGTACAGTACACCGTACAACCAATATATGTGAAATGTGGTACCTGAGTGATGCAATTATGGGTGACTTTTTTTTTCTCCTTTGTACTTGTCTGTATTTTCTAAAAAAAACTTTTTTTACAGAGAATATCACTTTTATGATTAGAGAAAGCAGCCAGTGTTTACAGAAGAATCACTGATATATGACTTGGCTATTCATGAGCACTGTCTCTACCTTTCTTGATTATGTATTAGTTAATTTGCAAAGAGATTCAAAGAGCTTCCAGGTTCAAAATTCACCGGCAGATAATACAGGTGTGTGTAACCGAGATGACTCTGGAGACAGTTGGATATGTTCTGAGCTCTTGTGGTAGATCTGTTCTAGGAGAAAAAATGATTGCAAAGGCAGAGATATTAGTCTCCAGGTTACTGCTTACTATTTTCTGGTTTGGATCCAAGACCAAAAGACTGCAGGAGACTTTCTGGCTTCACTATGGAGTGTGGAGAAGGCAGTTGCGTGGTTGTCCTGATGCTAGATAGCATGCTTCCGAGATGGACATTCCTGCTCCCTTCATCTCCTTGCAGAGCCCAGCTAGAGAGCTAGTTCCCTTTAGGTGTGCAGCATCAATCTTGATGTTTGTGCAAAGCAGTCCTGGCCAGCTGGTACAGCATGGTTCATTGCTCCTGATGTACACAACAAAATCATCAATCATTAACATAAAAAGCTTTCCCAGGGCTATGTTCCCCGCTGCTGGGCAATGGTTGATCATGGTTCTAGGTTCCCTTGGAGACCTGTTTGGAGGGAGTGAGCAATCAAACATGCGGTATTACTCTTTGATACCCTCCTATTTTCCAGGTTTGCACCAGAGAAGGGCAGCAACGTAGTCTCTCAGATTCCCAGGTTCACTACTCCCAGGGAAAGACTGTGATCCTTTCATCTTGGGTTGGGTGCTCACTGCTGGGCCAGTCAAGTGATAGTTATGTGTGCATGGGTGTATGTCCATATGCCAATCTCTGAGGAATTAAAGTGAAAGCTGCCTGTTGGAGGTTGGGTTTTCCAGGAAGCTGATTCTGAGATGGAGTTAAGTGTGTAGGATAATTAAGAAGTGCTCTTGGCAATTAGGCAAGCAAAAGAAATAAAGGGTATCCAAAATGAAAAGAAAGAAGTAAAATTGTCTTTCTGAGTAGATGATATGATCTTATATATAGAAAAGCAGGGTGACAGTATACAGCTTTGATGTACTGCTTTTCTGATTTTGTACCAGTCAGTTTTTTCAGGTCTGGTTCTGTTGCTTCTTTACTTGCCTACAGGTTTCTCAGGAGGCAGGTAAGATGGTCTGGTACTTCCATCTCTAAGAATTTCCCACAGTTTGTTTTTTTGTGATCCACACAGTCAAAGGCTTTAGCATAATCAATGAAGCAGAAGTACATGTTTTTATGGAATTCCCTTGCTTTCTCCATGATCCAACAAATATTGGCAATTTGATCTCTGGCTCCTCTGCCTTTTCTAAACCCAGATTGTACATCTGCAAGTTCTCAGTTCATGTACTGCTGAAGCCTAACTTGAAGGATTTTGAGCATAACCTTGTTAGCATGTGAAATGAGCGCAATTGCATGGTAGTTTGAACATTCTTTGGCATTGCCTTTCTTTGGGATTGGAATGAATACTGATCTTTTCCAGTCATGTGGCCACTGATGAGTTTTCCAAATTTGCTGGCATATTGAGTGTAGCACTTTTAGGATCTTTTAGGATCATCTTTTAGGATTTTAAATAGCTCAGCTGGAATTCCATCGCCTCCACTAGCTTTGTTCATAGTGATGTTTTCTAATGCCCACTTGACTTCACACTCCAGGATGTCTGGCTCTGGGTGACTGATCACACCGTTGTGGTTACCTGGGTCATTAAGACCTTTTTTGTACAGTTCTCTGTGTATTGTTTCCACCTCTTCTTAATCTTTCCTGCTTCTGTTAGGTCCTTACCGTTTCTGTCCTTTATTGTGCCCATTCTTGCAGGAAATATTCCCTTGATATCTCTAACTTTCTTGAAGAGATCTCTGACTAGAGATCCATTCTGTTGTTTTCCCCTACTTCCTTGCATTGATCACTGAGGAAGGCTTTCTTATCTCTCCTTGCCGTTCTTTGGAACTCTGCATTCAAATGAGTATATCTTTCCTTTTCTCCTTTGCCTTTCGCTTCTCTTCCTTTCTCAGCTATTTGTAAGGCCTCCTCAGACAACCATTTTATCTTTTTGCATTTCTTTTTCTTGGGGATGGTCTGATCACTGCCTCCTGTACAATGTCACAAACCTCTTTCCATAGTTCTTTGGGCACTCTGTCTATCAGATCTAATCCCTTGAATCTGTTTGTCACTTCCACTGCATAATCATAAGGGATTTGATTTAGGTCATACCTGAATGGCCTGGTGTTTTTCCCTACTTTCTTCAATTTAAGTCTGAATTTTGCAATAAGGAGTTCATGATCTGAGCCACAGTCAGCTCCTGGTCCTGTTTTTGCTGACTGTATAGAGCTTCTCCATCTTCTGCTACAAAGAATATAATCAGTCTGATTTTAAGTATTGACCATCTAGTAATATCCTTGTGTAGAGTCACCTCTTGTGTTGTTGGAAGAGGGTGTTTGCTATGACCAGCTTGTTCTCTTGACAAAATAATGTTAGCTCTTGCCCTGCTTCATTTTGTACTCCAAGGCCAAACTTGCCTGGATATCTCTTGACTTTCTACTTTTGCATTCCAATCCACTGTGATGAAAGAGACATCTTTGTGTGTGTGTGTGTGTTAGTTCTAGAAGGTGTTGTAGGTCTTTGTAGAACCAGTCAACTTCAGCTTTTTTGGCATCAGTGGTTGGGGCACAGACTTGGATTACTGTATGTTGAATGGTTTGGCTTGGAAACGAACAGAGATTACTCTGTCATTTTTGAGATTGCACCCAAGTACTGCATTCTGGACTCTTTTGTGACTATGAGGGCTATTCCATTTTTCCCTAAGGGATTCTTGCCCATGGTAGTAGATATAATGGTCATCTGAATTAAATTCGTCCCTTCCCCTTCATTATAGTTTACTGATTCCTAAGATGTTCATATTCACTCTTGTCATCTTCTGGTTGACCATGTCCAATTTACCTTGATTCATAGACCTAACATTCCAGGTTTCTATGCAATATTGCTCTTTACAGCATCAGACTTTACTTTCACCACCAAACACCCACAGCTTAGCATCATTTCCACTTTGACCCAGCTGCTTCATTCTTACTGGAGCTATTATTAATGGTAATTGCCCTCCCTCCTTCACCAGTAGCATATTTGGGCACCTTCCGGTCTGGGGGGCTCATCTTCTGACATCATATCTTTTTACCTTTTCATACTGTCCATGTGGTTCTCAAGGCAAGAATACTGGAATGGGTTGCCATTTTCTTCTCCAGTGGACCGCGTTTTGTCAGAACTCTTTACTATGACCCATCCATCTTAGATGGCTTTGCACAGAGTGGCTCATTGCTTCATTGAGTTATGCAAACCCCTTCCCCACAATGAAGCTGTGATTCATGAAGGGAAAATAGTATGATAATAGTGTAAAAAATAGACACTTAGGCCAATGGAACAGAATGAGAGCCTGGAAATAAATTCATACATGTATGGTCTACTAATTGTCAAGGAAGCCAAGAATACTCAAAAGGGAAAGAATACTTTTTCCAGTAAATGGTATTGGAAAAATTGGATAATCACATGTAGAAGAATGAATTTGGATCCCCATCTTACACCACTAACAAAAATTAATTTGAAATGGGTTAAAGATTTAAACATAAGACCCAAAATGATAAATGGACATGAGTTTGAGCAAGCTCTGGGAATTGGTGATGGACAGGGAAGCCTGGCATGCTGCAGTTCACGGGGTTGCAAAGAGATGGACACGATTGAGCGACTGAACAGAAATGAACTGAAAACAATAAAACTCCTGGTGGAAAGCATAAGGAGAAAAGAGTCTTGATGTTGGTCTTGGCAGCAGTTTCTTGGATAGGATACCAAAAGCACAGGCAACAAAGTAAAAATAAACAGGTGGAACTATAGCTACCTAAAAATATTTGGCACAGTCAAAGAAATGAACAACAAAATGAAAAGGCAACCTACAGAATGGAAGAAAATATTTGCAAATCATAGATCTTATAGGGGTTAATACCTAAAATATATAAAGAGCTCATACAACTCAGTAGCAAAAAAAGAAAAAAAAGTCCAATTAAAAAATGGGCAAAGGACCTGAATAGATACTTTTTGGAAGAAGGTATAAAAATGCCCACCAGACATATGAAAAGGTGCCTGACAGCATTAGTTATCAGGGAAACGTAAATCCAAATCACAATGAGATATCACCTCACACTCATTAGAATGGCTATGATCAAGAAAACAAGAGATAAGAGTTGGTGAGGATCGGAGCAAAAGGAACCCTCATGTACTGTTGATCGGAATGTAAATTGGTACAGCCATTTTGAAAAACACTATAGTGGGTCTTCACAAAACTAAAAGTAGAACTACCCAGCAATCCCACTTCCATATCTCAAAATGATATCTACTCTCCTATGTTCATTGCAGTCTTATTCACAGTAGCCAAGATATGGAAACAATTGAAGTATCCATCAAAGGATGAACATGATGATGTGAGATACACACACACACACACACACACACACACACATATTATTTAGTCATGAGAAAAAAGGAAATCCTGTCCTTTGTGAAACTTGTTTTAACCTTGAGGGCATTATGCTATGTGAAATAAGCCAGAGAAAAACAAGTGCTATGTGTGTACGTGAAATAAGTCAGAGAAAAACAAGTACTACGTGGTATCACTAATCTGTGGAATTTAAGAAAGCTGAACTAAGAGAAACAGAGTTACCAGGGGCTGGGGATGGGAGAAATGGGAAGATGCTAGTCAGAGGGAATAAACTTCCAGTTATAAGAGTAACAAGTTCTGGGAATCTAATGGGAAATTATAGCTAATAATACTGTATTATTTATTTGAATGTTGCTAAAAGAGTAGATCTTAAATGTTTTTACCACAACAAAGAAATGATAATATGAGAGTAATCATTTTGCAAGATTTCAAATATATAAAATAAACAGAGTGTACACCTTAAATTACACAATGTTATTTGTCAGCCAAATCTCAATAAAGATGGGGGACAAAGTGCTCTTGAAATCAACACCTGTAGAATAGAGGGGAAGAAAGCAGGACTAAGATGGAGAAATTAAGCTTTGTAGCAAGCCTGGTGACAGACTTGGCTGACTCTCTGGGGAGTGCTGGAGTTAGAGTAGTCCTGCAGAGTTGTCCAGAGGTGGGTGGAAATGACCAGAACTTTATACACCTGCACTGATCATTGGATGTGGGCTGCATGTAGTATCCACCACAATGCCTACTTAGAGGGATAAACAAAAATAAATACAGTTCTAGGGCATTTGAATCATAATACCATATGTACTCCAGAAAGATGGTATTGATTCTATTCAATTTCAACCTGTTATTCCAGAACTCTTCCAACTCAGCTTTAAAAAGACCAAAAACTCAATTAAAAATGAGCAAAGGATTTTAATAGACATTTTGCCCAGGACAATGTACAAATGGCTAATAAGCACATGAAAAGATGCTTAACATCATTGTTATGAGGGAAATATGAATCAAAACCACAATGAGGTACCATTTCACACTCACTAGGATGGCTAAAATAAAAATGGCAGTCAGTAACAAATGCTGGCAAGATTGTGACAAATAGGAACACTACTGGTGGTAGGTAAGAAAAAATGGTACCATAACTTTGGAGAACAGTTTGTTAGTTTCTTAAAAAGTTAAATATAAATTTATTGTATGACCCAGCCAATCCACTCTTAGAAATCTACACAAGAGAAATGAATGCTTATGTTCATACAAAGACTTATATGTAGATATTCACAAAATGTGGTGTATCCATATGGTAGAATATTACTTTGCTATAAAAAAGAATGAAGTATTGATGCATGCTATAACATGCATGAACCTTGACAACATCATGCTAAATGAAAGAAGCCAGACTCGGAAGAACATATATTGTACAATTCCATTTATATGAAAAGTCCAGAAGAGGGAAATCTGTAGAGACAGTTGTTGCCTGGGGTTGGAATGATACAAATGTTCTAAAGCTGTATTGTGGTGATGGCTGCACAGCTCAATCAGTTGGCTACAAATCATTGGATTACACTTTTAAAAATAGAGTGAATTTTATGGTAGTAAGTTATGCCTCAATAAAGTTGTTTTAAAATTTTTAACTGGATCTAGAATATTTAATAAAATCCTAGAAAACTACAATCATTGCTTCTCAGCCTTTCAGCTAAGATCAAGTGTGCCTGTGGCCTACAGTCCATGGGATCACAAAGAGTCAGACACGACTGGGTGATTAACATTGAAGTGCAATAAAACTACAATCAAAGGGAGATCTAAAATTAATTTAAGATACCTCATTCAACCAATCTTTACTTATAAAGCATGTTAGACATTCCATACTCTAACTCAGAACGTTTTCTTAGCATAGAAGGAGTAACATAGCAGATAATTTTCTTTTAGGGCAGTGAAGTAGATCGAGAATTAATCAGTGTCAGTAGATAAAAGCAGTGCTCAATTTAAAAAAAAGTTCAGTAGGTAATACACAGACCTGTTTACTTTTATCAGCCATTTAATAATACCTATGTGAAGAATTAATTTCCTGTTACCAACACAAAATTAATACAATTCATCATTACAATGGGTGAGAACAGCTATGTGAGCCCAGTCACCCTCCGATTTGTGAGTAAAATATTTTATTGGTTTTAGGTCACCATTTTGGGGTGATTTGTTACACAATAATTTTTTAAGTGTCTATTTTTGTTTATATATTTTTGGCTGTGCTGGGTCTTTGTTGCTGTGAGCAGGCTTTCGCTGGTTGCGGCAAGCAGGGGCTACTCTCTAGTTGAGGTACTGAGGTTTCTCTTTGTAGTGGCTTTTCTTGTCGCGGAGCACGGGCTCTAGGGTGTGTGGGCTCAGTAGTTGTGGCACGTGGTTTTAGTTGCCCTACAGCATGTGGGATTTTCCCAGACCAGGGGTCTAACCTGTGTTCCCTGCATTGGCAGGTGGATTCTTAACCACTGGGCCACCAGGGAAGTCCCATATCAGTTGATACCCTGAACATGCCCCAAACTCTGCAACAAGAGGAGCCCTCAGGAGATAGGCATCTCTCTACCGATTCCGCCATCGCTCTCAGTGACTTCACCATTCTCTTAGTTGCCTAGGTTTGAAACTACAAAGTCATTCTCTGCGTATTTTCTCTCATCCCCCAGGACTGGTCACTTGCCAAGTCTTGTCAGTTTCACATTGCTTGCCTCTGTTTCCTCCTTTCAGGCTCCCTGTCATTATCCTGCTTTCGCTCTTGCCTACATTATCACAGTAGTCTCCTAAGTTCTCTCTCTGCCTCTAGGCTCTCTCATTCCAATCCTCTGGCCTCTAAACCTTTAGAAGTTTCCACAGCCTAATCTCTAGCATTCAAAGTCTTACTGACCTCCAGTCTCACTGTCATTATCCTGTTTTGCCTCTTGCTGAGATGATTACAGTAGTCTCCTAAGTTCTCTCTCTGCCTCCAGGATCTCTCATTCCAATCCTCTGGCCTCTAAACCTTTTAAGTTCCCATAGCCTGAATGCTAGCATTCAAGGTCTTTCCTCAATTGACCCATACCTACCTGTGATGGTTTACTGGACATGTCAACTTGGCTGGCTCAAAGGGTGCCAAGATATTTGGTCAAACTATTCTGAGTGTATCTGTAAGGGTGTTTTTGGATAAGGTTAATGTTTAAGTTGGTGGACCTTGAGTAAAGAAGATTGCCCTCCCTAATGTAGATGGGCCTCATCTAATCATTAGAAGGTATGACTAGAGCAAAAAGACCAGCCTCCCCCAAGCAAGAGAGAATTATCTAGTAGATTGCCTTCAGACTTCACCTGCAACAGTGGTCTTCCTGGCTCTACAGTAGCTGGTCTTCAGACTAGAACTGCACTACCAGCTCTCCCGAGTCTCTAGCCTTACAGGCCTTTGGACTTGAACTTTAGCATCAGCTCTCCTGGGTCTCCAACTTTCCAGCCCACCCTGTAGATTTTTGGACTTGCCAGCCTCCATAATCATGTGGGGCTTCCCAGGTGGCTCAGTGGTAAAGAATCCACCTGCCAATGCAGGATACGCAGGAGAGGCATGTTCGACCCCTGGGTCAAGAAGATCCCTAAGAGAAAGGAATGGCAACCCACTCCAGTATTCTTATCTGGAGAATCCCATGGACAGAGGAGTCTGGCGGGCTATAGTCCCTGGGATCACAAAGAGTCAGACAAGACTTAGCAACTGAGCACTCACCCATAATCACATGAGCCAACTCCTGATAATGAATCTCTTTCAATACATACACATATCCTATTGGTTCTCTCTGGAGAACTCTGGTTAATGGTTAATACACTTATTAACCTTGTGTCCCACTAAGCCCCTTTGTGCACCTGACCCTCCATTCAAATTGAACTGCCCCCTGCCCCCTGTATTGCTCTGGGTGTTTTATCTTCAGGCCTAGCTCACATTGCTCCACTTCTGCTCCCATCTTCACTGATGACATTAAAAAATGTCTCCTTTGCCATGAGATCTTTCCTGACCATCTCTGAACCTCTCTAGCACATCATCTGTAATCTTATGTAATACACTAGCTCATATTACCTGCGTGTTGCAGTCCACGGGGTTGCAAAGAGTAGGACATGATTGAGCAACTGAACAACTGCAACCTCATATTATGGGTTTTTTTTTGGGAGCACATCTTATCTTATTGATTATATCATGAGCAACTTAAGGGGCAAAAAATCTGTTCTTTTTCTCATACATGCAACTACCTGCTTGACATTTCTTAGATATGGCAAAGTTGCTTCAAAGATAATGTGTCCAAATCTGGACTCGTGATTCTTCCCCTGTACCTGATCCTGCCTCGTTCTCTGTTTCAGTGAGTTCAGAGCCACAGTTCAGATACTCCAGAAACAGACTTTTGAGACTGATTCACACACAGGAAACTTACTGGGAAGTTCTCTAGAAATCAATACTTTTGGGGAGTAAGTGAAGTCTGATTGGGCAGAGGGAAAAGTTGGGTTTGGAAGCAGTTGTAACAAAGGTCTCAGTGGATCCTATGGGGAGGTCTGGGAGCAGGAATTAACCTATGGTGATGTCTTGAATTGGGGCAAGTGGGCCGGGTCTTTATATTCCCCACAAAGCCAGTCAACGGATGTGGAGCTTATGTTCTAGCAAGAGGACAAAGTAGTAAGCAAAAAATACAAGAAATAAATTCTAGAGTATTTTAGCAGGTAAAAAGCATAATAGAAAAAGTGAAAAAGGACAATAAAAAGGATCAAGAGTTGAGGAGTGTGGACTGCAATTTATAATAGGGTGGTCAGGGTAGGCCTCCCTGACTAAAACGAAGACTTAATGGTAAGAAGTTAAGTGGTGTAGATACACCAGGAAAGAGATGCCCAGGCAGCATTGTTTGTATTTTACAATGAGCATTTATTGCTTTTGTTAATAATACCCCCCTCTCAGAGGTAATCATTATTTTGACTTTTATTACAGTCCTTTGGGCTTACCTGGTGGCTCAGATGGTAAAGAATCTGCCTCCAATTCAGGAGACCAGCGTTTGACCCCTGGGTCGGGAAGATCCCTTGGAGAAGGGAATGGCAACCCACTCCAGTATTCTTGCCTGGAGAATCCCATGGACAGAGGAGCCTGGTGGGCTACAGCCCATGGGGTCTCAAGGAGTCGGACACAACTGAGCGACTAACACTTTAACTTTCACACAATCTTTTAGTTTTGTCTTTTCTTGAATGTGATATAGGTGGAATCATACAGTATTTATTCTTGTGTCTGGCTTCTTTCATTCGTCATGGTGTCCGTGATATTCATCCAGGTTAGTGTGTATCTTAGTCATTTGTTCTTTTTTGTGGCTGTATATTATTCTGTTGTATGAATATACCACCCATGTATTTATCTATTCTCCTGTTGATGACATTTTGGTTGTTGCCAATGTTGACTAGTATGAACAGAGCTGCTGTGAATATTCTTATACACGTATTGTGGTGAACATATACACTGATTTCTCTTAGGTAATGTATTCAGGAGTGGAATTGCTGGGTCATAAGGTAGTCATATGTTTAATTTTAGTGGACATTGTAAAACTATTTTCCAAAGTGGTTGTATCAAATTATATTCCCACCAACTATATATATAATTTATTTTATTTATTTGACATAAAACATTGTGTAAGTTCAAAGTGTATGACATATAGATGAATATATTTACATCACAGTATGATTGCCATTGTAGCATTAGTTAACACCTCTATCATATCACATAATCATTTCTTCACATGTTTGGAACAATTAAGATCTAGTCTCTTAGTAAGGTTAATGTTTATAATACAATTATGGGTGTCTATAATCACTGTACTGTGTATTAGTCTCCAGGACTTATTTATCTACTACTTGCAAGTTTGTACCCTTAAACATCTCTGCTATTCCCCCACCCTCAGCCTCTGGCAACTACCATTCTATCCTCTGCTTCTATAAGCTTATTTATTTTAATTTTTTTGGATTTTACATATAAGCGACTTTAGGACTAGTAGCATTTTATATACTTTAGTGTGAAGTAAATCTATCACTATACTCAGTGTGAAGAAGCCTGAGGAATACCTTCACCAATTTATTTTGTAATATAATTTTCCTTTTTGTGTATATCCAAAGTGATAGATGATAAAACAGACATCTAAGTCCAAAAGAGCTCTTTCAATATATTTGAAATAAAAGTTTGAAGTACCCCAAAACACACATTTGTGTCCATCATTTCCCAATAAGACAAAAAAAAAAAGTGCCCAATCAACTCATTGAAATCCACCCCAGAGAGTGTAATACTGAAGCTTCATCTGCGGGGCCTTTAAGGCACTGCCCCAAGAGGAGTTGGCAGGTGGATGGCTGGGCCTGTAAAGACTGACCAAAGTCACTGACAAGTGCCTGGTGAAGGTCAGTGGTCAAGTTACCTTGCCAGCTCCTAACTTAGTTTATTTCTAGGCTTCAGGCTCCTGGTTCCACCCTGGAAGAGCTTCTGTTGTGACTTCATGACAACATCCAGCTTGACCTTACCCCCTGCCAGTGCCCCACTCCCAAGGTCTGAGGCAGCCCAGTGCTCTGTCTTACCATCTTTTTTTTTTTTTTGTCTTACCATCTTTAAGATCAGCCCTCCAACTCTCTGCTGTGTTCTTTCTTCAAGAATCAGATACCTCTGGGACTTTGCTGGTGGTAGAGTGGATAAGAATCTGCCTGCCAATGCAGGGGACACAGGTTCCATCCCTGGTCTTGGAGGATTCCACGTGCTCTGGAGCAACTAAGCCTGGGTACCTAGAGCTTATGCTCTGCAACAAGAGAAGCCACTGCCATGAGAAGCCTGCACACTGCAACTAGAGTATCCCCTGCTCGCCACAACTAGAGAAAGCCCGCATGTAGCAACAAAGCCCCAGTGCAACTAGAAAAGGAAAATAATCAGATACCTCAACAAATTCTCTCAAAAATCCCTAAAGCATTGACCATATTTCTCATACTCAGGACCCAGCATGTAAAGTCATATTTGGTCAGGATCTGATAAGGAAGTCTTACATCAAAGTCTTATCCGAAGACAGGGTATTGGATGTGGAATTCAATTCTAGTTGGCTCCCATGACTAGACAGGGGAGATTTAACCTTAATTTGATCAGCTGCTCTTTGATATGTTTAAAAAAAAATCAAGAATAATGTTCATTTAGTTTTACATAAGCACTAGGGGCCTTTCCTGCATTCTGATCAAATTCTCAGAACTGTTATTAGGATTTGAATTGGATTCACAGATACAACGTTTGGCGAATTCTTTTCTCACTGAGATTTAGTGTATTATTTATTGCCTGACCCATATGATTCCAAATTATTTAAAATGTATAAATTATTTATGATCCAGATGGTGATTTGATACTACTCTGCATCTCAAAATGTTCTGGGCTTTTGCTGCATGCACAAACGTTCAATTGCAAAATTCAGGTGGGTCTTTCGGTACCGGTGTGGTGTTGCTGCTTAGTCACTAAGTCATATCTGATTCTTTTGCGACCCTGTGGACTGTAGCCCGCCGGGCTCCTCTGTCCATGGGATTTCCCAGGCAAGAATACTGGAGTGGGTTGTCATTTCCTTCTCCAGGGGATCTTTCCCAACCCAGGGGTCAAACCCATGTCTCCTGGATTGGCAGGTGAATTCTTTACCACTGAACCACCAGGGGAGCCCATGTGATCGTCCAAGTAATTGTTGGTTACAAATAAATACTCCAGTTTTCAGCAACCCTTTCCCCCCTTGGTTTTCACTGCTTAGAATTAAAAACTATTCTGTGGGAACTACCAAATTAAGAAAGAGAAAAGGGAAGAAAATTCCACTTTTTTGGTCTTATCAGAGAGGGGAAATTTTTTAAGCCAAATTAAAACTTTCTAAGTTTTAAAACAAGACGCTGTGAGTAGGCCTATATATATATATACATATATGTATAAAAGGATGGGTCTCAAATACGTCAGGAAGAGGGTAGAACAAGTCAGGGAGAATCTCAAATAGATAGGGAAAAATAAAAAACATGTTAGGATAGAGAAGTCAGAGTCTCAGAATGAACAAAGTGCTCTGAGCAGCAGTGCCTTGATGGTTGACAGGAACAGGTACCTAATGAAAGGTGGCAAAAAGGAAACCAAGAAGAAAGTGGTTGATCCAATTCCTTAGAAAGATTGATATGATGTGAAAGCACCAGTTATGTTCAATACAAGAAATATTGGAAAAACACTAGGCATGAGAACTCAAGAATTCAAATTATATCATGTTTTTGAAATGAGCCTTGTTGATCTGCAGGATGATGAAGTTGCATTTAGAATACTCAAGCTAATTACTGAGGCTATTCGGGGCAAAGCTACCTAACTTTGTGGCATGGAATTTACCTGTGACAAAATGTGCTCCGTGGTCAAAAAATGGCAGCCTGTGATTGAAGGTCATGTCAGTGTGAAGACTACTGAAAGTTATTTAGTTTGTCTATTTTATTTAAAAATGCAACAATTAGATTTGGGAGATCTCTTACACTCAGCAGCAACAGGTCTGCCAAATCCAGAAGATGATGATGAAAATCATGACCCTAGAGTTAAAGACAAATAACTTGAAAGAAGTGGTCAATAAATTGATTCCAGACAGTACTGGAAAAGACATAGATGAGATTTGCCAAAGTACTTATCCACTCCATGATGTCATTGTTAGAGAAGTAAGTGTACTGAAGAAGCCCAAGTTTGAATTGGGAAAACTCATGGGGCTTCATGAGGTGATGGTAACAGTTCTGGAAAGCTATCAAGGATGAGACAGGTACTAAAGTTGAATAGGCTGATGGATATGAGCCCAGTCCAAGAATCAGTTAAAAAATTCAGACTTTTAACGGTAACAAATAAAAAGTTTTATTTGTGACAAAGAAGGATCTCAAACATGTCAAAAAGTATCTCAGTCTGATAGGAAGACTTAAGTAGTAAGGAGGAACCTCAAACACCTCAGAAAAGGTCTCAAGCAAGTAAGAGTGGAGTGTTGTTTAATTTCCTCTTATTTGTGAGTTTTCCAAATTTCTTTCACTTATTGATTTCTAATATCATTCTGCTGTGATTAGAGAACATCAGTTCAGTTCAGTTCAGTCGCTCAGTCGTGTCTGACTCTTTGTGATGCCGTGAATCGCAGCACGCCAGGCCTCCCTGTCCATCACAAACTCCCGGAGTTTACTCAGACTCGCTCATCGAGTCGGTGATGCCATCCAGCCATCTCATCCTCTGTCGTCCCCTTCTCCTCCTGCCTGCAATCCCTCCCAGCATCAGGGTCTTTTCCAATGAGTCAACTCTTCGCAGGAGGTGGCCAAAGTACTGAAGCTTCAGCATCAGTCCTTCCAATGAACACCCAGGACTGATCTCCTTCAGGATGGACTGGTTGGATCTCCTTGCAGTCCAAGGGACTCTCAAGAGTCTTCTCCAACACCACAGTTCAAAAGCATCAATTTTTTGGTGATCAGCTTTCTTCACAGACCAACTCTCACATCCATACATGACCACTGGAAAAACCATAGCCTTGACCAGATGGACCTTGTTGGCAAAGTAATGTCTCTGCTTTTTAATATGCTATCTAGGTTGGTCATAACTTTCCTTCCAAGGAGTAAGCGTCTTTTAATTTCATGGCTGCAATTACCATCTGCAGTGATTTTGGAGCCCAAAAAATAAAGTCTGGCACTGTTTCCACTGTCTCCCCATCTATTTCCCTTGAGGTGATGGGACCAGATGCCATGATCTTAATTTTCTGAATGTTAAGAGAACATACTTCCTATTATTTCAATCCTTCTAAATTGATTGACATTTGTATTATGGCCTAACATATGGTCTTGGAGAATGTTTCTGTGCACTCTCCATTTCTGATAGAGTTGAAGTCTCCAACTATGAGAGTGGACTCATCTACATCTTTTTGCAATTTTATTAGTTTTGGACTCACATAGTTTAACACTCTGTTGTTAGGCACATACACATTAATGATTGTTATGTCTTTTTGCAGAACTGACCCCTTTATCATTGTGTAGTGCCCTTCTTTATCTTCGATAATGTTCCTTGCTTTGAAGTTTGTTCTGTCTGAAATTAATATAGTGATTTTGACTTAATTTTGATTATTGTTGTTATTTAGTGGCTAAGTCATGTCTGACTCTTTTGTGATCCCATGGACTGTAGCCCTCCAGGCTCCTCTGTCCATGGGATTTCCCAAGCAAGAATATTAGAGTGGGTTGCCATTTCCTTTTCCAGGAGATCTTCCTGACCCAGAGATTGAACCCCCATCTCCTGCATTGGCAGGTGGATTCTTTACCACTGAGCCACAAGGGAAGCCCATATCTAAGCATACATAAGTATATATCTATATATGTGATATATACATTAAGCATACATAATCAAATACATTGTTGGTATTATTATTTTGAACAAACTGTTGTCTGTTAGATCAATTAAGAATAAGAAAGAGAAAAGTTTTAATTTTACCTTTACTTACTCCTTTTTTGATATTTTTCCTTGCTTTATACAGATTGAGTTTCTGACCTATATTATTTTCCTTCTCTTAAAAGAACACCTTTTAACACTCCTTGCATGGCAGGTCTACTGTCAGCAAATTCTCTCAACTTCTGTTTGGCTGAGAAAGTCTTTATTTCTCCTTCCCCTTTGAAGGTTAATTTTGCAGAGTAAAGAATTCTAGGTTGTTGGGTTTTTTCCCCCTCTCAACACTTGAAATGTTTCACTTCATCCTCTTGTTTGTGTGGCTTCTGAGGAGTAGTTCTTATCTTTGTACTTCTTATTTTTGTTCCTCTATAGGTAAGATGTTGTGGGGTTTTGTTATAGTTCTTGCTGTTTTGTTTGTTTTTTAAACCACTGACTTCTTTTAGGCTTTTTCTTTATCTTTGATTTTCTGTAGTTTGAAAATCATATGCTGAGGTGTAGTTTTATTGTCATTTATCCTGCTTTGCATTCCCTGAACTTCCTGCATCTGTGGTTTGGTGTTTGACGTTGATGTGGGGGAAATTCTCAGTCATTATTGTTTCAAATATTTCTTCTGTTCCTTCTTCTTCTCCTTATGATATTCTCATTATGCTGATGTTATCCTTTTTTTTTTTTAAGTTGTTCCATAGACCTTGGATATTTTTATCTGTTTTTCTTTTTTCAGACTGTGTTCTATTTGCTTTCAGTTTTTGAAGATTTTATTGAAGTATCCTCTAGCTCAGAGATTCTTTCCTCAGCCATGTCCAGTATACTAATAAGCCCATCAAAGGCATTCTTCATTTCTGTTACAGTGTTTTTAATCTCTAAAATTTCTTTGTGGCTCTTTCTTAGGATTCTTATCTCTCTGCTTACATTGCCCATCTGTTTTTACATGCTGCATACTTTATCTATTAGGGCCCTTAGTAGTTTAATCATAGTTGTTTTAAATTCCTGATCTGATAATTCCAACATTCTTCCCATGTCTGCTTCTGAGGCTTACTCTCACTTCAAAGTGTGTTTTTTGCCTTGTGGTATCTTGTAATTTTTTCTTAACAGCCAGACATGATGTACTGCATAAAAGGAACTGCTGTAAACAAGCCTTAGTAATGTGGTGAGGTATTGGGGGAAGGAGAGGATTATACAGTCCTGTGATTAGACCTCAGTCTTTTAATGACACTATGCCTCAGGACTGTGAACTTCACAAGAGTTTCTAGTCTTTTCTTCTCCTATAGTTGGGGCAGGATGTCTATAATGGGCTGTAGTTGGGTATTTCTCTTCCCCCTAGGTCAGTTAGGCTTTGATAATAACTCAACAGGTTAGACTCTGTTTAATTAATTTCCCATGAAGGCAGATATTGTTAAGAACAGAGTATGATAGTGTATGTCAAAATACTTCCTTTCCTCTCCCCATCCCTATGAGGGGATTTTTCTCCAATATTAATTGTAGGAAATTGGTTGAATCCTGGAGGTAAATCTCATAATATTATGGAAACCCCCTTAATTGAGTCCCTCTGGAGTTTTTAGCTTTCAGAGTTGCATACTGAACCTTTAGCAATTCATCAATTACAGTTTAGATTTTTCTACCCTTGCAGTGGTCCCTATGGTCATTTCTACTGGTGAGTCTCTGTTCAAGTTAGCTGTGACTTCCTGTGTTCACTTGTCTATCTCTTCCATCTTGGGGTAGTAATTTGCCCTATGTTCTCCCCTCTTACAAATCCAAGAAGAGCTGTTGCTTTTTCAGTCTGTTCAACTTTTCACTAGGTTTCAAGACAGAGCGGCAACTTCCAAAGCTTCTTACATGCCGAATCAGATACCGAAAGTCTCAGTTATTGTATTTCCAACTCCAAAATTTGCATTTTGTTCTTTTTTTAATAACCTCTCTTTATTATATCTCCAGAGAATACTGACTGAACAACAACAATCTCTTTATTGCTATTCCTACTTGATAAGACATGGTTATTCTCTTAGTTGGTTAGGGCTGCTTTAACAAAAGACCACAGACTGGGTAGCTTTAACAAGAAACATTTATTTCTCACAGTTTTGAAGGCTGGGAAGTCCAAGATCAACGTGGTGGCATATTTGGTAAAGGTCTACTTCCTGGTTCATAGACAGCTGAGTTTTCATTGTATCTTAACAAGACAAAAGGGGCAAGGGATCTCTCTGGGGTCTCTTTGTAAGGACAGTAATCCCATTCTTAAGGGCTCTACCCTCATGATCTAATTATCTCCCAAAGGAACTGCCTCCAAAGACCATAATATTAGGGATTAGACTTCAGCATGTGAATTTTGAGGGGAACACAGACGTTCAGTCAATCATAGTGAGCATATCTTTCTCTCCTTTAAGCATGATTTCCTTTAGTTCTTTGAATATATTTATAATGGCTACTTTCATGTCTTGGTCTGTTAAATCTTACTGCTCTCACAGACAGTTTCTGTTACCTGATTTTTTCCCTGTGTATGAATCATACATTCCTGTTTTTTTTTTTTTATGTCTTGTAATTTTTTGTCGAAAATTGGACATTTTATATAAAGTATTATAGCAACTCTGGAGACTGATACTCTTGCTCCTGAGGCTAGTTATCGTTGTTTGTTTACTTGCTTAGTGACTGGGTGGATTATTTTAGTGAAGTTGATTTCCCCTTCAGTGTGAAACCTCTGATATTGCTCCTCAGAGGGCAAAGTCTTGGGCATGAGCAGTCAGTCTGGGATGAAAGTTTTAGCAGGACTCTTTTTGAAGCTCTCTTTCCCTGATCACACCCAGCTGTTAAACCCACTAATTGCTGGCTGATTGCTCTATTGCTTTCAACAATGCCCTGGGACATAAATTGCCCCACAGAAGGAACCCTTTAAATCCAGATTAGTTTAGAGGGATAGTATTTGAGGTCAATCTTTGAGGGTTCTTCTGACCCTAGAAGGGGTATTCTAGCTGGCACTCTCACTGGTTCTCCCTGTAAACTAGCTGACCTGTGATTTAGTTTGTGCCTCTAATGAAACTATCAGTCTCCTCCTAATCACTTTCCACTGTTCCTGCATTGTTTTTGATAGTGTCCTTAGACTTGAGTTAGTTCCTTTGGAAAGAGTCCAGGGCTCTGTTTTATGGTCTGCCTCTCCCTTTGGGCAAAATTTCTAAGCCATGGCTCCATAGCTGGGGAGAGGAAATGTCACATGCTTCTTTCTGCTTTAGGAGCTGGGCACTGAGCAGGGTTTGGTAGCCTTTGGTCTTTTCAGTTTTCCTTTTCCTTCATGAAACCTCTGCCTCACGAACAAGTTGGGACAATAGTGATTGATGCCCCAGTATTCTCAGTGTACTGCACCTGAAGTAGATCTTCCACTCAAGGAGTGGGGGCTATGTGGAAAATATAAAGGATAATAAGGACCATTATAAATTCTACAGTAAAAAATTGTATTACCTAGAAGGAATGGAATAAATGGAATGGCAACCTGCTCCAGGATTCTTGCCTGGAGGATCCCAGGGACAGAGGAGCCTGGCAGACTACAGTCCATGGAATCATATCAATGTATGACAAAACCCACTGAAAAATTAATTAATTAATTAAAAAAAAAAAGAGTGACTTGAGAAAGGAGAATGAAGCTGTAGTATCATGGTCCCTGATTTCAAACTACACTACAAAGCTATTTAATCAAAACAGTATGGTACCAGCACAAAAGCAGACACACAGATCAATGAAACAGAAATGAGAGCCCAGAAATAAACCCACACATGTATGGACAATTAGTTTATGACAAAAGAGAAAGAACATACAGTGAAGAAAGGGAAGTCTGTTCAATAAATGGTGCTGGTAAAATTGAACAGCCGTATGTAAAAGAATGAATCTAGACCATTATCCTATGCCACAAATAGGAACTCAAAGTGGATTAAAGACATGCATGTAGGACCTGAAAGCATAAAATCCCCAGAAGAAAACATAGGCAGTAACCTCCTTGACATTGATCTTAGTGATGTTTTTGTAGATTTGACTCCAAAGGCAAAGGAAACAAGTGTAAAAATAAACAAATGAGACTACATCATACTACAAAGCTTTTGCACAGTGAAGAAAACCATTATCAAAACAAAAAAGCAAACTACTGAATAGGAGAAGATACTTGCAAATCCAATAAGATGTTACTATCAATATATAAAGAACTCATACAGCTCAACAACAACAAAAATAGTCTAATTAAAAGTGGGCAGATACATGAATAGACAATTTTCTATAGAAGACATATAGATGACCAACATGAAAAGATGAAAAGGCACATGAAAAGATGTTCAACATCACTAATTATTAGGGAAATGCACATCAAAACCACAGTAAGATATCATCCCACCCATACCTATTAGAGTGGCTATTATCAAAAAGACAAGAAATAACAAATATTGGAAAGGATATGGAGAAAAGGGAATCCTTGTACACTGTTGGGAGGGATTGTAAATTGGTGCAGCCACTATGGAAAACTGTATGCAGATTTCTAAAAAAAAATTAAGAATACAGCTACCATGAAAAGTGACAGTTAAAGTGTTAGTTACTTAGTTGTGTATGACTCTTGGCGACTCCATGGACTGTAGCTCTTCTTGTTCCTCTGTCCATGGAATTCTACAGGCAAGAATACTAGAGAGGGTAGCCATTCCCTTCTCCAGGGCATCTTCCCCACCAAGGGATTGAACCCGGGCCTCCTGCATTGCAGGCAGATTCTTTACCATCTGAGCCACCAGGGAAGACATAGAACTATCATAGTGGGTAGTGAAAGTTGTTCAGTCATATCCAAGTCTTTGCGGCCCCATGGACTATACAGTCCATGGAATTCTCCAGGCCAGAATACTAGCGTGGGTAGCCTTTCCCTTCTCCAGGGAATCTTCCCAACCCAGGGATCGGACCCAGGTCTCCCACATTGCAGGTGGATTCTTTACCAGCTGAACCATAAGGGAACTACCATATGACCCAGCTATTCTACTTCTGGGTATTTATCTCAAGAATATGAAAATACTGATTTGAAAAAATATAGGCACCCCTATATTCATTGTAGCATTATGTACAATAGCCAAGATATGGAAACAACATAAGTGTTCATTGACAGAGGGATGGATAAAAAAGATGAGGTGTATATATACAATGGAATACTACTCAGTCAAAAAGAATGTTATCATTTGTGATAACATGGATGGGCCTTCAGGGTATTATGCTAAGTGAAATAAGTCAGAAGGAAAAAGACCAACACTGTATGATTTCAATTTTATGTAGAATCTAAACAAAACAAAAGCAAACTCATAGATACTGAGAATAGCTTGATTACCAGAGAGGAAAGGGGTTGGGGGTGGGTGAAAGGGATGAAGGGAGTCAATTATATGGGGATGGATAGTAATTAGACTTTTGGGAGTGATCACATTATAGTGTGTATAGCTGTCAAATTATAATGTTGTACACCTGTGACTTATATATAAACAAAAAATAAAACTGTTTTTGTTTGCAGATAATAAAATCTCATGTAGAAAATCCTAAAGTCTTCACAAAAAAACTTGCTAATCAGTAGATTCAGAAAAGTTGCAGGATACAAAATCAGTTGTATTTCTATATGCTAACAATGATATATCTGAAAAAAGAAAACAATCTCATTAATAATAGCATTAAAAACAATACAGTAGTTAGGAAAATAGTTCTAAAAATAGTTCCCTAAAATAGTTAGGGAAAATTTTAACCAAACAGGTAAAAGATGTGTACATTGAAAATTATAAGACTTTGATGAAAGAAATTGAGAAGACACAAAAAAGGGGAAGATATCCTGTGTTCACGGATTAGAAGAATTAATATTATTAAAATGTCCATACTTTCCAAAGCCATTTATATACTCAGTGCATCTCTATCAAAATTCTGGTGACATTTAAAAAATTTTCTTTCTTTCTTTTTGACTGTGCTGGGTCTTCATTGCTGTGTGTGGGCTTCCTCTAGTTGTGGTGAGCAGGAGCTACACTCTAGTTGTGGTACATGGGCTTCTCTCTGCGGTGGGCTCTCTTGTTGCCAAGCATGGACCTTAGGCAAGTGGCCTTCAGTAGTTGTGGTGCATGGGCACAGCTGCCCTGCAGCATGTGGGGTCCTCCCTGACCAGGGATCAAACCCATGTCCCCTGCATTGACAGGCAGATTCTTAACCACTAGACTACCAGGAAAGTCCTCCAGTGACATTTTCCACAGAAATAGGAAAACAATCCTAAAATTCATGTGGAAGTACAAAAGACTGTGAATAGCCAAAGAACTTTTGAGAAAGAAGAACAAAGCTGGAGGCATTGTACTTCCTGATTTCAAAGTATATTACAAAGCTATAGTTATAAAAACAGTATGCTACTGGCATCAAAATAGACATGTAGGCAAATGGAACAGAACTGAGAACCCAGAAACAAAACCATGCACATACTGTCAACAATATTTGACAAGGGAGCCAAGAGTACTCTGGGAAAAGGATAGTGTTTTCCATAAATGGCACTGGGAAAACTGGATATTCACATGTAAAATAATAAAATGGATCCCTTTGTTACATCACTCACAAAAATTAACTCAAAATTGATTAAAGACTTAGACATAAGACCTGAACCCATAAAACTCCCAGAAAAAAACGTAAGGGAAAAATTCCTTAATGATTTTTGGCAGTGATTTTTTTTATGTGACACCAAAAGCACAATGAAAGCAAAAATAAATGAGTGGGACTATAGCGACCTAAAAAGCTTCTGCACAGTGAAAGAAGAAATAAACAAAATGAAGACAACCTATGGAATGGGAGAAAATATTTGCAGACCTTGTATCTGATGATAGGCTAATATCCAAAATAGATAAGGCACTCATACAACTCAATAGCAAAAAGAAAAAAAACAACAACAAAACACTCAATTAAAAATGGTTAAAGGACCTGAAAAGACATTTTCCCAATGAATACATACAAATGGCCAACAAGTCACGAAAAGGTGCTCAATATCACCAGTCGTCATGGAGATGCAGATCAAAATCACAGTGAGCTATCACCTCATACTTATTAGAATGGTTATCATCAAAAAGACAAGAGATAACAAGTGGTGGCAAGAATGCAGAAAAAAACATTTACTGACGTTGGTGGGAATGTAAATTGGTACAACCATTTGGAAAACAGTATAGAGGTTCCTTAAAAACTTGAAAATAGAATTACCATATGATTTAGCAATCCCATTTCTGGGTATATATCCAAAGGAAATGAAATCAGGATCTGAAATAGATATCTGCACTCCTATGTCAGTATGGCATTATTAACAACAGCCAATATAAGGAAATAAGCTAAAGGCCCATTAGTTGAAGAATGGATGAAGAAAATGTGATATATACATATATATGCAGGAATATTATTCAGCCATAAAATGGCAGGAAATCCATTTGTGAAAACCTGGATGGACCTTGAGGGCATTATGTTAAATGAAATAAGTCAGATAAAGATAAATGCTGAGTGCTCGCTTCGGCAGCACATATACTAAAATTGGAACGATACAGAGAAGATTAGCATGGCCTCTGCTCAAGGATGACACGCAAATTCATGAAGCGTTCCATATTTAAAAAAAAAAGATAAATGCTGAATGATCTCCCTTATATATGGACTCTAACAAGGCTGAACTCATAGAAACAGAGTATAATGGCAGTTGCCAGCAGCTGGTGTGAGGGTGGTGGTGTTGGGAGAAATGGGATATGTTGGTCAAAGAGTATAAACTTGTAAGATGAACAGGTTCTGGAGATCTAATGTATATTATGGTGAGTATATTTAACAATAGTTTATTATATACTTGAAAGTTGCTGAGAGAGTTAATCTTAAATGTTCTCACCACACACATAGAAAAGGTAGTTATATTAGGTAATGGAGGTGTTAACCTTATTGTGGTAATCATTTCACAATATACACGTGTATCAGATGATCACATTGTATACCTTAAAGTTACACAATGTTAAATGTCAAGTACATCCCAATAAAGCTGGAGAAAAATAAAACCACGCATAACCTTAAAAACACATCAGGAGGAGTATGTTTTCATGTCTCAAACATGTTCTTAAAGGTCTTAAAAAGTCAGAACAGATCTTAAGTATATCAAGAAGTCTCTCAAAATTGAAAGTCATCAGGAAGAGTTTGTTGTTTTTGTAATAGAGTTTCTGGTTGACATAATTCACATCCAGTAAAATTCACTACTTTAAAGTATATAATTTAGTGGATTTTAGTGTGTATACAAGGTCTTGCAACCATCACCACTATCTAATTGCAGAATATTGTTATCACTCTAAGAATCACTCTAACCCCATGCCCTTTAGCAGTCACTCACCATTCCTCCCTACCCAAAGCTACTGACAATGACTAATCTACTTTCTGTCTCTATGAATTTGCCTATTTTGACATTTCATATAAACAGAATCATATAATATGTGACCTTTTCTTCCCTGGTTTCTTTCCCTTAGTGTAATGTCTTCAAGATCCATCTATGCTATAGTATATATGAGTTACTTCATTTCTTTTTATGGCTGAATAATATTCCATTGTATGGATATATCACATTTTTATTTATTCATCAGTTGGTAGACATTTGGGTTGTTTCTATTTTTATATTAATAATAGAAATTAATAATAGCCAAAAAGTATAAACAATATAATATATGCTACTATGAACATTTGAGTACAAGTTTTGTGTGAACATCAGTTTTTATTTCTCAGGGAGTATATACCTAGAAGTGAAATTGCTGAGCCATATGGTAAAGTGTGTGTGTATGTGTGTGTGAGTGCACTCAGTCATGTCTGACTCTTTGTGACCCCATGGACTGTAGCCCACCAGGCTCCACTGTCCATGGAATTTTCAAGACAAGAATACTGGAGTGGGCTGCCATTTCCTTCTCCAGGGGATCTTACCGACCCAGGGATCAAACTCGTGTCTCTTGTGTATCCTGCATTGGCAGGCAGGTTCTTTACCAGCTGAACTATTGGGGAAGCCATATGGTAAGGAAGAGTTTCAATTATCTCAGGAAGGGTCATAGATAAAACAAGAAGGGTCTCAGTCATATAGGAAAGGTTTAAATAGATCAGGAAGTATCCCGAATGCATCATAAATGTTCTCAAAGAGAGGAAATGTCTCAAATACAACAGAAATCATCTCAACATAGTCAGCAAGATTTCATAATGTGTTAGTAAGGACTCTAAACTGAAATGAACATCTTAAATACATTACTAAAGGTCTCAAATTCAAAGGAAAGGTGTCATGTTATCAAGAAAAGTATCAAATCTCTAAGAAGAATCTCAAAAAATAAAGATCTTAAAATTTTATGAGAAAGGGTCAAATAGTTAGGAAAAATGGCAATACATTACAGAGGATCTCAAATATACCAGGAGTCATGTTACCGGCAGGAAGAGACTAAAATAGTCAAGAGGAATATCTAATAGAGTAGTCAACTCAACAGTGGAAACAGTGGCTGACTTTATTTTTCTGGGCTCCAAAATCACTGCAGATGGTGATTGTAGCCATGAAATTAAAAGATGCTTGCTTCTTGGAAGAAAAGCTATGACCAACCTAGACACCACATTGAAAAGCAGAGACATTACTTTGTCAACAAAAGTCCATCTAGTCAAGGCTATGGTTTTTCCAGTGGTCATGTATGGATGTGAGAGTTGGACTCTAAAGAAAGCTGAGCACCAAAGAACTGATGCTTTTGAACTGTGGTGTTGGAGAACACCCTTGAGAGTCCCTTGAACTGCAAGGAGATCCAACCAGTCCATCCTAAAGGAGATCAGTCCTGGGTGTTCATTGGAAGGACTGATGTTGAAGCTGAAACACCAATACTTTGGCCACCTGATATGAAGAGCTGACTCATTTGAAAAGACCCTGATGCTGAGAAAGATTGAGGGCAGGAAGAGAAGGGGACGACAGAGAATGAGATGGTTGGATGGCATCACCAACTCAATGGACATGGGTTTGGGTGGACTTCGGGAGGTGGTGATGGACAGGGAGGCCTGGCGTGCTGCGGTTCATGGGGTCACAAAGAGTTGGACACGACTGAGCGACCGAATTGAACTGAACTGAGTCAACTCAAACGAGCCAGGAAGGGTCTGACACTGGTAAGGAAGTATCTCAGATTTGTCAGGCAGAGTGTAAAATATGTCTCTAATGGTCCTAAAGTGAAAGTAAAAGTGTTAGCTGCTTAGTTGTGTCCAACTCTTTGTGACTCCATGAATTGTAGCCTGCCAGGCTCCTCTGTCCATGGGGTTTTCCAGGCAAGAATACTAGAGTGGACTGCCCTTCCCTTCTCCAGGGGATTTTCCTGATGCAGGAATTGAACCCAGGTCTCCCGCATTGCAGGCAGATTCTTACTGTCTGAGCCACCAGAGAAGCCCGTTCGAATGGTCCTAAACAGTCCAGCAATTTAGGAAAAGTGTCATCTATTAGGAAGGGTCTCAAACTGTCAGGAAGTGTTTCAAACATATTTCACCCTTTCAAACACATTTCACCCTTTCAAACATGTTTTGAAACATGTTTCAAAAGTGTTTCACCCTTTCAAACACAAAGGGTCACAATTAGAGAAACAGCATCTCAACCATCACAAATCATCTCAAACAAACCAGGAACACTTTCAAAGTAAGGAAGTGTTTCAAATAGGTAAATGCCTCAGACTGAGAGCAACAGTCTCCAATAGTTGAGAAAGGTCATGATATGTCAAGGAGTCTCAAACTTGTCAGGAAGGGTGTCAAATAAAGAAATAACTACTGGTCTCAAACATGTCATGAAGGGTCTTGGGCAAGTCAGAGAGAGTCAGTCAGGAAGAGCCTCAACTTTGTAAGTGTTTCAAACATAGCAGGTACATCTCAAGTGGACAGGAAGAGACTCATCATGTCAAGATGTGCTTCAAACATGACAAGAAGTGTCACAAAGAGAGAAGGATCTGAAATATATCACATATCCTCTCAAACCAAACTGGAAGCTTCTCAAAGTAATAAGGAAGGGTTATGAATAAGTCAGTAAGAGTCTCAAAAGAAAATGGAGTGTCTCTGATACAACCCAAAGAATCAACATCTCAGGAAGGGAGGGACTCAAATGAATTAGGAAAGTTTTCAAATACATCAGGAAGAAGAGCACACAGGTCAAGAAGTTTCTCAAACCTATTAGGAATGTCGCGAGTAGAGAGGAAGGGCCTTGCATGCATCAGGAATATTCTCAAACAAGTCAAACAAGTACACAAAGGTCTCAGACAGAGAGAAAGACATCTAAATACCTTCAGAAGAGTCTCAAACTTGTCAAGAAAGGTTTCAAGTAAGTTGAGGAGGGATGATTTCAAGCAAGTAGAAATAAATGTTCCTAGTATATCAGGAAGAGTCTCAAAGAAGTCATGGGTGTTCTAAAACATGTCAGGAAGGGGTTTAAATATGTCAGGAAGGTTCTCAGATATGTGAGGAAAAATCTCACACATGACTGGAAGCATCTTAAACTTCTCCAGAACAGTCTAGAACAGAGACAGAAAGTCTCAAATACATAAGGAAGCATCTCAAATAAGTGAGAATGTTCTCAAGATAGTAAGGATGGACCATAAATAAATCAATCAGGTTTACTGAACTGAAGGAAGTGGCTCAAGTTCATTTGTGAGTTTTAACCATGTCAAGAAAATTCTCAAACAAGTCAGGAAGAGTCTCAAGCAAGTTAGAAAAGATTTCACAGATGTCAGGAAGAGTTTCAAAGATGTTATGAAGACTCTCAAATACGTCAGGAAGAATCACAGATAGGAAAGGAACGTTCTCAAATCTGTCAGGAATGATTATAGAGAGATAGGAAGAATCTCAAATATGTCACGAATGGTCTCAAACAGTCAGGAAGTGTCTCAAAGACAGCAAGAAGATTTTCAAAACTCTCAGAAAGAATGGCAAGTGTGTAGGGAACAGTCTCTAGCATGTGAGGAAGTATCTCACACAAGTCAGGAAGTTGCAGACATATCACGAAGCATCTCCAACAAGCCAGGACATGTCTCAGAGAGGAACAGTCCCAAATACTTCACATACCTGTCCAAAAGGGAGGGTCTCAAATACATCAAGAAGGGTCATGCGTGTCACAGAGTGTTTCAAATACATGGGATGGGGAGGGGCTCATTATCATCAGAAAGAGTCTCAGACATGACAAGTTGTGTCTCGAACATGACAGGAAGTGTCACGAGAGAGGAAGGATCTGAAATGCATTGTGAATCCTTTCAATCAGACTGGAAGGATCTCAAAGTACTTGTGAAGAACATTTGTCAGTGAGGTTCAGTAAGTGTCTTGAATACTTCTGGAAGGGTCTTAAGCATTTCACTAAGTGATTTTGAGTTGGGAAGCAAGTCTTGAAAGTGTAGATAAGGGTCTCAAACAGAAAGGAAGTGTCTCGATACAACTGAGAGGGTAAAGAGCCTCAGGTATATTGGGAGGAACCTAATACACCAGGTAGAGTAGCAATCATATCAGTAAGTGTTGCAAACAAAGGAAAAGAGTCTCAGATAATACACCAGGAATCACCTGAAGTCTGGAAGGTTCTCAAAGTAGTCAAGAAGAACTTGTAAAATAAATCAGTAAGCACCTCAAACTGAGAGAAAGAGACCCAAACACCTCCAGAAGGGTCTCAAAGGTGTCAGGTAAAGTTTCAAATAAGTTAAGAAGGGTCTTAGGCAATTTTGACAAGGTGTTTAACATGTCATGGAGAATCTTGAACAAGTCTTGAAGGTTCTTAAGTATGTCAGGAAATCTTAAATACACGAGGTAGGTTCTCGAATATAGCAAGAACTGTCTCCCGGAAGACTCTCAAACTTGTCAGGAAGAAGCCAGAACAGAGAATAAAGTGTCTCACATATATCAGGAATCATCTCAAATAATTCAGAAAAGTTCTCAAAATAGTAAGGACAAGCTAGAAATAAGTCAGTAAGGTGTTTCAAAGAGCAGGAAGTATCTCAGATACATCTCAGATGTTTTGAGCTTGTCAAGAAAGATCTCAGCCAAATTGAGGAGGGATTCAAGAACATCAGTTAAGGTCTCTTATACATCTGGAAGAGTCTCAAAAAATTCATGAGGTCTTCTCAAACATGTCAGAAAGAGTGTTAAATGGGTAGGAAGCTGCTCAAATCCATAGGAATGCAGTAAAAGAGACAGAAGTCTCAAATATACCAGGAACAGTCTCAGTCAGCAAGTAGCTCAAATAAATTGGGAAGATTCACAAATACGTCAACAAGAGTAGTAGATATGGCAGGAACAATCTCAGACGTGTCAGGAATTCAGGAAGACTCGAACAGAAAGAGTCACAAGCAAGTTAGATAGGGCTTCAAATACATTAGGGAAATTCTCAAAAAAATCAGGAAGCATCTCAAGTCAGAAAGGGTCTCAAATTCATCTGACCATTTGCAATGTGTCTTCAAGGGTCTCAAACATTTAGCATGCGCACATGCGCTCAGTTGTGTCTGACTCTTTGCAACCCCATGGACTTTAACTCACCAGGTGCTTCTGTCCTTGGGATTTCCTGGACAAGAATACAGGAGTGGGTTGCCATTTCCTTCTCCAGGGGATCTTCCAAACAGTTAGGAAGGATCTCAAATATGTTAGTACATGCACCTGGGTTGAATAATGCCTCCCTCCCACCCAAATTCATTATACCTGGAACCTCAGGATGTGACCTTATTTGGAAATAGAGCGTTTGCGAATGTGATAAGTAAAGATGAGGCCATACTGGATTAAGGTGGGCCCTACATTCAATGATTGCTGTCCTTATAGGAAGGCCGTGTGAAGACACATAGGGAGGTGAATGCCCTGTGAAGGCGGAGGCAGAGATTGGAGTGATATGTCCACAAATCAAGGAATGCCAAGGAATGCCAAGAATTGCCAGCAACCAAAAGAAGCTGGTTGAGAGACATAGAACAGATACCCCCTCAGAACCTCCAGAAGGAATCAGTCCTGCTGATGCCTTGATTTCAGACTTCTGGGCTCCTGAACTGTGAGGGAATTATTGATACTTTCTGTTGTTTTAAGACACCCAGTTTGTGGAACCTTTTTTTTTTTTTTTTAATAGCAGCCCTGTAAACCTAAATACAGTAGAGATATCAAATACATCAGGAAGAGTCTCAAGGATGTTAGGATGTGTCTCAAGACAGGAATTGTTGCCAAGAAAGAGAAAAAGTCTGAAATCATCAATTCTCTCAAAGTGGACCATCAGGATTCAAAATAGTCAGGAAGAGTTTTAATTTTGTCAGGAAGAATCTCAGACATAAAGGAAGGGTCTCCAGCATGTCCAGAAGGGGTGCAAAGATTTCAATCAGAGTCTCAAAAGAAGAATTGTCTCAGGCATGTCAGAAAAGGTCTCAAATATGTCATGTAGAATCTGAAGGCATGGTTACGCTCAACTTTTCAGGAGGAGTCTTCAATACACAAGGAAGGTTCATTATTTTTTAACAGTTAAAAAATATATATATATGTTTATTTATTTATTTTTGGCTATGCTGGGTCTTCATTGCTGCATGCAGATTTTCTCTAGTTGCAGCGAGTTGAAGCTACTCTCTAGCTGTGGTGTGTGGACTTCTCTTGTGGTGGCTTCTCTTGTTGTGAGTCATGGGCTCTAGGGCACTCAGGCTTCAGTAGTTGTGGCTCCCAGGTCCTAGAGCGCAGGCTCAGTAGTTTTGCATGGGCTTAGTTGCTTCGCAGCACATGGAATCTTCCTGGATCAGAGATCGAACCCATGCCTCCTGCATTGGCAGGCAGATTCTTAATTACTGGAGCACCAGGGAAGTCCAACACAAGAAAGGTTCTTAAATACAGCACGAATGGTCTCAAACACATACAGAAGAGTCTTAAACTTGTCAGGGAGTATTTGAAACAGAGAGAAAGTACATGACAAAATATCTCAAACAAGTCAAGAAGTTTCTCAAAGTAGTTAAGAAGAGTTATTAATAAGCCAGTAAAGATCGCAAACAGAAAAGAAGTGTCTCAGATACAAGAGAGTGTCACCATGTTAAGTACAGTCTCAAAAGTCAAGAAGGGCCTCAAATACATCAGGAAGAATCCCAACTATATCAGGAGGAGAAGGAAGCATTATGAAGGGACTTAGGAACTCAGGGACTCAGGTGTCAGGAAGCCTCACAAACAGAAAAAAAAAGGGTCTCAGATTTATCAGAAAGCTTCTTAAACAATTCTGGAAGCATCTCAAAGTCATTAGGAAAAGATTTAAAGACATCAGTGAGTAAGCCAGAAAGATGAAGAACATTACAGCATACTAACACATATATATGGAATTTAGAAAGATGGTAATGATAACCCTATATGCAAAACAGAAAAAGAGACACAGAAGTACAGAACAAACTTTTGAACTCTGTGGGAGAAGGTGAGGGTGGGATGTTTCAAAAGAACAGCATGTATATTATCTATGGTGAAACAGATCACTAGCCCAGGTGGGATGCATGAGACAAGTGCTCGGGCCTGGTGCACTGGGAGGACACAGAGGAGTCGGGTGGAGAGGGAGATGGGAGGGGGGATCGGGATGGGGAATACGTATAACTCTATGGCTGATTCGTGTCAATGTATGACAAAACCCACTGAAATGTTGTGAAGTAATTGGCCTCCAACTAATAAAAAAAAAAAAAAAAAAAAGACATCAGTGAGGGTTTCAACAGAGATAAAGGATTTCAAAAACAACCATAAGGGTCTCAAACATATCTGTATATTTCTCAAGTAAGTCATAGATTGTTTCAAACATTTCAGCAAAAGTTTTAAGGTCAGGAAGTTCCTTAAATGTTTCAGGAATGGTCTCAAACAGAGAAGAATACATCAGGAAGCTCGGATGCAACTCAGGAAAGGTCTCAGATATGTTAGGAAGTGTCTCACCCCAAGAAGCAGACTCTCAAATATAAGGAGAATCTTTTAACACCTCAGGAAGAGTCTCACACAGGTGAGGAAGGGTCTCAAACATGGCAGGTAACATCTCAAGTAAGTCACAAAGGATCATACTATCTGGAAGAGTCTTAAATATGTGAAGAATTTTCTCAGGAACATCTCAAATATGTCAGAAGTTTCTCAGTCGGTCGAAAATGTTGTGAAACAAGTCAAGAAAGGTCTCATCTGGTTAAGAAGGCTCACACAGTAGAAAGGTGGAGTCTCAAACTTGTGCAAGAGTGTCTTCAACAGATAAGAGTCTATCTGAGGGTTGTCAAGAAAAGTTTTACATTCACCAGGAAGGGTCTCAGAGACAGGAAGAATCTCAGATACTTCAGGAATGGTGTCAAATGTATGAGGAAACGTGGTAAATAGAGAGGAAGAGTTTCAAGCTTGTCAAAATGGGTTTCAAATACATCGGGGAGTGTCTCAAACAATTAAGAATTAAAAAATAGTCAGGAAAGGGTATTCCCCTGGTGGTCCAGTAGTTAGGACTCGGTGCTCTCACTGACAGGGCCCAGGTTCAATCTCTGGTTGGGGAACTAAGATCTCACAACGAGCGCGGCACAGCCAAGAAAAAGAAAAAAAAAAATGTCAGGATAGTGTTAAATAGTCAGAAAGCATCTCAAACTGAGAAATCTCAAATATGTCAGGAAAAGTCTCAAACAAGTGAGTAATAGTCTTCACTATGTCAGAAAATTCTCATATACCTCAGCAAGGATTGTAACTCATCAGGAAGGGTCTCAAACATGTCTGGGAGGCTTTCCAAGGGCCAAAAAGGCCAAGAAACAAATGAAGAACGGTGCCAAAATCATCAGAAAGAGTCTTCAACAGTCCAAAGTCAGTTCGTTGCTCAGTCGTGTCCAACTCTGTGATCCCATGGACTGTAGCACACCTGGCTTCCCTGTCCATTACCAGTTCCCAGAGTTTGCTCAAACTCATGTCCATCGAGTCGGCGATGCCAGCCAACCATCTCATCCTCTGTTGTCCCCTTCTCCTCCTGCCTTCAATCTTTCCCAGGGTCTAAAAAATGTCAAGTAGGGCCTCAGACTTGGAGTTTCTATAACATGCAAGCAGATTCTCAAATACGTCAGGAAGTGTCTCCCAAAAATTTAGTATTTGAATGTAATCAGGAAGAGTTTTAAGTACATCAGTTATGATCTCAGAACCAGGAAAAGTCTCAGATACTTTGGGAATGGTCTGTAACAGCTCAGGAAGAGTTTCAAACAAGTCAGAAAGGTTTTCAAATACATTAGAAAGAGTCTCAAACAATAGGGAAGGATCTTAAACTTGTCAGAGTCTCAGATTCCTCAGGAATAATTTAAAATACATCCAGAAGGAGGGTTTCTCTGGTGGTCCAGTACTGAAGGCTCTATGCTTCTACTGCAGGGCGTGGGTTCAATCCCTGGTCTGGGAACCAAGATTCTACATGCCTTGAGGTGGGGCAAAAAACAACAATGACAAAAACACAAAATACATCTGGAAGGGTCTCCAGTAGAAAGAGTCTCAAAAACCTCAAAAGGAATGTCAAAACAAGTTAGGATGAGTCTCAAATATATCAGGAAGGATTTCGAATAAATCAAGGAGTCTTTCAAGACATCAGGAAAATTCTCAAGTAGGTTAGCAAGTGTCTCAAACGTGGAAGCTGGAAATCTCAAGTATGTCATAAAAGGTCTCAACCATGCCAGAGTTGTTCAAATACATCAGCAAGTGTCTCAAGCATGACAGGAAGTGGCTCAGTGAAGAAGAGCTTTAAACATGTTAGGAAGGGCTCAAATGCATTAGGAAGTAGCTTAAAACAAGTCAGGAACAGTCTTAAAGTAGCCAGGAAGAATCTCAAACACACCAGGAGAAGTTGGAAACATTTCAGGAGTAATCCCAAAGAAGTCTGGAAGCATCTCAAATTGACAGGAAGAGTTTCAAATAGGAAAGTTCTTGAATCTATTAGGATGGGTCTCATTATGTCAGCTAGAGTCTCAAATATGTCAGAAATGGTCTCAAAGAAGTCAAGGAGAGTCCCAAATACATCAGGAAGGATCTCATATTCAATAGGCATCGAAAATAAGTCAGGAAAGGTCTCAAACAGACAAGACTCTATCAGAAAGAAACTAAACCAACTTGGGCATGGTATCCCATAGCCACAAAGATGGTCAAAACAAGTCAGGAAGGGTCTCAAATACTTCAGGTACACTCTCAAACAAGTCAGAAAAGTTTCAAAATGTGTCAGCACAAGTCTCAAATATATCAGGAAAGGCCTGAAGCAAGCCAGGAAAGGATCAGATATGGGTCTGATCTCAAGGGTCTCAAACATGTCATGAATGTTCTCAAACAAGCCAGGAACTGTCTCAAACGTGGCAGGAAGATCTCAGGAAGTGCTTTCATTACCTCAGGAAGGGTCTCATCCAGGAAGAGTCTCAACAAATCAAGAAGGGTCTCAAATATTTTTGGAAGGATCACAGACAGAAAGAGAGAGTTTCAAATAATCAACCTAGTTCTCTAAAATGTCAGGAAGTCTCCAACAAGTAGCGAAGTGTCTGGAACATGTCTGGAAGAGGCTTAAATACATGAGGAAGTTTCTCAAATAGATCAGGCAGGGTCTCAGACAACTGAGGAAGAGTCTTGATCATGTCAAAGAGTTTCTCACATAGTGATAGAGGCTGTCAAACAAGTCACAAAGAGTCTCAAACATGTCAGGAGGGTCTGAAATATGTCAAGTGGGGTCTCCAACATGGCAGGTATCATCTCAAACAAGTTAGAAGGCATCTGAAATAGTTCAGAAGAGTTTTAAATATGTATGTGAGGCTCAAACATAGAGGAATAGTCTCAGTACATCAGGAATGGTCTTAAACACACCAGGAAAGTTCTCGAACAAGTCTGGAAGTGCATGCGTGCTAAGTCATTCAGTTATGCCCTACTCTGTGAACCCATGGGGTGTATCCTACCTCTGTCCATGGATAAGAATATTGGAGTGGGTTGCCATTCCCTGCTCCAGGGGATCTTCCTGACCCAGGCATCAAACCGTGTCTCCTGCATTGGCAGGCAGATTCTGTACTGTCTGAGCCACCAGGGAAGCCCGAGTTTGGAAGAGTCTCAAACAAATCAGAATGAATCTCCAAGTTGTCAGAGTTTTAGATTTGTCGGAGAGAATCTCAGGCAGAATGTGTCTCAAATATGTTGGGGACTGTCTCAAACATGTCAGGAAGCGTGTCAAAGTCCTCAGGACTGGTCTTAAGTCCATTAGGATGTATCTCAATCTAGTCAGAACTAGCTCAAATGTGTCAGGAAGCTTGCCTCACATGAAAAGATAGGTCTAAAACAAGTTAGGATGGTCTCAAACATGTCAGGAAGAGTCTCAGATGAGCTAGGAAGGGTCCCCTACAAATCAGGAAAGGTATCTAATTCATCAGACTTGAGTCTAAAACAAGTCAGTGGTAGTTGCTCAGTTGTATCTGACTGTTTGTGATCTCAAGGACTGTAGCCTGCTAGGCTCCTCTGTCCATGGAATTCTCCAGGCAAGAATACTGGAGTGGATTGTCATTCCCTTCTCCAGGAGATCTCCCTGACCCAGGGATTGAACCCCCATCTCCTGAATTGCAGGCAGATTCTTTACCCTCTGAGACACCAGAGAATGCCAACACAAGTCAGGAAGGGCTTAAATAAGTCAGAAAGAGTTTCAAACAAGGCAGAAATCTCCTCAAATATGTCAGCAAGGGTCTTAGCTTAGAGAAGGACATTACTAAGGAAATGCTTTTACCCCCTTGTGCATCATCATGATTCTGAGCCTCGAGCTGTATGCTCTGATGTGCTCAGAACTTCAGAATGGGTCAGTAATATGTGACCGTTCCCTCCTCTCCATCCCCTCCCTCACATATTTGCTTTATGGCCAGTTGATAAAATGCCAGACTTTTCTGACATAACTTCCAGATCATGGTCAAAGAGCCAGTGTTTATTTCCTTCTCCATGCATTTATATCACAGCTGTTAGCTGGAATCTTTTCAACAGCAAAATGAATCCAAGCTTAGAAGCACCTCAGGGCTTTAGTTTGGTTGGTTTTTTGATAAGCTATGTTAAAATTAATAGCACTTAATTCTGCACAAAGAAAGTTAGCCATCATTTCTTCTTATTCTTCTTTTTTTTTTTTTTTGGCTTTATAGAAAGTCAGGAAGGGGTCTTGTGTAGAAATTAAACTGTGGCATGCCCATGATTAGCAGTTGACATCCTCTTTCCACAGAAAATAAACACAGTGTTCAGCATGGCTGGATTCCCCACTTCCTTGTTTATAGAGGCAACCGGGTGTCTTTATCAATCATTTATTTACTGTAAATGTTCCAATTAGAAGCAAAGGTCTGTCTTTATGTAAAACTCACATTGCTCAGACTTGCCACTAACTTTGCATTTTTTAGCTCTAGGAAATATTTCTTACCCAAACTTTGTGTTTGTATAATGCACAGTAAATCAAACAAACACACACCTCTCCTGGACAGTGTTTTCACTAATACCAGAGAATACGTGAGATCCAGCAATTGCTGGTCAAAGGGTAAGAGAAGAAACATATGGAAAGCTTGTTATGCCTTGGCACTAAAGAATTAAGGAAAGAATACCTCAGAAGGGAATACTAGTAGTTTCTCAAGTCTCAAGAATTATTGCCTGTGAGAACAGTATTGAATTACAATTTGTCAAATTAATAACCACAAAAATTAAAAATAGATGACCTAATTTGGTCTCATGAATTATTTTTGAGAACCACTGACTCATACCAAGGTGTTTCTGCAGTGAAGACTTGGTCCTGGCCTAGTTTCTCCTCTCAGGGGTGAGGGGCGGCGGCCTAACCCCTCCAATTCCCCAGGCCCTGTCTTAGTTGACTGAGCAGCAGGAAAAACATCAGCCAGTGTGGTCTAATTACCTTCTAGAGACATAGACTGGAGGTTTTTGGTGTGATTCTTGGAATCTATATTTTTATCTCTGGACGAAGTACTGAGGAAACAGGCCCACTGTTGGTGGTGGATTAGAGAGGGCTACAAGTTCTTTGACACCGTCCAAATTACGAGGTAGAGTCCCTTTCTCCTCTCATTGTGTCTGAACAAGGCTTGTCACTCTTTAACCAACAGAATGTGGCAGAAGTGACCCTGGGCCAGTTGCAGGTCCTGAGAACTGGCAGCTTCCACTTTGTTCTTGGGCACTTCCTCTCTGAACCCAGCCACCATGAAGTGAGAGGCCCGAGTGTCACGGAGAGGCCACGCGTGCATGCTATGCACAACAGCCCTAGCTGAGCTCTCAGCCAACAGTTGGCATCGACTGCCGGCCATCTGTGTGAGCCGTCTTGGCTGTTCCAGCTCAGTTCAACCACCAGATGACTGTAGTCCCAGGTGACAGCAGACAGAGTAGAAGAAGCTCCCAGCCCAGCCAAGTGAACCCGCAATAGACAATTGAAACAATTAAGAATTAGCTGCCCCCTAATATTTATGGAGCACCGCCAGGCACTGTGCCGAGTGCTTTGTATTCTCTGTCTTGTTTAATCCCCCCCAACCACCCCAGGAGATAGAAGCTCTTATTATGATGCCTGCTTGACCAGTGAAGGAATTGAGCTTCAGAAAGGTTAAGTATCTGACAAAGTTAGTGAATAGTGGCACCAGCACTCAAACGCAGGCCTGTGATAAACAGTAAAGGAAAATAACATGAATCTGTATATCTGAATCACTTTGCTATACACCAGAAACTAACACAACATTGCAAATCAACTATACTTCAATTAAAAAAAAACCAAAAACCCAGACCTGATTTCAAAGAGTGCTTCTCTGCCCTCCTCATGATCTGATTTAGTCAGATTAGGCAAAAAGGAATTCCCATAAACTTTACTAGGCAAAAAACATACCGATTTATGTGGAAAACATGCTCAAGCTTCAACTCAATGTTCCAAAGAACACTAAAAAAAACAACAACAACCCTTTTTACTCTGGAACATTTCCAAACATATCTACCAGTCGGACAGTGTTTGCACCATCATGTACCTGTCACATGGTTTCAATGATTATGAACGGATAACCGGTTTTCTTTCATCTACATTCCCAACTACTTTTCTCACCCCACCATGAGATTATCTTAAAGCAAGTCCCAGACATTACGTCTTCTCATCTGTAAATATTTAAGTATGTATCTCTAAAAGATAAAAATTTGTTATTCCCAAACATAACCCTTATCATAACTAAAAAATATTAACAATTTTAAAATATCATTTGTATCCAGTCAAAAATCTTCCACATTATCTCATAGTTATTTATTTTAATAGTTTCTTCAAACGAGGAACCAGACAAAGTCCCTCCTTGCATGTGGTTAGTATACTTCTTGGGATTCCCTCGTAGCTCTGCCTATAATGCAGGAGACCTGGGTTCAATACCTGGGTTGGGAAGATCCCCTGGAGAAGGAAATGGCCACTCACTCCAATATTCTTGCCTGGGAAATCCTAAAAACAGAGGAGCCTGGCAGGCTACAGCCCATCTTAAGTCTTTTTGATAGGTTACACTTTCCTCCCTTGGCCATGCCACACACTTACCCTCTTATATTCTTGCTATCAGTTTGCAGAAAAAAATGAACACATCTGCACTGGCAAATTCCCCACGGTCAGTATTTGGCTGATTGTATCCATGCCTCCATTGTCATTTAATATGCTCTTTTAAACCCTGTATTTCCTATAAATTGACAATTAGGTTTAGAGGCTTGATCAAATTCAGGTTTGATTTTATTGGCAACAATATAGTATCCAGGCTTACGCCATTTTGAGTTTATTTTTGTGTATGGTGTTAGAGAATATTCTAACAAATGAACTTATATACAAAACAGAAATAGACGCACACATAGAAAACAAACTTATGGTTACCAAAGGGGAAAGCAGGGAAGGGACGAATTATATACACATGACTATATATAAAATAGATAAACAACAAGGACCTATTGTATAACACAGGGAAGTAGTATACTCAATATTTTGTAATAACCTATCCCTGAAAAAAATATATCTGAATCACTTTGCTATACACCTGACAGTAACAATGTTGTAAATCAACTACACTTCAATTTAAAAAAGTACTTTGTAAACAGTACTGTGTACTTCCTGTTGCATCATATCAGGAGACCTGTAACGTCTGGCTGTCCCATTTTTAGTGATGCTAAGATTAATCGTTGGATTCTGTTGTTGTTAGTCCTTCTTTTAAAGTTTCATCAGCCTTTCACCTGATGGAAAACATTGCCTTGATCCATTATTTCATTAGGGCTTACACATTTGTGAGATTCTAATTTCGTCATTTCTTTTACCTTTATTAGTGGAAATTTTTCTATAATAAGGGGCTTCCCTGTGGCTCAGCTGGTAAAGAATCTGCCTGCAATGTGAGAGACCTGGGTTCGATCCCTGGGTTGGGAAGATTCCCCTGGAGGAGGGAAAGGCTACCCATTCCAGTATTCTGGCCTGGAGAATTCCATGGACTGTATAGACCATGGGGTCGCAAACAGTCGGACACGACTGAGCGATTTTCACTTTCTATAATAAAGAACTTTCTTTTGTCTACTGTTTGTATACCCTAAAGTACAGTTCATATAAGAAAGGCAGAATAAATGCTTGATTCCTTACCTTTATTCATCAATGTTGTCTAAAGATGATCAAAGAGCTTTTTTTTAAAAGAAAAATCATCATGAGCCTGTGGGTTTTTAGTCTATTTGATGTATTTCAATTCATTACATTCATTTTTTAATTCCTTACTTAGTTTCATGGAGATATAATTCACATACCTTGCAATTCACCCATTTAAAATGCACAATAATGGTTTTTAGTACATTCA
This sequence comes from Muntiacus reevesi, assembly GCF_963930625.1. Taxonomy (NCBI): domain Eukaryota; kingdom Metazoa; phylum Chordata; class Mammalia; order Artiodactyla; family Cervidae; genus Muntiacus; species Muntiacus reevesi. The sequence goes on along the minus strand of NC_089271.1, from coordinate 39,462,100 downwards.
CAGAGTTGTGCAATCATTACCATAGTATACTTTTAGAACATTTTCATTCTGCCAAAAAGAAACCTTATATGCATTAGCAGTCATTCTTTATCCGCCTAAAGCTCCAACAACCCTACACAACCACTGATCAACTTTCTGTTTCTATTGATTTGCCTATCCTTGACATTTTGTTTAAATGGAATTGCACAACATGTGACCTCTGGCTTCTTTCCGTTAGTATAATGTTTTCAAGGTTCATCCATGTTGTAGCATGTGTCTGTACTTTTTATCACCAAAAAATATTCCATTGTACGGCTGAATCATATTTTGTTTATTCATCAGTTGATGGATTTAAGTGGCTTAATCATTACCTTCGGAAACTTAACATCTCTACCATTTTTCTTTAGGATAGTTCATACATAAAGTTTAAATTTTCCCTTCCTTTAGGATCCTTGGTTAATGTATCAGTTAGGGTTAGACTTCACAGTCTGTAACAGAAATGCAAAGTATAGTGGCTTAAACATGATAGGGGTTTATTTTTTTCTCCCATGAAAGGAATTCAGGGTAGTCATCTAGGGCTGATATGGCAGCTCTGCACCCATCTAGGGGAATCCCTAGTAGCTCAGTGGTATAGAGTCTGCCTGCAATGAAGGAGACATGGGTTTGATTCTTGGGTTGGGAAGATCTGCTCAAGAAGGAAATGGCAACTCACTCCAGTATTCTTGCCTGGGAAATCCCATGGACAGAGGAGACTGGCGGGCTATAGTCCATAGAGTCGCAAGAGTTGGATACGACTGAGCGACTAAACCACCACCACACACATCTGAGACCCAGGATCCTTGAAGATTGCTTTGTGGTCCAAGATGGCTGTTGCAACTCAGCCATTATATATATATATTCAAGGCAGTAGGCAGGAGGAAAGGGCAAGGGCAAAAGTTTAAATCACTTGCATTAGTCAGTTTCCTTTCCAAAACTTTCTCAGAAGTCTAAAGCAATGACTTTTGCTTTCACCTCATCAGCCATCAATATCTGCAGGGAAAGTTGGAAAAGTATTGTTTTCAAGCTGAGTGCATTGTCATCCCCAATAATATAGGGTTTCTGTTCATAACAAAGAAGAGGAGAATGAGCAGTGGATAGGCAACTAGCAAAATGTGCTGTAAACTGTAAATCTCAGTAATTGCTATTTTGTGAATTACTTGTAGCCCACTCTTAACACTGCCACTTTAAGACAACAGGACCCTTCTGTAGGGCCCCCCCATAGGGGAGGGCTTTCCACAGCACCTTGTCGAGGGCCATTCTGCATGTATCTTACTTTTTGCTACCTTGCTTCTCGCCAGGGTTGTGACCCTATTGCCTCTTATGCACCAGTTCTCTTGCTTGGATTTGGTGACTTATGCACTGATACAACTCTAGGCTCCTGCTTGTACCACTCAGCCTGGTGACATACCACTACCTTCCATTTCTGATCTTAACTCCCATCCAATTTCTAACTTTACCATTCCTGGGTGGTCCCTGCCCCCCTCAAAGCATACAGCCTTTCATAAGGAATAGGTTCTAGTCCCAATGGCTGACAGTTACCACCTCCATCCGTGTGTTTATCTATGAAATCATAACCCCCAAATGTTATGGAATTTTTAACAACTGAGGGAAATTGCTTCTTGGAAAGAACACCAAACTAGCAGGCAGGAAACGTGGGTTCTACACCTTCATTCTTAATTCCTCAACCAATAATTTTATTTTATTTTTTTTTGGCTGAGTGGCATGAGGGATCTTAGTTCCCTGACCAGGGATCATGCCTGTTCCCCCTGCAGTGGAAGTGCAGAGTCTTAACCACTGGACCGCCAAGGAAGTCCCCAAACAATAGTTTTTTGAGCACTTACTTTGTGTGAGTCGCTGACCCAGCTCTGCAAATTAAATGTGGGAGCTGGGGGATGTCACTTCACATCTTCACACATTCTTTTCCTGGACTAAATGAACTTGAAGGCTCTGTTAACTTGTGTTCTTCTAGTAGCAGAGCCTGAGACAAGGATTTGGAGGAGTTGTGGTCAGGTGTTTTATAGCATGTCCTTCAATGGGGATGTGTTTGGTGTTTTTATTCACAATTAGATTGGAGTTATGAATTTGGGGGAGAAAGACCACAGAGGTAAAATGAAATTCTCATCACCTCATATCCAGTACACAAACTAGCAACATGATGTCACTCTTAATGTTGATCTTGACCACCTGGCTTGACCAGGGCTTCCCTGGTAGCTCAGCTGGTAAAGAATCCGCCTGCAATGCAGGAACCCCCAGTTCGATCCTTGGGTCATGAAGATCTGCTGGAGAAGGGATAGGCTACCCACTCCAGTATTCTTGGGCTTCCCTGGTGGCTCAGGGGGTAAAGAATCTGCCTGCAATGCAGGAGACCTGCGTTCAGTCCCTGGGTTGGGAAGACCCCTTGAAGAAGGGAAAGGCTATCCACTCCAGTATTCTGATCTGGAGAATTCCATGGACCGTGGAGTCCATGGGGTCGCAAAGAGTCGGATACGACTGAGCAACTTTCACTTTCACCTGGCTGAGATAGTGTTTGTCAGGTTTCTCTAGTAAAGCTACTCCTTTCTCCCCCTTTCCAGACTGTTCTCTTTGTAGGTAGGAGACTATGTATAGCCCACACTTAAGGAGTAGGAAGATACACTCTACCTCTTAAGGGGTGAAGTATCTACATAAATGATTTGGAATTCTTCTGCATAGGCACGTTAGTCTCTTCTTCCCCATTTATTTATTCAGTCATTTATATTAGTATGGACTCATGAATATTTGGGTTATAATCTAATAGTACTTTATTTATTTTGTTATTTGAATTGTTCTAGTTTTGACTCTAGGAGCTCTTAGTTGACTCCTTGTCCTTTTGCCATACCTGCTCTGTGTGTGTGTGTGTGTGTGTGTGTGTGTGTGTGTGTGTGTGTGTGTGTGTGTGTCTGTATTTAGCACTACTTTGCCTTTTGGCACTACAAGATGCTCTAGGCTTATTTTGTATATTCCCTGCCCTCACTCATTTCTTCAAAGAGCCTGGGTGTCTTTTAAAAAAATTTAGAAATTTGTGTTAGAAATCAGTATCTAGGTACTAGGTGTGCTCGTTGCTACTAGCTTATCATTGATTCTAGGCATTCTCAGATGATAGAGCAAGGAAATATATGTATGTATACTAAAAAATGTATATCTACACACCTATAAATATTTCTACATGCATTCATCTATATCTATATTAAGCTAAGTCTGTCTCCATACTGATGTGTCCAACTGTAATCCAGTACCACATGGATCATTCTGGCTTTCTCCCCCTTGCTTGTCTGGAACCTCCCACTTTAATGGTGAGAAACCTGACTTCCGTGATCTGCCATCTATTTGCTTAATTGCTGATATCCAGAATGCATGAATTGTTAACCTCTACCTTCCTTAGGAAGCCACTTTATCAACCAGAATGTGCTGCTGATACACAGTTTCTTTTGATTTTAGTATCCACTAAAATCCAGTATCCACTCTTTTCCAGTGGATGGTAAAGGGGTATTCTTTCCAGTATCTACTGGAGATTTTCAGTATCCACTCCTTTCCAAAGTTACTTAGGAACTTACCTTTTCCCCCACCCCCTTCAGTGAGGTTATTCCATACACTTGTAATATAGTTAGGTTCTTTTGTCACAGTCTATTCCATCCTGGAATCCCTTGACCTCCTAAATGATTTTTAAAAGAACTTTGCCCACATCAAGCTCACTCTTTATGCTATAAAGTTCTCTGGGTTTTGACAACTGCATAGTGTCATGTATCTGTCATTATAGTACCGCACAGAATAGTTTAAACCCCTTGTGCTTCACTTGTTCAACCCTCCCCCTTCCACAAACCCCTGGCAACCACTGATCTATTTACTGTCTCTATAGTTTTGCCTTTTACAGAATGTCATATGAATAGAATCATACAGTATGTAGTCTTTTCAGAGTGGGTACTTTCACTTGGCAATATGCATTTAAGATTCATCTGTATTTTTTTTGCATGGTTGATAGCACATTCCTTTTTATCACTGAATAGTACTCCACTGAATGGATGTAGCATAGTTTGTTGATCCATTCACCTATTGAAGGACGTCTTGGTTGCTCCAGTTTTTGGTGATTATAAATAACACTGCTATAAACATTGACATGCAGGTTTTTAGGTGGACAAAACTTTCAAATAAGTTGGGTAAATACCTAGGAGTACAATTGCTATATTGTATGGTAAGACTACGTTTAACTTTGTAAGAAATTGCCAGATGGTTTTTCAGAATGGCTGTACCATTTTTGCAGTCTCACCAGCAATGAATGAGAATTTCTGTTGTTCCACGTTCTCACCAGCAATTGGTTGTGTCAGATTTGTGGATTTTTGGATTCTCATAGGTGTTTATCATATTGTTAAATATAATCTTTGGTGGAGTCTTTGGCATTGTTTTTCCTGCTCTGATATTTTATATTTCCTTCCCCTTGAGGACTTACAATCTGGGCTTTTTGGTATCATTTATGTCATAAGTTCTTCACCTTCTTCACATTTCTTGGTGGAAAAAGAGTTAGCTTGCAGCCTTGGAGACAGCTGTAAGCGCATTGCTGAGTTGGATGCTATAGCATTTCTCTCTAACGAAATGAGGTGTCTAAAATGAGTACTTTCTCACTCTCACCCCTCAAACAGCATAGTATTGAAGGTATAATTCCAAGTTTTTGCTGGCAATTGGTTGGCCTGAGCTATGATGCCCAGAGAACAAAATTGCTCCAGGAACTAAAATATGATTAGCTGAAAACAACTTCTGAGCCCTCTTACATCCATTTCTGCCAGAAATTCCAAACTCTGCCTTGACCCAAACTCATGGTACAGTTCAGTTGCCACCTGCCCACATGTAGCTGGGCAAAAGCTTGGCGCTTAGGCACACTCTGAGGGCTCACCACTTCTCTCACCATCTTTTTTTCTGACTAGCTGGTCACATCCACATGGCAGTCTGACTCCCATTTAGTTATCTTTTATTATAAAATAAAACATAGAAGTACATACAGAACAAATATATAGATTAGTGAATTATTATAAGGTCACACCTTCATAACTACCATCCAGGTGAGGAAATTCCTCCATGCCCATGATTTTGATTTTTTGTAGTAATAACTTTCCTCACACTTCTTTACGGCTTCATTATACAAGTGTGCATCTTTACACACTCTAGTTTAGACTTGCACATTAGAAAGTTACTGATTCATCTTTTAAACCTCTTTTTTTTGAGGGAGGGGATTGTGTCATGTGGCATTTGGGATCTTATTTCCCCAACCAGGAATGGAACCCATGCCCCCTGCAGTAGAAGTCCAGACTTAACCACTGGCCCACCATGGAAGTCCCTCTTTTAAACCTCTTTTAATTTATAGCCCCCTTCTTTGTTGCTTTCTTTTTCCTTTATGTTACCTATTGAAGAACATGGAGAATTTGACCTACAGAGTTTCCTACAATTTGAATTTTGTTGATGACACATTCATGGTGCATTTCAACATATATCCTGTACCCAGCTTTTCTTGAAAATAGCCGCCTGAATTCAAAGGTTTGACCAGATGTTCACAAGACTATAAGAAGTGCTGAAGTCTTTCCCTGGGAGATGCCATGTCTGATTGTGTCTCTTTTACAACTTTAGCACTTGTTGATTCTCATCGTCTGGGTCAATTACTTCACTGAGAGATACAAAATGGTGATAAGCTAATTCTGTTATTTTATTTGCATTTACTAGTTGATTAGAATAACTTTATAGAGAAATGCTTCCCTGATGTTACCTCTGGTTACCTAGTGGTACAATTTCTGTAGGAAAAGCAGGATATATGTTTGATTCTTTCTCTTTATTTTTCAGATGATTTTTAAATTTTATTTTTAGTTTTCAGATGATGAATTTGTTCCCTGATATCCTCTAAAGTGACAAGTTTTTAAACCATTATAAATTTAAACATATTTTATGGGTTTTACTCCATTACACTTAAAAAAAATTGTGGCCAAATATACATAATACATAACATAGGGCTTCTCAGGTGGTACAGTGTTAAAGAATCTGCCAGCCAGTGCAGAAGCCACAGGAGATGCTGGTTCCATCCCTGGGTCAGGAAGATCCACCAGAGTAGGAAATGGCAACCCACTCCAGTATTCTTGCCTGGGAAATTTCATGGACAGAGGAGGCTGGTGGACTACAGTCCATGCTGTCACAGAGTCAGACACGACTGAGCGAATGAACACTCACATGTACACACACACACACATCAAAAAAATTTACCATTTTAACCATATTTAAGCATGCAGTTCTGTGGCATTAAGTCTCCATTGCATTTTTGTACTTACTGAAACTCAAATAATCTCATCTGTTCCATTAAAAAATTTTTTTTAAATATAGTCCAGAGCCTTTTGAAGGAAATTAGGAGAACCCTAGTTTCACATTTGCTTTCCTCTTACGTCCCTACTTTCCAATCAGCCCAAGCAAACATGAACCAAAGTGAGAAGTGAAACGCCCCACCGCACAGATGCTGTCTGCAATGTCACAAGTTATGACTCACGTTTAGCCTGGAGATTGTCACCAGAGTCAGCAGGAGGAGACAGGCTCTCTAAGTGTGCTGGGTTGAGGTTTTAAAATTAATACAGTTTAAATATTGATAATGTTTAAATCTGAGCTGAATCTCTTCTAGCCTGCATATATGCTTTATTAAAATTCATCATTGGATTTTTAATGTATTAAAATGTTTGAGTTGCAAATACTTGAACTTTTTTTTAAATGGAAAATATGTGCGTGTAGAGCTTTCTCTTTTGATCTTTAACCCAGACTTCAGCAGCTGAATAGACAGCTGCAGAAAACTTGCACAATAAAGTTGAATGGACAAGTTGTCCTAACCTTTATCCATTTCTCCCCTTTTGAGTCAATAGATTCCCTATTTTTATTTTCTCTTGTTTTCGAGTTTACCCACTGAATTGGACAAACAGATGGGAATCCAACTTGTAAGTGTACAAGGAAGCATTACAAGTTTCTTTTCTTACGAGTCTTTTCTAAAGTCTGTAGGAAAATTTTTCATAAAGAAATCAAAGTTCATAATGAAATTTCAGAAAACTATGAGTCCATGTATAACTGTTATGGATATAAGGAAACTAAATCTGCATCAGACACCACCCCAAAATGCTTTAAAAATTACAGTACACCCAAGTACCCTAATGCTGTGATACCACTGTCTTAAGAAGTATTGGAGGAGAAAGCTTACTTGGAGTTACAATGACAGGAGATCAATAACCATGTCAGATAAAATGGTATCTCCAAGTCTATTTATTGAAAATAAAGAATAAATAAAAAATGAGTAATTTTTTAATTTGACAAGTATTTCTGAAGTGCCAGTTAAATAAAAACCCTGTGCCCAGCACTGGGTATATAACTGTCAAAGATAACTCAAGGATCCAGTGGTTGCAAGGGAGAAGCTACTGATGTCAAGGACTGTGAAGGTTCTAAAATGGATAAAGCAAATGTGTTGTGTGTGTGTATATATATACACATATATAGATACTTGTGTATACACACACACACACACACACAAATGAGATACTATTCAGCCAAAAACCAAAAGAGAAATACTAACATTTTTGACAAAATGGATGGACCCTGAGGGCATTATGCTAAGTGAAACAAGTTAGACAAAGACAAATGCTCTATGATATCACTTATATGTAGACTCTAAGAACAAAAGCAAAACTCATAAAAAAATCCAGACTCATAGAAAAAGAGATCAGATTTGTGGTTGCTAGAGATATAGGTGGGGGGAGGAGGAATTGGATGAAAGTGGTCAAAAGGTATTATACAAACTTCCAGTTATAAGGTAAATAGATATTAGGGATGTAACATACAATGTGATGACTATAGTTAACACTGCTGTATGGTGTATTTCAAAGTTGCTGAGAGAGTAGATTCTAAATGTTCTCATCACAAGGGAAAATTTGTTTTTGTAATTATATAAGGTGATAGATTTTAACTAAACTTATTGTGGTAATCATTTCACAATATATGTAAGTCAAGTCATTATGCTGTACGTAAACTTATACAGCACGGTATGCCAATTACATCTCAATAAAACTGAAAAAGTATAAACACTTTTCTTTTAAAAATAAACTGTGAATGGTCTTGTGAACTTGCCACAGTTTCCTGGATGCTGGCAAGAGACATGTGACTTCTTGGTCAAAGGTAAAGGATTTTATTGCTCATGGTGCAGCAAGCAGACTTGCTCCCCAAGTCTGATGAGGTTGATGTGGATGGGCTCAGATGGATGCCTGCACGCACAGTGGATGGCATTACAGGAGAAAAACTCAAAGGTTAGGAAACTTGAATCTTTCATAATAGATGGTAAATAAGCATGCTTGCCTTTGCTGTGGAGGGAGATACGGTCTCTATCTTTCAAGCCTGTTAGCAATACAAACATCCATGAAAAGACAATCCGGAACAAGCCAAGGCCAGTCTAGATCAGCCAATAGGCAATTACTCCCAGACATGTGGATGAGCCTCGCAGAGACCAGCAGGGTTGCCTAGCTGGCCTCCAGCTGACCCCAGACACAGGAGAAATGAACACTCTGGTATATTACTGAGGTTCTGTGGTTCCTTGTTACACAGCATTATTGGCAATAAACAACTGATACCGTCACCAATGGCTTCTTAGTACCAAAATCTAATTTATATTTCCCATTGTAGCAAGAGCTCTCCTTCTGAAATACAGATCTTATCAGAGCACTTTCTTGTTTAAAAGCCTTCAAGTGCCAACTGCAACCCAGACACAGAATTCAAATTCCTTGCTGATCTGGTTCCCATTTTCATTTTCAACTTCATCCTTCACCTCTCTCCCCACCCTCCCCCAACCATCCTCCTTCTTACTTCTGACATTCCACTCACATAGACCACAAAATGTCTCTGCACTTAAGCAAATAAAATTCTTTCAGGCATTTTTAAGTTTATAAATTTAGTTACTCATTTTAGTAAATATGGAAAGTACAAAAAAGTACAAAAAGCAATGTTCCCCCCAAGGACTTTTTGCATATATGGCATATGCTAATGTCAGACATTTAAAGAATTATCACAATAATAGAAGTTATTTTCTACTTAGAAAATTTGGAAAAATTTAAAAAAGCACCACCGTTAATAATATTAAAAGATGAATGAAGCTTAAGTAATTACAATATCTCTGATAAGACAATGAGTTAATATCTCTACCACAAAAATAAAACAAATCCATTAAAAAGTGTCTATAGTAATTTAAAAAGGCAGAGCAGGAGTAGGCAATTTCAGAATAATTACAAATGGCCAAAACCCAAACCAAAACAAAAGAAAAACATGTTCAACTTTAAAAGGTGTAAATTAAAACAATGATCCACGATTCTTTGCTTACAAGTTTAGCCAAGTTAGAAAATAATAAATCTGATTGCTAGCAAGTATATAACTCTCATTTACTGCTGGTGTATGTTCAAATTGTTAGAATTTTTTTTTTTTTTTTGGTTAGAATCTTTCTAGAGGGATTAGAGCACTGTTCCTCGGAAGAGTATAATGGTCTCACTCTTTGATCTTACAGTTCTACTTCTAGGAATTTATCATAAAAAATAATCAGATATGTGTGTGTAGAAGTATGATCACTGCCAGACTGTGTAATAGAAAGCAAGTGGAAACAGTGTGGTATTGGCATAAAAACAGATATATAGACCAATGGAACAGAATCAAGAGCCCAGAAATAAACTCAAACATATACGGACAACTAACTTGTGACAAGGGTGCCAAGAATATACAATGAGAAAGGATAGTCTCTTCAATAAATAGTGTTGGAAAAACTGGATATCTTCATGCAAAAGAATTAAATTGGAACTCTGTCTTACAATGTACACAATATTCAATTTACAATTGATTAAAAACTTAAACATAAGACCTGAAACCATAAAACTTCTAGAAGAAAACATAGGGAGAAAGCTCCTTGACATTGGCCTTGGCAGTGATTTTTTTTTTCATATGATACTAAAAGTTCAGGCCAAAAGCTAAAGTAAACAAGTGGGACTACATCAAACCAAAAACCTTCTTCACAACAAAGGAGATAATCAACAAAATGGTACAGTCTGGAAGAAAATACTTGCCAACCATGTCTGATAATGTGTTAATATCCAGAAACAATTATAAGGAACTCATACAATTCAGTAACAAAAAGCCAATCTGATTAAAAAATGGGCAAAGACCTAAATAGACATTTTCCTGAAGAAGACATACAAATGGCCATCAGGTACATTAAAAAGTACTCACCATCACTAGTCATCAGGGAAATGCAAATCAAAACCACAATGAGCTATATCACCTCACACCTGTTAGGTTAACTATTATCAAAAAACAAGAGATTAAAAAAAAACAAAAAACAAGAGATAAGCATTGATGAAGACGTGGAGGGAAAAAGAACCCTTGCACACTGTTGGTGGGACTGTAAATTGTTATAGCCACCATGAAAACAGTATAATAGAGTTTCCTCAAAAAATTAAAAATGAGAGTAGTAATCCCACTACTGAGTATATATCCAAAGGAAATGAAATCAGTACCTCATAGAGATATCTGCACTCTCATGTTCATTACAGTATTATTTATAATAGCAAGATGTGGAAGCAACCTAACTGTCCATTGATTGATAAATGGATAAAGAAGATGTAGTGTGTGTATATATACACACACACACAATGGATGATCATTCAGCCTTCCAAAAGGAGATCCTGCCATTTGTGACAACAGAGATGAACCCGGAAGACATCATGCTAAGTGAAATAAGCCAGACACAGAATGAAAAATACTGCATGATCTCACTTAAAAGTGGAATCTAAAAAAGTTGAATTCATAGAAGCAGACAGTAGAATGGTGGTTACCAGGGACAGGAAGGTGAGGGAAATGGGGAGATGTTAGTCAAAGGGCACAAAGTCAAAATTATGTAGGATGAATAACTTCTAGAGATCTAATGTACAGCAATTAGACTACAGTTAATGATACAGTTAATGATACTGCATTATGTATTGGAAATTTGCCAAGAAAGTAGATATCAGGTGTTTTCACCATACACAGACACACAACACACACACAATGTGCACATGTAACATGCACACATAAAAGGAAATTATTTAGAGATGGATATGTTCACTAGTTTGGCTGTGGTATTCACTTCACAATGTATGTTGAACAGCATGTAGATCTTAACATATACAATTTTTATTAAACAATAAATAGAAATGACAAAATTCCCAATAATAGGAAATTGATTAAATTAAATGTGGTATATTCAAACAATGGGTTGCTATATGATCATTAAAATGGTTTATATTTATTTACTGACATGGAAAGATGTACAGATAAATCTATAAGTGAGAAAAATAGGATACAGAATTGAATGTTTCATGTGGTCACCTATCAAATATATCCAGGTTAATATCTTACAACATTTACTGTATATTACAATTTATTGCATATATATATCATTAATATATGTAATTTCTTTTTCTTTTTAAAGTTTTCACTTTTTAATTTGTCTAAATGAAATATGGATTACTTGTGTATTTGATTAGGAAACAATGCAATGAAGGGTTGATTGATGTTTCCTCTTAGTTATTTTAAATTATATTTTCTTACATTTATTGTATACACTTGTAGCCGACATAGTAGGAAATAAGTTCAGAACATTGTTGGTTGTGCTTTTCATGGGCTCCAGACATCAGAACATTTCATAATTACTCTTAAGTGTAAAATCTTTAGCTCTTCCTTCACTGGATCTTTGGGTGCAGCCTGGTCAGGGAATCTTGGATCTCTGTGAGGGGCTTTCAAGATTCCCAAGTGTGATGCCTGTTCAGAGATACTTAATTTGACAAAGTTTTAGAATGATGAGTTTTCTTACTGGGGAAGAGGGAAAGGGTGGGGGATATTTAATATCAAGTGGCATGGATGCCAAAGACTTAAATAGGATTTGCAATGGGAAAATTAAATTTTTTTGTTTCTTTAAAAAAATTTTTAACTTTGTTGGCATATAGTTGATTTACAATATTGTGTTAGTTCTGGGTGCATGACAAAGTGATTCAGTGATGCATATACATATGCATGCATGCATGCTCAGTCACTTCAGTAGTGTCTGACTCTGAGGCCGTGTGGACTGTGGCACGAACAAAGCTAGTGGATGTGATGAAATTCCAGTTGAGCTACTTCAAATCCTGAAAGATGATGCTGTGAAAGTGCTGCACTCAATATGCCAGCAAATTTGGAAAACTCAGCAGTGGCCACAGGACTGGAAAAGGTCAGTTTTCATTCCAATTCCTAAGAAAGGCAATCCCAAAGAATGCTCAAACTACCACACAATTGCACTCATCTCACACGCTAGTAAAGTAATGCTCAAAATTCTCCAAGCCAGGCTTCAGCAATACGTGAACCGAGAACTTCCAGATGTTCAAGCTGGTTTTAGAAAAGGCAGAGGAACCAGAGATCAAGTTGCCAACATCTGCTGGATCATCGAAAAAGCAAGAGAGTTCCAGAAAAACATCTATTTCTGCTTTATTGACTACGCCAAAGCCTTTGACTGTGTGGATCACAATAAACTGTGGAAAATTCTGAAAGAGATGGGAATAGCAGACCACCTGACCTGCCTCTTGAGAAACCTGTATGCAGGTCAGGAAGCAACAGTTAGAACTGGACATGGAACAACAGACTGGAAAAGGAGTACGTCAAGGCTGTATATTGTCACCTTGCTTATTTAACTTATATGCAGAGTACATCATGAGAAATGCTGGGCTGGAAGAAGCACAAACTGGAATCAAGATTGCCGGGAGAAATATCAATAACCTCAGATATGCAGATGACACCACTCTTATGGCAGAAAGTGAAGAGAAACTAAAAAGCCTCTTGATGAAAGTGAAAGTGGAGAGTGAAAAAGTTGGCTTAAAGCTCAACATTCAGAAAACTAAGATCATGGCATCTGGTCCCATCACCTCATGGGAAATAGATGGGGGGACAGTGGAAACAGTGTCAGATTTTATTTTTGGGGGCTCCAAAATCACTGCAGATGGTGACTGCAGCCTTGAAATTAAAAGACACTTACTCCTTGGAAGGAAAGTTATTTATGACCAACCTATATAGCATATTAAAAAGCAGAGACATTACTTTGCCAACAAAGGTCCGTCTGGTCAAGGCTGTGGTTTTTCCAGTGGTCATGTATGAATGTGAGAGTTGGACTGTGAAGAAAGCTGAGCACTGAAATTTGATGCTTTTGAACTGTGGTGTTGGAGAAGACTCTTGAGAGTCCCTTGGACTGCAAGGAGATCCAACCAGTCCATCCTGAAGGAGATCAGTCCTGGGTATTCATTGGAAGCACTGATGTTGAAGCTGAAACTCCAATACTTTGGCCACCTGATGTGGAGAGCTGACTCGTTGGAAAAGACCCTGATGCTGGGAGGGACTGGGGGCAGGAGGAGAAGGGGACGATAGAGGATAAGATGGCTGGATGGCATCACCGACTCGATGGACATGAGTTTGAGTAAACTCTGGGAGTTTGTGATGGACAGGGAGGCCTGGCGTGCTGCAATTCATGGGGTTGCAAAGAGCTGGACACTACTGAGCGCCTGAACTGATATATATATATACATATATATATATATATGTATACTTTTTTTTTATTCTTTTCTCTTATAGGTTATCACAGAATATTGAATTAAGTTCCCTGTGCTATACAGTAGGTCCTTGTTGGTTGTCTACCTTATATCTATAGTTGTGTGTGTATATTCATCCCAAGCTCCTGATTTATCCCTCCTCCACCCCACGTTTCCCCTTTGGTAACCATAAGTTTGTTTTTGATATATGTAAGACTATTTCTATATATGTAAGACTATTTGTATTATTTTAAAATTTAGATTCCACATAATGAGTGATATCATCTGATATATGTCTTTCTCTGCCTGACTTCGTCTAGCATGGTAATCTCTAGGTCCATCCATGTTGCTGCAAATGGCATAATTTCATTCTTTTTTTTTGGCTGAGTAATAGTCCTTTGCATATATGTACCACATCTTCTTTATCCGTTCCTCTGTTGATGAATGTTTATGTTGCTTCCATGTCTTGGCTATTGTAATAGTGCTGCAATGAATATTGGGGTGCACGTATCCTTTCAGATTATGGTTTTCTCTGGATATATGCCCAGGAGTGGGATTGCTGGATCATATGGTAGTTCTATTTTTAGTTTTTTGAGAAACCACCATACTGTTCTCCATAGTGACTGCACCAATTTACATTCCCACCAACAGTGTAGGAGGATTCACTGTGGGAAAATTCTGATGTCCTTTCCTAGAAACCATGGTCTTAACCTTCTTATAGTTCCTGTATTACCTTATCTATTACTGCATAACAATTTGTTCTAAGACTTAGGGACTTAAAACAGCAGTAGTCATTTATTATCTCTTATGGTTTCTGTGGGTCAGGGATTCAGACAGGGGACAGCAGAGACAGCTTGTCTCTGTTCCACAATGTCTGGGCCTCAGCTGAGAAGACTCCATGACTGGAAGCTAGAAACCTCCAAAGGCTCACTCACTCACTCATCTAGTGTCTGATGTCCATTGTCAGCCAGAATACCTACACGGTCACCTCCTCAGATGGCTCACGTAGCATGGTGGGTGGATTCCAAGAGTGAGTATCCAGAGAGAGGGCGAGAGTGCAGAGCAAAGCTGTACCCTTTCTATGAGCTAGGCTTGGAATTCACGTTAGCATCACTTCCTTTATACTCCATTGGTTGGGTCTGTCATGAACCTAGATTCCAGAGGAAGGAACACAGACCCCACTCTTGGTGGGAAAGATGTCTATGTCACAATGAAAAAAGAGTATTTGGAGTGGGATACATTGCTTGATATAGCCATTTTGGGCACATACAATCTGTTACACTGCCCAAATTTCTACAGAAACGCTCTTGGATCTTGGATCTATATTTGTAAAAAAAAAAAAGAAATCAAAACCACAGAGGACTTTCTTTTCTTCTTTCCCTCCCACCCTGCCTCCCTCCCCCTTGTCCTTCCTTCCTTTCAGTTATAAACAGCACAACCATCAGTGAGTTGTTGTTTCACGGTATGAAATCTTGCCAACAGGGTCATTTTGATGGCACTCCCCAAATAATTTTATTTTTGCTATGCTGACCTTTTATTTTCCACATTGCCACAAGAAGGCTGTCTTTTCAGTCTTTTGATGTATCTTACTCAATTCTTTTTGAGAAAGATTGTATGACTTTAAAAACATTAGGACTGGAACACTATTTTTATTTGCCAAGTACTTTAACATGCTCACTATGTGTCAGGCACTGTTCCAAATGGGCCCTTTACAAATATTAACTTGCTTAATCTTCATAACATGATTCTCAACCTGTAGATCAAGAAACGGAGGCACAGAGAAGTTAAGAAAGTTGCCTGAAGTCACAAAGCTACATATGGCAGAGCCAGGTATCAAACCCAGGGCACCTGGCTTCCAAATCTATATTCTTGAAGAAAATTTTTTTAATTGAAGTATAGTTGATTTACAGTGTTGTATTAATTTCTGGTGTACAACAATGTGATTCAGTTATACATCATACATATATGCAGTCTTTTTAATATTCTTTTCCATTATGGTTTATCATGGGATATTGAATATAGTTCTCTGTACTGTACAGTAGGACCTCCTGCGCCATCCCTCTCTCACCCTCCTCCCCCTTGGCAACCACCAGTCTTTTCTCCATGTCCGTGCAAATCTGTATTCTTAATCACCATGTTATACTGCCTCTCCATCATCTGTTTTTACTCCATCAGTCCTTTTTAACTTGAACCATAAGGAACAGATAGTCTCAGGAAAACAAATATGAACTCTCAGATGTATGAAATAATGGAAAGCTAAAGAGATATGCCTGGAGCAGTATACTCCGCAGGTTGCCCTCTGGCTAGTCTTACCACTTCCAACAGTTCTCTGCCCCAGAGTGATTGACTGGCACAAAGAATGGTCGTTTGCTAGATCTAATGTGGTGAAATGGGCTTCCCTGGTAGCTCAGCAGGTAAAGAGTCTGCCTGCAATGCAGGAGACGGAGGTTCGATTCCTGGGTCGGGAAGATCACCAAGGGGAGGGCATGGTAACCCACTCCAGTATTCTTGCTTGGAAGATTCCACAGACAGAAGAGCCTGATGGGCTATAAAGCATGGGGTTGCAGAGAGCCAGACACAACTGAAGCGACTGAGCACTCTGTGGTGAAATACCCAAGAGGTGCAAAGTGTTTTGTTAATATTTTAGAATATTTTTCTCACAGAACTTCTGTGATGGGGTATTGTTGCCTCCATACTGCAGCTGGAGAGAGACAAAGAGATTTAGGGGGACTTCCTCACATTCCACAGTGAAAGGACCTCTGAGAAGCGAACAAAATTCTGCCGACATCAAGCCTCTGACTTTTACCACTGCAAAATAATCTCCCCCGAACAGCCTCTCCCAACAATATCAGGTTTCTTCAGCTGAGTATTTAGGAGGCTGCCGGCAAGTCTAATCACCTGGGACATCTTAACAACTAAAGTCACATTTGATGGAAAAACTCATCAAGAAGCCATGGGTGACGGAGGGCATCTTGTCAGAAGCCCGGCTCCAAATACACTTGATGCCACATATTTGGAATTCTGGAAGGAGAATGCAGAATTGGTTCAAGAAAAGTTGCAGAGAGGTTTATCTGATTCTCTGAATACAGTGTTTTCAAAGGACAAACAAGTTCTTCAGGAGCTGAAAAGCACCATTTATTCAAAACAGTAAATGAAGCATTTGTTATTGGTATAAACAAAGACATAAAATAGATCCTCAGGCAGACTTTCAGGAAACTGGGGGCAGAAGGGAGCAAAGAAAGAAGAACCGAAAGAGAGAGAGAGCTTAGACAAATAAGCAGTTTTGCCTTGAACATTTGCCAGGGAAAGCTGGGTAATGACGGATTCGAAACAAAACGAAAAGGAAACGGGTTAAGGAAAGTGCTACAAGGAATAAATGGCTGGTGATGTCCACATAAATGAAGAGATTCAAATCTCATTTGGGGTGGGGATGAGGGCATGGGGACAGTCGGACAGGGTCAAACTCCCGGTTTAAAAAAAAAATATGGCAAATGAATGAGCAGAAGGGAAAAGATGAATAAGGGGCGAGAATAGAAAGAGGAAAGGAAGCAGGTTTAACAGGAAACCAACTAAAATAGACAAGTACAGACAGTGTCATCAGAAGGGAGAGGGAGAGAAGGCGCCATTAACACTAGGCAAGCAGAAAATTCGAGGAGAGATGGTTTTAAATATTAAAAAATGCACGCCTTTCACATTACCTGCCAATTCTATCTCTGAATTATAGAGGACGGAAGCTCTGGATGTTGTCACAGGAACCATTGCCATCCCAGAAGTCAGCTGTTTTTCAAGGCCACGGGGCAGGGTCCTGATGGCCAGTTTTGGATGCGCTCCAAAGTTTGGGGAGTGGGGGGAGGTGGTCAGGGGGGCGGGGAAGAGGAGGGGATATGCGAGGCCTCGAGGAAGGTATGGGGAAGGATGGATGGGTCAGGTGGCAAGAACCCCTGACCACCTGACTGCAAATGCCAGAATAGGGCGCCAAGCCTTGCCTGGTTGCAGAGAACTTCCTCCCATACTGCCGTGTGCGTGCTAAGCTGCTTCAGTGGTGTCTGACTCTCTTACCCCACGGACCATAGCCCGCCAGGCTCCTCTGCCCATGGGATTCTCCAGGTAAGAATACTGGAGTGGGTTGCTATTCCCTTCTCCAGGGGATCTTCCCAACGCAGGGATGGAACCCGAGTCTCCTGCATTGGCAGGAGGATTCTTTACCACTAGCGCCACCTGGGAAGCCCTCCCCTGCTGGTAAGGCTGCTCAATGTCCATCTGTCGTGCAGTTTTCCCAAAGCTCAAGGACAAATTCTGGCCTCAGCCTGGGCTATCTCAGGAGCCTTGGCCCCATAGGTAGGGACCCAGAAACAGGGCAGCCTGGCAGTTAATGCCGTCTTGACCATGAGCTTCTGTCTCCCTAACTAGAAGCCACAGTTCTACTCTCTCCTGGACTTGGGTCTGTTTTCTGTATTGAAGGCCCTGCCATGGGCTCTTGATTGGTTCCTAAAAGCCCCTTAGCAGGGGGACCTTGCCTTAGCCTAGATTAGCTCCCTCACAGGAGCCAGAGTCGTGCCCAAATCCCTTCCCAGGGACGAGCCCCAACTACTGGAGGAAGGTATGACTCTCCCCCACTGCCCGTCTGTTCTCTTGTCTCCTTAAGCATCGCCTCTGCCTGGATTCCCATCATCTGCTCTGAGCACCTTTAGGGACATTTTGTTCACCCAAGTGTGTCCTTCCTAATGGTACTGAGATCACATGGTCAGTTGTGCTTTGCCGTGGCTGTCAGAGGTCACAGGCTCTCTGCTCTGTGGGATTGCTCTCCTCCTAGAAGTGGGGTTGATGGCCCGTGTCCCTGCAGCTGAGACTGTCCCATTCACCTTTGTGCCATTCCAGGGAGGGAGGGGAACCTGTGAGATGTCAGTCCTTCCCAGGCTGCCCCCCATCTTACTACAGCCAACCTGGGCATTCCCAGATGGTTTCTTAAAAAAAAAGAAAGAAAAAAGTATATATATATATATATATATATATATGTATATGTATATGTATAATATATTAGAATATACATAGAAAATAAATAAGTGAATGATTTAAGCACCCTCAAAAATATTTTACTAATAGGGTTGTGTTTTACCTACATGAAAGCCAAGAAAAGGCTAGGAAAAGCACATTTATTTATTTTAATTAATATTTTTTTATTGAAGTATAATTGATTTACATTTTTGTGTTAATTTCTGCTATACAGCAAAGTGATTCAGTTATTTTAAAAATATTCCTTTCCATTATGGTTTATCACAGGATGCTGAATATATTATAGTTCCTTGTGCTACACAGTAGGACCTTGTTGTTCATCCATTCTATATGTAATAGTTTACATCTGCCAACCCCCGAATTCCCAATCCATCCCTCCGTCACCCTTCCTACCCTTGGTAGCAACAAGTCTGTTCTCCATGTCTATGAGTCTGTTTCGGTTTGAACAATAGGTTCATTTGTGTCATGTTTGAGATTCCACACGTAAGTGATATCATATGTTATTTGTCCTTCTCTCTCTGACTTACTTAGTATGATAATCTCCAGGTCCATTCATGTTGCTACAAATGGCATTTTGTTGTCGTTGTTGTTCGGAAAAATAAGTTCAGAATCCAGAGATGTGGCAGACGCTGTCAATGCCCCACTCACAGCCCCTTGGCACTTACTCTTCAGGGACTCAGGCTCCCTCCGGTGAGCACCTGTGACTCACCCTGTGGGCAGGGCAGGCAGGAAATGCCAAAGAGTTAACACCCCTGGGAGCAGCCCTCAGCCAGAGATGGAGATGATAAATACCCTGGTTCCCTTTCTTCACTGGGAGGAGGTGACCAAACTGTGTCCTGTGCTATCTCCCCAGAGTTCCCCAGCGGGAGGGAGTCTCCGTTGCCCATAGCCATAATCTGCTCAACAATTTTTTGGCTCCGTGTTTCCCCCACATCACTTTCTCACTCTCCTACTGATGTTTCCTGAGATCATCTTCCTCTGCTTCCCAAATTTGTGTTCCAGTTCTTGTCTTGGGCTCTGTTTCTGGGGGAGTCCAAACTAAGGCAAGAGATTGCATACCCAAGCATAAGGATTTAAGTGTTTTCCTGTGAAGCCATACCTGATTTGAACACTAGCCTAATAATGTATAGTATTAATAATATACTTCCTTTTTTCCCCTGTCTTTTTTTTTTTTTTAATTGAAGGATAATAGCTTTGCAATGTTAGGTTGGTTTCTGCCATACAACATCATGAATCAGTCATAACTATATATATGTATATCTCCCCTCCCTTTTGAGCCTCCAGTAATGTACTTTCTATAATTTATTATTGAAGGAAAAACATACCAAAGTGCCTTGTGCACAACACTTCTTTCTATCTGGGTTGCATGAACTCTGCTGGACTTTGAGAGGCTAATAGGTGTTAAAAGATTTGGGGCTCAAATATGCTTGACTTCAACAAAATGAAGCAGGTTTCTTCACTTCAGTACTCTTGTAGTCTTTAGGAAATTAGCAGACTCTGTCAGTTTCCAAAAGTGCAGGCTATATGCTTTCCAAATTCAGTTGATCTGAGAATCACTTTTCCTCAGGAAGCCCTCTTAATACCTTGCAGGGGAGGCTGGCATTTCAGGGAATATACTTTAGGAAACGCCTTGGTGTGCAAGCTACAGGATTAAAACATAATATTGAGCAAAAGATGAGGCAAGTTTTTCTGGGGGTGAGAATGCTGCATTTCAGGGTACCTGTGTTTTCTTTTATGTTTTAGCCTATGAGAAGGACAGTCATCTGTGGGCTGAGGTCAGATGTTAATGTTTCTTTTGCACAGAAAACCAACTATTTAAATGTTTTTATTTGAACATTCACTGAGAAAAGAGGCAGAGAAACTTGTTCCTCAAACTGTGGTCGGTAGAACAGCAGCATCAGCCTCACCTAGAAGCTGGTTAGGAATTAAATCCCAGGTCTTATAGGTTTCAAGAGAAAATTATTCATCGTACCAAGAGCCATGAAGATTGTGTGTGAGTGAGTGTCAGTCACTCAGTCGTGTCCGACTCTTGGTGATACCATGGACTGTAGCCCACCAGGCTCCTCTGTCCATGGAATTCTCCAGGCAAGAATACTGGAGTGGGTATTGCCATTTCCTTCTCCAGGGGATCTTCCTGACCCAGGAATCGAACCCATGTCTCCTGCATTGCAGGCAGATTCTTTATCGTCTGAGCCACCAGAGAAGCCCCCATGAAGATCGTATGTGGGTCTAAATGTGTGTAAAGGAAATATTTAAGACAATTATATAATAAATTGGGGAGGGTAAAGGGATACAATAGGAGGTAAGTTTTCTACATTTCACTCAAACTGGTAAAGTGGTGACACTGGTAGACAGGAATAATATGTGTATGTTTATATATATTAGTATGAGTATTACCTAAAAGAACTAATAAGAAAACTATGTAAGGAGATAGATACAAAAAAAAACTACACAATTCTAGAAAATATTCTAGAAACCCAGAGGAAGGCAGGAAAAAGAAAACTAAAATGAAAAGCAGAAAATAAGCAGAACATAAAATATAAAAAGGTAGACATATGATTTTATATATTAATAATTACATTACATTTAAATGGCCTAAATATACCAATTATGGTGGGCTTACCAGGTGGTGCTAGTGGTAAAGAACCTGTCAGTGCAGGAGACATAAGAGACGTGGGTTCGATCCCTGGGTCAGGAAGATCCCCTGGAGTAGGAAATGGCAACCCACTCCAGTATTCTTGACTGGGAAATCCTATGGACAGAGGAGCCTGGCGGGCTATGGTCCACAGGATTGTAAAGAGTTGGACACGACTGAAGTGACTTAGCACAATTATAGGAGAGAGTGGCAGAATAGATTTTAAAAATGACTTGGTTATATGTTGTCTATAAAAAATATATTTCAAATATGGATATTTGAATTTAATTGTATTGATATACATATAAAATATGATATGGGTTGGTTGAAAGGGAGAAGATGGGAGAGCTATATAATTCAAACATTAATCAAAATAAAGCAGGAGTGGCTATATCAATAGAACATAAAGTAGACTACAGAAAAAAAATTACCAGGAGGAAAGAATATTACTAATGATAAAAGAGTAAATACACCAAGAAGACATAGCATTCCTAAATATGCATGCACCAAACCACAGAACAGCTAAATATGTAAACAGAAAACTGATAGAACTGAAAAGAGAAATAGACAAATCCACAGATATAGTTGGAGACGTCAACATTCCTCTCAACAACCAATGAACAGCTGGACAGAAAATCGGCAAAGATATAAAAGAATGCAACACTACCATCAACCAATATTTATAAAACACTCCACCCAACAAAAGAAGAATATACATTCCTTTCAAGTTCTCGTGGAACATATATACCAAGATAGAACATATCCTGGACCATAAAACAAACCTCAACAAAATTAAAAGATGAAATCATAGAGTTGTTTTCTTACTATGATGTAATGAAACTAGAAATCAATACCTGAACGATAACAGGAAAATTTTTAAAAACTTGGAAATGAAACAAAACATTTCCAATAATCCATGTGACAAAAAGGATGTCTCAAGTGAAATTTTAAAAAATACATTGAACTGAAAGTGAAAGCTTCTCAGTCATGTCCAACTCTTTGCGACCCCATAGTCCATGGAATTCTCCAGGCCAGAATACTGGAGTGGGTAGCCTATCCCTTCTCCAGGGGATCTTCCTGACCCAGGAATCAACCCGCATTAATTGATCAACCTCCTGCATTG
This sequence comes from Muntiacus reevesi, assembly GCF_963930625.1. Classification (NCBI taxonomy): domain Eukaryota; kingdom Metazoa; phylum Chordata; class Mammalia; order Artiodactyla; family Cervidae; genus Muntiacus; species Muntiacus reevesi. The sequence goes on along the minus strand of NC_089271.1, from coordinate 39,439,674 downwards.
CAGGCGGATTCTTTACCAACTGAGCTATCAGGGAAGCCCAACCGAAGGAAAATTAAAATGAAAACATGTTTTATCAAAATCTGTGGGACACAGTTAAAGCTGTGCTGAGAGGAAAATTTATAACACTAAATGCTTACATTAGAAAGGTGGAGGGAATTCCCTGGCGGCTGGAAAAAACAAAAGGAAAAAGAAGCAAAGTCTCAAATCAATAATCTAAGCTTCCACCTTAAGAACCTAGAAAAAGAAAAAATAAACCCAAAGGAAGTAGAAGAAAGGAAATCATAAAGGTAAGGGCAGAAATTAATGAAGTTGAAAACAAAAAAAAAATAGAGAAAAGTCAGTGAAACAAAAAGCTGGTTCTTTGAAAAGACTGATAAACACTGTGGTTGTCATTATCCAAATCTGCATATGTAACAAAATGATACAGAACTGTACACACACATTGTATCAATGTCAGGTTCCTGGTTTTAATATTGTACTATAATTATGTCAGATATAATCATTAGGGAAAACTAGGTAAAGGGCTCGTGGGACTTCTCTGTACTATTAATATCTTTACAACTTCCCGTGAATCTATAATTATCTTCAAAAGTTAAACAATTTGGAAAACATCTGTACAACTAAAATTTTGTTTATTTTACAATTATATAAGTCCTCATAGGAAAACTACAGAGTGCTTATAACCAATGAACCCTATTCCTTCGTCTGGATTTGATGTTACATGGTTCCTTGACATTCCAAAAACCTGGTTACCTTCCTCTGAATGTTGTCTGATTTGTCAGTGTTCTTAAATACTGATGCCCCAAAGGGAGCACCTGCTTCAGATGGGATATCACCTCCCTTGTTCTAGATGCTATACTTTTGTTAATGCAGCCACAATCTTCTCTGGCTTTTTAAGTAGCCATAGCATAATTCTTGCGGTTTTTTTGGTCTTGTAATCATATAAAATTTTCAGATCTTTGCATATGAATGGAAAAATTTCACCATTAGTACTTAAATAGTTGGTTATCATGAACTTATACTGGAAACTTTTTTGTTTATCTCTTTTGAATTTCACTTCGTTTGATTCGGTCCAGCTTTGTCTCATCAAGTTTTCAAACTCAGTTGCCTATCATAAGGGCTATCTTCACATTGTTATTCAGCTGCAGATATGTCGATTCTATCTTTCTATGGCTTCATCTCAGTCACTGCTATAAAAATGTTGAAAAGGACAGGGTATAATCACTATAGAGGTACACCACTTTGATGTTCAAGCAGAAAGTTACCATTCAGCTGAATGGAATGCAGATAGGCTTTACACTTAATGCTTTGAGGTTCTGTCTCAAGTTTTTTCTTTTTTTTTTGTAGCTAAAAAAACATGTAACGTGAGATTTACCCTCAACGAAATTCTTTTTTTGCCCTCAACAGCTTTTTAAGTGTGAAATATAATGTTGTTAACTGTAAACATATTTTGTACAGCATATCTCTAGAACCTTTTCATCTTGGATGACTGAAACTTTATGCCCACTGAGCAGCAACTCTCCCACCCCCACTCCCTAGCAATTACCAATCTACTTTCTTCTTCAATGAATTTGATTACTTTAGATGCCTCATATAAATGGAATAATATATAGTATTTGTCCCTCTATAACTGGCTTATTTTCTTAGCATAATGTCCTTAAGGTACATCAATGTAGTAGCAGATGACAGTATTTCCTTTTTTCTGTGGTTGAATAATAGTCCATTGAAAGCATATACCATTTTTCTGTATCAATTCATCTGTTGAAAGACACTTAGGTTGTTTCCACTTCTTGGCTGTTGTGAATAATGTTGCCATGAACACAGAAATGCAAATATCTCTTTGAGATCCTGATTTCAATTCTTTTGGGTAAATACCTAGAAATAGGATTGCTAGATAAGAGTTGGACATGACTGAGCAACTGAACTGAACTGGGATCATATATAATCCTTTTATTAACTTTTTGAGGAACTATCACAGTATTTTCCATAGTGGCTATACCATTTTGCATTCTTTTTTCCCTCCATTTTGTGTTCTTATTAATACCAACAGTGCACAAGTGTTTTAATTACTCCACATCCTCAGCAACTATTTTTTTTAAATCACTTTTGTACTATGTAGTATTTTTTCTTTTTTTTCTAATTTTATTGACATATAAGTGATATATAGCACTGTATAAGTTTAAGGCATACAGCATAATGATTTGATTTCCATATATCATGAAATAAAATTATTTCTGTTTGTAGATGACATGATTTTCTATGTAGAAAACCATAAAGATTCAACAGCAAAAAACCCAGTTACAACTAATAAACAAATTCTATAAAGTTGCAGGATACAAAATCAATATACAAATATCAGTTGCATGTCTGTACAATAAAAATGAAGTATCTGAAAAAGAAATTAAGAAAAATATCTCATTTACAATAGCATCAAAAATAACAAAATACATAAGAATAAACTTAATCAAGGAATTGAAAATCTATGGAAGAAGACACAAATAAATGGAAAGATATCCTGAGTTAATGAATTGGAAGAATTAATATTGTTAGAATGTCCATGCTCCTCAAAACCATCTATAGAGTCAATGCAATCCCTATCAAAATTCCAATGGTGTTTGTTTTTTTAACAGAAATAGAATTGAGACAATCCTAACATGTATATGGAACCACAAAGGACCCCAAATAGCCAAAGCAATATGGAGAAATAAGAGCAAATCTGGAGGTCTGGTGTAGAGTTAGGTTGCTTATTTGAAATCTTTGTTCTTTTTTTTTAACATAGGTGTTTATCACTGAAACATTCCTTCTTAGTACTGTTTTTTCTGTAGCCCATAAGTGTTGGTATGTTGTACTTTAGTTATCATCTTTTTCAAGATATTTTGGATTTCTTTGATCCATTAATTGTTCAGGAATATGTTGTTTAATTTCCACATGTTTGTGAATTTTCAGTTTTCCTTCTGCTTTTTGTTTATAGCTTCATTCCATTGTGGTCAGGAAGGATACTTGGTATGATTTCAATCTCCTTAAAATGTGTTGAGACTTGTTTTGTTGAACTAACATGCGATCTATCCTGGAGAATGTTCTGCTGCTGTTGGGTGGAATATTCTTAAATGTCTCTTAAATCCATTTGGAGTATAGTGTTGTTCAAGTGAGCATTGAAATCTACTATTGTCATGTTGCCGTTAATTTGTCCCTTCAGTTCTGTCAATGTTTGTTTCATATAATTAGGTGTTCTAATTTGGGTGCATATATGTTTATAATTGTTATATCTTCCTGGTAAATTGACCCTTTTATTATTATGTAATGCCCTTTTTTGTCTCTTGTGCCAGTTTTTGACTTAAAGTCTATTTTGTCTGTTATAAGTGTAACCCCTTCTGCTCTTTTTTGGTTACCATTCGCATGGAATATTTTTTCTGTCCTTTTGTTTTCTGCCTATATGTATCCTTAACTGAAAGTGAGTCTGAAGACAGCATGTAGTTGAATCTTTTATTTTATTCATTCAGCCATTCCATGTCTTTTGATTGGGGAATTTTAATCCATTTACATTTTAACTAATTATTGATAGGGAAGGACTCACTACTACCATTTTCATCATTGTTTGCTGTTTGTCTTGTAGGTATTTTGTCCCTCTGTCCTTTTCTTGCTGTCTTCCTTTGAGTTTCATTGACTTTATTTATTTATTTTTTTGTAGTGACTTGCTTTGATTCCTTATTATCTTTTATATGTCTTCTATAGGCATTTTCTTTGTGGTTACCATGGGACTCACATGAAACGTCTTATAGTTGTAGCATTCTATTTTAAGCTGATAACAATTCAATCACATAAAAACTTCTACTTTTCCCCCCTCTATGTTATTTATGTCATAAATTATATCTTTTATATTGTGTGTCCATTAACATATTTTATAGTTATTTTTATGCTTTTGTATCTTAGCTTCCATAACACAATTAAAAGTGATTCATGCATCATAGTTGCAGTATGACGGTATTCTGTATCTATCTATATATTTATCCTTAATCGTGAGCTTTATACTTTCATATGCTTTTGTGTTACTGTTTTCTGTGTTTTCATTTCAATTTGAAGGATTCACTTTAAACATTTCTTGTAAGACTGGCCTACTGGTGGTTAACTCTTTCAGCATTTCTGATGGACAGTTTTTGCGCTTAGAGTATTCTTGGTTAGCAGTCTTTTTTTCTTTTTTTCAGTACTTTGAATATATTCCTTCTGGTCTGCATGGTTTCTGCTAAAAAATCCACTTATTGTCTTACAGGGGTTCCTTTGAATGTAATGAATCACTTTTCTCTTGCTGCTTTCAAAATTCTCTGCTTTCACTTTTGACAATTTGATTATCGTATAGCTTGTGGAGTTCTTATATCTGGATGCTATTTCCTTTCCCAGATTTGGAAGGTTTTCAGCTGTTATTTCTTTAAATAAGCTTTCTCCTTCTTTCTCTCTTAATCTTTTGGGGCTATCATAATGCCTATGTTGATCTACACAATGGTATCCCACAAAGCTCCTAAGCTTTCTTCATTGTTTTTCATTTTGTTTCTCTGATTGGAAAATTTCAAAATGAACTGTTGAGTTTGCTGTCTTTTTTTTTTTTCTGCTGACCAAGTCTGATGTTGAACTCCTCTAGTGAATTTTTCCGTTCAGTTATTGCATTCTTCATCTCCAAAATTCTATTTGGTTCTCTTATTCTCTATCTTTTTGTTGAACTCGCTGTGTCCATCTATCATTTTTCTGAACTCATCATGCATTTTTAATGGTGGTTATTTTGAATCCTTTGTCAAGTAATTCATATACCTTCATTTCTTAATGCTCAGCTTTTGCAGATTTATTTTGTCCCTTTGATTGGGCCATTTCCCCCTGTTTCTTAATGTTGCTTATAACTGTGTTGGTATATGTTGATATTTGCAAAATAAAAAACCAGCCATCTTTCTGTCTTTAGGACTGCCTTGTACAAGGGAAGACCTTCACCAAACAACTTGCCTCGAGATTCTGGGGGGCCTCTCAGACTTTTCTGTGAATGTTTCTTCTCTGGACTTGTGCAATGTAGATTTCTCGTTAAAGAGATTTGCTTGTTTTTTTGGCTTTTTTTTTCTTGCAGGAACTCATAATCTCTTGCTTACGCTGACTGGCGTCTGTCTGTCGTACTGTGCATCCTTTGAAGCAGCAGCATGGCACCATAGCTGTATGCTTTTTGGTGGCCCCCAGGCATCTAGAGTACATCAGGTCCTGTCAGCACCTCAAGTTGTACTAGACAGAAACCAGTCCCTTGGGCAGCTGCACAACAAGCCAGGATGTTGGATGCTTGCTCCACTCTTTCCCCACTAAGGGAGAGGCCGCCAACATGTACTGGCCTCTGTCCTCTGTACCGTGGGCGCCCCTTAGCAGCAGCAGACTGCACTGATGTCTTTGGGCTTTAGCAGCCCTGAAGCATTTGGAATATGCTAGCTTCCGTCCATGCTCTGAGACAGAAACCAGTCTCGTGGGCAGCCCCCTGGAAAACTAGAACATTAGACATACACTCTACTCTTCCCTTTCTGCTTGAGGGAGAGGCCCCTGGAGGGAGAGGCCTTTGTCTGCTGTCCTTAGGAGCAACAGCATGCTGCCTAGGTCTTTTTTTGTTATTGTTGTTCGCAGTGGCCCCCAAGCAGTTAAAGCATGCTGGGTCCTGTCAGTGGTCTGAGACAGGCGAGACAGAAGCCAGTCCCTCGGGTAGCCTCTTCTGAAAAGTCAGAACATTGGATAAGCAGTCTAGTCTTCTCTTTCCGTCCCTCTGGAGAAGCCAGGAGCTGGGAGTTTGCTCATGAGCTTATGGCACTATGCCAGGGACTATGGTAAGAGGATGTCACAAAATTTCCTACTGGCTTTAATATAGCTGGTTTCATGCTTGCCTGGTGTACAGGGACCTTTTAACTGGTTTCTGGATTTGTCATAAAGGGATTTCTCATCCACGTTCTGTTGATGTCTCCGTGGGAGGAAGGAAGGTCCTGTTCTGCCATTTTGCTGACATCATTATACCCCAGTTTTTGAGCCAAGGCCGTTCTTCCTTGGTAGCTCCCACACAGAGTCTGAGGATGGTGGGGGCATCAGGCCCTTGCCATGACTGTCTAGTGTGAAACTCCCGTAATGAGCAACCTTCTCCGTGGAGCTCCTTATAATACAACAGGCTAAGACTGTCACGTCTTTGTTTGCATTCTGAAGCTGGCTCTGCCCTAGTCTGCATTCTCCCCGTTTTATCTTTCACAAGCATTACCTACCAATAAACCTCCTCATCCCTAACTCTGTCTTAACATCTGTTCCTGGAAGACTCAACTCATAAACAAGTCTGAGATCACAGTCTTGTGGTTCTGCCTCAGTCTTCACTCTTGGCTGACATTGATCACTCAGTGAATACCCTCTGGGGAAAGTTGTTCCAAGTGGTCTCTCTTCAATTCATCCTCTGTTGCCACCAATTTACTTGTGGCAAAGACTGACTGGCTGTTTACCAGTTCTCCTTGGGAACATTGCTAGACTACATTTCCCGTCCTCCCTTTCTGTTAGGTGAATATCAAAGAAAATATGTTTATTTTCTTCTCTTGGCACTTGTAGAGGTTCAGACATGTTGGAAAGAGCATATGATAGACTTCGAGATGTATGATCAGTGTTTCCTTTTTCTTGGTTCTCTCATCTAGAAGGAATCATATTTCAACTAACTTGGAAAAATGGACTCTGAGAGACTAGATAGAGAGATATGCCCTCAGATGGCAAAGAAAGACAATATCGTGTTGGTTTGTAAAACCTGACTAGGAACTGTTTAATGGGATGAATGGGGGTTAGAGTTGTTGTTCATCACTGCCACCATCTGGAGGTAATGTTAGAGTGTTCATTACCACAGGGCTCCAATAACAGGAGGACTTGTGCTTGGGAGGCTCAGCCAGAGAAACCCAACTCCCATGGTGCCTGCCTGTGAATGCTGAACCAGTTATTGTTCTGCAGTGATATTTTAGGCATCGGTTATGAAAGTTGAAAATATTATTTGTCCTTTCTGGGAACGACTTGTAGCCCACTGTTCCAATCTGTGCCAGATTCTCAATGAAGCCTTAAATGTCCTAATTAGTAATGCTATTCCAGAGGCATTGATATTGCAGAACAATATTTGTGCATGTCTAATGATCCTCCATCTGCCCTAGATCCATGACACTTACCACCTACCACTTCATCTCCTTGCTGGCATAAGCAATTTTCTATAGTATAATCTCTATAGTAATGCTTGACAACATGACAGAGGTTAATAACCTATCTAAACTTTTCTTGGAATGGCACCAGCATACTTGCCTTTGTTTTGCTATTGTCACTGCTGTTGTGCCTACGTTCATGCTAAGTCGCTTAGTCGTGTCTGACTCTTTGCGACCATATGGACTGTAGTCCACCAGGCTCCTCTGTCATGGGATTCTCCAGGCAAGAATACTGGAGTGGGTTGCCATGCGTTCCTCCAGGGGATCTTCCCAGCCCAGGGATCGAACTCATGCCTCTTATGTCTCCTGTAATGGCGGGCAGGTTCTTCACCACTAGTGCCACCTGGGGAGTCAATTGTTACTGCTGTTAGCTCAATTTAAAATTTTGTTTTCTTTCATGAGTTAGTTTAAAAATAAGTTGCACGTTGGCAAATGTTTAGCCACTTTAAATTTTTTACTTTTTTTCCCTTTTAAAATGATCATACAGTAAAATGGATTTTTTTACTTTGGTGTACAATGCTACGAATTTTATTTTTTTTTCCTTTTTTTTTTTTAATATTATTTTATTAGTTGGAGGCCAATCACTTCACAACATTTCAGTGGGTTTTGTCATACATTGACATGAATCAGCCATAGAGTTACACGTATTCCCCATCCCGATCCCCACTCTCACCTCCCTCTCTACCCGACTCCTCAGGGTCCTCCCAGTGCACCAGGCCCGAGCATTTGTCTCATGCATCCTACCTGGGCTGGTTATCTGTTTCACCATAGGTAATATACATGCTGTTCTTTCAAAACATCCCACCCTCACGTTCTCCCCCAGAGTTCAAAAGTCTGTTCTGTACTTCTGTGTCTCTTTTTCTGTTTTGCATATAGGGGTATCGCCACCATCTATCTAAATTCCGTATATATGTGTTAGTATACTGTAATGTTCTTTATCTTTCTGGCTTACTTCACTCTGTATAATGGGCTCCAGTTTCATCCATCTCATTAGAACTGATTCAAATGAATTCTTTTTAACGGCTGAGTAATATTCCATGGTGTATATGTACCACAATGCTACGAATTTTAAATCATATATAGATTTATGTAACCACCACCACAATTAGGATACTTAACAGTTCTGTTACCCCCCAAAACTTTCTCATTCTGCCCCTTTATAGTCAAATCCTCACATCCCAAACACCATTGATCTGCTTTCTGTCTCTATAATTTTTTTTGAGAATGTCATATAAGTGGAATCATATAGTATATGACCTTTAGAGACTGACTTCTTTAACTTAGCATAATACCTTTGAGATTCATCTAGGTTTTTCTGTGTAATAATAGTTTATTCCTTTTTTATTGCTGAGTAGAATTTCATTATTATTGATGTACCACCTATAGTTTGTTAATCCATTCACCAATGGAAGTACATTTGGGTGGTTTCCAGTTTGGGGCAAAGGGAATAGAGGGAATATAAAAGTTAATGTGCAAGTTTTTGTGTGAACATAGCTTTTGTTTATGTAGGGCAAAGGTTGGCACACATCTTCTCTAAAGGGCCAGATAGTAAATACCTTAGGCTTTATGGGCCACATATAGTTTCTATAACATATCCTTTTCTGTTTTTTAAAAAAAACTCTTTAAAATTGTAAAAAATGTTTTTCACCTATAGGCCATGCAAAAGCAGATCCTTGGCTTGATGTGAACTGCTTGTCTTAGTGTGATGACCTCTGTTCTAGGACAAATGCCTAGAAGTGGGGTTGTTGGGACACATGCTAAGTATGTGTTTAACTTTATAAGAAACTTCTGCATGGCTTTCCAGAGTGACTATCATTTTGCCTTCTGATCAGCAGTGTATGACAGTTCCAGTTGCTCTACATCCTTGGCAGCATTTGGTATTGTCAGTGTTTATTTTGTTTTGTATTGTTTCAGTTCAGTTCAGTCACTCAGTCGTGTCTGACTCTTTGTAACCCATGGGCTGCAGCACACCAGGCCTCCCTGTCCATCACAAACTCCTGGAATTTACCCAAACTCATGTCCATTGAGTTGGTGATGCTATCCAACCATCTCATCCTCTGTCATCCCCTTCTCCTCCTGCCCTCAATCTTTCCCAGCATCAGGGTCTTTTCAAATGAGTCAGCTCTTCGCATCAGGTGGCCAAAGTAATGGAGTTTCAGTTTCAACATCAGTCCTTCCAATGAACACTCAGGACTGCTCTCCTTCAGGATGGACTGGTTGGATCTCCTTGCAGTCCAAGGGACTCTTAAGAGTCTTCTCCAACACCACAATTCAAAAGCATCAATTCTTCAGCACTCAGCTTCCTTTATAGTCCAACTGTATTGTTTAGCTAGTCTAATAGGTGTGTGGTAGTATCTCACTGGGATTTCATTTTGCATTTCCCTAACAGCTAATGATGATGAGCATCAGAAAAAAAAATGATGATGAGCATCTTTTCATGTGCTTATTTTCCATCTACATGTCTTCTTTGATGAAAGCCTGTGTATGTCTTTTGCCCATTTTCTGACTGTTTTGTTACTGTTGTATTTCAAGAATTCTTTATATATTCTGGATACAAACGCTTGGTCAGATTTGTAGTTATCAAATTCTATCTCCCAAGCCATCACTTCTCTTTTCACACTCTTAACACGGTCTCTCACAGAGAAAAAGTTTTAGTTTTGACGGCATCCAATTGATCAATTTTTCCTTCTATGGATCGTGCTTTTGTTGTCAAGTTTAAGAATTCTCTGCCTAACCATAGGTCCTTTAGGTTTTGTTCTACTTTTCCCTGAATCTTTTATAGTTTTATGTTTTACATCTAAGTTCATGATCCATTTTTAGTTAAATTTTGTATGAGATGTTTTGTTGTTGTTGTTCAGTCACTTCATTGTGTCCGACTCTTTGCGATCCTATGAACTGCAGCATGCCAGGCCTCCCTGTCCATCACCAACTCTCAGAGCTTGCTCAAACTCATGTCTGTTGAGTTGGTGATGCCATCCAACCATCTCATCTTCTGTCGTCCCCTTTTCCTCTTGCCTTCAATCTTTCCCAGCATCGGGGTCTTTTCAAATGAGTCAGCTCTTCGAATCTGGTGGCCAAAGTATTAGAGCTTCAGCATCAGTCCTTGCAATGAATATACAGAGTTGATTTCCTTTAGGATTGTTTAGGCTGAGATTATTTTCCCCCAAGGATGTTTAGGCTGAGATTTTTTCCCCCCAAGGATGTACAGTTGTTCCAACCCCATGTTGAAAAGGCAGTTTTTCTCTGTTGGATTGCTTTTGCACCTTTGTTTAGAATCAGTTATACATGGTTATGTAGGTCTATTTCTTGGTTCTCTATTCTATTCTAGTAATCAATGTGTCTATCCGCCTGCAAAATATCATATCATTTTGATTACTGTGAAAATGTGAAAGTGTTAGTCGCTCAGTTATGTCTGGCTCTTTGCAACCCCATGGACTGTAGCCCACCAAGGTCCTCTGTTCATGGAATTCTCCAGGTAAGAATACTGGAGTTGTCATTTCCTTCCCCAGGGGATCTTCCCAATCCAGAGATCAAACCTCAGTTTTCTACATTGTAGGCAGATTCTTTACCATCTGAGCCACCAGGGAAGCGCCATTTCTCAGTTCTCTATTCTGTTCTATTGATCTATGTGTCTCTTAATCTGTGTCTATCCTCCTGAAAAACACCATATCATTTTGATTACTGTAGCTATATAGTAAGTCTTAAAATCAGCAGTGTGTTTCCTCCAACTTAATTCTTCTTTCTTAAAATCATTTTAGCTCTTCTAGGTCCTTTGTTTTTCCATATAAATTTTAGAATCAGCTTGTTTATATCTAAAAAAGTTATGCTAGGTATGTGATTGAAACTGTGTTACATTCACAGATCAGTTTCAGGGAATTGTCATCTTTTCTTTGTTGAGTCCTCCAATTTATGAAGACAGTATGTCACTCCATTTATTTACATCTTTGATTTCTTCTATCAGCTTTTTATAGTTTTAGTATATAGATCCTATCAGCTTTCCAGTTTGTGCATTGGTAAAGAATCCACCTGCCAATGCAGAAGACACAGAAGACCTGGGTTTGATTCCTGGGTCGGGAAGATCCTGTGGAGTAGGAAATGGCAACCCACTCCAGCATTCTTGCCTGGAAAATTCCATGGACAGAGAAGCCTGGCTGGCTACAGTCCATGGGGTCACAAAGAGTTAGATATGACTGAGCACACACACACACACACACACACACACATGTAGATCCTATACATGATTTATTAGATTTATATCTTGATATTTCATTTTTGGAGCTATGTAAATGGTATTTTAAAAATACTTTGGAGGGACTTTTCTGGTGCTCCAGTGGTTAAGACTCTGTGCTACCACTGCAGGGGCCACAGGTTCAATCCCTGGTTAGGGAAAAAAGATCCTGCATGCCATGTGACTCAGCCAAAAAATTATTTTTGGTTTCCAAATTACTAATGTATAGAAAAATGATTGCCAGATTGTTAGTATAACAAAATATTGTGTGTTGACCTTGTATCCAGGGACCTTGCTAAACTCCTTTATTAGTTCTAGAAAATAATTTTGTGGACTTCCTTGGGATTTTCTCCATACACAATCATGTTGCCTGTAAAGCAGATCAGTTGTGTTTCTTCCTTTTCAATATGTATACCTTTAATTTCTATTTCTTACCTTACTGTACTGGCTAGGACTTCTAGTATGAAACTGAATAGGAGTGGTGAGAGTGTATTTCCTTTTCTTGTTCCCAGTCTTAGAAGGAAAGTGTTTAACCTTTCATCATTAACACTGATGTTGCTGTGTAGATATTTTTTGTAGATGTCTTTTATTAGGCTGAAAAAGTTTCTTTTCTTAGTTTGCTTAGACTTTTTGTTTTTTTTATCAATGGATGTTGACTTTTGTCAAATACCTTTTCTGCATCATTTGATATGATCATGTGATTTTTCTTGACTAGCCTGTTGATATGATGGATTACACTGATTTTTGTATATTAAATGAGCCTTGCATTCTTGCGATAAACTCCACTTGGTGACAGGGTATTATTCTTTTTATGTATTCCTAGATTAGATTTACTAATGTTTTTGGTATTGTTTGTGTTTGTTGCCTTAAGGGATATATATTCATATGTTGTTTTCTTTCCTTGTAATGTTTTTATCTGGTGTTGGTATCACAGTAATGCTGCCCTCATAAAATGAATTGGGAAGTGTTCCCTTTTATTTTCTGAAAGAGATTGTTTAGAAGTGGTGTTTATTTTGTTTATTTTTTAAATGTCTGGTAGAATTTGCTAGTAAAACTATCTGGACCTGGAGCTTTTCTTTTTTAAAGGTGTTTAAGCATGAATTCAGTTTCTTTTGTACTTATTGGACCATTCAGGTTATCCATTTCATCTTGAGTGCTTTTGGTAGATTTTGCTTTTTGAGGAATTGGTTCATTTAACTTGTCAAATTTTTGTTCGTAGAACTATTCATAACATTCCCTTATTTTTCTTTTAATGTCTACAATGTCTATAGTGATATTCTTGCTTTCATTCTGGATATTGGTAATTTGTATCTTCTCTCTTTCTCCTTTTCAGTCTTGTCAGATCAATTTTACTGATCTTTTCAAAGGACCAGTTTTCTGTTTCATTGGTTTTGTTCTCTTTTGATTTTCTGTTTTCAGTTTCATTGATTTCTCTACTCTCATCTTTATTACCTTCCTTCTGCTTGTTTTGAGTTCCTTTTGTTCTCTTTCTAGTTTTTTTTCCCTAGCATTGAAGATTAGATTACTGATTTGAGATCTTTCTTCTTTTCCAATATCAACATTTGATGCTATAAATATCCATCTAAGTACTTCTTCAGATGCATCCCACTAATTTTGAAATGTTGCTTTGTTTTTCTTCAGTTTAAAATATTTTCTTATTTTGAGATCCATGAGTTATTTAGGAAAGTGTTGCGTAAATTCCTGTTGGAGACTTTTCTGTTATTTTTCTGTTACTGATTTGTAGTTTGACTCCAGTATAGTCAGAGAACATACCCCATGGTTTCAGTTCTTTCAAATGTGTTGAGGTTTGTTTTATGACCCAGGATATGGTCTATCTAGATTAATGTTTCATGTACACTTGAAAAGAGTATATTCAGGTCTTGTTTAGGGGGTTGTTATATAAGTATCTATCAGATCCAGTTGACTGATGGTGTTATTCAGCTCTGTATTCTTGTTGGATTTTCTACTACTTCTGTTGATTACTGAGAACAGAGTGTTGAAGTTTCCAAATATAATTGTTGATCCCCCCTTTAGTTCTCTCGGTTTTTGTTCAATGTATTTTGAAACTTTGTCTTTTTATTGGTGTGTGCAGACCATTTACATTTAATGCAGTTATTGATATGTTTGCACTTAGATTTACTGTAATTTATTATCTGTTTGTTAATTCTGTTTTTTTGTTCTTCTGTTTCTATTTCCTAACTTCTTTTGTATTATTTGAACATTTTCATTTCAATTTATCCATTTTTTTTTACTATCTCTTTTTATAGTTTGTGTGTGGAAGTGTTCTTGGGATTAAAATATGCATACTTAACTTTTCACAGTCTACTTTGAGTTTACGTTTTACCAGTTCAAGTAGAATATAGGAAACTTGCCACCATATAGATCCCTTTATGCACTCCTTTAATGTCATAGTTGTCTTATATACTTTATCTACATATGATGAAATTTCCATCAAACAATGATATATTTTTTTGCTTTCAATCATCATATATATTTTAAATAATTTGAGAGAAAAATATTGGTCTATTTTATTTACTCAGATATTTACCATTTCTATTGTCCTTCCTTCACTCCTTCTGTTATTATTTCCCTTTTGTCTGATGAACTTCTTTTAGCAATTCTTTTAGGGCAATTATGCTGGCAATGACTTTGAATACTAAAGGATATTTTCACTGGATATAAAACCCCGTACTGACTTTTCTTTCAACACACAAAAAAATGTGCCACTTTTCTCCATGGTTTCTGATAAGAAAACTGCATTCATTCGAATATTTGTTCCCCTATAAGAATACCTTGTTTTACTCTGCTTCCAAGATTTCTTTCTTTGCCTTTAGTTTTTAGCAGTTTGATTATGATGTATCTGGGTATGGAATTGTTTTTGTTTTTGTTTTGGGGATTCATCAAGCTTTTTGAATCTGGAGGTTTAGGTCTTTCACCAAATTGGTGAAGTCTTCTGTCACTATTTTTTTAATTATTTTTTTCAGCACCACACTTTTTTTCCTCTCCTTTTAGAGCCCAGATGAGATGAATGTTAACCCTTTTGTTATTGTCCTACAGTTCTCTGGGGCTCCCATTAATCTTTTTCAATCTTTGTTCTATTGGTCTTTCAGATTGAACAATTTCTCTTGGTATACACTTAAATTTAGCAGCTGTTCCCTCTGTCATCATCATTCTGCTATGAAACTCATCCTGTGGTTTTTTACTTAGATTTTCTTATACCTTGAGGTGCTCCATATTCTGAACTTCAGAAATGTTTTGCTGCTCAGAGCTCAACCTTGTCCTTTCTGCCTTCCACAAGGAGCTGGTCTAGGAAAATCAGGCATCATTGAAATATTAGTAATAAAAGGAGTCTATATAGGAACTCGGGAGGTAGTGAAGGACAGGGAAGCCTGGCGTGCTGTACTCCATAGGGTCCCAAGGAGCTGAATACGACTGAACAACAACAGCATATAGGAACTATTCAAAAATATCTTCAAGAATAAAGGCTCATGGCCAAAAGAAGGCCAAAAAGCACACACCAGAAATATTTTTCCATGGAAAAAAATTAAAAATCATGACCAAAGACTCATACAGGAATGCAAAAACTTAATAAAAGCTAAATCTGTGAATTAGGAGCTTAAACAGAGATAAAATAACTTAAGAAAGAAATGATATAAAGATATGAAAAATGAACTGACAAAGTTCAAGAAAGAAATGAAGAAGACATAAAAATAAAGGAGAAATGAAGGTCATATTAGGAAAAAGAAGCAGAGATCTTGCTGGGAAAAAAAGCCACAGGCAAGAAAGAAATATTTGGGAGGGTGAACACAATGAGTGAGAATATAGCAAATAGTTTTTAAAAGTATAAAAGGATTAAAGAGAAAATGACATATATAGAGAAGAAAGATCTACCACATGTATGATTGGTGTTTCTGAATACGAGAATAGATTAAATGGAACAGCAACATCAACAGAAATGTTCAAACAAATAATTCAGTTGCTTCCAGAAATAAGACTTGAATTAACTTGAAAGAACAGAACCGTACCAGGTAAAATTGATATAGCACAACTAAGTTAAACACATATCCTGACAAAGTTAATGGACTGGAGAGATAAAGAAATAATCCTATGAGAATCCCTGCAAATAAATCAAATCACTGTGAATGGGGGGAAAAACAAACATCATTTGGTTTCCAGTCTCTCTATACGAGCTTCCAACATTCGAAGATGGAGGAGTTAATGTCTACCAAGTCCTCAGGGAAAGAGAATATGTGCCAAGTCAGACTGCCATCCAGGTATAATGGCACAAACAGATGTCTTTATAGTTCCCAAGAGACTTTCTTTTTTGTTTTTTTAATTTTGTTTATTTATTTTAGGCTGTGCTGGGTCATCATTGCTGCAAGTGGGATTTCTTTAGGTGTGGCGAGTGGGGTCTGCTCTTTGTTGCAGTGCACAGGCTTCTCCTTGCAGTGGCTTCTTTTGTTGCAGAGCATGGGCTCTAGACGTGTGGGCTCAGTAGTTGTGGTACTCGGACTCAGTTGCTCCATGGCATGAGGAATCTTGCTGGACCAGGGATCGAACCTGTGTCCCCTGCATTGGCAGGCGGATTCTCAACAACTGGACCACCTGGGAACTCCAGCCTTTCTTGAAGACACGACTGCCTGACACATTTCGGCCAACAGCTATAATAGTTAAAATGACTAGTAGTGATCAATGGGTCCATTAAAGTCTAAAGCAACTATAGAAAGAGAATATCATATGAATATTATATATACTATGGTGCTATAAATAGAAATCATAATATAGCCTACCAAATTCTGGAGGTCCTCGAGGGAAAACACATGGAGGTAGTGTAAGTATGCCAATTTCCTTATCTTTTGAGAATTATTTAAGTCCAATAATAGAGACATAAGCATTTTTCTCTGAAGGTATAAGTTCACTTTAAGAAAGTTGTTATCTGTAGAAATTAAAGAACATTTATTTTTAACATTTTGTTTTAAAACAATTTTAGATTTATGGTAGAGTTGCAAAGACAGTACAGAGTATTCCTGTATAGTCTTCACCCAGTTTTGTTTAATGTTAACATTTTATATAATCATTGCTATGGTATGAATGTCTGTGCCCCCTCAAAATTCAAATGTTGAAATCCTAATCCCCAAAAGGGGATTTGGAGGTGGGGACTTTAAGAGCTGCTTACGTCATGACAGTGGAACTCTCATGAGTGGGATTAGTGCTGTGTAAATGAAGCTTCAGAAACTTTCCTACCTCTTTCTGCCATGTTAAGACACAGTGAGAAGACAGCTAGTTTACACCTGGAAGAGGGCCCTCACCTGACCATGATGGCACCTTGATCTTGGGTTTCCAGCCTCTAGAACTGTGAGACATAAACTAGCCAGTCTGTGGTATTTTGTTATAGCAGCCTGGATGGACTAAGACATCCTTGTTGTTGTTATTGTTGTTATTAAGACAGCCTTAATTGGTACATTTATCAAAGCTAAGAAATTAACATTGGTACAATACTTTTAATTAAACTACAGACATTATTTGGATTTCCCCCTTTCTCTTTCAAGATCTGATCCAGGACACCATTGTGCATTTAGTCATTATGTCGCCTTAGTCTCTTACATTCTGTGACAATTTCTTAGTCTTTTTTTAGTCTTTAAGGAACATTTATTTTAAAAACATTTTTACTATGGAAAACTTAAAAATTATAATATATACAATATTATATATTATGTAATATATAATATTTTAATATATATGTAACCTCATCCATACACTTCAGTAAACATCTCCACCTAATAAGGACATTGAAAATATAACTACCATGCCACTATTATACCTTAGAAAGTGAACAATAATTCCTTAGTATCATCTAATCCCAGGTTATATTCAAAGTCCCCAGTTCTCACAAAGATAATTTTCAGTTAGTTTCATCAGGATTCAAGCAGGTTTCACATATTGTATTTGGTTATTATAGCTCTTAAGTTTCTTTTTCTTTCTTTCTTTCTTATTTTTTAAGTTTCTTTTATTCTATATTAGCCCTTCTCCCTTTTTCTCCATATCATTGATTTACTGGAGAAACTAGGATCATTTATCCTGTAGGATGTATTATATTTTGGATTGGGTTGATTGCTTCTGTGGGTGTCATGCAACTCATTTCTCTGTTCCCTGTGTTTCCTAATAATTGGTAATTAGACATAGAAGTTTGATTAGATTAAGGGATTTTTTTAATAGACAAAAAATTTAATGGGTGATGCTGTGCACTTTCCATCACATCACATCAAGAGGCAGATAATGTGTGTTGTCTCTCTTACAGTTCAGTCACTCAGTCGTGTCCGACTCTTTGTGACCCCGTGGACTACAGCACGCCAGGCTTCCCTGTCCATCACCAACTCCTGGAGCTTACTCAAACTCATGTCCATTGAGTTGGTGATGCCATGCAACTATCTCATCCTCTGTCATCCCCTTCTCCTCCCGCCTTCAATCTTTCCCAGCATCAGGGTCTTTTCCAGCGAGTCAGTTCTTTGCATCAGGTGGCCAAAGTATTGGAGTTTCAGCTTCAGCATCAGTCCTTCCAATGAACACCCAGGACTGATCTCCTTCAGGATGGACTGGTTGGATCTCCCTGCAGTCCCAGGGACTCTCAAGAGTCTTCTCCAACACCACAGTAAAGCATCAGTTCTTTGGCGCTCAGCTTTCTTTATAGTCCAACTCTCACATCCATACATGAAGTGAAGTGAAGTGAAGTCACTTCATTGTGTCCGACTCTTTGTGACCCCTGCCAGGTTCCTCAGTCCATGGGATATTCCAGGCAAGAATACTGGTATGGGTTGCCATACATACATGACTGACATACATACATGACATCCATACATGACTACTGGAAATACCATAGCTTTGACTAGACAGACCTCTGTTGGCAAAGTCATGTCTCTGCTTTTTAATATGCTGTCTAGGTTAGTCATAACTTTTCTTCCAAGGAGCAAGTGTCTTTTAATTTCATGGCTGCAGTCACCGTTTGCGGTGATTTTGGACCGCCAAAAATAAAGTCTGTCACTGTTTCCATTGTTTCCCCATCTATTTGCCATGAAGTGGTGGGACCAGATGCCATGATCTTAGATTTCTGAATGTTGAGTTTTAAGCCAACTTTTTCACTCTCGTCTTTCACTTTCATCAAGAGGGTCTTCACTTTCTGCCATAAGGGTTGTGTCGTCTGCATATCTGAGGTTGTTGATATTTCTCCCGGCAATCTTGATTCCAGCTTGTGCATCACCCAGTCCAGCATTTCTCATGATGTACTCTGCATACAAGTTAAATAAACAGGGTGACAATATACAGCCTTGACTTACTCCTTTCCCAATTTGGAACCAGTCTGTTGTTCCTGTCCAGCTTTTTTGCTAATTTATTTATTTATTTTAATTGGAGGCTAATTACTGTACAATATTGTAGTGGTTTTTGCCATACATTCCCACGTCCAGTTCTAACTGTTGCTTCTTGACCTGCATACAGATTTCTCAGGAGGCAGGTCAGGTGGTCTGGTATTCCATCTTGAGAATCTGTGAAGAATTTTCCACAGTTTGTTGTGATCCACACAGTCAAAGGCTTTGGCGTAGTCAATAAAGCAGAAATAGATGTTTTTCTGGAACTCTCTTGCTTTTTTAATGATCCAATGGCAATTTGATCTCCCGTTCCTCTGCCTTTACTAAATCCAGCTTGAACATCTGGAAGTTCATGGTTCACTTACTTTTGAAGCCTGACTTGGAGAATTTTGAGCATTACTTTGCTAGTGTGTAAGATGAGTGCAATTATGAGGTAGTTTGAACACTCTTTGGCATTGCCCTTCTTTGGGATTTAATTAGTGGGATTGGGTGGTGTCAACCTGATTCATCCACTGTGAAGTTTCCTACCAACCTTTTCCCCAAATAGTTTTAGCAGCCTTTGATGATCATTGCTAAGATCCACTATTTTATTATGACCTGAAAAAATGATGATACTCTTATTTTATCATTATTCTGCACACTAGTTAAAATTCGTCTAAAAAGAAAAACATTTTTTGTCAACTATTTGGTTACCTAGAAATTCAATTCAGGGACTTCGCTGGCGGTTTAGTGGTTGAGACTCCGTGTTTCCACTGTAAGGGATGAGGGTTCCATCCCTGGTAGGGGAACTCTTTAGAATCCTGCATGCCCAAGTGCCACCCCCACCCTGAAAAAAAAGGAAGAAAGAAAGAAATTCAGTTCATATACAGGAAAGACAGGATAAATGTTTGGTTTTTTTCTCTTTTTGAAAACCGATTTTCAGAAGAATAAATTGGTGCTCTAGCAACCTCCAAGGATGACAAGTGAGCTTTCTGGGTTTTTGTTTCATTTTTAAAGTATCATTGTGATCTCATAAATTTAAAAAATTGCCGTTTATCAATTGCAATACTTATTCATTTTGATGCTCAAATGATCCCATCTTAAACCAGTGGGTGCACCTTTAAACCAGTGGGTGCACCAGTGTATATTCTTTTGACACAATGCCAGTAGTCATTGATAGCTTCTTTGCTTATTTTGTACACTTCCTACTTTTGAGTGGAACTAACCATTTCTCTAAGGAGCCCTGTGTCCTTTAAGGGAAAATGGTATTTAGAGGTCACCATTTTGGTACTAGTGTGCTTATCACTATTTAGTCACCATTGCATCTATGCCTTTTCAGTATATAAAGATAAGAGATGCAACTTAAAAAAGAAAACTAAAAAACCCCACTAAATCATGAGTTTATACTGATATTTATTTCCAATTTGAATTTATGATTAAACAGCTTATATTTCATATATTTTATTTTATACTAGCATCTCTCTTTTATCTTTTACGGAAAATCCTGATTCCTAGCAACATTAACATAATTATTAATTAGCCTTATTTGTGTGTGTGTGTGTGTGAAAATAGCAATAACAACATTACTAAGACTGCTGAAAGCAGTTTAAGATTTTTTTGGAGTGCTTTGTCCTTGGTGTATATTCCACTAGGTTTGTGCAGTCAAAATACTGTATTTCAAAGCAGTTTGAAAAATTATTTTTCACTGTGAGACGTGCCACCATCTGATGCATGAGTGCCTCTAATTGGCATCACCCAAATCACATCTAAAACCCCGCCTACAAAGGAAGCTTTTATCTTTTCAGACTCTACACACCGAAATGTGTGTTGAACAGGTTAGTCTGCTGAATCTACCTCTACATGGTTATAGGTAAGGGATTCAAGGTCATCGCTAAAAAGTTAGTCAGGTAGAGGATCAGAAAATGTGACAGTTTAGATTACCTGCTTTCGGGAGGTGAGAAGGACGGACTCAGAAACACATCAATTTCTAATTAGTGGTCAGGACCCGTCTGAGAAAAGAGAGCATAAATTCTTTTTTTGTTGTTACTGTTTTTTTAGGAATTTTATTTCTTTATTTTTTGGCTGTTCTGGGTCTTCATTGCTGTGTGGGCTTTCCTCTAGTTTTATTTCTTTATTTTTTGGCTGTTCTGGGTCTTCATTGCTGTGTGGGCTTTCCTCTAGTTGCAGCAAGCAGAGACTACTCTAGTTGCAATGCAGGGGTTTTCTTATTTCGGTGGCCTTTCTCGTTGTGGAGCATGGGCTCTAGGGTGCGCCAGCTTCAGAAATTGGTGACATGTGGGCTCAGTAGTTGTGACTCCTGGGCTCTAGAGCACAGGCTCAATAGTTGTGGTGCAGGGACTTAGTTGCTCTGAGGCATGTGGGATCCTCCCAGATCAGGGATCGAACCTGTATCTCCTGCCTTAGCAGGCAGATTCTTTACCATTGAGCCACTAGGGAGCTCCCGAGAGCCTAAATTCTTAGTGGCATTGTTTGCATCACTGCACCAGGAGCCTAGGTAAGAGGTGAGGAGAGTGGACTTGGCAACGATGGGAGTGTAAAAGAACAGGTGACTCAGGAAGCTGAGGTGCTGGCGATAGAGGAATAGATGTGATATGCCATGAAGCTCGGACTTCCCTGGTGGCTCAGTGGTAAAGAATCCATCTGCCAATGCAGGAGATGCAGAGTCAGTCCCTGAGTCTGGAAGATCCCCTGAAGAAGGAAATAGTAACCCACTCCAGTATTCTTGCCTGGAGAATCCCATGGACAGAGGAGCCTGGTGGGCTATAGTCCATGAGGTCACAAAGGAGCCAGACACAACTTAGCGACTAAACAACAACAACAGCCATGAAGCTCTAGGCTGGAAAAGAGAGGAAGTTCAACTAGACAGAAAAATAATGATCAGCATTTGCAATGAGCCAGACACTGTCCTAAGTACTTTATATCTTTTAGCTCACTTAATCCTAGCATGTTGTAACATGCTAAGACAGATATTATTATCACCCCATTCTACAGATAAAGAAACAGATCCCAAGAGGTTCTTTTGACCAAGGTATACATCTAGTCAGAATTTGAGTCAGAATTTAAACCCAGCAGTCTGACTCCAGAGACAGAAGCAATGAGACATTATTTTATATGCATAATCTGGCAAAAAAAATGATAAACAGCTATAGTTCATGGGGATATGGATGAAAGAGTACTCTTGCACATTGCTGGTGGACATTGAACTATTACAGTTAATTTAGAAAGTAATCTGGTGACATCTGTTACTATTAAAAGAATTCATTTCCCCAGCATCCCCGCTCCTGGGAATCTATTCTATAGGAATGAAAGTACTAGTAAGGACATATGTAAAAATATCTTTTATTGCAGTATTGCTCATAGTTGCAAAAAAACTGGGCACCAAGAAAAAGCCTGTCAATAGGATGATGGCTGAATAAATGATATTACATCCAGACCACAAAAATGATGCAGTCATTAAAAAAAGAAGCATTAGGGCCATACCAGGTAGCATGAAGGAGTTCCATGAGGAATTATGAATTGAAAAAAACCCCAAAACCAACATAAGAAAGGGAATATATTTGAATATCATCATTTTATCATCTCTATTAAATTAATGGATCTGGGTACAATCACCATAGCTACTAACATCACAAAAATTGCCAACCAGACTTTTTGTGCTTCCTGAAGGAAGAATACATCACCATCTATGCAGTAGTAATAAAAATCGGACCTGAATCCGATTAAGCCTCTAGGGCCAACTACAATCTTACAGGAAGCCCAAAAGAAAGAACATCCTAAATTAGACCATGGGAACATAATCACCGAAATCTAGACTGTGGGAAATGCTACAGGACAAATGTCTTATTTTCTTCAACAAATAAATTGCAAAAAAAGAAAAGTGATGGAGGGGGAAGTGATAGATTGAAAAGAGATTCAGAAGTCATATCAACCATTTTCAAGTATTAGCCCTCATCTGGATCTTGATTTAAGCAAACAAATTGTTTTTTCAAAAGCCACGTCCAATATTTATTGGACAATTGAAATTTTGACAGTGGATATCCAATGGTATTAATTACCTTATTATATTTATTATGTAAATATACATTTATCATATTATATATAAATTATCTTATTCATCTTTGCTAATGGTTTTATGGTTGAAAAGAATCCTTATCTGTTAGAGATGATATGAATGATTGACAGATGAAATGATATGATGTCTGGCATTTGCTGCAAAATAAGGGGACAGAGTGAGTGGGGATATAGAGGATACGAGATTGGCTCTAAGTTAATCACTGTTGATTGGATGATGGGTACGTGGGGTGCATCATGGTGTTCTCTCTCCTTTTTTTTTTTTTACTGTTGGAAAGTTTTCTGTGATAAAGCTTTTCTAAAATGTAATGGGAGGGGTCCTAGATATACGGCCCTCCAGATCCACTCTCCACCCTTCCCCACCATGCTCTGTGCCAGGAAGCTGACTTCTGTGGATAGAATCAGTAGGTTCCTGTGTCCTCCTTTGGGTTTGGAAAATGTCATGGAAGGAAGGAGAGTGAGGTTGGGGGTTTTAGTTTCCCAGGCTCTCTAGGCTCTCTCCCTGATGAGTCACAGTGAGCTGGCTGCTTTCTCTAATCAACCACAAGCCTTAGCTCCTGCCAGGGCCCTCTCCAGCCAGCCGTCTCTGCTGTCAGTCGCTCCTCTTGCCCCAGGGTACTGCCTTATCCATAGTGAATTAATTCTCTATACCCTGCCCACACTTTCATAAATAACCCCTTATTAAACTCTTCTCAAATGACCCCATTTGAGTGTATCATCTGTTCCTTGCTGGGTCCTGATCTGATACCAGAAGGTGATTGGCAGCAACAGGAAGAATAAGGGGAGGAAGCCCAGGGTAGTGGGGAGGAGGCAGTAGGGTGGATTGGAGTGAGATGAGAAGCATCTGAAGACAGAGGTGATTAGCGAAAATACTTAACAAATGGTAGACCACAGGCACCACGCAATCAGAATGGATTCCAGGTCTAATACTGATACTAGCATAGATCCATCCCAGCTGAATCTCAGCGCTGCTTGAGTTGGATTCAGTGGTGCAGGACCGGACTGCCTGGTTATTTGAACTCAAACTTTCCCAGATGGTTGGGGTTTGGTGGTTAGCCGAATGCTCAGGTACTCACGTCCCAGGGGAATCTCAGCTGCCAGCAGGTGCCCTGGTGCAAGCTCAAAGCCTTAGTAGCTTCTGGAAAAACAGTCCTTAAATTTTCCCCAGGGAGCTGAAATTGGAACTTCTATTAAAGGATAGTGTTTAGGCTGCAAAATCCAACCCAGGGGCCAGGGGGGCGAGTCTCCTTCCCATGCTGACATCTTGATCCCACATGGCAAAGAAAACTGTGTGTGTGTGTGTGTGTGTGTACGTGTGGCGGGGAGGTAATGCTGTAAAGTTCAC
The DNA here is from genome assembly GCF_963930625.1 of Muntiacus reevesi. Lineage (NCBI taxonomy): Eukaryota > Metazoa > Chordata > Mammalia > Artiodactyla > Cervidae > Muntiacus > Muntiacus reevesi. Next base: position 39,415,452 of record NC_089271.1, on the reverse strand, counting down.
GTGGTTCTGTAACTCTACTGAACCAAAGCATCTTTTAAGATGTTTTAGTTTCAAAATTCATACATTTAACATTTTATATAGCTGATAGTTCAAAATGATTCAGAAATCAAAAAGTATAACCAGGACTTCCTTGGTGATCCAGTGGTTAAGAATCCACCTGCCAGTGTAAGGGACATGAGTTCGATCCCTGGTCTGGGAAGATCCCACATGCCTGGGGCAACTAAGTCCGTGTGCCCCAACTACTGAGCCTGCATGCCTAGTGCCCATGCTCTGCAACAAGAGACACCACCGCAATGAGAAGCCCGAGCAGCGCAACTAGAGAGTAGACCCTGTTTGCCACAACTAGAGAAAGCCTGAGTGCAGCAATGAAGACCCAGCACAGACATAAATATTTTTTAAAAGTATAACCAGATTCATAGTGAAAGGTCTCGCTCCAATGCCTACCCCCACCTGCCTAGTCAGCATCCTCCTGAACTAGACAGTCACTATAACCTTCCAGAGATTTTTTTTTAATGCAAGTATAAGCAAGTGTAAATATATATCCTCACTCTCCTTCTTTTAACATGATGTATGTTCTATTCTGCTTTTCCCCTTAAAATAATATTGGAGATCTGTATTGATACATGTAAATCTTCCTGGCTCTTTTGTTCCAGCTTGGTGGTATTTCATTGTATAGTAATGAATCTTATTGATAAAAATTTAAGTTGTTTCCAGTCTCTTGATGTTGTTAACAATGTACATGTGTTGAATAAATGAATGAGTGAGCCATTAATTAAAATTTAAATTTAAATTAAAGTTAATTGATTTAAAATTAAAATTTAATTAATTTTAATAAATTTAATTAAAATTAAATCTTTAATTTTTAAAAATTAAAATTAAATTTAATTTAAATTTTAAATTAAAATTTAAATTTTAAAAAATTTTATTGGAGTATAGTTGATTTACAATATTGTGTTAATTTTAGGTGTGCAGCAAAGTGATTCAGTTATATATATATATACAGACATATATTCATTCTTTTTCAGCTTGTTTTCTCACATAGATTATCACAGAATATTGAGTAGAGTTCCCTGTGCTTCACAGTTGGTCCTTGTTTGTTATCTATCTTATGTGTGCATGTGTTAATCCCAAGCTCCTCCCCCAACCATGCTTCCCTTTTGGTAACCATAAGTTTGTTTTTGATATCCATAAGTCTGTTTCTGTAAATAAGTTCATTTGTATCATTTAAAAAAAAATTAGATTCCACATACGAGTGATATCATATATTTGTCTTTATCTGTCTGACCTACTTCAAATAGTTTGATTATCTCTAGGTCCATCCATATTACTTCAAATGGCATTATTTAGTTCTCTTTTTATGACTGAGTAATATTCCATTGTACACATGTAACCACACCTTCTTTATTCATTTCTGTGTCTCTGGACATTGACCTTGCCTCCATGTCTTGGCTATTGTAAATAGTGATGTAATGAACATTGGGGCGAATATATCTTTTCATGTTATGGTTTTCTTTGGATATACACCCAGGAGTGGGATTGTCAAATGGATAACTTTGTACATGGATCATTTCCCATGTCCACTAATATATGTGTGGGATAAATTCATGGGTCAAAGTTCCTATGTTCTTGTCATTTTGACACATACTGCTAAATTGACTTTTGATGATGTTGGGCCAATTTACACTCTGCCCTGGTGATGTCTGGAAGTGGCCAAGGCCTCTTAAAGACAGCTGTGGCAGGGCTGGAGTGTCGTCTACAGTTGCCTCAATTGAAGCTAGTGCCCCATGGTATCCTTCTACTCAGCCAGGCACTGTCACCAGTCATATTTGGTCACAACATTCCTGAATCTAAGCCAGACCTTCTATAGTAGTTCTCTATGGCTATGTAACAAACTACCACAAACTCAGTGGCTTCTACAGCATGAATTTATTATAGTTCCATGGGTCAGGAATCCTGGCACAGGTTAGCTGGGCCCTTTGCTCAGGGTCTCACCAGGCTGCTCATTCATTCAACACATGTACATTGTTAGCAACATCAAGAGACTGGAAACAACTTAAATTTTTATCAGTAAGATTCATTACTATACAATGGAATATCACCAAACTGGAACAAAAGAGCCAGGAAGACTTACATGTATCAATACAGATCTCCAATATTATAGTCTCAAGGTGTCAGCCTGATAGGGCTGTGATGTTGTTGAGGTTCAGGATCCCCTTCAGAATTCATTTAGATTGTTGCCAGAATTCATTTTCTTACAGTTGTGGATTGAGATTTTCATTTTCTTGTTGGCTGTTGGCAGGGGATCTCTCTCGGCAGCTATAGACTGCAAAGGCAGCAGGAGAATCTTGCTCCAGTCTGCTATGGCAGAACCTTGTATGGTATAACCTAATCCATGGAATGATTATCCCTCCATATTTACGGATCCTACCCACAAGGTGACCCTACAATACAGAGTGTGTATTGGGGGTGGGGGTGGGGGTTGCAGAGTGGGAGGGGAAGGGAAGGACTTGGAGGCCATCTTAGAATTTTGCCTACCACACCTTCATTTGTTCCTCAGCCCAGCTTTGCTCAGCTGTTAGCTGCAGCCTGAATTTTGGTTTCTGCTCACTTGGCTGCTGTTCCTGATTCAGGGCTCCATGTCACCTCATCTCTTTTCCCTGTGTGCCCCGGGGCCCCTTCTATTTGATCCTTGCTCAGACCATGCCTTGGTCTCCTGGTTGCTGGCTGCATATCCATACTCTTTTAAAAAGACCAAATCATTTTACCGGGTGACTCTCAGCTGCCTACCTCGAGCACTGGGAGTCCCTGCCTCAGCCAACTCATGAAGGTTGGGTAGTCCTTCTAGGGTAGGATTTGGAACCTGGAGACAGTATGGGCCAAATGCTGAGCCCATGACCACTAACCGCGCCAGTCACCTCCTTGTCGCTCCCCTCTCTCTTCTTCCTCTGAATGCTCGATCTTGAAAGTGGCCCACATTGATACATTAATGCCACTATCTTCATGGTCATGTCTTTAACATGTATTTCTCCTGTAGATTTTGGTTCTCACAGTGACCTTTAGAATCTGAAGGATTAAATTATTAGTGCAATTCCTTCTTGCCTTAAGACATACTTCCTCAACTTCTTAGGCTCACCTCAAAGAGATAATTGGCTCCAAGGGTCTCTCTTTAAGAATCTCTCCGTCCATTTCCACCCCTCTGGCTCCTGCTTTTCTACCAAGTTTCTCCACCAGGACACCACAACAGGAGTCACACGGCCCTGGAAAAAAACTCTGGACTTGACAAAATTTGTCTGTTTAGTTTTTGCAACCCTGTTGGTAATGCTAGAGGTATTTTTCCTCCCAAAGAAGTATTTTATGAGTCATGAGGAGATTATTTGGCCTGTAACCACATCTGAGACCAGGAGTGTTTCCTCTCTAAGAAAATTTAGAAATTTTGAAATTTTATCTAGATAGGACTGAAATGTTTTCAGCTGCAAATTCCTCTTTGGTGAAGATCACAAAGGTGCTCATCTTTTTTACGTAAACCACTATAGTTAAACTATATAATCACACAGAGCACCGTGTAAGATTTTTAAGTCTTTTATGTCTGGAGCTAAGAGTCAGACACAAACTATTGTCTTGCCCTTATTGAAGACTCCAAATTTTACAAAGGGTAATATATGAAGAATCCTTAAATCATCCATATGTAAGTATCTCTCTATATTAGGTACCAGAGTTGACTTTAATGAAAATGACGAAGGGGAGCATCTATCTCCCTGTTCTACTGACTTGCCAGCATGCCTGAAATCATACCATTAGTTGCTTTTCCTTCTGCTCTTTAGGAGACTCTGTTCCTCATTTGTTTTTAAATTAAATATTTTGTTTTGAAATAATTATAAATGAAGTTATAAGAAGTAATATAGAGATTCTATGTATCTTTCATCAAGTTTCTCCCAATGGGAATATCTTACAAAACTATAGCACAATATCACAACCAGGATATTGACACTGGTACAGTCAAGGTACACAACAGTTCCATCATCACAAGGATCTCTCAGATGGTCACTCCTATCTCTGTCCCACACCACCCCTCCTTGGTTCCTGGCAACCACTAATCTTTTCTCCATTTCTACGATTTTGTCAAGAAAGTTACATAAATGGAGTCATACTTTATGTAGCGTTTTTAGAGTAGCTTTATTCACTTAGCATAATTCTCTGGAGGTTGTTATATGTATTGATAGCTTATTTCTTTTTTATTGCTGAGTGGTATTTCATGGTATGGATGTATCACAGTTTGTTTAACCAGCTACCTGTTGAAGGACATCGAAGTTGTTTCCAGTTTGAGGCTATTATGACTAAAGCTACTATAAACATTTATGTACAAGTTTTTTGCATGAACATAAGTTTTCACTTCTCTCGTATAAATGCCTAGGAGTACCAGTGCTGGGTCATATGGTAAGCATATATTTAGTTTTTTAGGAAACTGCCAAACTATTTTCCAGGGTGGCTGTATCATTTTACACACACCTCCCCACCCCCCACCCCAGAAGGAAGAGTGATCTGGTTTCTATGTATCTTTGCCAGCATTTGATGTTGTCACTATTTTTTATTTTAGCTATTCTGATGGGTTTGCATTTTCATAAAGGCTAAATTTAGTGTTTTAGGAAGCTGCCAAACTATTTTCCAGGGTGGCTGTATTATTTTACATGCCTCCCCCCCAGCAAGGTATGAGTGATCTAGTTTCTCTGCATCCTCGCCAGCATTTGATGTTGTCACTATTTTTATTTTAGCCATCTGATGGGCTTGCATTTCCCTAAAGGCTAAGGATGTTTTACTTTTTTATGTGTACTTATTTGCCATCTGTATATCCTCTTCGGGCTTCCCTGGTAGCTCAGTGGTAAAGAATCTGTCTGCTAGTGCAGGAAACCTGGATTCAATCCCTGGGCCAGGAAGATCCCCTGAGAAGGAAATGGCAACCCACTTCAGTTCCTGGGAAATCCCATGGACAGAGGAGCCTGACGAGCTACAGTCCATGTGTTGCAAGAGAGTTAGACACGACTTAGCAACTAAACAACAACAGCAACAACAAAAATATCCTCTTCAGTAAAATGTCTCATCATTTTAAAAAATCCATTTTCTAAGTGGATTATTTGTTTTATTTTTCAATTACTGAGTTTTGAGAGTTCTTTGTATATTCTAGATACTATTCCTTTGCTGGATATATGGTTTACAAATACTTTCTCCCAGTTTTTAGCTTGTTTTTTTCATTTGTCTAGCAGGATCTTTCCCAGAGCCAATGTTTTTCATTTTGTTCAGGTGTAATTGATCAATTTTCTCTTTATTGCTTGTGCTTTGGGTGTCAAGTCTAAAATCTCTTTGTCTAGCTCTAGGTCCTAAAAATCTTCTATGCTTTTTTTTCTAAATGTTTTATATATGACATATAAGTTGATGATCTACTTGAGTAAATTTTGTATAAGGAGTGAGACTTAGGTCAAGGTTCATCTTTTGCCTGTGGATACCCAATTGTTCCAGCAACGTTTGTTGAAAAGACTATATTTCCTTCATTTAATTGCACCTTGCCCAAAATAATTTCACCATACTTGTGTGGGTCTATTTCTGGGTTCTGTATTCTATCCCATTGATCCACATGTCTGTTCCTCCACCAATACCACACAGTCCTGATTGTTGTAGCTACATGGTAACTTTTGAAATTGGGTAGAGTAATTCCTCTCATTTTATTCTTTAAATTTTGTTTTAGCTATTCTAGTTCATTTGTCTTTTCATGTAAAATTTAGAATAATCTTACCTATGTCTACAAAAACTCTATTGTCATTTTGATAGTAATTATGTTAAACTGTGTACCAATTTCTAGAGAATTGGCAGACTTAGAACATGATATGTTTCTCCATTTACTTAAATTGTCTATTTTTTCATCAACACTTTGTAGTTTTCACCGTACAAGTCCTGTGTATCTTTTGTTTTGAACAATTGTATGATATCTTATTTTTACTTCTGATATCTGCATGTTCATTGCTAGTATATAGAAATATGATTGATTTTTATATGTTCTTGAATACTATAGATTTAATGAACTCACTTACTAATTCTTAGACTTTTTGGTAGATTTTTTTAGGATTTTCTACATAGATCATCATGTCATTAGCAAATAGGCACGGTTTTATTTCTTCCATTCCAATTCATGTGTATGCCTTTTATTTTTTTCTTGCCTTATTGTGTTAAGACTTCCAGTATTAGTTTAAAAAAAGTAGTGGGAATAGGTATCCTTAGCTTGTTCCTGATCTTAGGGGGAAAGCACTCAGTCTTTTACCATTAAGTATTATGTTGTCATAAAGTTGTTGTAGATGCTCTTTACCTAGTTTAAGAAGTTCCCCTTTATTCTTAGTTTGCTGAGAGTTTTCTCATTATCATAAATGGGTATTGAATTTTGTCAAGCACCTTTTCTTCATCAGTTGATATGATCATATGATTTTTCTCTTTAGCCTGTTAATATGGTGGGTTGCATTGAATGATTTTAGAAGATTGAACCAGTCTTACATCCCTAGAATAAATCCTACTTTGTCTTGTGTAATTATTTTTATATATTGATGAATTTTATCTGCTAATGTTTTGTTAAGAATTTTTGCATGTATATTCATAAGGCATATCATGAGGCATGTAGTATCTCTTTGTACTGTCTTTATCTATTTTCTTATCAAGGTAATAATAGGTTTATAGAATAAATTGGAAACAGTTTCCTCCTCTACTATTTTCGAGAAGAGATTGTAAAGACTTGTTATCAGTTCTTCTTTAAATATCTGGTAGAATTCTCCAGCGGAATCATCTGACTTCAAATATTTCTCTTGGGGGAGTTTTTAAAATACAAATTCCATATACTTAGTAGTTATAATTCATATTGAGTAAGTTGTTGTAGTTTGTGGTTTTTGAGTAATTGAACTGTTTCTTCTGTTTTGGCAAATTTAGGTGTGTAGAGTTGTTCCTAGTATTCCTTTATTATCCTATTTTTAAAAACTTCAAAAAAATTATTTATGTTTTGGTTACTCTGGGTCTTTGTTGCTGAGCATGGGCTTTCTTTTTTCTCTAGTTGTGGTGAATGGGGGCTACTCTTCATTGTGGTACAACACGTTTTTTATTGCAATGGCTTCTCTTATTGTGGAGCACTGGCTCTAGGCCCTCAGGCTTCAGGAGTTGCAGCACGTGGGCTAAGTAAGTTGCAGCTTGCAGGTTCTCGAGGGCAGGCTCAATAGTTGTGATGCATGGGCTTTAGTTGCTTTGTGGCGTGTGGAATCTTCCCAGACCAGGGATCAAACCCGTGTCCCCCGCTTTGGCAAGTGGATTCCTATCCACTCTACCACCAGGACAGTCCTTTATTACCCTTTTTGTGTCTGCAGGGTCTGTAGTGATATCTTCTGTTTCATTGGTAATTTGTATCTTTCTCTTTGTCAATCTTGCTAGAAGTTTTTCAATTTTATTGATGATTTCAAAGGAAAGGCTCTGTATTTCATTGGTTTTCTCTACTGTTTTACTGTTTTCAATGTCATTGATTTCTGTTCTTGATTATTGCATTCCTTCTGCTTGCTTTACATTTATTTGCTCTTCTTTTTCTCGATTCTTGAGCTGTAGTCTCCTGCTATTTAGTAGAGTATTCTATAAATATTGGCTAAATTCTGCTGAATGAAGGTATTGTTGAGTTCTTCTATATCCTTGCTGATTTTTCATCTAGTTGTTCTATCAGTTGTTGAGACAGGAGTGTTAAAGTTTCCAACTACAATTGTGAATTTGTCTATTTCTCCTTTTAGTTCTGGGCTTCCCTGTGGCTCAGCTGGTAGTCTGTCTGCAAGACAGAAGACTTGGGTTTGATCCCTGGGTGGTTGGGAAGATCCCCTAGAGAAGGAAAAGGCTGCCCACTCCAGTATTCTGGGCTGGAGAATTCCACGGACCTTATAGTCCTTGGGTTCGCAAAGAATCAGACACGACTGAGTTACTTTCACTCACTCACTGACCTTTTAGTTCTATTTAGTTTTAATTCACATATTTTATGGCTCTGTTGTTTGTTTGCATATAAATTTAGGAGTTCTTTGTCCTCTTGGTGTATTGACCTTTTTAATTATTATATGATATTCTTCTCTGTCTCTGCTAATTTTGTTTTCCCTGCAGTCTACTTTATATGATATTAATATAATGATTCCTATGCTTTATTTTGATTAATGTTTGCATTATATATCTTTTCCCATCCTTTTACTTTCAGTCTGCCTTTATCATTATATTTGGAATGAATTTCTTTTAGACAGCATATAGTTGAGTCATGGTTTTTCTTCACCCTGCCAATCTCTGTCTTGTGATTGGTATATTTAGACTACTTACATTTAGTATAATTAAATCTGCCATTTTATTTCTTGTTTTCTGTTGGTTCTCTCCCTTCTTTATTTTCTGTTTTATTTTTCTACCCTCCTGGGAGTTCCTTGAGCATTTAAAAAAATCCATTTTGATTTGTTGTTGTTTAGTTGCTAAGTCATATCCGACTCTTTTGTGACCCCATGGACTGTAGCTCACCAGGCTCCTCTGTCCATAGGATTTCCCAGCTAACAAGAATACTGGAGCGGGTTGCCATTTCCTTCTCCAGGGATCTTCCCGACCCAGTGATCAAACCCATGTCTCCTACATTGGCAGGTGGATTCTTTACCACTGAGCCACCAGGGAAGCCCCATTTTGATTTATCTGTAGAGTTTTTGAGTGTATCTCCTTGTGTTGTTTTCTTATTGACTACTCTAAAAATTACATTCAGTTCAGTTCAGTTCATTTCAGTCACTCAGTCGTGTCCGACTCTTTGCGACCCCATGAATCGCAGTACGCCAGGCCTCCCTGTCCATCACAGACTCCCGGAGTCTACTCAAACTCATGCCCATTGAGTTGGTGATGCCATCCAGCCATCTTATCCTCTGTCGTCCCCTTCTCCTCCTGCCCCCCATCCCTCCCAGCATCAGGGTCTTTTCCAATGAGTCAACTCTTCGCATGAGGTGGCCAAAGTATTGGAGTTTCCCCCCCAATATACACATAATTTATGACAGTCTACTTGTGTCATCACTTTACCAGTTTCAGTGTAGTGTAGATATTTAATACCTCTCTCTCTTTGTATCTGTTTGCCCTCCCCCATTTATAATTGTCTTGAATATTTCCTCTAAGGCATTTGAAACCATATCAGACACTATTATAGCTTTTGCTTCAGCTGTCAAACATAATTTATACAACCCAAAAGGAGAAGGGAAGTCTATTATATTTACCTGTATTTTTGTTTACCATATTCTCTTTTCCTTCCTCATGTTCCAAGGTTTCTTCTTTTATCATTTCCTTTTGGTTTAGTAAACTTCCTTTAGTCATTCTTTAGGGTAGATATGCCAGAAACAAATTCTTAGTTTCTTTAGATCTAAGAATGTCTTGATTTTCTCTTCATTCCTGAAGAGTATTTTCACTGAATATGAGTATGGATTGACAATTATTCTCTTTTAGTACTTGAAGGATATTGTGCCACTTCCTTTTAGTTTTGTTTCCTGATAAGAAATCTTCTGTTATTCAAATTGTTTTTCTCCTGTCATATGATGTCATTTCTTTTGTTGCTTTCACAATTTTTCTTTGTCTTTAGTTTTCAAAAATTTCATTATATGTGTTTTGGTTTGTATTTCTTTTGGTTTATCCTGTTTGAGGTTCACTCAGCTTCTTGACTCTTAGGTTTATGTCTTTTGCCAAATATGTGACATTTTCAGCCATTATTTCTTTGAATCTTTTCTTTCTTTTTTAGCCCTATCCACTTTCTCCTTTCCTTTTTAGACTCCAGTGATACCAATACTAAATCTCTTGTTGAAGTCCTACATGTTCCTGAGGCCCTAATATTTGTTTATTTGTTTATAGTCTACTTTCTCAGATTGGGTAATTTCTATTGTTCTACTTTCCAGTTCTCTGATTCTTCCCTCTGTTGTTTCTATTCTGCTGTTGAGCTCATCTTGTTGAGTTTTAAAATTTGATTACTATATTTTTCAACCTAAAATTTCGATTTGGTTCTTTGTCTTCTATTTCTTTATTGAGACTTTCAATATTTTAATTTGTGTCAAGTGTGTTTGCTCATAAATTATTTCATGAAGCCTACTTTAAAGTCTTTGTCAAATAATTTTAGCATGTGTTTTATCTCAGTGTTGGCAGCTTTTATCATTTAGTTCAAGATGTTACTCATTCCTAGTATTATAAGTGATTTTTGATTGAAACCTAGACATTTTGGGTTTTATCTTATGACTGTATCTTATTTAAATCTTTTGTTTTAGCTGGGGTTTTTTTCAGACACAGCTCCATCAACAGAGGGGTGGTGTCCCCCACCATTACTACCAGTCAGCATACAAATCTACTTAGCTTCTGTTGACATCTTTTGGAGGGGATCCCCTTTTTATTGCTGGGTGGGATGGGTTCAGGCTTCCCACTAGGTCTCCACTGACACACTAGGGAGAGAGAGGGTGGCCTCAATATTGCTGAGCAAAGGTGAAAGTCTTGATTCTGTACAAATTTCTTCTGCTATCACCTCAGCAGAAAGGGCTCAGGGTAGTTTCCTCATTACCTATGTGGTTTCCTTCATTACCACCGAACAGGGATGAAAGAGTTGGCTCCATTCTTGGCCTTCTCTGATGCCACTCTGGTGGATGGGTTGAGGTACCTAGTTACAACATGGCAAAAGTGAAATTCTAGCCTCCTCATTTGCTCTTGCTGGTGTGAGTAGAGGTGGGGCCACAATTTTCTTTCTGTGGTGTTTAGCTCGAGTAGTGCAGTTACTGTCTGAAAGTTTTCTCTTCCTGTGTGGTTTCTTTCTTGATCCTTTGGTTAGAAAGAACAGGCTTTGGAGGGTTTTTTTTGTTTGTTTGTTTGTTTTGTCTGCCCTTGTTTACGTTTCTGGGTGCCAGCCTTCTCAGCTACAAATCTGGGATATATGACTTAAAAAGAAAATCCAGAACACTCACTACCTTTTTGTTCCTTGAATAGTGAGGTCCTTAGCAGGTCTTCCTTCTTTCTCCACTTAGAGTCTTCTTATGTTCATTTCATATGTAATATCCAGAGTTTTTAGCTGTACTTAGTGGGAGGAGTAAGAAAATGTCTATTCCTTCTTCTTAGAAACAGACATCCTCAAGTTTTAAGAATATGTTATTAAAATATATAACATACATACAGAAAAGGGCACATATCTTAAGTATATAGGTCAATGAATGTTCAATAACAATATACCTACATAAACAGAACTCAGGTCAAGAAACAGAACATAACCAACATCCCTTAGAAGCCCCCTCATGCCCCTTCTGATCACTAGCCTCACTTGAAAGTTAACCACTATCTAACTTCTGACAGTATAAATTACTGTAGCCTATTTCTATGCTTTATAAAGTGAGTCTCTTTAAAAACTGGAATTACCCCTGAGAGATTTAATGGTTTAATATGTCACTGACCAATACCTTATAACGGATCAGTTTATCATATATTTGTATTTATGTTTGACAAGAATAAATTTATTAATAATAATATTACAAAGTATTTTAAAGTTTATAATAGCATTTCTCATGCTTTAGATCATTTGATCCTCACATATTTTCATGAGGAAGATTTATTATTAGCCTCATTTAAGGTGAGAAAATTGAGGCTCCAGAGAAGTTAACTGATTTGTCTAAGGTCATCCAGGTAATAGGCAGAAAGATTTAATAGCTCCAGGCAAAAGAGACATTCTTTGTCCCCTTATCCATATATCAATTTTAGAAAAAGTTCTGATTGGCTCTGATTTGGTCATGTGACCACAAAATGCCTATTAAAGAGTAAGCATTATGATTCACTGGCCCACTAGGGCCATATGGAGTAGAGGAAGGGATCTTAAAGTGACCCAAATGAAGAAATAGGAAGCCATGCTGGACAGACAGAACTTTTGTTATCACAGTCCACAGTGGGACACAACCAGTTCTACCTATTTCTTGATTTTTATGGAAATCTTAAAATAATCAAAATTCCTCTTTCTGTATTCACATTTTTATGACTCATTTTAACAGTTCAGAATTACATTTTGTAAAATCTGGAATGGACTGTAGAGACCATTTATCTCATTACATAGATGAGGAAAAGGAGGTTAAAAAGAAATACCTTGTCCAGGACTTCCCAGGTGGTCCAGTGGTTAATATTTCACCTCCCAATGCAAGGGATGTGGGTTCGATCCCTGGTCAGGGAGCTAAGATCCCACATGACCCACAGCCAAAAACCAAAACCTAAAACAGAAGCAATATTGAAACAAATTCAATAAAGACTTTAAAATCCAGTCCATCTCAAAAAAAATATTTAAAAAAAAAGGAAATACCTTGTCCAGTTTCATATAAATACTTGTTTTGTGTTCTTCCTCCATTTGCATTTATTATAAAAGTAAATTTATGGGATTAATAATTTTTATAAGCCAGTCATGATGTTAACATTGCTTTTTATAAAGTGATTATAGAAAAAAGCATTATAGATTTAACAACAAAAAGAAGATTAACAACTTTTAATGAAAAAATCATGCAGAATGAATAAATTCTAGAGATCTGCTGTTCAACATAGTACCTACAGTTAAATACGTTAAGAGGATAGATCTCATATTAAATATTCTTTCTTAAAAAAGCACCCCCCTAAACAGAAAACACCACAAAAGAACATAAGGAAATGTTTTAAGGTGATAAATATGTTTAGGACTTTGTGGTGATCATACAGTTTATATGTATATATTCTAGCCCATCAAGAGATATACATTAAAAGCACACAATTTTTGTATATCAATTATACCTTAATAAAGCTTAAGAAAGAAAATTCCACAGAGTCCACACTCAATACAATAAATATGTTCATGTGTATTCCTTTCATTATCAAGCTATGTATATATTTAGACATAGGTTGTAATCATGGTGTACACTGGCTTTCCAAAAAAATGAAAGGTCTCATATGCATATTTTTCAAATGACTGTTAGCGTATTTCAATACTGCAAAATTTGCAGGTAACCGGCTTATCCCTGTCGCTTGGTGAGAAGTGGAAACACCCCTACACAGTGGTGGGAGCTCTTGTTTTTCTCCTGATTTCCACAAGCTGAGGTCAGCACTTCCTCCTGCCTTGAGCAAAGCTGTGAAATAGCTGGAGGCCTCTGGAGCTTTCTATTTCTCCCTGTTAGAGGATATTCTTCCTCCATCGCTGTTTGAGAGCCTCACCTTCTCAGCCCATGCCTCTTTCTGGGGTCTATTCTAGCTCTTAGAGTGCTGGCATCTGATTCCTGCTCACGGACTCACTGATTGTTTTGATCTTGACAGAAAATCATTCAAAGTACAGCCTCTCGGGGATATCATTCTTTTTTAAAATTGGAATATAGTTGCTTTACAATGTTGTATTAGTTTTGTTGGACAATGAAGCAAATCAGCTACAGGTGTCCATATATCCCCTCCCTCTTGGACCTCCCTCCCACTTGCCCCCCATCCCACCCCTGTAGGTCATCACAGAGCACCGAAATGAGCTCCTTGTGTTCTACAGCAGCTTCCCACTAGCTATGAGTTTTACACATGATAGTGTATATATGTCAATCTTAATTTCCCAATTTGTCCCACCCTCCCCTTCCCCCACTGTGTCCACAGGCTCTGTCTTAGAAGGGTCCCTTTCCTAAAGAATAATGTTCCTGAACCTATTTCCAAGGTAGGGACATCATTGTTTTGAGAAAGGGATCCTTCTAAGACAGCAGCGTCCCTGAACGGAAAAAAGGAGAGGAAACCTGTGTTTAGAGGGCCTCCTAGGAAGAAAAATGGGCCCTTCTGTGGAGGTGGGGCTGCACAGACAATAAGGCACGGTCTCTGCCTCCGAAGAGTTCAAGTTCCCAGCTTCATTCCAGGTACCTGTAGTAACCTCCAGCGATCTGCAGGCCGCCCCGCCTCTGCCTAAAATAATGAGTCCTTGGAATCTCCATCAATAGGGCCTGTCAGACAAGCCATCTGTATCATTCCAGATCCTGGCAGGAAGCAGATGGCACCCTCAGATTGGGTAAAGTGAGATGAGTTTAATAGATGATTTACAAAGGCCAAACAGAGTATAGGGAAGCCACAGGCCAGAAGGAGCAGGAGGAGGGAGTAGTTATTGGAACCTCATGAGAGAATTCTGTGAAGAGGGCATCTTGACAAGAGCAGTGACTTGTGGTTCGGGGATGTAACCAGCCAGCCCTCAGAGACCCAGCAAGGAGGCCTTTGAGGGAAATAGATACCCTGATCTCTCTCCTCCCCACCTCCTGTCTCCTAGTGGTGCATTCCAGTTGCCTGGCATGGGCATAGGAGCCCATCAAGGACTGTTTGCAGGGTCCAGAGTGGATGGAGAAGGGTGGAGGGGATCTGGAAGGGAGAAGGAAGCCATCTGACACACCATCTGAATTTGGAAATACTCTGCCATAAAGGTGATTTTCATCAGCACTCCCAAGGGTCAGGGTAGAGGTGAGGGGGCTTGGGGAGGTCCCTCTCCTTGAGTAGTTCTAGCAGGAGACAAGACTGCCAAAATGATCCTCTTCTGCCTGGAGTTCTTGAGTTTCCTCTCTGCTCATCCTCCAGTATTCACAAAAGGTGGTGATGCCCAGTAAGGAGAGGAGGCCAGAGAGGCGAGCAAGGGCTTGACCCTGTTCCTGGGGGTCATTGTCTCTCGAGTGTTAGTCTGGACATCACCTGGCACCTGATTAAAAAAAAAAATACCACCGAGATAGAGTATCCAGTCATGGGGGATTAAATATCTGTTTTTTTCCCCTTTTCCTTTTACATCAAATTGTGTCCCTTCAGTCTCTAGAGAGGGCTAGAAAATCCTCTAAAGGAGATTTTTTTTTCTTGTTTTCTGAAGAATTACTTGACTTGCCTTCCTTCACTGTGTGGTATAGTACTACTAGGCCCCATTGTGCTGGGAAAAGGGTTTGGGGATTGTTGTTTTGAGTTAAAAGTTTTTATTTAGAGAAAAATTTCCCATGTACTCAGGTTTTAGCATTTCGTTAAAGTCGCAAAAGTAAATATCTGATGTTGTTTTTTTATTTTAATTTTATTTTGAATTGGAGGATAATTACTTTACAATATTGTGATGGTTTTTGCCATACATTAGCAGGAATCAGCCATAGGTATATATACATCCCCTCCTTGTTTTGTTTTTTGATGGTTAAAGAGATTTTTGTTTTGTTTCAGGCCAGGCAAAACCAGAAAGACCCAGTTGGAGGTTTTCCCCATAACAGTTGAGCTCTCGGTGCTCCATTGACCCACTAAGGGAGTGGGGATGTGTGACGCCATCTTCTCCTCAAATAACTACAGCAGTAGGACTCAGTCGAGCATTCAGAGTGGCAGGAGAATTAGAGGGTGCAGTCCCCGCTACTTCCCTCCCTCTCGTCCAGAAATTTCAAGGAAGAAGCTTCCCTCTAATGTGCCTGACCTTCCTGGTCCTCCTTGCTCCAGAATCCAGTTATCTGCCATGCTGATCTTGTGGGCCGGCCCCTAGAACAAGTCCCATCCCACCACACTAGGGGTGAGAGTGGGGCAAGTGCCTGATGGGTTTGGCTAGATGAGAGTCAGGAAGGAGCTTAGGCCCAAGGGCCCTGGCCTAAAATGGAGAATGGGTTGTCTCTGGGGGCGGAGCCACTAACGGAAGTGGAGGGCAGCTGTATAACCAACACAAAATAGAAAACACATTGGGAGGATTTCTACTCTCTAACGCCTAGAGAAGCAGCTTATTAAGAGTGTATATGGACAGACCTTTTATTTACATATATATGTTTGTTTGACTGCACTGGGTCTCAATTGTGACACAGGATCTTTAGTTGTGAGATCTTAGTTCCCTGACCGGGGATCAAACCTGGGCTCCCTGTATTGGCAGCACAGAGTCTTAGCCACCGGACCACAAGGGAAGTCTCCTAGAGAGACCATTTTAGTATATTTTTGTTTTTATTATAGCATCTTAAAATAAGATTTATAAAATCATGAGGGACCTCAGATTTGCAAATGGAAAACGTTAGGATTCCTCTAAAATCAGGTGACAGATGTGTTCAAGCTTGAACACAGAGGATTTAGATGGGGGTTCAGACAGGGCAGGGGAGCTGAGGAGCTGTGAGACTGCAAAAGAGCTCCCAGGTTGGCAGCTGTGGGAGGGAGTCTAGGACACAGAGGAACAGCCTTGTCTGGATATGCACGTGAGGGAGAAAAGCGGTCATTGGATGACATAGTAAGAGATGGCCCAGGAAGAGTATGGAGTGAGAAGAGAGGAGAAAACCAACAATTAAAGTGCAAGCTGAGAAAGGACGGTCCTTGGACAACAAGAAAGAATGGTTCGTGATATGTATGTGTGTGTGTGTGTGTGTGTATACATATATATATACACACACATATATATGTATATACACGTACACACATGTATAAATGATCTATTTTTGGCTATGCAGAGTCTTCATTGCTATGTGTGGCCTTTCTCTAGTTGTGGCGAGTGGGGGCTACTCTCTAGTTGTGGTACACGGGCTTCTCATTGCCGTGGCTGCTCTTGTTGAGGAGCACGGGCTCTAAGTGTGCCAACTTCAGTAGTTGTGGTACCCAGGTTTGGTTTTGGCACCATGGCATGTGGGATCTTCCTGGACCAGGGATTGATCCCGGGTCCCCTGCATTGGCAGGCAGACTCTCTACCACTGGACCACCAGGGAAGTCCCATATCAATTCTTTGGATTTTTTTTTTTTTTTTGGTCACACTGTGTGTCATGTGGGATCTTAGTTCCCTTACCAGGATGGAACCTGAGTTCCCTGCAGTGGAAGCATGGAGTCTTAACCACTGGACTGCCAGGGAAGCGCCTGGATAATCCACCCTTTAATGCCTTCTCTTCTTGGACTCACTTCCCTAACCCTCTACGCATATTCTCCTTCACCTCTCCAATAAACTGCTGTAGCTGCTCTTGGACTCATCTTGCAGTTAACTTCCAGAGAAATGTGAACTAAGATATAAATGAAGACCATAGAAAAATCTGAGAATGAAGGATTAGAAGACTATAAACATTTAAATGTAAATGAAAAGCAATAGCTAAGATATAATGTTTGTTAATCACCAACTCTCTGGGCTTGACAAGAATGTATATTTAAACTTATATTGAATCTTTCAAGAGGCAAAACTCTTCCAGGGCATTAAAGGGCAAAACTCTTCCAGAATCATAAACACCATCTGGGATTTCTCCATTCTTTACCAAACATCAGAGCTCCTCCCCTTTTATTCTAGAGGGAGAAACACCCTCCAAATGTCTAGTGAAAAAATACTAGCTTCAAAAGAGTCCGACTTTGCTTTTTTAAATTCTCTGTGCTCAAACTTAGATGCATCTGTTACCTGACTTTAAAGGAATCCTCACTCTTTCCATTCGCAAATCTGAGCTCACTAGAAAATAAGATTTTATAAATCATATTTTAAGGGGCCATAATAAAGACAAAAATATATTAAAATGGTCTCTCTATCTATACTCTCTCAACATAATAAGCTGCTTTTTCTAAGCACTGGAGAGTAGAAATGCAACCAATACTTTTTATGTTTTATGTTAATTATGCTCATCAGACTTTAATGAAACTTTGGCTATTTTGCCATTTTAAAAATGTGTCAGACTATACCATCAGTCAACAAAAATCATATCAAATAAAAGGCCTTGTATTAAATTTTTAAAACTATGACACTATGGCAATATGGCAGGACAAGAATAGGGAGAAAATAAGATGACTAATTGAAATTTTGTTGGTACTTCCTAATTGTTTCCATCAGTGACCATTAATTTACTTAAAAGGGCTTTTGTGACTCACACCTCAGATAAAATTGCATAAGCCTTGCATTTTGTACAGGGGAACCTGGTTGAGTCAACATCTCCAGTTACCAGCTACACTGTGGGCTTTATTAAACAAATACTCTTGAGACTATATAAACAGAAACATAAGTTATGTATTTGCTTATCGATTCCACCCGATTATAGTAAAAATGTGCAGCCCAAGATATTTGGAATAGCTTACTATTTAATGGATAAATATTGTTAATAAAGCTGCCCCTGCTGTCCTGCATGAAAATTGATATGTTTAAAAAACTATGAAAGGAGTTATGTTAAGCCTGGAAGACAGACTCTATATCTTGAGGTCTGCAAAAGTCTTTTACTTGGAGAAAAATTCCTGCCATTGTGTTTGAATCACTGTTATGACATATGAACAACAACAAAATCACTGAATTTATTTGAGGTCTATTTGACAATGTAACTTTGGGCTTTTATGTTCCATTCAACTCAGCAGAATTAAATGTGTATGTTTCTCCTTTTCTAGCTAGTCACTGGTAAACTCATTTCATCTCTTTTGAAAAGCCCCTTTAATATGACTTGGCTCATATATACCGTATTTGCATCACAAGAACAGCATGGGAACTGTAATAACAACAATTATAAAAGCAACAACAAGGGCTAATGTTTATTCAGGGCTTACTGTATGCTGAGTATTCTTTATACACACTGTCTCATTTTAGTCCTATAACAACTTCATGAGGTTAAGTCTCCTTATCATCCCTATTTTAGAGACAAGAAAACAGGCACAGATTCTTCCCTGGTGGTCCAGTGGTTAAGACTTCACCTTCTGATGCAGGGGGTATGGGTTTGATTCCTGGTCCGGGGGGGGTTGATTCCCACATGCCTCCTGGCCAAAAAGCCAAAATATAAAACAGAAGCAATGTTGTAACAAATTCAATAAAGACTTTTAAAATGGTCCACATTAAAAAAAAAAAAAAGGCACAGAAAGCAAAGAACTTGCCCAAGGTCAAACCATTAGGGATGGCAGAAAGGTGAAAGTGTTAGTCGCTTAGTCGTGAGTGACTCTTTGTGACCCCATGGACTATATATAGCCCACTAGGCTCCTCTGTCCATGGACTTCTCCAGGCAGGAATACTGGAGTGGGTTACCATTCCCTTCCCCAGGGAGTCTTTCTGACCCAGGGATCAAACCCAGGTTTTCTGCATTGCAGGCAGATTCTTTACCATCTGAACCACCAGGGAATCCCAAGGATGGCAGAGCAGGATCCAAACCTACCATCCTAGACAAGCCAGCCCTTGGTGCTAGTTTGTAGTTAGCTACCGCTGAGTCAGCAAAAAATCAGTTGTTTAAAGTAACTACAGAACCAAATGAGAGACCGAGCTGAGGTTTGTGTCTATAGTTGTCAAGAGATGTTTGTAACTAACAACCTTTGTTTTACTTTCCAAATGGTTTTGCTTGTGTTGGTTTTGAAGACAATTTCATGTCAAAGGGATTAATTAATCACTCTAAGAACTAAGTCTGGGGACAGGGATCATTTAGTTTTATTAGATTCTGAGGATGCCTGAGGTTGGTTGAGAAGACTTAGGAGAGGACACAACTATATAGTTGATTAGCTCTGGTCTTGCCTGATTCTTCCAGTCCTGTCTTCTACAGTCCTCCTCTACCACCATCATAGGCTCAATAATGTTCCCCAAAGATATCAGGCCCGAAGCCGTAGAACTGTGAATGTTCTTATTTTCAAAAAGAGTCTTTGCAGGTGTGATTTTAAGTTAAAGGATCTTTTAAAAATTATTTTTAAATTGAGATACAGTTGGTGTACACAAGTTTCAGGTATACGACATCGTGATTTACAGTTTTGAAGGTCATACTCCAGGAACTTTCCTGGTGGTCCAGTGGTTATGACTCTGTGACCCCACTGCAGGTGACGCAGGTTTGATCCCTGGTTGGGGAGCTAAGATCCCGCGTGCCATGTGGCGTGGCCTCCCAGGAAAGGTTACACTCCATTTATAGTTGTTATAAAATATTGGCTATATTTCCCATGTTATGCAATATATCCTTGTAGTTTATTTTATATCCAATAGTTTGTAATGCTTAATTCCCTACCCCTATATTGCCCCTCCCTGCTTCCCTTTCTCCACTGGTAACCACTAGTTTGTTTTCTATATCTGTAAGTCTGCTTCTTTATTATGTTCACTAGTTTGTTGTATTTTTTAGATTCCACATATAAGTGATATCATACAGTATTTGTTGTTTTTTAGCTAATTTATTTCACAAAGAAAAATGCCCTTTAAGTCTATCCATGTTGCTGCAAATGGCAAAATTTTGTTCTTTTTCATGGCTATGTAGTATTCCATTATATAGATATATATTGTTGTTCGGACCTCTTGGACTGCAGCACACCAGGCCTTCCTGTCCCTCACCATCTCCCAGAGTTTGCCCAAGTTCATGTCCATTGAATTGGTGATGCCATCCAGCCATCTCATCCTCTGATGCCCTCTTCTCCTTCTGCCCTCAATCTATCCCGGCATCAGGCTTTCCATATATATATATATGATTCCATTATATATATGTATGTGTGTGTGTGTATACCACGTACTCTTTATCCATTCATCTGTTTATGGACACTTACACTATTTCAATATCTTGGTAATTATAAACAATGCTTCTATGATTATTGGGGTCCATGTATCTTTTTTTAAACTAGCATTTTTGTTGTTTTGGGGTCTATAACCAGGAATGGAATTACTGGATCATATGGTAGTTCTGTTTTTAGCTTTTTGAGAAACTTCCATACTGTTTTCCAGAGTGGCTGCACCAATTTACATTCTCACCAACAGTGTACTAGGGTTCCCTTTTCTCTACATCATTGCTAACATTTGTTATTTGTGGCCTTTGTGATGATGGCCATTCTGACAGGTGTGAGTGATACCTCATTGTGGTTTTGATTTGCATTTCTCTGATGATTAATGATGTTGAACATCTTTTTATGTGCCTATTGTCTTTGAAAAAAATGTTTATTCAGGTCTGCTGTCCATCTTTTAACTGGGATGGTTTTTTTTTATGTTGAGTTATATGAGCTGTTTATATACTCTTAAATATTAACCTCTTATTGGTTATGTCATTTGCAAATATTTTTTCCCATTCATCAGGTTGTTTTTTCATTTTGTTAGTGGTTTCCTTTGCTGTGCAAAAACTAAGTTAAGGATCCTGTGATGAAGTGATTATCCTAGATTATCCAGGTGGGCCCTAAATGCAATCATATCTATCCTTATAAGAGGGATGGGCAAAGGGAGATTTCACACACACACACACACACACACACACAGTGGTGTGAAGATGGAGGTAGATATTGTAGTGATGTGGCCATAAGCCAAGAAATGCTGACAGCCACAGAAACTGGAAGAAACAAGGAATGGACTCTCCTCTAGAGCCTCTGGAGTAAATGTGGGACTGCCTCCATCTTGAATTTGGTCCAGTGGTACTGATTTCAGACTTCTGGCTTCCAGAACTATAAGAGAATAAATGTGAATGTGTGTGGGTTTTTTTGGCCATGCCATTCGGCATACAGAATTTCCCCACAGATAGTGAAAGTGAAAGTGTTAGTCGTTGAGTCATGTCTGACTCTTTGTGACCCTATGGACTGTAGCTCCCAAGGTGCCTCTGTCCATGGGATTCTCCAGGCAAGAATACTGGAGTGGGTTGCCATTTCCTCCTCCAGGGTATCTTCCCAACCCAGGGATCAAACCCAGGTCCCCTGCATTGCAGGCAGATTCTTTATTGTCTGAGCCACCAGGGAAATCCACAGAACTTCCCCAACCAGGGATCAAACCCATAGATCCTGCACTGGAAATGCAGAGTCTTAACCATTGGACCACCAGGGAAGTCCTTAGATGTGTATTGTTTTAAGGCATAAAGTATGTGATCATTTGTTACAAAAGCCACAGGAAACTAATACAATCACTAATCCTTGCTGAGACCTTCTATTCCAACTTTGAAGAGAAAATTGAAGTCCTGTTTTAGTGTTTGGTTTATCAGGCAAATGAACATCTGATCTGCAATTCGGGATTTTCCTCACAAGCATCACTTGTGTTGTGTGTGTGTGTCAGGAGGCACTTCCTAAGCTGCGTCGGTCTTTAGCTCTCTCTTGCTGCTGTTGCTGCTGCCTTGAGTGACCTCACCAGCACAAGCATCCCGTGACCTTGAAAGGTCAAGAAGAGAATTACTGTGCTCTTCTAACGGATGGGAAATGCCAGATTTCAAATGTCACCCAGGCAGTGTGTAGAGAGGTCAACAATGTGGGACTGGAACTCTGTGTACATTCTGCCTAAGGCTCATTTAAGAAATGAACATTTTTTTCATGCCTTTTGGCAGCCTGGCACCTCTACACACCCTCCCTATGTTAGGAGGACTTTGTATATTTTGCCTCCCAAGTCGGAAGGCAGAACCTTGCTTTCTCAGACTGACTTGCAGCCTGAGTGTGGGTATACAACGATGCACCTATGAGTGGAAGAGAGTGAAGTCTGAGGCATGGCACAGAATCCATTATAATAAGGATGGCAGCTCTTGAAGGGATGAATGTCCAGCCTTCAGTGCAGCAGTGGCAGAGGTCCTTGTGGGAGGGTCCCATGCCCAGCATTGGCCATGTGAACTGTGGTACTCAGACCCCACAGCAGGCGCAGTCTGAGCATAATTCCTGCTTACAAGCCTGATTCTCTTACTGCCCTAGAGATCCTGTAAGCACCTCTAATGTCCATCAATACATTCTTTTTTGTTTAACCAATCAGAATGGACATTTGTGTGCAAGAGAGGACCTGCCCGATGCACGTGCTGTGTGGTTCTGTTGTACCCTGTGGGCTGTCTGTAGGACTTGGTTTTCCTTCTTGTAACTCAGCTTTCTGGAGGTAAACGGGCAAGTTGAAGGCAGACAGGCATCTAGGTTGCTGAGATCCTAAGAGATAGCTGTAAGGTTGGTGGGTTTCACCAATGGGCTCAAAAGCACGTGTCGGCCCTTAGGTCCATCTGTGGCCTGGTCAAGTGCAGTGTAGGAAATGAGAGCCTCACTCTCTTCAACAGCCCACAGGACTTCTCCAAACAAGACAAGGGACGGCACCAGTGCACAGATCTCTTTCGCTGAACTTATTTCTCAATCCACACAACTTAGCTTTTATTTTTTCACCATTCCACGTGCGACATGTAGGATCTTAGTTCCCCAACCAGCGATCGAACCCACACCCCTTACAGTGGAGGCCCTGGAAACACAGAGTCTTAACCACTGGACTGCCAAGGTAGTCCGTACACAACTTAGCTCTTTATCAGATGCCATCTGATACCATGCTCTAGTTGTCTCATGAGGACCCAACAAGACCTAACATTCTTGAGAGCAGACTCCCATCTCCTCCTCCTTTGGCTGTTTCTGGCACCTGGCTCAGAGGTGAAGACACAGGACCCTCCCAGTCTGTGCTGCTGGAAGTAAGGGCATGATGGGTGGAAAAGCAGCCTGCATTTCGTCCTTTTCAGTTCATTATAACCCCTCCACCTGAGAATACAGAAGCAGCAGGAAGCTTGTGTTCACCAATGCCATCACGCTGTTCTGTGAGGGCCGACTTTTAATTGATGAGCCACTCACAACTAGTTGTCACAGTGAAAAATAGACTTGAAAGCATTTGTCAGGGTTTATTCTCATGATTTAAAATTTTGCACTTGTCACTTGTGTTTAGAACCCTGAGGAACTCAGACAGATGGACATTCTGATGCATGGGAATTATTGATTTTTTAACCACTTGTTAATCACCTTGCACAAGTTGGTGGAAAAATTGTGGTTTAGTTCCTCATTTTCCTCCTAGTATATATATTCATATAAATACATATGAGATGTGGACAATGTTAGAAACTAAAGTCATGTTTAAGTTGGTTTAACATTGGGTAAGTATTTATTGATGCACTATTGTTAAAACAGTGGAAATCTTTGAAATGTATATGTGTTTATATGTTCTTTAGAGGTTTTCTTGGTCTTTAAAGGCAGTTAAGTATGTTTCTATTTTCTTCCTTTTTAATGGCATTATAGAATTTTTTAATTAAATAAGTTAGTTAATAAATGTTTTCCTCTCCAAAAAAATATGTGTGATATATGTCAGGAGCTTTACTAGTTGCTAGCTGTGCTGTGCTCAGTCGTGTCTGACTCTGCAACCCTATGGACCCCCCAGGCTCCTCTGTCCATGGAATTCTCTAGGCAAGAATACTGGAGTGGGTTGCCATTTCCTCCTCCAGAGTATCTTCCCAACCTAGGGATTGAACCCACGTCTCTTCCATCTCCTGCATTGGCAGGCGGATTCTTTACCACTGCACCGCCAGGGAAGCTCTATAAATATGTAAATTATAGAATAAATATAGTTGGAATACCATTATTATATAAAGAGTTTCAACTAGGTATGATAAAATATGGTACCTTCTTGAAGTTTTAATCTCAAAACTCTTCTTTCCTAGATTGAAAATAGTATACTTTTTCAGTTTACTTCAGCAGTCTGGACCTCATTTCCCATCTCTCTAACAAAATGAAAGTTAGATATTGATTCCTCTGAGATGGTGTTTTTGTTTCTACATTCTAGGAATTCTGTTAGCTTAAGCCCTGAATCACCTGGCTGGTAGTTTAAGTATCAGTTCATTGCGAATAGGTCTGGATTTCCATCCCATTTCCTACTGCATTGGATATAATTTTTATTCTTGCTTGCTACCTTATTGCAGCATTCTCCCAGCCCCATTCTGAACAATTCTATTTCTTTGTATGTAGTGGCTTCCATGATAAAGCAATAAATTGTTCCAACAGAGAGGCTCTGAATTTCTTTCTTTATTAGCTGTTGAGCCAAGAACCTTATAACACACAGGGTGAATAAAATAAGAGCTGCATGGGAAACTGTTAACCTGGCAAGGCCTCACGTAAGTGCAGTGAATTATTACTACTGTCATCTATTCAAAATGTAGCTGTGTCTTCAGAGAATAACATAGCCCTTTAACCCTATTGGGTTAGGTTATTTACTTCTCTGCCCTGTTTTCAACCACCATTCTTTTAGAATAGTGACTTTCAAGCTTATTTGAGCCCAACTCAAATGCATTTTATATCACACACACACACAGAAATATAAAACTGAGCAGCTTAACAAATCCGTATCTACTCTCACTACTTGTGAAAAAATGCTGATGATTTCTACTCTGTTCTAATTAATTAAAGAATTGACTGATACTAAATAGATTTCAAATCCTACTAATGGGTCTCAAACCATAGTCTGAAAAACACAATTTTGAAAGCTATTCCTCAGATATTCAAATAAGAAATCAGAAATCTGCTGAGATTCATTTTCATATTTCTATAGTATGAATACATTCCTATTTCTTAAATCTTTTCACTTTTAGATAATGGGATTTAGAGCTCCCTTCCATACACCTTCTTCAAATATGCACATATTTCCCCTCCTTGTTGTTGTTCAATTGCTCAGTTGCGTCTGACTCTTTGCCACCCCATGGATTGCAGCATGCCTGCCCTCCCTGTCCTTACCGTCTCCCAGAGTTTGCCCAACTTCATGTTCATTGCATCGGTGATGCTGTCCAGCCATCTCATCCTTTGATGCCCTCTTTTCCTTCTGCCCTTGATCTTTCCTAGCATCAGAGACTTTTTCAATGAGCCGTCTGTTCATGTCAGATGACCAAAATATTGGAGCTTCAGCATCAGTCCTTCCAGTGAATATTCAAGGTTGATCACCCTTAAGATTGACTGGTTTGATCTCCTTGCTGTCCAAGGGACTTTCAGGAGTCTTCTCCAGCACTGCAGTTCGAAGGCTTCACTTCTTTGGCACTCTGCCTTCTTTACAGCCCAGCTCACAAAGGTGACCACTGGGAAGACCATAGCCATGACTATACGGACCTTTGTCAGCAGAGTTATGTCTCTGCTTTTCAACACACTGTCTAGGTTTGTCATTGCTTTTCTGCCAAGAAGCAATCCTCTTCTGATTTCATGGTTGCAGCCTGCAGTGATTTTGGAACCCAAGAAGAAGAAATCTGTCACTACTTCCACCTTTTCCCCTTCTATTTGCCATTCAGTTATGGGGCCAGATGCTATGATCTTAGTTTTTTAAAAATAATGTTTAGTCTTCATCCAACTCTTTCACTCTCCTCCTTCACCCTCATCAAGAGGCTCTTTAGTTCCTCTTCACTTTCTGGGATTAGAGTGGTATCATCTGCATATTTGAGGTTGTTGATGTTTCTCCCGCCTATCCTGATTCCAGCCTGTAACTCATCCAGCCCAGCATTTCTCATGATGTGCTCAGCGTATAGGTTAAACAAACAGGGTGAAAGCAGACATCGCTGTCTTACACCTTTCTCAATTTTGATCCAGTCAGTTGTTCCCTACAGGGTTCTAACTGTTGCTTCTTGACCCTCATACAGGTTTCTCAGGAGACAGATAAAATCGTCTGGTATTCCCATCTCTCTAAGAGCTTTCCACAGTTTGTCATGATCCACACAGTCAAAGGCTTAGCATAGTCAATGAAACAGAGATAGATGTTTTTCTGAAATTCCCTTGCTTTCTCCATAATCCAGCGAATGTTGGCAATTTGATCTCTGGTTCCTCTTCCTTTTCTAAACCCAGCTTGGACATCTGGAATTTCTTGGTTCACGTAATGCTGAAGCCTAGCATGCAAAATTTTAAGCATGACCTTACTAGCATGGGTGCTGAGTGTGATTGTCCAGTGGTAGCACATTCTTTGGTACTACCCTTCTTGGGAATTGGGATGAGGAGTGACCTTTTCCAATCCTGTGGTCACTTCTGGGTCTTCCAGATTTGCTGACATAATGAATGTAAAACCTTGATGGCATCATCCTTTAGGGATTTGAATAGTTCTGCTGGAATTTCATCACATTCACTAGCTTTATTAACATCAGTGCTTCTTAAGGCCAACTTGACTTTGCACACCAGAATGTCTGGCTCTGGGTGACTAACCACAACTTTGTAGTAATCCAGTTCATTAAGATCTTTTTTATACAGGTCTTCTGTGTATTCTTTCCATCCCATCTTGATCTCATCAGCATCTACTAGGTCTCTACAATTTTTATCCCTTATTGTGCCCATCTTTGGGCGGGATACTCCCTTGATGTTTCCAATTTTCCTGAAGAGATCTCTAGTCTTTCCCATTTTGTTGTTTTCTTCTATTATTAAGCACTGTTCATTGAAGAAGGCCTTCTTATCTCTTCTAGATATTCTTCGAAACTGCATTTAATTGGATATTTCTTTCCCTCTTTCCCTTGATTTTCACTTCTCTTCATTTTTCTGCTATTTGCAAGGCCTCCTCAGATAACCACTTTGCCTTCTTGCTTTTCTTTTTCTTTGGGATGGTTTTGTTCACTGCCTCCTGTGCAATATTATAGACCTCTATCTATAATTCTTCAGGCACACTGTTAACTAGATCTAGTCCCTTAAATCTATTTCTTACCTCTACTGCGAATTCATATGGGATTTGATTTAAGTCATACCTGGCTGGCCTAGTGTTTTTCCCAGTTCTTTTAGTTTAAGCCTGAATTTTGCTATGAGAAGTTGATGATATGAGCCACAGTCAGCTCCAGGTCTTGTTTTTGCTTACTATATACAGCTTCTCCATATTTGGCTATGAAGGATGTAATCAATTTGATTTCAGTATTGACCATTTG
The DNA here is from genome assembly GCF_963930625.1 of Muntiacus reevesi. NCBI lineage: Eukaryota > Metazoa > Chordata > Mammalia > Artiodactyla > Cervidae > Muntiacus > Muntiacus reevesi. The sequence continues at coordinate 39,387,931 of NC_089271.1, read as the reverse complement.
TTGATGTCCATGTGTAAAGTTGTCTCTTGTGTTGTTGAAAAAGGGTATTTGGTATGACTAATGCATTCTCTTGGCAGAATTCAGTTAGTCTTTGCCCTGCTTCATTTTGTTCTCCAAGGTCAGACCTCCCTGTTACTCCAGGTATCTCTTGACTTCCTACTTTTGCATTCCAATCCCCAGTGATGAATATAACATCTTTTTTAGGTGTTAGTTCTAGGAGATCTTCTAGATCTTCATGGAACTGATCAACTTCAGCTTCTTCGGCATTGGTGGTAGGGGCACAGACTTGGATTACTGTGATGTTGAATGGCTTGACTTGGAAACGAACTGAGATCATTCTGTCATTTTTGAGGTTGCACCCAAATACTGTATTTCGAACTCTTTTGTTGATTATGAGGTCTACTCCATTTTTTCTATGGGATTCTTGCCCACTGTAGTAGATGGTAATGGTCATCTGAGTTAAATTCACTCATCCCTGTCCATTTTAGTTTGCTGATTCCTAGGAGGTCAATGTTTATTCTTACCATTTTCTGCTTGACCACGTCCAATTTTCCTTGATTCATGGACCTAACATTCCAGGTTCCTATATAATACTGTTCTTTGCAGCGGTGGATTTTACTTTCATCACCAGACACATCCACAACAGAGTGTTGTACCTGCTTTGGCCAAGCCACTTCATTCATTCTGGGGCTATTGGTAATTCTCCTCTGCTCTTCCCCAGTAGCATATTGGACACTTTCAGACCTGGGGGACTTATCTTTTGGTGTCATATCTTTTTGGCCTTTTATACAGTTCAGGAGATGCTCACGGCAAGTGTACTGGGGTGGTTTGCCATTCCCTCCTCCAGTGGATCACGTTTGTCAGAACTCTTGGCTATGACCCATCTGTCTATGACCCAGCCCTGCACGACATGGCTCATAGCCGTGAGTTTGCTCAAACATGAGTTTGAGCAAGCTCTAGAAGATGGTGAAGGACAGGGAGACCTGGTGTGCTGCAGTCCATGGGGTCACAAAGAGTCGGACACGACTGAGCAACTGAACAACAAACTCTGCTATGACCCGTCCATCTTGGGTGGCCCTGCACGGCATGGCTCATAGCTTCATCAGGTTATGCAAGCCCCTTTGCCATGACAAGGTAGTGATCCTTGAAGGGGATCCCCTCCTTACCTCCCAATATATCATGAACTTTTAAAAAATTAAGTCAATATTCATTGTTTATATTACCATGGTTGTATGTTTTAGGCTTCTGGGAAGAAACAGATGACACACTCAAAATTGAGTCATTTGAAAAAAGTTTAATAAAGTACCATTAAATTTTTTTCTTATTTATATTTTTTGTTATATTTAAATTTTTCTTATATTTTATTTTTTTGTTAGACACATATATATTTTTAAAATTGAAGTATAGTTGATTTATAATATTATGTTCATTTCAGATGTATAGCATAGTGTTTCAGTTAAAGAATCAGATTTCAGATTCTTTTCCCTTATGAGTTATTACAAAATGTTGAATATAGTTCTCTGTACAGTAGGTCCTTATCAGTTATCTATTTTATATATAGTAGTGTGTGTATGTTAGTCTCAAACTCCTAATTTATCCCCCCTCCACCTTTTCCTTTAATAAGGGACCATTTGTAAAAGTATAGGCATGGTTGGGACTTCCCAGATGGCTCTAGTGGTAAAGAACCTGCCTGCTAATGCAGGAGATGTAAGAGACCTGGGTTTGATCCCTGAGTCAGGAAGATTCCCTGGAAGAGGGCATGGCAACCCACTCCAGTATTCTTGCCTGGAGAATCCCATGGACAGAGGAACCTGGCAGGTTATAGTTCATAGGGTCACAAAGAGTTGGACATGACTGAAGTGACTTAGCATGCACGCATGGTATAGGGAAACCACTAGGGATATGACTGGTAAAACTGAGGGGGTTCCATGACCACTCCTAGGCCCCAAAGAACCTGGGGAGTAAGGACTAGATAGAGGGAGCTGCCTGATAACAGTTGTAACCATTGTGAAAGCAGGCAGCCAGCTGGAGATGACCATGCTAGAAAGATAGCCAGGTGTGACACATCCCCATCCAGTCCCCCTTCCTCCCTCTGCTGTCCTGCTGGGGCTCTCCCGGGGCAAAACCCTCCTGGAAGCCAGAGGGAGCCTGTTGGTGGAGTCGACAGAGGTCTGCCTGCTGGGCACAGAGCAGGTGGAGAAGGGTAGATGGATCTGGAAGGCAAGGAGAACATAGTTGGCACATTATGTAATTAATATTCACAGCTGAGCACATTTTGTGTTCTTTTCTTGAATAACTCTTATTTGCCTTGAAGTTAATAATTGGCTTCTTAAAAAAATTGGGGGAGAGGTTCTTAGTTTTAAATCTAGTTTTCATTTTTACTAAAGTTATTCAGATTCCTAAACAGTCAATCCGTCCTACAAAGCTAATGATGGAAAAAGAACACCATCACCTCCATGTTTCACTCCCAAAAGGCAGCCATTTGGTTCTCTTGTAACTCTTTCTCTTGGTGTTTCCCTTCATAGCACTAAATAACATGCTTCTGGTGACAGCTCTTGCTTTGTGCAGTGTAGGCACTATCTACTGATGTTTTCATTTGAAAAATATTTTTGCTCTTTCACGAACTCCCCTGTCCTTGCTTACTGTATCCAGGTACACTTTCCATCTTCATGCCTCTCAATATAGATATACCACAATTTGGCTGAGCCAATATTCATTCTTTACATTATTATAATATGTAAATATTATTCATGGCTAAGCTGTGTAGTACCCTATGATGACTTTTCCTTGCTGGCTCAACTTTTTCTTCCTGGAATTAATAGCTGTCTGGTTTTCTCACTTGTGTCATTCCCTACATACTTAACGATGAATTCATCTCCTCAGTCTTCCTTTATTGTCTACATCTCCTTTCAATATGTTCAAATTCGTCAAGTATTCCATCAGCTTTGCCTTCTTGAAACACTCTTTTCTGGAGATGTTTGACCCACCCTAATCTAGAACATATTTATTGTCTTCTACTCCTGGGGCTCAGTTGCTGTCCTAGTGTTTCCTTTCAGTATCATTCTGGGAGATCCTGTTGCCCCTCTTTGAGTTGCATCCCGTATTTCCTGGTCCCTGTGTCACTCTCCTTTTTTTGGTGAAGCAGTTCCAGTAGACTCTGAGAATTGGGTGCATGGGAGGTAAACTTTCTGTGACTTTGCATGTCTGAAAAGGTCTAATTTATCCCCACATTAATCGATTGCCTTACAGGTATAGAATTATAGGTTGAAATTAATTTTCCTTGGCATTTTGAAGTTTTCATTGTGTTCTAGGTTCCAAATGTTGCTGTTGAGAAGTTTCAGGATTGGTTAAGTTCTTTCAAGCTTTGTGCTCTTCCAACATCAACTTTCAAGCTTTCCTGGGGTGTCTCCCTGCATGGTCATAAAATGGCTGCCATACATACTGCTGTTTCCTCCAGACAGTACCATATGCAGCAGCAGAAGAGAATCATCTCCTTCTTTTGTGTCTTTTTAAAGATGACAAAACCTTTCCCAGAAATTGCTCGCTGACTTTCCTTCCCACATCTTTGGCCAGAGCTGGGTCATAGCCTGCCTTTAATTCAATCTGTCACTGACATAAGGGGAATAGGATCACTCTGACTGACTTACACAATCATGCTGGAGATAAGGTCCCTTTTCCTGAGGAAGAGATACCTGAACAAAATAAGGATTCTGTTAGCAGGTACAGGAGGGGTGGGATGGCTGTTGGCCAGGCAATCTGCAGTGTCTGTTACAGCATGGAGTCTGGCACACAGTAAGCAATATATATGTGTTAGCTATTGTTATAACTCTTAATAGCTGTGGGAACTTATTCAAGTCAAATACCTCCTTGGATAGTTATTCAAGTCAAGTTTAAAATGGGAATAGGATTACCTCATTTGTTGGATGGTTATAAAATTAAAAGCAATGACATATGTAAAGTCTTTGGTCTTTATCATTATTAACACATGATAGATATTTATTATAGTTGCATATAATTATTGCCAGAGTACCTGGGCAGTAGGCTGAGGTCTCTAACAGTTTCCTGAGCTTGATCCCAGTCTGGTGTGAATAATTTTTCCCCTGCAGCTCATAGAATATTTTCTTTGTCTCCTGTGTTCTAAAATTTCATGGTTATGTGCCATACCACCCATGTGGTATAGATGTGTTTTTTTCCCTCAACTCATACACAGTGAACCCTTTCAACCTAGAAACAGATCCTTTAACTCAGAGAAATTTTCTTGAATTATTTCTTTGCTGATTTCTACTCTTCATTTTCCATGTGTTCTCACCCTGGAACTCATATTTTTCACATGTTGGACTTCTTGACTGACCTAATGATGTTTAAAAATCATTTATTTCCTATCTTTCATTTGTCTTTTTGCTCCACATTCTGGGAGATTTCCTCAGCTTTCGCTTCCAATCCTCCTGTTGAGTTTTTCATTTCTGCTATCCTAGTTTTGATTTCTAAGGGTTCGTTCCTGTTCTCTGAATGTTTTCTTTTTATTTGGTCACATTATCTTCTCTGGTGGCTCAGTGGTAAAGAATCTGCCACCCAATGCAAGAGACGGGGGTTTGATCCCTGGGTCAGGAAGATCCCCTGGAGAAGGAAATGGCAACCCACTCCAGTATTTTTGCATGGAGAATCCCATGGACAGAGGAGCCTGGCAGACTACACAATCCATGGGGTCACAAAGGAGTTGGACCAAGTTAGTGACTAAACAAAAACATCTTCTCTAATTTTCAGAAAATATTAGATACTAAAGGTGGTATCTTTCAGCATAGTATCTGTTTCCTCCAAGTTCTTTTTTCTCCTCAATGTTTTGGCCTCTGTCTTGCATCTTAGAGAGTTTCCTGAGATGTCTGGTAGTCCTAGGCTGTCCTCTCATGTTTAAGATTATAACCTAAAAACCTAACTGGATGAGAACTTGGTTAGGCTTATTGATTATAAATATCATTGTAATCTAGATATCAGGATAGTTAGGTCTTTTGTCTTGGGCTGCCAGGTTTTCAGAGAAGAAGCTTCCAATCTCCTGACTGGAGAATATGTATCTATCTGACTTTCGGTGGAAGTTCTTTGGGAGAAGAGTGAGAAGAGATCCTGATGTTCAGTAGATCCCACTCTCAACAGTGCTTAACATCCCCCATTCCAGAGACCCTCTACCCTCCAGAGAATATACTTCAGTATTTAGTTGGAATGGAGAGAGCTGCAGTTCCTTTGCTAAGGCTGAAGATCTGGGTTTAAATTTGCTTCTAATACCAGCACTGCCGGTTACTATGTTATTGTCTCCTAGCTCTAAGCCCAACCCTTCTGTACTCAGTTTTGCAATGCTAGGGTTGAAATTCTGTAAACCATGGTCATTTTGCCAGTTGTTCCTTCTTAGGCTCTTCCCGTAGAGGGCAACAGAGGGAAACTAGAAGGCTGGGGGATAAAGAAGGAACAAGCTACTTCCAGTTGTCTTCCTACGGCTGTGAGTAGCACCCAGCACAGCTTCTTCACTTCAGCAGCAGTTCCTCCAGCAACAGGAAGTCAGTTTGCAATTTTTCCAACACTCACAGATCCAGCCTCATCGTGGCCCCAAACCAGAGACACCAGCACCAGCTGAGCACCAACCCCTTCTTAGGGGTCTGGGTCACAGCCCTATGAGCCCCTCCTCCAAGCTTCTAGACTCTAATAGTGTCATCCTTTTTCCTTTTTTCCCCTCCAGCCCTGGGAATGGCAGCTGCTTCCTGTAGTTACTGCTCCCATAATATCTTAGAGTTCTCTTTTTACCCTTTTAGCTACCTAGTTTATAACTTTATGACTAGTTAACAATTCTTTATATTAAATTCCTTCTGTTCAAATGAAAGAAAGTGAAAGTGTTAGTCGCTCAGTTGTGTCTGACTCCATGGACTGTAGCCTACCAGGCTCCTCTGTTCATAGAATTCTCCAGGCAAGAATACTGGAGTGGGTTGCCATTCTCTTCTCCACGGGATCTTCCTGACCCAGGGATCGAACCCCAGGTGTCCTGCATTGCAGGCGGATTCTTTACCATTTGAGCCACCAGCGAAGCCCCTGTTCAAATACTTGGTGCCATTTCTGTCTCCTGACTAGGGCCTGACTGATACAGACACGTTCAATGAAACCTTTTGTTTTCTAGTCCGACTTACAACCCACTTTCAGAGGTATGGGTTTCATTCAAATCCCAGATCTTTCCGGAGTTTCACAGCAGAAATGAGCTTGCTTCTTGGTCTCCCTAACCTCCTTTAGAAACTTAGGAGTCAGCCTCTGCCGGTCTGCTGGATCAGTAAGTACTTGTCCATCTGCTTTATTGCTTCTAAAATTTTGCTGTTGCCTTCCTTCCCAAACTTTTGTCCCTATAGAGTTTTGCTTTGTAAAAAAAAAACAAAAAACAAACAACAACCTGTTTATTCAAAGCAGAAACAGACCCACAGATTCAGAGAATAGACTGGTGGTTATCAGAGGTTAAAGAGGTAGTGCTATGCTGTGTTTAGTTGCTCAGTTGTGTCTGACTCTTTGCCACCCCATGGACTGTAGCCTGCCAGGTTCCTCTGTCCATGGGGATTCTCCAGACAAGAATACTGGAGACGGTTGCCATGCCCTCCTCCAGAGGATCTTCCCTACCCAGGAGTCGAATCTAGGTCTCCCACATTGCAGAAGGAGACTTCACTATCTGAGCCACCAGGGAAGCCTGGAATGGGTAGCCTGTCCCTTCTCCAGGGGATTTTCCTGACCCAGGAATCAAACCAGGGTCTCCTGCATTGCAGGTGGATTCTTTACCAGCTGAGCTCATAGCTAAATGGGAGAGTGGGATTGAGAGGTACAAACCCGTAGGTAAAAAGTAGATGTAACAAGGTGGTAAGGTACAGCACAAGAAAAATAGCTAATGTTGTGTAATAATTTTATGTGGAATATAATCTATAACAACATCAAATTGCTATTTTGCCTTGTTTCTATACCTGACAAAAAAGTCGTATTTATTGTCATAGTGAACTTTGGGGGGTGGAACTCATTACTCTAAAAAAATAGAACAAGTGCCTAATGTTTTAAAGGGAATAACAACAACCTTGGAAAAATACCACCACAAGAAGTCTGAGTGGTTATCTCCTCTCAGGGAGGAGAGCAGAGCAGGTTCCAGGAGGAAGCAAGGGGAAATTTCTTTTACTTTATTTCTAAATCCTATGTCAATCGTTCTATGCATGATAAATTTCACAATTTTTGAAAAGGTTAACTTCAGCATACAACTGTATCAGTTATCATGTGTTTAGCTACATGGGGTAGAAACTTGACCACAGAGGGTCAGCCAAACAGGAGTATATTTTTCTCCCACATTGAAGAAGTTTAGGAGAAGGCAGTCCAGAATGAGGACAGTATCCCCACACTGCCATGGGCACCCAGACTCCTCCTTACTTTGGGTGCGAGCGTGCTTGCTTTTTTGTCTTCATGCTTCTTAGGTAGTTGTTTCATCTCTGATGATCACATCCATATTTTAGGAAGAATGGTGAAGGACAAAAGGCACAAAGCCAAAGAGAAAAGCTAGCTGAGTTGGCTTTCCTTTAAAAAGTTTTCCTTGTACACCTGAAGATAATATAATGTTAAATGTCAATTATATCTTAATTTGAAAAAACAAGGAAATAATGAATTTTTTTTTACAAAAAGTGAAACCCTTTTTGTTTAAATTACTATTTGAAACATATGAAACCCTCATTTGTTTAAATTACTATTAAAATAAGTTTATGATCAAGTGAAAAGCAAGAACTGACATCTGGGGAAAGGATATGAAAACCATGTTGTGCTTAACTAAAGGAGTTTACATTTGTGAATGACTAAAATGGCATACCAGCCCTTTGGCACTATTTCCAAAATGTCCTTCCTCTCAGGTTGTTTACTGTAAAATGTCCACATTATAAAATGAAATATATGTGAGTAATTGTCTCACAAACTATGCTTGGCCCTGTGTCTTGGCTCTGAAGGGCAAGGTTGCTGTTTTGACCAGTATTAAGTCACCTGTGCGTAGAATTTTTTTCTTTTAAAAAATTAATTTCTTTTTAGTTAAATTATAGCTAATTTGAAATGTTGTATTAGTCTGTAGTGCATAGCAAAGTAATTCAGTTATTTATATATATTCTTTTTATATTCTTTTCTATTATAGTTTAATACAAGATATTGAATATAGTTTCATATGCTATACAGTAGGTCCTTCTCTATTTTATATATAGTAGTGTGTATATGTTAGTAGTGTGTATATGTTAATCCCAAACTCCTATTTCCCCTCCCCTCTCTACCCCATCTGGTAACTGTAGTTTGTTTTGTATGTCTGTGAGTGTATTTCTGATTTGTAAATAAGTTTATTTATACTACTTTTTTAGATTCCACATATAAGTGATATCATATGAATGTGTCTTTCTCCGTCTGACTTAGGTCCATCCATGTTGCTGCAAATGGCATTATTTCAGTTTTCTTAATGGCTGAGTAGAATTCCATTGTGTGTATATGTATACCACATCTTCTTTATTCAGTCATCTGTCAATGGACACTTAAGTTGCTTCCATGTTTTGACTATTGTGAATAGTACTGCTGTGAACATTAGGGTGCATGTATGTTTTCAAATTAGAGTTTTCCAGATATATGACCAGGAGTGGGATTGCTGGATCATATAGCAACTCTATTTTTAGTTTTTTAAGCAACTTCCATACTGTTCTCCATAGGGGCTGCACCAGAATTTGATCTGACCTATTTATTGTCAGATTTTTAAATTACTGTCAGATTTTAAAATACTTGCAAAATTTGCATATATAAGTCTGCCGACACATATGCCCATGAAATTTGGGTAATGGAGTTCCAAACAGTCCAATTATTTCTAATAAACACAAGTCTATGTAGTGCATCCTCTCACTATGGACATTGCTAGGTGGCAAATACAAACTTTGCATACATATTTTGATGCTTCTTGGAAAAAATTTTTTTTTTAAAAAAAAGGTTTCCTGAATGGCCTGAGTAGCAACCTTGCTTACTTCTCATTGTAATACTCTGTCACAGGCCTCCCTGAACAAAGGAGCCTGGAAAGGTGATATGTTTTACCTGGGCACAGTATCATCCTGAACAAACCAGAGCCATACAAGGAAGGGGGATTTGTGAAGAAAATTCTTTGGAGAGGGCTGTTGCTAGGCTATGAGTATCCCTTCTCCTACCCCGTTGCCTGCTCACCCAAGCATCGTGAGAAGTATAGAAAGAAGGGCAAAATGGATGTTACCTAGGCAACTAATGGTATCTGCCACAGTTGCCATAAGGATTAAAATAAACAGTATTTACAGAGCTCCTAGCAGCGTGTGGCATGGTGATCATCCGATAAATCTAAACCTCTTTAAAAACTATTCATCCCTACATATCTGGTCCATTAAGGAGGAAAAAAAGGAAAGGAGAACCAAGTAGGTAATTTCAGTAATACTGAATATAAGAAACAGTGTTGATTTTGCTGTAATGCTCAGGGTTTGTTTTTTCCTGGTTTGAGATTGTGCATTGAAAGAGTATCACTTCTGCTGTGGCAGAACTCTAACAGAACTCTAATACATAGAATATACATTCAACTTGGCATGTGAAGGGAACCATATACACATAATTTACTTTGCTGTAGCATCCATGGGGCTTCCCTGGTAGCTCAGCTGGTAAAGAATCCACCTGCAATGCAAGGGAAAGGATGTCGCTCAGTCGTGTCCGACTCTTTGCGACCCCATGGGCTGTAGCCTACCAGGCTCCTCCATCCATGGAATTTGCCAGGCAAGAGTACTGGTGTGGGTTGCCATTTCCTTCTCCAGGGGATCTTCCCGACCCAGGGAATGAACCCAGGTCTCCTGCATCACGGGCAGACGCTTTACCATCTGAGCCAAAGACCCCGATTCAATTCCTCGGTCGGAAAGATCCCCTGGAGAAGGGATAGGCTACCCACTCCAGCATTCTTGGGCGTCCCTGGTGGCTCAGATGGTAAAGAATCCATGTGCAATGTGGGAGGCCTGGGTCTAATCCCTGGGTTGGGAAGATCCCCTGGAGGAGGGCATGGCAACCCACTCCAGTATTCTTGCCTACAGAATCCCATGGACAGAGGAGCCTGGCGGGCTGTAGTCCATGGGGTCACAAAAGAGTCAGGCACTATAGAGCGACTGATCACAGAAACACAGGGATGCATGTATATTTTCAAATCAGTTTTTTCATTTTCTTTGGGTAGACACTCAGGAGCAGAATAAGAAAACATAGGTAGAACACTCTTTGACCTAAATCATAGCATCATTTTTTGGGATCTGTCTCCTAAGGCAAAGGAAACAAAAGCAAAAATAAACAAATGGGGCCTCGCTAAACTTAAAAGCTTTTGCACAGCAAAGGAAACCATCGGCAAAACAAAAAGACAACTTACCAGCTGTGAGAAAATATTTGCAAAGAATATGACCCATAAGAGATTAATATCCAGAATGTAAAATATATAAATATAAATTATATATAAAATATAAATGTATATTAAAATAGAAATAGTTCATACAACTCAACATCAAAAAATCAAACAACCTGATTAAAAAATGGGCAGACAACCTGAATAGACATTTTTCAAAAGAAGATATACAGATGACCAACAGGCACATGAAAAGATGCTCAGCATTGTTAATCAGCAAAATAATGCAAATCAAAACCACAACGAGATATCACTGCACACCTGTCAGAATGGCTATCATCAAAAAGACCACAAGAAATACTATTAAGGATGTGGAGAAAAGGGAACACCCCTATACACTGTTGGTGGAAGTGTAAATTGGTGCAGCCACTGTGGAAAACAATATGGGGGGTTCCTAAAAAAACTAAAAATAGAATTACCATATGATCCAGTAATCCCTCTCTTTGGTTACTTGTCCCTCTGCATCTATCCTTCCTTAGACTGGAAAACTTTGTACAAAGGGAGAAGGGAACCAATATCTTTTCAGAGACTTGTGCTAGGTATTTTACACAAGAACCATCAGAAGTAGACTGTATCATCTGAACTCCAGAAAGGTAAAATAACTCAAATCACGTAGTAGGCTTGCCATTCAAACCCAAGCCTGTCTCTTCCAAAGCTCACTTCTAGAACATTCCCACCTTGGCCTTCCCTCAATGGGGGTAAACAGAACAAATCTGGAGTCAGAACACCTATCCTGGGATCTCAATGTCCTCATGTAATACCTGTGTGACCTCAGGTGACCTCACCAAATTTCTTGCTTTGGAGTTAGGTTGTTTTACCTCTCTGGACGTTGGAGGATCATATCTACTTCTGATGGTTCGTGTGAAAATCAAAAGAGCTCTGTGAAATGCCCAGCATAAGGCTTTAAAAAGATATACACTGTCACTTGTAACATGAAAGTAATGAAGACATCTGCCTCATAGGGTTGCTGTGAAAATTAAGCAAGATAATAGATCTGAGTTCTCTTTATAAACTTCAGGCACTGCGTGACTGCAATAAGTCATTATGGTGGATTGATTTATTTTTTACCTACAGAACATGATATCAAAATGGGACCTTCCTGGTGCTGTTATGCATCGATGTGGAAGACATCATAATCCAAAATGAGTGTGGACAGGCGCACAGAGGTAGACTTTACAAAAGACATGCTTCAAGAGTATCAAATGGCCTCAATAATTTCGATTATAAAGACTTCAAGAGAGGGGAGAGGGAAGGAGGATTTGTGAACAGGATTCTTTGGGGAAGACTGTTGCCATGCTAGAGTATCCCTCTCCTCTTCCTGCCCCGGGGGTTGGGAGCAGGGGAGAGCTACCCTCTAACTTTCAGCTTCATGAGGGGGGCATTAAGGGGACCCCTTAAAGAGGTGGTGGTGTGTTCCCTGTGGTTGGACTGAAGCCTGAGTCCACCCTGCAGCCTGCAGCTGAGGGACAAACGGGCTGCGTTGGAGTCAGCCAGCACACCCATGTGGGGGAACCAGGGTGGATAAAGGGTCAGGCTGGAACCTTCTTTTTTAACCGAGATGGAAATACAAGATCCATGTTCCAATGTGCACACATAGGTTTATAATTTGATGAATTTTCACAAATTGAACATCCCCATGAAACCAGACTGACATATATACTACCATGTGTAAAGCAGATAGCTAGTGGGAACCTGCTATAAAAGCACAGGGATTTCTGCTTGTGTATGCATGTAGCTGATTCACTTCATTATACAGCAGAAAACAACACAACTTTGTGAAGCAATTGTACCAATAAAAATAATATTTTTTTAAAAAAAGAAACCAGAACATTAGCCTTCTATGAGTGCCCTTTTACCCCATTTTAGTCACTACCACCCCTCCCCCCAAAGAAAACCACCTTCCTGATCTCTGCAAGCGTAGATTAGTTTTGACTCTTTTTGTTCTTTACATAAATGGAATCATGCAGTATGTGCCCTTTAGCGCCTGGCTTTATTTGCTCAACATTATGTTTATGAGATTCATCATATTGTTGTATGTAATTGGAGATAGTTTATCCTCACTGCTGCAAAGCATCACACTGTGTAAATATTCCACAATTTAAGGGTCCATTCTACAGTCAGTAGGCATTTGAGTCGTTTCTGATTTGGGGCTATTATTACAAACAGCCATGGACATGCAAATATGCCTAGGTGAGGGTCACAGGGGGTGGTATTTGTCAAATCTGGAACAGTTTGAAGTCTTGCCCAAGAAGACTTCTTGGAGAGAGGGTGGCATCAATATTGAGTCTGGGTGGAGCACCGCCCCCCCTCCACCAGCCTCTCACCTCCCTCCCAGAGTTGGGGGCCAAAAAGGGAGCGGCAGTTGGAGGAAGTATATCATGCCCATCCAAAGAGCCACAGTCAGAGGGACCCAGCAAAGGAATCTTCCAGGAATCCCATGGAGAAAGCCACATAGCCGGGAACACTTCCGCCTACAGAAACATTCGAATCTAGCACAGTGCTGGGCCTGTCTTCACTTGGCTGTTGTGAAGAGGGAGCATGGGGATCCTATTCTGGGCACTGGGTTTTCACCTGAACAAGTCCATTCCGTGATTTCACCTAAACAAGTCCACTCTGTAACCTTAGGAAAGCCGTTTCCCCTCTCTGGGCCTTCCTTTTCTCATCTCTCCCATGTTTGACTCTTTGCACTCTGAACTATGATCCTGAGAATTGCCTATCATCTAAACTCATTGAGAACAGACCACATCTCTTTCCTCTGTATTCCTGAAGCACTCCGCACCACTGGACAAGAAATGTCTGGCAGTTTAACTTTCTAAAGAAAATGCGGCTTTTATGGGTCCGGCGATGCACATAATGAGGATTAAATTGGGGCATTAAAATTAACAGCCTGGCGTGTGTGCCTGTTCAAATACAGATGTGATAGTGCATCCCAGCTTTATGGAAAAGTCCATTTCCATTCTTGTCACACAACTGATCTTCTCCAAAGGAACAGAGCAAAGACTGTCTGTACATTGTAGATTTATTGACTCACCATTTTATCCAAGGACGTTGGGTAATTAGAAGATTCCAACGTAAATGCAAAGAATTCTTCTCTTCATTTGGGAAGATGTTCTATCACTTGTTACTGCCTCATTTCTAATGCTTAGCATTTAAAGGTTATATTGGGGGGGAAAAAAGACTCCAGACGTTATGTAGTCACTGTCTGGAACAGCATTATATTTCAACAGGATATTATCACTCAGGCAAAGAGAAATCATTTTTACTGGGGAGGAAATGATTCCATTGTGTGGTATTATTCAAGTAATTAGGAATCATGTTGTGTGGCAAATGATCAGATCACTGGAGTTTATTGTTGTGCCATTCAGGCTTAACATGTGGGGCTGTGGAGAGAGAAAGGCTTTTTTTTTTGGTAGAAAAGTGGATACTCTAAAGATTTCAGGGAGCTGGGCAGGTGAGCCATGATGTCATTTTGTTTCCCAGGAAATTATTTTGGAGTTCCCCTGAAGTTCCCCTGTCTTACTTCACCCATCAGCAAGCTCGGTTCCTTGGAGTCATTCCCTTTAGCAAAGGAAAACTTCACTTGGTCCCCTAGGGCTGCATAGAGAACTGACAACCTAAAAATTGGTATCGTTCCAAAAATTTGTTGGCGAATCTGTTTAGAATTCAGAACAGATTTTCCTCAGCTCGTTACAAATGACCTCAGTTCCCAAAGCAGACCACTGGAGTCCATGGCACCCATAAGGAAGAGGGACTCTAGTATTAAATGATGATCGGGAAATCATTTATTGGAGAGTGTTATTTCCTGGTGAAAATCCACTCTAATTTGCAACTTGGGAGAACAGAAACGCAGCTGCCTTCTTTCCTCCTCTGCAGTCAGAAATGGGCTTCCTGCAGCTTGGGGGACCGCAGTGCGCAGGACAGGAAAAGGAGTTGGATGATGTCCAGAAGCAGAGGCAGGGGCTTCCCAGCAGTGACAGAAAGAAGAAGGGAAAGGTGCGGGGGTGGGCCCAGCAGTGATGCAGTGGCGGAAGTGGGAGTATTTATAGCTTCAGCTGAAATCAGGAGGAAAGTCCCTGGATCTAGCAGTGATTTTGCTCATGGGACGCTGGTAACTAAGGTAGTCATAACTGAGAGACCGTCCCAATCAAAATGCAAGTCCATGGTTTAACTTTGGGCTTCCCTGGCCCAAAGTATGGATTTTTATATTTTCTTCCCTCAGATGGTAAAGAATCCGCCTGCAATGAGGGAGACCTGGGTTCGATCCCTGGGTTGAACTTTATCCTCAAGCCCCCCTGAAACCTAAGCTTTCTTTCTTCTTTTAAAAAAATCCTCATGGCCAACAATTCCACTTATGGGTACATACCCCAATAAAGGGAAAGCAGGGTCTCGAGGAGATAGTTGTATGCTTGTTCATTTTGTTCATTTGTACACTTATTACTTGCAAAAGCCAAAATATAGGACCCAAGTGTCAGTAGATAGGTGAATGGATAAACAAAATGGGATATAGCCATACACTGGGATATTATTCAGCTTTTAAAAGGAAGGAAATCTGACACATGCTACATGGATGAACCTTGAGGACATTATGCTAAATGAAATAAACAAGTCACAAAAAGACAAATCCTGTATAATTTCAACAGCATGAGGGACCTAGAATAGCCCAATTCATAGATGCCGAAAATGGCTTGGTGCTTGCTATGGGTTGTGGGAGGGGAGAATGGGGAGCTGTTATTTAAATGGGTACAGGGTTTCAGTTTTGCAAGATGAAAATAGTTGGGGGAATTGGTTGAACTATACACTTTAAAATGGTTACGGTGGTACATTTAAAAAAAATGGTAAATTTTATACCTGTGCATTTTACCACAGCTAAGGTTAAAAAATCATCATGGAATAGTTCAGATATGCAAAAGATATACAGAACAATATAACAAACACCTAACTTAGTATAAAATATGTCAGGTATAGTTGGAGCCCTCTGTATGCCCCTTCTCACTATCAGCCTCTCTACCCCCAAGACAACCACAAATTTGAAGTTATCATTTCCATGTGTATTTTTATATTTTTATTACATATATATCACATATATATATTATAAATCCTATTTGTTATATCCTATTATAAATCATTAGGGATATATATATATTTAAACTAAATGATTTTTATATTTTTGCATGTTAACACTTTATAAATGGCAGCACAAGTGTGTATGTGCGTGTATCCTCTATGTATGCTTCAGCAACTTGCTTTTTCCCTCCAAAATTAGGTTTTAAAAATGAGTCCATGTTGGGATTTCCCTGGTGGTCCTGTGGTTAAGACTGTGCACTTCCAATGAAGGGGGCACGGGTTCAATCCTTTGTCAAGGAACTGAAACCCCACATGTTGCATGGGGTGGCCAAAAATAATGATAAAATAATTTAAAAAATTAAAATGAGTCCATGTTGATAGTGTGGCTCTGGGCCATCCTTTCCACTGCTGTATAGTATTTCATCTTATGAATAAACATACCTTTTCTACTAGCCAAACTCAGAACCCAGGCATGTACTCACTCCTCTTTCCTGCCTCCTTTTCACACAGGATGTTGGATTTTTTATTCACAACCAGAGCAGCACCCCTTCCTAAGGTCAAATTGTCCGGACTCCCCCATTCACACCTTCCTTCCTGGGCCTCAGCAGAAGCTTTGTTGGAAATGGTGGGCTGCCTGCTAAGTATGGATTCAGAGCATTATCTGACCTTTGCAGAGAGTTCTTGCTGTGGGATAAGGACTGAAGGACCGCCTCCACCCCCCGGTGGCAGGATGATTCATGTACATGCAATTTCCTAGCTCTTTTCTCCTGAATAGAGTCCAGGTCATGCTGTCAAAGTGTCACTAGTTCACTCTTTAAAAGGGAAAAGGAAAAAAAATAAAAATAAAAGGGAAAAGGAATCCTTGGGATTTAGAATAACAGAATCATACAATGTGAAATCTAGGAGAGAAACTTACCCCTCCCTCCTTCGCAGACACCTCAGTATGGGATGAGAGATATTTGGGCGTTAGCCAAACCAACCATCTGAGGAAGTTTCAAGACAGCAGTTACTTGAGGTCATTCTAGAAGGGGTGGGGGAGGGGTAAAGACTTGACAAGAAGCAGCAGCAGAGTGCTGGAATGGCTGAGCATCAGCCTTGGTGATTAATCAGCGGCATTTAGAGCTCTCGCTCTCTCTCTCAGCTCAACAAGGCAGGGAACCTCCTGGCAAAAGGCTCTGTTCCAGGATTTCTGACACTTGGTTTTCTGGCCTGTGTCAAGCATTTCTTGAGAACTGTCTGGCCAGTCCCATGCTGGCGCCTGCCACGTTGTTCTTAGCAGGATCTTTGAAGTAGGAAAAGGGCTTCTTCGAATTCTAACCAGTGCCTTTGACTACGTGGGGACTGCTAATTAACCCTAGTTGGCTGCTTGCCCTGTTGCCCCTCTATCCCACAGGCAAGATCTGAAATGAAAGCCCAGAGTTTAGAGCTGACATGAACCATAGAGATGTTTCAGCTCAACACCTGATCCATCAAGTGGTTAATAATTAATTAATAGATGCCAAGTCCCTAGGGTGTGTCAGACTCTGTTCTGGGAATACAGTGATGACCAAAACCAGACATGGCCTCTGCCCTCTTGAAGATCACGTTATGGTGAGTCAGGCGGGAGTAGAGGGAAGAGGTGATCAATATTAATCAAGCAATTGCACAAAGGTAAAAAATATGCCACGCTAGGAGCCAGACTTGGGGAAGTCAGAGAGGGCTTCCTTGAGGTGACGCTTGGGCTGAGGTGTGAGGCCAGAGCAGGTATTAATAAGGCAGAGGGGAGAAGGAGCTTTACAGGAGAAAGGAACAGAAGGGGTAAGAAGGTATGTAGCAAATAAAGGAGGCCATGTGAACTCTTATAGCAAATACAGAGACTAGAGTTATGGGATGAAGCAGTCAAGCCAAAGCCATACCACATGGAGCCTTCCTGCTGCTGCTGCTGCTAAGTCGCTTCAGTCGTATCTGACTCTGTGCGACCCCATAGACGGCAGCCCACCAGGCTCCTCTGTCCGTGGGATTCTCCAGGCAAGAATACTAGAATGGGTTGCCATTTCCTTCTCCAATGCATGAAAGTGAAAAGTGAAAGTGAAAGTGAAGTCGTGCCCGGCTCTTAGTGACCCCATGGACTGCAGCCTATCAGGCTCCTCTGTCCTTGGGATTTTCCAGGCAAGAGTACTGGAGTGGGGTGATGGAGCCTTGAGACCTATGTTAATACTCTGCTGTCTATCCTAAAAGTAATGGGAAACCATTGCAAATCTTCAACTGGGGCATGGTATGTGATTGAAATGGAATTTTCAAAGAACTTTTTGATTGCTGTATGGAGAACCAGGGGCTTCCCAGGTGGCTCAGTAGTAAAGAATCTGCCTGTTGATGAAGGAGACTTGGGTTCGATCCCTGGGTCGGGAAGATCCCCTGGAGAAGGAAATGGCAACCCACTTCCACTATTCTTGCCTGGGAAATCCCACGGACAAGAATCCTGGAGGGTGACAGTCCATGGGGTCACAAAGAGTTGGACACGACTGAGCGATTAACACACATATTAGATCTTTACAATCAGATTCTTCTGTATGAAAATAAAACATTTTTATTGAGATCCTATTAAATAAATATATAACATTAGAGAGAACTGACATCTTTATAATGCTATGTCTCCCCTTTTTTCCCCAGTTTTGTTGAGATATAATTGACATATAACACTATATGAGTCTAAGGTATATGGAATAATAATTTGACTAGGTACATCATGAAATGATTACTATAGTAAGTTTAGTGGATATCCATCATCTCATATAGATGCACAATTAAAGAAATAGATATTTTCTTCCTTGTGATGAGACCTCTTACTATTTACTCTCTTAATTTTCATATAACATACAACAGTATTAATTATGTTAATCATGTTGTATTGATAAATTATATTCTTTGTACTTATATATTTTATAACTGAAAGTTTATTACCTTTTGACTCCCTTCATCTAATCCTTCTCCCTTCATTCCCCACCTCTGATAACCATAGATCTGATCTCTTTATGAGTTTGTTTTGTTTTTGTTTGAAGTATAGTTGACCTACAACACTGTGTTAGTTCCTGGTGAACAATATCACATGCAATATTTCCATACATTTCAAAATGATCGCCAGGATAAGTCTAGTTACCATGCAAATAAGTTACATAATTATTGACTATATTCCCCACACTGTATATTTCATCTTGGAGACTTGTTTATTTTGTAACTGGAAGATTATACCTCTTAATCTCCCTCACTTATTTCTCTCCTTCCCCCATTGCCCTCCCCTCTGGCAACCACCTGTTTATTCTCTTTATCTGTTACTCTGTTTCTATTTTGTTTTGTCTGTTCTTTTGATTGTTTTTTTAGATTCCACATGTAAGTGAAATCATACAGTATTTATCTTTCTCTGACTTATTTCACTTAGCATACTACCCTCTAGGTCCATCCATGTTGTTGCAAATGGCAAGATTTCATTCATTTTTGTGACTGAATAGTATTCCACTGTATAAATCACATCTTATTTATTAATGGTCACTTAATAGCTCAGACGGTAAAGTATCTGCCTACAATGCGAGAGTCCTGGGTTTGATCCCTGGGTTGGGAAGATCCCCTGGAGAAGGAAATGGCAACCCACTCCAGTACTCTTGCCTGGAGAATCCCATGGATGGAGAAGCCTGGTGGGCTACAGTTCATGGGGTCACAAAGAGTTGGACACGACTGAGCGACTTTACTTTCACTTTCACTTAATAGCCAAGATTCAGAAGCTTATTTTAAGCAAGAGGTATGTAGACTCCGGGAGTTGGTGATGGACAGGGAGGCCTGGCGTGCTGCGATTCATGGGGTCGCAGAGAGTCGGACACGACTGAGAGACTGAACTGAACTCAACTGATTAATGGTTTAGGACTTCCCAGGTAGCTCAGTGATAAAGAATCACCTGCCAATGAGGAGACACAAGAGACATGGGTTCAATCCCTGGGTCGGGAAGATCCCCTGGAGGAGGAAATGGCGATCCACTCTAGTATTCTTGCCTGGAAAATTCCATGGACAGAGGAGAGCCTGGCGGGCTACAGTCCATGGGGTTGCAAAGAGTCAGACACAACTGAGTGACTGAGCATGCGTTGGTGATTTAGGCTAGGGTGGTGCTGGTGGTTGTGGTTAAGAGAAACAAACATATTTTAGAGATATTCAAGAGGTTAAATTAACATGACTTGGTGATGGTTTTCGTACAGGGGTGACAGCGAGGTGGGTGTCCAGGAGAGTTCCCAGGTTTCACTTCAATGGGCAGTGCTGCTGAGTGAGATGGAGGACCAGGTTTGTGATAGAGGAATGAGTGTTGAGTTTCAGGTGACTTTGTGATATATAACAGGAGATAGGAGTAGAGCATGAACTATCTATGGGTTTGGAACTGAGAAGACAGGTCTGAATTGGAGATCTGTGCAGCCTTGAGTCATCTTGCAAGAACGATTTAGTCAGGATTATAAAAGGAAACAGATGGCACAATCCAATTAGGATAATTCAATGAAGATTAATAAAAGGAGCATATTAGGTTTCTGCTGCATAACAAACAGCTCCCTAACCTCAGAGGCTTAATAGAGCAAACATTTTATTTCTTGCTCACAGGTCTGTGGGTTGGTTGGTAGTTCAGCCAATTTGGGCTGGGCTCAGCTGGCTCAGGCTGACACCAGACTTCAAGTCCCACTCATGTCTGCTCCACAAGCCTGGACCTCTCAGGGAACGGCACCATATCAAAGACTTGGCACTGGCCTCTGCTGCGTGGGTTGTGGATGCTATGACACCGAGTTCATAGATCATTGAGTAAGCAGCAGGGTAGCTGGAGGAAGAGGCTGCCTGACATTCAGGGATGGATTGTCCAGTCCATCTAACTGTTGAGAGCCTCCTCTGCAGTATATGCATCTGGTGGGTATTTATTAATACATGGATATGATAACTTTCATATTTTGGGCTTAGTCCCAGAAGTTCAGCCACATACCTGCCCTCAAGACAGCTTTGTCACCAATTTTCCAATCTTGTCCCTTCAAAGTCCTAGACCAGTTGGATAACCCAGTTGTCACTGCCTATGAGAAAGGGAGGATCCAGTCATCTAAGTCCCAACAAGGTAAACAATCAAACGTTCTACCTCCTGGGTGGATTTGCCTTCATCACTGTTTTCAGGGCCACTCCTGAATGGGGGTGTGGTGCAGCAGTCATTCACTTCTGGCTGGTGCCAGCATACCATACAGATCCATTTGGGAAGCGGATGCAAGAGATCATTGGGAACAGAGGCCATGAGGGCTCAGGTGTAACTGAACGAGAGCAGTAAGAATAAGTACCATGAGAGTCTGAGCCAGCTGCTTGCATTCTCTTGATTTGCTAACTTATTAGAGCCTGGTTCTGCATATTCCAATTTTGTTTTATAACCAAAAACTGCTAAGCATGTCTATGGATCCCCAGGTGGCACTAGTGGTAAAGAACCCGCTTGCCAATGCAGGAAACATAAGAGACTCCGGTTTGATCTCTGGGTCAGGAAGATCCCCTGCAGGAGGAAATGGCACCCCACTCCAGTATTCTTGCCTGGAGAATTTCATGGACAGAGGAGCCTTGCAGTCTACAGTCCACAGGGTTGCACAGAGTCGGAACATGACTGAAGTGACTTAGCTCGCTCGCTTGCATGTCCAAGTTTATGGTTTGGTAGATCAGGTAACACCCAGGTCTTAAAAAAGAAAACACATGGAGTAGAATGCTATTACATGATTTACAAAAACAGGCATGTGAATTTTTCTTTGGCTCTATTAATATTTTGTATCATAGTGATAAATTTCTGCACATTGAGCCACCCTTGCATTCTTAGTATAAACCCTATTTGGTGACAGTAATTTATTCTTTTAATATGATGCTGGTTGTTTGCCAATATTTTATTTCAGATTTTTATTTTGGCTTTCCTGGTGGTTCAGTGGTAAGCAATCCACCTGCCAACTCAGAAGACATGAGTTCAATCTCTGGGTTGGGATGATCCCCTGGAGAAGGAAATGGCAACCCACTCCAGTATTCTTGCCTGGAGAATCCCATGGACAGAAGAAACTGGTAAGCTACAGTCCTTGGGGTTGCAAAAGAGTCAGACACGACTTAGTAATTAAACAACAACAGCAGCATATTGACATTCATGGGTGAGAAGGGTTTGCAGTTTTATTTTTTTATGTGATTTTTGCTAGGTTTGATTTCAATGTAATCTGAGCTTAATAGAATTGATATTTATCAATATCAATAGTTTTGATATTTCCTTCTTTGTCTATGGCCTAGAACCCTAAAAACATTAGAATTATCTGTTCCTTAGAGATTTGCTAGAATTCACTCCTGAAATTGTGTGACCCTGCTGTTTTGTGAAGCTTTACCGTCACCTACCAGTTCTGCTGAATTTCTTTGGATCAACTCATCCCTTGGTTAGGAAAGCTTTCTTTGACAGACCAAGTTACCAGCCAGCAGGCCATTTGGATCAGTGATTCTCAGAGTGTGGTGTGGAATCACTTGGGATGCGGGTTCGAAGGCCTTTGACCTTTTGAATGAAAATTTCCTAAAGGAGGGGTCAAGTCAGCATTTTGAATGAGCTCTCTGGGTAATTCTCCTGTGCCCTCTAGTTTGAATTTCCTGAATTATCGAGCAGCTTCTCTGTGTTAAATCAAAGATTATTGTGTCTTCAGGCCTCCTTGCTCCTGATTAGATGCCTGTGACCCAGGCAAAGCCAGAATGCTCGTCTTCCTTCCCTTGTTGTTGTATCTATTGATGGCCTCAGGGAGGATTATGTGCCCAGCGATTCCCTTCTCCTTTCTCAACAGCATCCTCTTTGGTCCTGCTTGCCCCCACTTTACCTATAGTGCCAATTTGGTTAGAAAGGTTCATGACGGTGGCTAGAACTTCACTGGCCAGAAGATCAGGGATGGGTAGAGTGACTCACCATCCCGATTTACTCATAATTTCCTGCTTTAGCACTGAAAGCCCCATGTCCTGGGAAACCCCTGAGACCCAGGCAAACAAGGACAGTGGGTCATCCTATATTCTGTATCACAACTGGTATTATGTAGCCCGTTCACCTCTCACCACACTTAGCTATCCACAGATTATTTCTGGGAAGTCTGACCAGATGAATTGGAAAGAACAACCTTCCCACCACCATCACCGTCGCCCTAAACTATACTTAGCACCCTAAATTCTGGAGCTGCTCCAAACCTAAACATGATTCACATACACATTAAAGTTGAAGAAGTACTGCCCCAGAGCACTTGCTGTCAAGCCTGGCTACACAGTAGAATCACCAGGGGAGTTTTTAAAAATGCTGATACCAGTGATTCTGATTAACTTGCTCTGGGTGTGACCTGGCTGTCTGAAATTTTTCCAGCTTTTTGTGTGTGTGCGCTCAGTCGTGTCTGACTCTTTGTGACCCCATGGACTGTAGCCTTCCAGGCTCCTCTTGTACGTGGGATTTTTCAGGCAAGAATCCTGGAGTGGGTTGCCATGCCCTCCTCCAGGGGATCTTCCCGACCCAGGTATCGAACCTGTGTGTCTTGCATCTCCTGCATTGGCAGGTGGGTTCTTTACCACTGTGCCACCTTAACATGGTATAAGTTAAAGTGTTCAATATAATGATTAAAGTATACATTGTGAAATAATTACCATATGAAGGTTAGTTAACAAATCCGTCACCTCATAATTTTTTCATTTTGCAGTGAAAACATTTAAGATCTACTCTCCTGGCAAATTTCCAGTACATAATACAGTATTGTTAACTTTAGTCACTCTGATGTGCATTAGATCCCCAGAACTTACTTATCTTAAAGTGGAAAAGTTGTGCCCTTGGACAGATATCTCTCTATTTCCCCCACACCTCAACCCCTGGTAACCATCATTCAACTCTGTTTCTACCAGTTTGAATTTTTCAGACTCCACATATAAGTGGGAATCATGCAGTATTTATCTTTCTCTATCTGACTTATTTTACTTAGCATAATGCCCTCAAGTTTCATCCATACTGTTGCAAATAGCAGGCTTCCCACCTTTTTAATGGGCTTCCCGGGTGACACTAGTGGTAAAGAACTTACCTGCCAGTGCAGGAGACATAAGAGACATGGGTTCGATCCCTGAGTCTTGAAGATCCCCTGTAGAAGGGCATGGCAACCCACCCCAGTATTCTTGCCTGGAGAATCCCATGGACAGAGGAGCCTGGCGGGCTACAGTCCATGTGGTCACAGAGTCAGATACAACTGAAATGACTTGGCACACACTCCTTTTTAATAGCTGAATAATATTCTATTGTATATATGGTATCTGGATTTTTTAAAGCTCTTTAAGTGATTCTAATGGACAACCAAAATTGAGAACCACTGCTCTAGAGAGTAGATTGGGTTCAGCCGAGATGCTAGGGTAGACTTGGATGACTATCTAAATCTAACAGTCTTGTACCACATTGATTATCTGCCCCCTCCATCAGCCCTCTTAATCTTCAAAAAGGATAAAAGCTAGCATTTCTGTTGGCCCACCCTTCGTCCTTTCTTATGTAATATTCCTGATTCTATGCCATATAATACCACACCATACTACTATAAGGTCCCAGTCACAGTCCTTGATGCTTCATTATTATCACAACAGGGATCACACCCAGTCCAACTCCAATTACCTCCATTAACTTCGTCCCAGCTCTTGTGCCTCTGGACTTCTATTGTCTTTGTGATCAGTACCATCCAGTGTTAACACTGCACATGAGTGGCTTTTGTTGTTTTCTAGTTATTTGGTCTTTATTTTTTAAAAGATCTTTTTTGATGTGGACCATTTTAAAAGTCTTTATTGAATTTGTTACAATATTGTTTCTGTTTTACGTTTTGGTTTTTTGGCCACAAGGCATATGGGATCTTAGCTTCCGGATTAGGAATCGAACCCATACCCGCTGCACTGGAAGGTGAAGTCTTAACCACTGGACTGCCAGGAAAGTCCTTGGTCTTTATTTTATTAACCAATGCTCTTTGATGGCAAGTGGCAGAAGCCTCACTCAGCTTGATTTCCATAAAAAGTCAGTATATTGAGAGCAGTTCTCCTGGGTTCCCTTACCCTCCTGCTCTCCACCCGGGTGCCCTTTCCCAATAAAATCTCTTGCTTTGCCAAAAAAAAAAAAAAAAAGTCAGTATATTGACTCATAAGAGCAAATGCAGATGTACTGACTTCATTCAGGTATGATTGGGTGCAGGTCCTCAGATGATGTCATCAGAAAAATGACTTTCTCTCCTCTTAATGCCCATGTCCTCTCTTTAGGCTTCATTCTCAGGCAAGATCTTTTCACTAGGTAGTGAAAATGGCCATTCTAAGGTGCAGTCCATTGAGGGTTTTTAATTCTCATCACACTTTGGAATCCCCATCAGATAATTGTGTTTCATGTTATACCTGGGATCCCAGTCACTCTACTCTGCCGCCTTTTATAAAAATTTAGCCCCAGGAAGAGCAAATGCATATCAGAGAACACAGACAAACCCTGGGAACCCAAAAGAGGGGCACTAAAAACCTCATTCTGATCTTTCATTAATGCCAGACACCAAGCCAAGATGGACTGTGACAAGTCCAAAAGCATTTCACTCACTGATTAGATATTTACTCGCCACCTACCATGTCTCAAAGAATAGCAAGGAGAGATAAGAAAGCCTACCTCAGCAATCAATCCAAAGTAATAGAGAAAAACAATAGAATGGGAAAGACTAGAGATCTCTGCAAGAAAATTAGAGATACCAAGGGAACATTTCATGCAAAGATGGGCTCAATAAAGGACAGAAATGGTAGGGACCTAACAGAAGCAGAAGATATTAAGAAGAGGTGGCAAGAATACACAGAAGAACTGTACAAAAAAGATCTTCACGACACAGACAATCACGATGGTGTGATCACTCACCTAGAGCCAGACATCCTGGAATGTGAAGTCAGGTGGGCCTTAGGAAGCATCACTATGAACAAAGCTAGTGGAGGTGATGGAATTCCAGTTGAGCTATTTCAAATCCTGAAAGATGATCCTGTGAAAGTGCTGCACTCAATATGCCAGCAAATTTGGAAAACTCAGCAGTGGCCACAGGACTGGAAAAGGTCAGTTTTCATTCCAATTCCAAAGAAAGGCAATGCCAAAGAATGCTCAAACTACCGCACAATTGCACTCATCTCACATGCTAGTAAAGTAATGCTCAAAATTCTCCAAGCCAGGCTTCAGCAATACATGAACCGTGAACTTCCAGATGTTCAAGCTGGTTTTGGAAAAGGCAGAGGAACCAGAGATCAAATTGCCAACATCTGCTGGATCATCAAAAAAGGAAGAGAGTTCCAGAAAAACATCTATTTCTGCTTTATTGACTATGCCAAAGCCTTTGACTGTGTGGATCACAATAAACTGTGGAAAATTCTGAAAGAGATGGGAATAGCAGACCACCTGACCTGCCTCTTGAGAAACCTGTATGCAAGTCAGGAAGCAACAGTTAGAACTGGACATGGAACAACAGACTGGTTCCAAATAGGAAAAGGAGTATGTCAAGGCTGTATATTGTCGCCCTGCTTATTTAATTTATATGCAGAGTACATCATGAGAAACACTGGGCTGGAGGAAGCACAAGCTGGAATTAAGATTGTTGGGAGAAATATCAATAACCTCAGATATGCAGATGACACCACCCTTATGCCAGAAAGTGAAGAAGAACTAAAGAGCCTCTTGATGAAAGTGAAAGAGGAGAGTGAAAAAGTTGGCTTAAAGCTCAACATTCAGAAAACTAAGATCATGGCATCCGGTCCCATCACTTCATGGAAAATAGATGGGGAAACAGTGGAAACAGTGGGTGACTTTATTTTGGGGGGCTCCAGAATCACTGCAGATGGTGATTGCAGCCATGAAATTAAAAGACACTTACTCCTCGGAAGGAAAGTGATGACCAACCTAGATAGCATATTAAAAAGCAGAGACATTACTTTGTCAACAAAGGTCCGTCTAGTCAAGGCTATGGTTTTTCTAGTAGTCATGTATGGATGTAAGAATTGGACTCTAAAGAAAGCTGAGCACCAGAGAATTGATGCTTTTGAACTGTGGTGTTGGAGAAGACTCTTGAGAGTTCCTGGGACTGCAAGGAGATCCAACCAGTCCATCCTAAAGGAGATCAGTCCTGGGTGTTCATTGGAAGGACTGATGTTGAAGCTGAAACTCCAATACTTTGGCCACCTGATGCTAAGAGCTGACTCATTTGAAAAGACCCTGTTGCTGGGGAAGATTGAGGGCAGGAAGAGAAGGGGATGACAGAGGATGAGATGGTTGGATGGCATGACCAACTCAATGGACATGGGTTTGGGTAAATTCTGGAAGTTGGTGATAAACAGGGAGGCCTGGCGCGCTGCGATTCATGGGGTCATAAAGAGTCAAACATGACTGGAGCGAATGAACTGAACTGAACTGAACTGAACCATGTCTCAAGTTACAGTGCTGGAGACTTGGATATATGACTCAGTCCCTGCTCTGATGACCTCAGAGGATCACAGACAAGACAGACACCCTAGGAACCATAAGGCAACATGGCAAGTGTCACCGGGCATGTGTGGACTGGGGAACATACTAGAAGCCTGTGCTGCCAGTCTCTCTGGGCTCATTTCCTCAGGTATAATTTAAGAAAGATTATGTTGAATATTTTCTAAATTCTTTCCCAGCTTGAATTTTCTGCTGTTTATTTCTCTCCTTCCATTGTAGTGGGGGCATTTATTTAACTCAGTGGGGATGTAGGTGAACTTCAGCCAAATGCACTTACCAATCCCCTTAGGGGTTCTTTTAACAACAGTAAAGGTAATTTCCAGAATGTCTGTTTAAAATGACTTATGTATGCTACAGGGGAAAATCGCTATGAATGACAGATGCGAAGAGCTGTGACTGGTAGGGAAAATGAAAAGTGTGTGTATGTTTAATGAGGATGCTAAAAGGTCTACAGATTTCCCTTAACATGTGGGAAAGGGAAGGAGAAAAGACTGTTACCCAAGAAGAAGTTCATCTGAGTAGCCCATGTTCAAAATTTAGTGTGCAAACAATTTAGTGTTTAATGTGCAAAATTTAGTGTGCTGAGACAAGGGAAGCGCTTTCATTTTATTTTGGCCTTCAAGTGGAAACCCAAATGTGGACTGGAACTTCTGTGCTAAACCTTAGGTATTGTCCCACATCAAAATTGGAAGTGTCTCTGTTTCTTTATTCTTTGTATATTATGTTTTCTCTTCTTTCTGTTAGCTGCTAGAAAGCTGTTGGTCCTTTAGAGAGGAAGGCCATAGTAATGGCCACCAACTATGGAGCACTTAACATTTTCTACTGTGTTTTTCTCACTTCTCACATTTTGCATACTTCACTTGCTTAATCTTTACCCCATGAGTGATAGATAGGTGGGGTACTGTCATTATCCCCACTTTACAGGTGTGGAAAGAGGATCTCACAGAAGTTGAGATAACTTGCCAAAGATCGTGGAGCTAATAAGAGACACCGAAGCAAAACAGAGATTTCTGACTCCAGAGCTCATCTGATAATAGATGATAGAGATGGATGGATGGATAGGTAGGTAGGTAGGTAGGTAGGTAGGTAGGTAGATAGATTGATGATGTTGATGAAGAAGAAAGTCCTTACTCTTAGCTTTTAGGGAGTTAACTAGAATCACAGACTTAGAAGAGGTCTCAGGGAGGTGGTTAAGGTGCTGGCAAACTGAAACCTGGAATTCTCACATGGCTGCCCTCACCCAGGGCACTGAGCTACCATTGAGAGGCCCAAGGCTTAGCCCAGCTACAGACCTTCCTTTAGCCCCCACCTTTCAGAGGAATTTCTAGGCCTCCTGAGGCGACCAAGAGTATGTTTCCTGTCTTTTGAATGAGAATCACCTGGGGTCATTAAAAAATTCAGTTGCATGTTGAAATGATAGTATTTTGGATATACTGGGTTAAATGTAACATATTATTAAAATTTATTTCACCTGTCTTTTTATACTTTTTAAAATATGGCTGTAAGAACATTCAACATTAAGTGTGTGGCTTACATTGTATTTTACAGACTGAACCGCTCTAAAGAGTGTGCCAGCCAAGAAGGGCAGTTCCAAAGGGACTGAAAATAGGCAGGAGATATTGGGCAGGAGGTCCAGGATGCTGCTTTCTCCTCTTCCTCCTTCCCTGTCCCCTTCACCTTCCTCAAAGCAAAAAGGGCAGCTTATTCAGGGATGTTCCATAGTACCCAAGGCCAGGACACAGCAAGAGAGGGATTGGAGCAGGAATCTTCTCTGTCCCTTATTTCTGTTGCTTTCTCTTTCTTTGCATCTGTTGCATTTTCTTTCTCCTGTCAAATCCACCAGGCCCCACTTCCTAGTCCACGTGGTAGAAAATGGCCTCCACCAAGGGCCCCCAAGCTTAGAGTTCCTGACTCTTAAGACTTAAACTCATTTTGAGACAAGGCCTTTAGAGAGGTAGTTAAGGTTAAATGAAATCATAAGGCTGGGGCCCTAATCCAATGGGACTGTGTCCCTATAAGAAGACAAAGAGATACCAGAAAGCTCTCTCTCTCCCCTATTTACACAGACACAAGGCCGTGTGTCTACTGGTTTTTCCAATAGTCATGTATGGATGTGAGAGTTGGACCATAAAGAAGGCTGAATGCTGAAGAATTGATGCTTCTAAATGTGGTGCTGGAGAAGACTCTTGAGAGTCCCTTGGACACAAGAAGATCAAACCAGTCAGTCCTAAAAGAAATCAACCCTGAATATTCATTGGAAGGACTGATGCTGAAGCCGAAGCTCCAATACTTTGGTCACCTGATGCGAAGAGCCAACTCATTGGAAAAGACCCTGATGCTGGGAAAGATTAGAGGCAGGAGGAGAAGGGGGAACAGAGGACGAGATGGTTAGATGGCATCATCAGCTCAATGGACATGAGTCTGAGCAAGCTCCAGGAGATGGTGAAGGACAGGGAAGCCAGGCGTGCTGCAGTCCATGGGATCACAAAGAGTCGGACACAATTGAGCAACTGAACAACAATAGCAACAAGGCCATGTGGAAACAGGGCAAGAAGGTAGCTGTCTACAAGCCAGGAAAAGAGGTCTCACCAGAAAAACAAATCCTGACACCACCTTGATCTTGGCTTTCCAACCTCCAGAACTGTGAGCAAATAAATTTCTGTTGTTTAAGCCACCTATGTTGTGGCATTTTGTTATGGCAACCCAAGCACACTCATATAGTATTCTTACTAAATTCTGACTTACTGCTTGCCTTCCACTGTTTGATTTCTCAGAAATTAGTAGCAGGTTTTTGTGGACTGCACCAATAGGAGAAGATCTTCAGGATCTAGGGCTAGTGTTCTTAAACTTGATATCAAAAGCATGAGCCATAAAAAGACATGTTGATTAATTGGATATCATCAATATTAAAAACTCTTGCTCTGAAAAGACAAGGTATAGCCTGTGAGAAAGTATTTGCAAACCACATATCGAAGGATTGCCATCTAGGAGATACACACACACACACACACACACACACACACACACACACACACTTTTAATCTCTCAAAACCCAATAGTAAAGAAAACAAAATCCCAATTAGACAATTGGCCAAAGACATAAAGAGGCACTTCACTAAAGAGGACATCCAGATGGCAAATAGGCACATGAAAAGATGTAGAACATTATTAGCCATTAGGGAAATTCAACTTAAGACCACAATGAGATATCATTACACACATATCCAACTGGCTACAAATTGAAAACAATGACAACACCAAATGCTGGAGAGGATACAGAGAAACTGGATCTCTCATATGTTGCTGGTTGGAGTGTAAAAATTTATTTTATTTTATTTTTGGCTGTGCTGAGTCTTCGTTGCTGCATGGGTTTTTTTCTCTAGTTGCGATGAATGGGGGCTACTAGTTGGGTATGCGGGCTACTCATTGTGGTGGCTCTAGGGGGCTCAGGTTTCAGTAGCTGCAGCACATGGGCTCAGTAGTTGGGGCTCTCAGGCTCTAGAGCACAGGCTCAAGAGTTGTGGTGCACGGGTTTAGGTGCTCCATGGCATATGGGATCTTCCTGGATTAGGGATCAAACCCATGTCTCCTGCATTGGCAGGCAGATTGCTTACCACTGAGCCACCAGGGAAGCCCCAGGAGTGTAAAATTGTATAGGCACTCTGGAAAACAGTTTATCAGTTTCTCAAAAAATTAAAAATGCAACTACCATAAAACTCAGAAATTACACTCCTGAGCACTATCCCAGAGAAATGAAAACTTGTGTCCATACAAAAACCTGTATGTGAATGTTCATAACAGCTTTATTTGTAATAGCCTAAAGCTAGAATCAGCCCAGCTGTTTCTCAACTGATGAATGGTAAACAGACTGTGATATTCCATATTATGAAATTCCATACCGTGTAGTATTCCATACCATGCTGAATCTCCAGAGAATTACACTGAACACTAAAAGTCAGTATGAAAAGGTTACATACTGTGTGATTGCATTTAAAGAACATTTTTGAAGTGGCAAAATTTTAGAAATGTAGAACAAATGAATGATTCAGGGAGTCAGGGACAGGAGTGGGAGAGAGGTGGGTGTGGTTACAAAAGGGCAATCAGAGGAGGGATCCTTGTTGGGACTCTTCAGTATCTTGACTGTGGTGGTGGGTAGATGAGCCTACACATGTGATCATATTGTATAGAACTTACACACACTCAAGTAAAGTGAAACTGGGGAAATTGGAATAATATCAGTGGATTATATCAATTTTCCAAAATATTGCTATTGGTGGAAATTGGGCAAAGGATACACAGGATTTCTTTGTATGATTTCTTACAATTGCATGAGGATCCACAATTACCTCAACAAAAGCTTCAATAAAAATGTGTTACTATGTTGAAGTTTGACAGAAAACAACAAAATTCTGTAAAGCAATTATCCTTCATTTAAAAAATAAATAAGTTAAAAAAATATGTTACTCACTGTAGGATGAGACAATGGGCTTGAAAGCTACTTCAGTTGTCTGTACAGAACTTTAAGTTCCATTCACCACAAAATTTTTACTGTTTTTTCTTCTGAACTCCTATTACAGTGCTTAACATACTGTTTTATGATTATCTGTAGACTGTCTCCCTGACCACACTGAGCTACTTAAAGTTGAGGCCATGATTTATTCTTTGTAACCTTAGTGCCAGCTCCATTTAAGCCTCAATATGCTTTAGTTTAACTGAATTAGTCAGTTCTATATACATCATGGAGTTTTGCATATAGTTTTAATTTTGTTGATTTGAAATACACTACAGTATAGTGCATGAGACGTCTTTTTGCTTTGTTCTTCGGCAGAGATGGGGGGAGGGGTTGCTCCTCAGCGAAGTAACATACTTCTTACCAGGATGAAAATAATGACAGTGAGGGTGTTTTTGTGGCTTGTCTTTCCTCCACCCTAACATGCCATGTCATTGGTTGACCATCAATTTAATAAGACCTTTTAAGGGGGGAGGAAAGAATTCGGTAGTACGTTTGATTCCAGAAATGTTAAAACCCGAGGCTTGTACTCCTTTAACTCAAAGAATGATGGTAAATAAAAGAAAAGCGACTCTCCAGTCTGAAAAGCTGCCTTTCTCTCCTGGGAGATGCTGGTTGGCTTCCTGAATTAGATGCTGTGTTGAAAAAAAGAGAGAGAGAAGAGAAAGACAGAGTGGGAGGGAGGAAGCAGAGGAGAGGGGGAGGGGGAAAGGGGAGAAGGAGAGAAAGAAAGAAATTTCCTCAAGTGTAGGAGGTGACTATTGGAGAAAGGGGCATGTCTGAAGTGAGTTATACCACATGAACACGAAAAATCTGGAGTGTTTTTTAAGCTAATATTACCCACCGAAACCTAAGGGTGGAAGATTATGCGTTCCTGCCGGCTGATGCTGCTGACAGCATGCTGTTTGGACAGAGTCCCAGGAACTGCTGGCAGAAGCATAATTTCTCTTTAACTCTTTAAGTGCTAGTACATTCACTTGCCTTCTCTTTCCAAATTCAGATCTCTTTAGGACTCTGTTCAAGTCTTAGGCTACCCCTTGTTGCTAGTTACAATCAAAATAAAATCACTTTCTTCTTTGGCATGATTTGGTAGTCCCCCCCCTCCCCCCCAGCCAACCCTTCCCCAACAGTTTCTGGCCCCTTCAGAAAAATTCACCTCATTGGCCAGCAGCAGATACTTGGAATTCCTCCCTGGCAATAGGAATTCTCCTTTTCAGCCTTTGCTTTTAAATGCAAATAATCTCTGAGTGGGGATACAGCTTGCTATAATGTAAATCAGTTTGTCAAGAGATTAACAATGAATTCTCAAACACACAAATACAATACAAAATGAAAAATGTATGAATAAAGGACTGTACTGGGGACCTTGGCCTCTAGAACTCTGCTGATAGGCCTCTGTTGATAGTTTTTTTGGACACTCATTTTCTGGCATTTGTCAAGCGAAGGTGAAGTGCAGTAATTTTAAGGTAGTTCAAGTCAGCACCCACTGTGTTTCAGGCTAGGTACTGGAGATACACTTGAGGACATCAGAATGAAGTGCAGGGGAATAAAATATGTGAAGGGCAATTATAAATGCTAAGCGCTGAAGGATAGCAGAATATACCACTCCAAAATATGCCACTGTGCCGTAAGGATCAATTTGAGTTTAAAGCAACTAAGAAGCAGATACATGAAAAGGTCTCTATTTGCCTAAAAGCAGGATATAAATTTGAAGAGGCTTTCCTCTTCCCCTCTCTTTTCTCCCCCAAGAATGAGAAAAGTTAATAACTGCGGACAACTCTAGACCCTCATCAAGTCAGAGACAAGGCCAAAGGGATCTACATACAAAACCTAAGTAGTCCTTATCTTCCACTAGTTCCCCCCAAGCATTTGTCTTCCCACTATTTGCCACCCTAGAAACTCAAAGTCCTTCTCCTTTGTCTTGTATCTCTAGAAAGGTATTGGTCTTTTATTATGACACTATATAAGCCAAGTTCTAACCTCCCCTTTGAGTTACTCATCTTCGAGTGCTCCCAGTGTGTGCATGATACACATGCTAATAAACTGCTTGTTTTTCCCTTGTTGCGTGCTCAATTGCTTCAGTCATGTCTGACTCTTTGTGACCCTATGTACTGTATGGACTGCTGGACTGGCCCAGTAGTTGTGGCACATGGGCTTTAGTTGCCTGTGGCATGTGGAATCTTCCCAGACCAGGGATTGAACCTGTGTCCTCTGCTTTGGCAGGAGGATTCTTAACCACTGGACTATCAGGGAAGTACTAAAGACATTAACAAGAGAAAAACATAAGTTTAATAACATGTTGTTTAATAACCTCTTGTTACTTGGGAGATACCCAGGAAAAATGAGTAACTCTGAAATGGCCCAAGACATCACCTTGACTATTATCTGTAGTTAAAGGCAAAAGAACAATGTCAGAGGGCAAGGGAGCCAGTTATGGGAGGATATCAGAAAAAGCACAGTAAACTTTGTTTACAGCTTTAAGTAGATGCCTTCTCCATTGACGAGCATTTCCTGTGATTTAGAGCTGTTATTCTTTTCCTGTTACAGAGAGGGAGACATACTTACAAATGGAAATTTCCTTTATAAATGTAAATATCCCTTACAAAAAGATAGCTTCTATTGTTTTTCAGAACTTCTGTGTCTGCTGTTTCTTGAAAATAACCTGTCAAAATAATTCTTTTGTGCAAAAAGGCATATTTTGGGGTCTCATATTCTCCACTTCAACTGGAAGACTTAATATTGTTAAATGTCTGTGGTTCCCAAAGCAATCTACAAATTTAGAGTAATCCCTGTCAAAATCCTATTAGCATTTTTCACAGAAATATAAAAAAATCCTAAAATTCATATGAAACCACAAAAGACTTTAAATAGCCAAAGGAATTCTGATAAAGAAGAACAAAGCCAGAGGCATAACACTTCCTGATTTCAAACTATATTACAAAGCACAGAAATTAAAATAGTATAGTACTGGCATAAAAACAGACACATAGACCAATGGGACAAAATAGAGAAACCAGAAATAAACCCATACATACATGGTCAACTAATCTTTGCTAAGGGCACCAATACATAATGGAGAAAGGATAGGCTCTTCAATAAATGCTGTTGGGAAATCTGGATATCTCTGTACAGAAGAATGAAACTGGACTGCTATCTTACATGATATAATAAAATTATATTATAATTTAAATATTATTAATCAATTATAATTAATTAATCTTACATCATAAAATAAGATCAAAATAGATTGAAGACTTAATTGTAAGACCCAAAACTATAAAACTCCCAGAATAATACACAGGAGAAAATTTCCTTGATGTTGGTTTTCACAATGATTTTTTTAATATGACAACAGAAACAGGAACAGGAGCAAAGATAAAGAAGTGGAACTACATTAAACTAAACAAATAGTCACTGCCTCACTTGCAAGATGTGTATAAACATGAGAGACCTATGGGAAATTGTCTTCCACCGAAGGATACGTACACTTTAATTCTACTTAGATTAGTTTTTCTCATTCAGTCTTATTTAAAACTTTTTTTTCATGGTATATTTATATATATACAACATAACAGCACTAAGATTTATCCAAGGTGTGCAAAAGATTCTGTCCTCTCACACAACAGTTGCAGAGAAGTGCGAAAGGAGGGGAATTCATGGACACTATGGACAGAAACCAGGCAAAATTTTAGAAGTTTGGCTGCTTCACTTGGGAGATGAGGGAGTGAGGCTAGTAATGCTCCTCAAGGAAGAAGGCAACAGCTGTTCTGTCCTCTGATTCAGCCCCCTGGCAGAGGTCTATCATATCTGCCTTAGATCTACTAGGAGAGGACAGTGAAAGGTCTCAGAAGTTTTTACAGTTGATTCTGGCTCCTATAAAGGAACTTCGGGCCTCCCAGGGAGACTTCCCCCAAATAAGAAAACTACCATGGGAATCCACAAATGAGCATTGACTAGTCTTTAGGCTCTTACTGGCTGAGATTGGGTTTAAAATTCTGGTGAAGATAACCCACTGGAGAGTGAGAAATTGACTGGATCAAAGCTAGGTAGATTCTTACAGTCAACCCTACTGCCCTGGAAAATTCCCCTCGTGTTGAAACCAGGTGAGAACGTAAGAGATGTTGTCTTGGTGATGGGGCAACAGAAGCCCTAGATTAAGGTGAAATCCTCAAAGAAGGTCACTGTTGTGCAAGTCAAGCCCCTGTAATCCAGCAGGTACAAACCCATTAGCTTCAGCCAGGAAACCACACTGGTTATAACTAGTGTGAAGGGGTCCCCAAAGTTGAAAGCAATGGTGTCAGCCATAAAGAACTTTGCTGCTTGATGTAAAATGTTGGGTCGATTAAAAACAGTGACATTTGTTTGGTTGCATCATCAGCTGTTGCTATGCTGCCCAATTGCAAAGCCCTTTTTCTTTAATAGCAGACCCACTCCCTCCCTCTATGTCCCCAGTCTCTCCCTCCACTACCCTAACCTTGGCCACTTTTAGGAAAAAAATGATTTACAATTAGGGCCAAGATTTTACTTACCCCAAGCAGGATTGAAAACCTTATGCACCCATCGAAGGGGAATTTGGGAGAAGTGAGGGATTCAAACCATTATGGCTCTGTTGGATACAGATGCCCAGTCACTATCCTATGGGATTTGAGGAAGGAAAAGGCCCTCAGATCTAGATAATAGTATTTAGGCATGGTTGACAGTGGGGAAGGAAATCTAATCAATGGGGTCCATTAGGCCAATTTAAAGTACTGTCATTTTTGCTTCCTCATCTGAATGTATAGTAGGAATTGGTGTGTTATATCTTCATCCCATAAGTGCCAGAGATGATTTTTGACATTGGGAAGAGCAGCATAGACAGAAACACTAGTGGGAAGTTGTCTTGGTCAGTTCAGGATGCTATAACAGAATAACACAGACTGGGTGATTTATAAACAACACAAATGAGTCTGGCAAATCCAAGATCAAAGTGCTAACAGATTCATTGTCTGGTGAGGACCCACTTTCTGGATTATCTTCTTGCCGTGTCCTCACCTGGAAGAAGGGGCAAGGGAACTCTCTGAGGTCTCTTTTATAAGGGCACTTATTTCATTCATGAGGGCACCACCCTCATGACCTAATCACCTCCCAAAGGCCTTATCTCCTAAAGCTATTACCTTGGGGGTTAGATTTCAACATATAAATTTTGGGAAAAGACAGAAATATAGTCTATAGCAGAGGTGTAAATAGTTTTTCAATCTACCTCTTATGATTCACCAGAAGCTAACAAACCCCCCAGGAAGAGAAAGGGAAATCACAGCCTTGATTAAAGACTTAAAGACATCAGAGATCTCAAAATGACAGCCCTTAATGACCAGTTTAAACAAAAAAAAAAGACTAACAAAAGCTAAAGGCTTATAGCAGATTATTACCAACTGATTTCAATTGTTGCTCCCAAAGCCCAGGCTGTTTCAGACATAGTGACTGCAACTGAATCCATTACACAGGCTGATGACAGGTGGTATGCAGTCTTAGATGTCACAAACATGTTCTGTGCCATCTTACTGACATTTGAGGAGCAAGGTCAGTTCGCGTTCAAGTAGCAAGGCCTCCTATATATGTTTATAGTATCCCCCAGGGATATATATCTAAGCTCTCCTGCCATTTGCCACCAGTTGGTGAGTCGGGATTTAGCATAAGTTCCTCTACCTCCCATGTCCAAAGCTTTTGCTATATGGATGATGCCTTGTTGGCAAGTCAAAAGCCTCAGGCTCAGTGACCTTGATAGTTAAGCTGTCATGGTTATCATGGAGATAACCAAGAGGAATGGCTGATAAACCTGAAAAAATTCAGGGGCCTTCTCACCAGACAAGGTTTCTTGAGATTAAGTGAGTGGATTTGTAAAACTCAATCCCTGTGGCAATCATGGAAAAATGGCTCCCTCTTTGGCCCTCCAAACCAAACAGGAAGCCCAGGACCTCATGGGACCCTTTGGGTACTGGAAATGGTATGTGACCCACAAGGGCATGCTATGTGGCCTTTTATATCAGCTAAACTGCTAGTCAGCATCCTTTGAATGGGGCTTATGCCAACAGACCATGTTTGAAGCTGTCTTACAAGCTATGGTGTGCATTCTACCTTTCAGTTCAATTCAGTTCAGTCGCTCAGTCGTGTCCGACTCTTTGTGACCCCATGAATCGCAGCACGCCAGGCCTCCCTGTCCATCACCAACTCTCGGAGTTTACTCAAACTCATGTCCATCGGTGGTGCCATCCAGCCATCTCATCCTCTGTCGCCCCCTTCTCCTCCTGCCCCCAATCCCTCCCAACATCAGGGTTTAGGGGCCTATAAATTTATTGATTATGACAGATGATTTTGCTGATTAAAGCTTCTGGCAAAGGGAGGCAGCTCCCTGATTTTGCTGATTAAAGCTTCTGGCAAAGGGAGGCAGTCTCCCTCCAGAAATTCTCCTTGGGGTTTTGGACTAGTCACCTCCTTGACATGGCTGCTAGAAACAACCCTTTAGAAAAGTATTAATAGCTATTAGTTTTCTCCTAGGCTCTTGTCAAAACTGAACTCCTGACCCATGGAGGTTTTGTGACTCTCTAACCTGATATTGCCATTAGGTCAACTTGAATTCCATGACTAATAAGGTGGGATGGGTCCAATAAGCTTCACTTGTCAAAAGGAAATGGTATATTCAAGAAAGTAGCCTGCCTGGCCCAAACAGGATCTTAACATTAAATGAAATAGTGAAAGCTGTCTCTTTGGGAGATAATTTATCCCCTACTCTGTTGCTAGAAATAAAACTAATGGGACCCTTGACTCACAGAAGTTCCCTGAATGCCTGGGCCTGGTTCACTGATGGTTCGAACTGAAACCTAGTGGTGTCTACTGAGATGCTGCAGCTATTTAACTTCACCACCAGCCATACAGAACCAAATATGAAGATGGCTCCACTTAGTGGGGCAGAACTCAAGGCCATTCTCATAGCTCTGACCAATATTCCCTTTGATGGACCTTGTTCTGTTTTCACTGACTTCTTGGCTATTGCCAATGGCCTAGTTGCCTGGTCTGCCACTTGGAAAACAATAGATCAAAGACATCCCTCTTTGTGGCCATATACTGTGGCAGCAAATCATGACTTCTGATCAGACCATCTGGGTCACTCATGTCAATGCCCATGGAAAGGCCAGATGAGACCATCTGAAAATCAAGCTGCTAATCAAGGCCACACTGCCCAGATGATCACCACTGCAGTTTAAATCAGACATGGCAACACATCCACCTTCACAGATTGCATACAAAATAAACATCTGCTTCTATGGCAGAGGCTGCCACTTCCTGCCAGTCTCATGATGCTTGTCAAAAGCTGACCCATTTGTCTCACAACGAGGGAGGCTACATTACATGAGGCACTGACTCAATCTAGTCCCAGAAGATTTACATAGCCTTTGACCACCACCCCCACCCCCCAAGATCTATCATGGGGACTCACTGACGTTGACACTTTTTCAGGCTACTGTCCTGCAGTTCTAGTCTGATCAGCTGAGTCCCAACCAATCACTGTGGCCCTTGAAGCTAACCTGTGTCATGTGATCAGCTCCCCAGATATTTGCAGGCTGACAATAATGCCCCTTTTGTGGATAAAGCCACATACAATGGGCTGATTGTCAAGGTATTCCATTATTCCCCCGTGCTTCTGTCACCCACAGGCATCCGGTGGGGTTTTAACCAGCCTCCTAAAAATCAACTTTAAAAGGTTTCTGACTCTATTTCCCTCACCTCTTCCTGGTCTGTACACCTTTGAAAGCAATTTGGTCACTGAGGGCAGTTTGCCCCCAAAAGGGGATCATCCAGTTGCTTCTTAGGTGTGTGTGTGCTCGGTCGTGTCCGACTCTTTGCAACCCCATGGAGATATAGCCTACCAGGCTCCTCTGTCCGTGGGATTCTCCAGGCAACAATACTAGAGTAGGTTGCCATTTCCTCCTCCAGGGGATCGTCCCAACCCAGGGATGGAACCCGTGTCTCTTAACATCTTCATTGGCAGGCAGGTTCTTTACCATGGTGTCACCTGGGAAGCCCCACTTCTTAGGCAGCCAAGGTCAACTTTTGAAAAGTTAGAACTCCATCCTGATCATCTCTAGGCATGGTGCTTCTTTTCTTCCCTGGGGCAACCCCAAGCCAGCCTAGTTGATGCACTTCTTGGACGGCAACTAAGTCTATTAAGGGCCAAGAGGACTGAAGCAATTTTGATTCAGCTATCTGGATTCTCTGTTGCACTGCCATGGTCTAAATCATAAAGATAATGACCACTTGATTGAGTATACTGTTCACTGAGCCTTCCTACAGTGACCCACATGGGCCAAAGTAGGGGGACATAATAGGTCTAAGTTTTTTAATGTTTTTTAAAAATTATTTATTTATGTATGGCTGTGCTGGGTCTTTGTAGCTGCATGCAGGCTTTCTCTAGTTGTGGCGATTGGGGGCTAATCTCTAGTTGTGGTGCAAGGGCTTCACATTGTGGTGGCTTCTCTTGTTGCAGAGTATGGGCTCGAGGGTATGCAGGCTTCAGTGGTTGCAGCATATGGGCTCAGTAGTTGTGAGTCACGGACTTAGTTGTCCTGCGGCATCTGGAATCTTCCCGGACCAGGGGTCTAACCTGTGTTCCCTGGCTCAGCAGGTGAATTCTCAACCACTGGACCACCAGGGAAGTCCAGATCTAAGTTTTATTTTTAAAAAACCCTTGTCCCTCTTGCACCTGATCTTTGTGGACCATTGGTTTGGTTATGAGTGATAGATGATCAGAAAAAGGTGAAGTTATGGCTGCTGAAATGAGCCACATCAGTTTTGTGGAGAACAGCATCAGCACTTGGGGAGGGAGTGCCTCAGATGCCAAGATGAGCAGAGGAGGGAGGGACACTAACTACATTTTGTCTTTTAGAACAATCTCTGGAGCCTTCCTCACAAAGGAAAATGTCCCCCGTGTGGCTCTCCTTAACTGTTTTGCTTCACACTTTATATTTTGGCCCTAGCCCTGGTGGCTTAGATGGTAAAGAATCTGCCTGCAATGTAGGAGACCTGGGTTTGATCCCTGGAATAGGAAATGGCAACTCACTCCAGTACGCTTGCCTGGGAAATTGTGTGGATAGAGGAGCCTAGCTGGTTACAGTCCGTGGGGTTGCAAAGAGTCAGACACGACTGAGCGACTAACACTTATATTTTAACTGACTGCTGGGTTTACTGTTCTCTGCTAGTCAGCTGTGGCCACAGTTTGATCACCATTGCCCTTAATCTTTTTTTTTTTTTTAATCTTTTTTTTTTTTTTTGCCCTTAATCTTATTGATAAGTCTATCAAAAACAGCAGAGTGGGCCCAAGCTGCTAAAACCTCACACAAAACACCTGTCAGCACTTCAGATAGCTTTCCCCAACTTTGTCTTCATAGGCATGACTCATTCCATGGGGTGTACAAATATTCAGCTGGTGGTGTGGGCAAATGGAACAGATTGGATAACTGCCCTCAGACTGGCTTCCCCAGAATAAGGACTAGACTCGATTATTCAAACACAATTGGTCTACCTAAGGTGTACCACGTGTCTGGGAAGCCACATTGGAGACATTTAATCTCTGTTCCCCTGCTAATGTAAGTCCCACTTGGGAGTGCTGACAACTGTCAACCTTAGATTGACAAGTGTCCTCATGATGTCCCTTTGTTGGTGGGTAGAATAATGGTCCATCCTTTCACTGAGAGAGCTCTTTATCTCTTATCCCTGCCATGCTTCTTATTTGTTGAGAACAATACATTCTCCATCAGTGCGAGCTTACCACTTTGGTTTTAGCTTTCACTTTGTTCCTTCTTCCTTTTCCAGATTTACTTATCTGATCTCAGCTATGCATTCTAAAGGATATTTGTTTGATTTTATCCACAATGCCCATGTGTGTGTAGTCGAGAGCAGATAACTAGGACAACTGGTACACCATACGTGAGACAGAAATACCCTCTCTCCTTTACTTATTTCCTCTATTCTGTAGAGCTTAGTTCTATTCCGTATCCCTTTGCTTCTGCCAATGCACAGCTCCTGCTTCTTTATAACTTATTTTCTTTCCTGAATGGTCCTGGAACTAATTCATGGCCTCTCTTTAGACACGTGCTCATCCTTTGTTTCCTTTGCCATTTTCCGCACCCCCCCCCCCCCCATATTTTCTAAAAAGAACTAGTATGTTAGAGCCAATGTGGTGTTTGGGACCAGGCTACATCAGTGGTTCCTGACCTGTCTATGGATTGGCTCATTGGTCAGGTGCCCACCCTGGCTCAGTCAGTTATGACCATGAGCGGGGTGGGGAAATGGGGTGCACCGAGTCACATGAAACACAGTATAGGCAAGTTTCACAAGAGGAGGTGAAGGTAGGGGAGGTTCCCTTAGAAGAAACTATGGGTGGGGAAGACAGCTGATATATCTAGAGGTTGTGGAGAGTAGAACAAGTGATTAAATATCTGCCTTTTTGGAACCTTCATCCCCTCTTTTTGGAGGTAGAGAAATCAAGACTACCATAGGTTGGTGAGTTAGACTAGAAAGTAGAGAAACAGAGACCACCAAGTATGAGTCTTTAAACCATTTTCTAGGAATCCCTTAAACTAAAGTAAAAACAAACAAAAAACCCAAGCCAAACAAAACTACTTACTCTTTCACCCATTCAAAGTTATCTAATATTTTTAATCTTCATTGTATGTTTAAACAGTTGTAAATTATGTGTGTTAGTTATGGTTAAAGGCTATGTGCTGTTAAAAAAGAGATTGCCAGCATTTAGGAACTTAATTTAAAGAATAAAGTTTATTCTTTTTTATATCATGGTTCCAAGTTACAGGCTAGTAGTATATTTTGGCATCTTCAACCCATGGCTTCTAAGGTCACTAGTTACTATTGCAGCTAGCAGAGAGAAAGAGAAGAATCCCAGAGTCAGAGAATTTCTTTTAGGTAAGGGAAGCTGAAGTTCCATTACTACTCACATTCCACTGGTGAAATCTTTCTCATATCAACATGGCTTCCTTTTGCTGCAAGGAAGACTAGGAAATGCGGTCC
The DNA here is from genome assembly GCF_963930625.1 of Muntiacus reevesi. Classification (NCBI taxonomy): domain Eukaryota; kingdom Metazoa; phylum Chordata; class Mammalia; order Artiodactyla; family Cervidae; genus Muntiacus; species Muntiacus reevesi. The sequence goes on along the minus strand of NC_089271.1, from coordinate 39,345,325 downwards.
CTTGCCAGGCAACCACATCATAACTATGACTCTATTGTTTTGGAGAAAGGGAAAATGGAGTTTAATGACTGTAGCTCCCAATGGTCTCTATAAATATAAACAAAAAAGAGTAGTTATTTGCTTCCTCCCTGCCCAATAACTGATGGTGTTATGGGAAGAAGGTGACTATAATGAAGCTCTTATTTAATAAGGCTTCCCTCATAGTTCAGTCGGTAAAGAATCTGCCTGCAATGCAGGACACCCTGGTTCAATTCCTGGGTCAGGAAAATCTCCTGGAGAAGAAAATAGCAATCCACTCCAGTATTCTTGCCTGGAGAATCCCATGAACAGAGGAGCCTGGCAGGCAGTCCATGGGGTTGCAAGAGTTGGACACAACTTAGCAATTAAACAACCAACCAAAATAGTCATTGATCCTTAGTGATTGTTATGTCCACTTAGCAGATAATGCAAAGACTCCCACCCCTAACAGTACATTAAATTATTTGACAAGCCTGATTGCTCTGATTCTACTGATGGGAAGAATTTGTTATCCTCTATGGAGTCTGGCCTTGTGCTCTGGGAGTTTCTTCTTTGTCCATTATTCCCCATGATCACACATGAAGAGGAAGTTGGGGAAATACTTTTCTTGGGAGCTGTATCACCTTCACAACCTGGTTCTTGCTATTGCAAGTTTTCCCCAAAACTGTTCCATCCTCTTTGTCATCTAGAAAGTTGGTAATGCTGCATTAGTTAGCATTCTACTGTTGTCCCTGGGATTTCTCAAGTCTTAGGCACCTGTTTTGAAAGTTTTGATGCTGGTACTTCTTGATCCTAACTTAAGAATTTGAGCCTTCATTAATATCAAATCTATGCCTTGCTATTCTATGCCTTTTGCAAATACAATAATTTTTCATTTTAATGACCAACAGTGGGATAATATCTTGCAAACGTTTTAAATGGCAACTGAACTTAACAGATGCAGTATCAACAGTGCATATAACCCAACCAAAGTGATGGCAATATGAATTACTGGAGAAGGAAATGGCAACCCACTCCAGTGTTCTTGCCTAGAGAATCCTGTGGACAGAGGAGCCTGGTGGGCTGCCATCTATGGGGTCGCACAGAGTCGGACATGACTGAAGCGACGTAGCATGCATGCATAACCGCAATGGGATGTTAATGAAGAAGTAATGCTAGAAAACACAGTTGATCTAGAGAAGTGAAACTTTAAGAAGGTGCATGATTTGTCCAAGGGAACAAAGCCAGCAGCAGACTCTGGTATCACACCTTGCTTCCTACCCTGCCACAGTTCCTCCATTGTATTATGTCTAACTGTTTGTATGCACAAAGCAGTCTTTTTTTTTTTTTAGTTTCACAGATTTTTGAAAAATTGTGATCCAATACTGAACATTATCTGCTGTATATGTTGAATTTTTAATATGCTTATATGTGCATCTGAAACTATTACAGCATTGTTAAATGGCTATACTCTGAATAAAATACAAAGGTGAAAAAACAAAAAACAAAACAAAACAAAAATATGAATTACTATGGATAAATACCCGCATGTTTCCACAATTACAGATATATCAGGACAGATGCTTGGAAAACAGATTGTAATTCACTATCAATTGTAAGACACTTCTGATTTCTGGAATGTTAAAATGTTATTTAAAAAAAAAAGCATGTCTTAGAATTGACACAGGCACTTCAATGTTCATAGCAGTATTATTTACAACAGTCAAGGCATGGAAACAACATAAGTATCCATCAACAGATGAATATATAAAGAAGATGTGATATGTGTGTGTATGTGTGTGTGTGTACACAATGGAGTATTACTTGGGCATAAAAAGAAGGAAATCCTGCTATTTGTGACAATATGGATGGACCTACCATACTAAGTTAAATAAATCAGACAGAGAAAGATAAATACTGCATGATTTCACTTATATGCAGAATCTAAAAAATCAAACAAAACAAAAAGATGAAAACTCAGAAAAGATCAGATTTGTGGTTATCAGATTCATGAGGTGGGTTATGGGAAAATTGGATGAAGGTGATTGACAGGTACAAACTTCCAGTTGTAAGATAGATAAGTACTGAGGGTGTAATGTACAAAATGATGACTACAGTTAACCCTGCTATATTGTATACCTTGAAAGTTGCTGAGAGTAAATCTAAAAATTCTCACTAAAGATTTTTTTCTTTCCTGTCTATTTGAGATGATGGATGTTAACTAAATTTACGATGGTAATCATATCACAATATATATGTCAAATCATTATGCTGTACACTTTATTTTTTATTATTTTATTTATTTTTACTTATTTAGACTGCGCTGGGTCTTCATTGCTGCACATGGGCTTTCCTCTAGTTACAGGAACATGGGGCTACTCTAGCTGTAGTGCATGGGCTTCTCATTGTGGTGCCTTTTCTTGTTGCAGAGCACAGGCTCTAGGGCGCGTGGGCTTCAGTAATTACACTGCACGAGCTTTGTTGCCCCATGGCATGTGGAATCTTCCCAGATCAGAGATCCAACCCCTAGCCCCTGCATTGGCAGGCAGATTCTTAACCACTGGACTGTCTGCAAAGTCCTCTGTACACTTTAAACTTATACAGTCTGTATGTCAGTTATAAGCATACTTCATAGATACTGTGAGTTCAGCTTCAGACCACCACAATAAATAAGTCACAGGAATTTTTTGGCTTCCCATTTCGTGTAACAGTCACATTCCCTGGCAGTCCAGTGGTTAAGAGTCCGCACTTCCACCGCAGGGGCACAGGTTCTATCCCTGGTTGGGGAGCTAAGATCTCACCCTCTGGTGGAGGATATTGTCTAGATGTTGATGAGTGCTGATTGATTAAGATGGTGGTAGGTAAAGATTGGGAGTGGCTGTGGCAATTTCTTAAAATAAGACAACAGTGAAGTTTGTCACACTGATTGACTCTTCCTCTCATGAATGATTTCTCTGTAGCATACAATGCTATTTGATAGTATTTTACCAACGGTAGAACTTATTTCAAAATTGGAGTCAAACCTCTCAAACCCTGGTCCTGCTTTATCAACTAAGTTTATGTCACATTCTAAATCCTTTGCTGTCATATCAACAATCTTCACAGCATATCCACCAGGAATAGGTTCCATCTCTAGAAACCACTTTCTTTGCTCATCCATGAAAAGCAACTCCTCATCTGTTCAAGTTTTATCATGAGATTACAGCAATTCAGTCACATCTTCAGGTTCCACTTTTTTATTTTTTTCAAAATTGAAAATTTTTATTTTGTATTGGAGTAGCAATGTTGTGATAGTTTCAGGTGAACAACAAGGGACTCAGCCATACATATACAAGTATCCATTCTCCCTCAAACCCCCCTCCCATCCAGGATGGTACATGACATTAATTAGAGTTTCATGTGCTGTACAATAGGTCCTTGTTGGCTATCCATTTTAAATATAGCAGTGTGTACATGACCCTCTCAATCCATTTTTTTAGTTGGAGGATAATTGCTTTACCATTTTGTGGTGGTCTCTGCCATACATCAATGTGAATCAGTCATAATTTTATATATATTTATATATATATATGTATATATCCCCTCCTTCGTGAGCCTCCCTTCCCAGGTTCCACTTCTAATTCTAGTTTTCTTTGTTATTTCCACCACATTTGCTGTTACTTCCTCCACTGAAGTCTTGAATCCTTCAAAGTCATCCATGAGGGCTGGAATCAACTTCTCCCAAATTCCTGTTAATGTGATATTTTGATCTTTTGTTCTTAATGGCATCTCGAATAGTTTTCCAGAAGATTTCCAATTGACTTTGCCTAGATCCCATCAGAAGAATCACTATCTATGGCAACTGTAGCCTTGTGAAATTTATTTCATAAACAATAAGGCTTGAAAGTTGAAATGATTCCTTCATCCATGGGTGACAGAGTGTATGTTGTGTTAGCAGGTAAAACACAGCATTAATATTGTTGTATATCTCCATCAGAACTCTTGAGTGGCTGGGTCTATTATCAATGAGCAGTAACATTTTAAAAGAAATCTTTTCTTCTGAGCAGTAGGTCTCAATAAAGTTTGCAGTTTACAAGACAGTCTTGTTTACAAGACTGTCTTGTAAAAGATGTACTGTACTCCAGGCTTTGTTGTTCCATTTATAGGGCAGAGGCCAAATAGATTTAGCATAAGTTTTAAAGGCCCTAGGATTTCCGGAATGGTAAGTGAACCCCAGGTGGCTAAGTGGTAAAGAATACGCCTGCCAAAAAAAATAAAATAATAAAGAATACGCCTGCCAATGCAGAAGACATGGATTCGATCCCTGAGTGGGGAAGATTCCCTGGAGAAGGGAATGGCAACCCACTCCAGTATTCTTACCTAGGAAATTCTATGGACAGAGGAGCCTGGTGGGCTATATAGTCCATGGGGTCACCACTTAGCGACTAAACAACAACACAAATGAGCATTGACTTCAACTTCAAGTACCAGCTTCCTAAACCCCTAACAAGAGAGTCAGCCTGTCCTTTGAGGCTTTGAAGCCTGGCATGGACTTCTGTACTTGTGAAAATCCTTGAAGGCATCTTCTTCCAACAGGAGGTTGTTTTGTCCATACTGAATATCTGTTGTTTAGTGTAACCACTTTCATTAATGATCTTAGATCTCTGGATAACCTGTTGTAGCTTCTCCATCAGCACTTGCTGCTTCACCTTGCACTTTGTTGTTCTGGAGACGGCCTCCTTCCTTAAACCTCATGAATCAACCTCTGCTAGCTTTACACTTTTCTTCTGTAGCTTCCCTCACCTCTCTCAGCCTTCATAGAACTGAAGAGAGTTAGGGGCTTACTCTGGATTAAGTTTTGCCTTCAGGGAATGTTGTGGGCTGGTTTGATCTTCTATCCAGACCACTAGAACTTTTTCCATATCAGCAATAAGCTTGTTTCACTTTCTTATCATTTCTGTGTTCCCTGGAGATGCAGGTTAATTTTCCTCAAGAATTTGTCCTTTGCATTCACAACTGTTTGGCACAAGAGGCCTAGTTTTTGGCCTGTCTTGGCTTTCAATGTACCTTCCTCACTAAGCTTAATTATTTCTAGATTTTGATTTAAAGTGAGAGGTGTACTATGCTTCCTTTCTTTTTTTTTCCATTTATTTTTATTAGTTGGAGGCTAATTACTTTACAATATTGTAGTGGTTTTTGCCATACATTGACATGAATCAGCCATGGATTTACATGTGTTCCCCATCCCGATCCCCCCTCCCACCTCCCTCCCCATCTCATCCCTCTGGGTCTTCCCAGTGCACCAGCCCTGAGCACTTGTCTCGTGCATCCAACTACGCTTCCTTTCACATGAACACTTAGAGGACACTGTAGGGTTATTAATTGGTCTGATTTCAATATTGTTGTGAGTCGAATAGAGAGGCCCGAGGAGAGGTTGAGAGACTGGAATGGCCAGTCAGTGGAGCAGTCATTTATTGATTAGGTTCACCTTCTTATATGGACACAGTTTGTGGCCCCCATAAACAATTATAATAGTAACATCAAAGATCAGGGATCACAGATCACCATAATAAATGTAATAATAATTTTAAAAGTTTGAAATATTGTGAGAATTTCCAAAATGTGACAGAGACACAAAGTGAACAAATGTTGGAAAACGGTGCTGATAGATTTGCTCCTTGCAGGCTGGATTGCCACAAAACTTCAATTTGTAAAAGATGCAATTTCTGCAAAGTACAATAAAGTGAAGCACACTGCAATGAGGTATCCCTGCATGCAGTCAGCCGTCTGTATCCCCGGGTTCTGCATCCATGGCTTCAACCAACTAAGGATCAAAAATATTCAGAGGAGTTCCCTGGTGGTCTGGTGGTTAGGCATTGGTGCTTTTACTGCTGTGATCTGGGTTCAAACCCTGATCAAGGAACTGAGATCCTTCAAGCTGTGTGGTGCAGCCAAAAAAAAAAAAAAGAAAGTTCCAAAAAGGAAAAATCACATTTGCCACATTTAGGCAGTTTCTTACATAGCCTTTACATTGTATTTGGTATTATAATTAACCTGGAGATGATTTAAAATATATGGAATATGAATAGGTTATATGTGAATGCTATACCACATTATGGAAGGAACTTGGAGGCTCCAATTGTAAAGAATCTACCTGCAATGCAGAAGACCCAGGTTCATTCCCTGGGTCGGGAAGATCCCCTGGAGAAGGGAATGACTACCCACTTCAGTATTCTTGCCTGGAGAATTCCATGGATGGAGAAGTCCATGGGATCACGAAGAGTCGAGATGACTGAACGACTAATACTGAGCAACCACAGAATTTGCTATTCACAGGGATTCTGGAACCAATCCCTATGGATACCAAGGGACTACAGTATCTCAATAAAACTGAAAGGAAAAAAAAGAATTGATGAAATATGAAAGTAGATGTCTATTCAATTTGCTTCCAATCACTTTCACATGAAGGTATCTACAACCGAAGTAATTTTCTGGATAGAATTCTTAGGCCTACTTTACTCTCTGCTTCCTTATTGTCTCTGCCCCTCTTATCTCTTAATGTATGCTAACTTGTTGCCATCTGGAACAATAGATTTGCTGAGAGGAGGAATGATGACTACAATCTGATCCTTGCCTCCCCGCTGGGTCCATTGTTTGTCTTCATGTTTGACAGAGAGATCTTGTTGAATCTTAAAATAAACTGATGAAAAGATGTATCACTTAGGTCCAGGAGCAGTTGGATTTTCCAATCCTGTGAAGCTTTTAATATAATGACTCTCTCTGTTTCCTTCTACCCCTGCTAGCAAACTGGCTGTTTCTTGCCTGAGTTCATCTTTTTCTTGTAATTCCTTGCTAAAGCAGCAAAGAGAAACCACTACACATTAGCATTCTAGTTTTTACCCTAGAGCTAACTGGCTTGGTAGGCAGACAGTGTACCTTTCAAGTTAACAGTAACGGTTGTGTCACCCAGCCAAACTTGGATCCGCTTGCCTGTGTGCGGTAAAGTCAGTCTACTGACACCAGGTTGTAGTGAAGTAAAGTGCAGCATTTATTGCAGGGCGCCCAGCAAGGATCCCAAGGCAAAGCATTTTTAAAGGCAGGGTAAGGCAGGGTATTTGATACTGAGGTAACAGGGCCATGTCACAGGGGTTAACATTATCAATCCTTTTGTCACGCGAGTGTATGCTCCTCGGTTCTTTGTCTCGTCACAACAAAAATTTGGAGTGACGGACATTAAAGCCCCTTGGCGGGTCACAGCTCTCGGAGGACAGACCGTGTTATAGCTCTCAGGTCTCGAACGGACCGTGTTATAGCTCTTAAATAAATCAGTGTCACAGCTCAGTGTTACAGCTCTTTATTTAGATAATAGCAGGAAAATCCATCTTCGAGGCATGAGGGCACGTCGATCCAAAGATGCGAAAAGATTGCCCCATCGCACTGGGGGAGAGAGAGGGAGAGAAAAGGAGAGAAGAGGGCTTTGGCTCCTCTTTTTATATGTTTCTCTGTCCCTAGGCCTGCCCTATGTAAATTGGGCTTAGGCAGGAGCGTTGTTTGTTTTACCTGAGGTTCTCACTCCGGTCCTCGGACCTTCCTTTGTTCTATTTTCGGGGGCTTTCCCTTCCAGGTCTTTTAGCCACCGCCATTTTGGACTCTTTTTCCCTATTCTAACTACCTAACACTTTAGACGCCAGTAGATCTGGGGGCTACATGCTGATGATCATCAAGTAAGTTCATTTCTTCCATTTGGTGGTGTTTCATAATTTTTAATTAAACAAATTTTATTTTGACCTCACCAAGTGACTAACAGGATCTTAGTTCCCCAGGGAGAAATTGAACCCCCGGGCCCTTGGCAGTGAAAGTGCAGAGTCCCTAACCACTGGACTGCCAGGGAATTGCCTGGTGGTGATTTTAGCATCTGTAAAACAACTCAGGAAATGTGCATCAGATACTATTACCCAGATACTTCAGAGAGGAGCTAAAGCAGAGGATATGGGGGAGGGGTCTGTCCCTGGAAGGCTCCCATTGGATCCTGCTGGGTTATAGTCGTACCCGCTGTCTTGGGGACCCCAGCTTTCTAGCCTGCTCTATTTGTTTCTTCATCATTTGCTACCTAGGCATTAAGCAAATGCTGAAAAATTTAGATTTTTATTATAGCGCTGCTCTACTTTCATGGTACCAATTCCTGTATTCATTACAGGAAGCCTACTACTATAACAAACAGTCTCTAAAGTTTAGAGGCTTAAAAAGCAAAGTTTATTTCTCTCATGTCACATTCCGAGCCGAGGATTCACAGTCAGACAGGGACCAGTGTAACACAATAGAAACAGGTCTACACATCATAGAAATGATATAGAGAAGAGGTAGCATTCCAGATTGAGGAGGAAGGATGTACTTTTCCACAAATGGTTTGAGAGAACTGGATATCTGTGTGTAAAAGGGAAAAGAAGAAATCAGACTGCTATCTCACTCCACAAACAAAAATTAATTCCAGGTAGACTAAGGATACTAACAAACAAATTTGTGAGTCTTTTTTTCTTTTCTTTTGTCACAAGCCAGAGCGGGAAATTTATGGTTGGGGTCATTCAGACCTTTTCTCATTCATTTATCTCAGAGGTGGTTTGTGCCAGAAACAAATACATCTTGGAGACGTATTTCTCTGACTCTGCCGCGATACCCTTGGGCTCTATAGCCTGTGGTTAAGGCTGGGGCAGCAGGCAGGAATGAAAGGGGAAACCAACTGTGCTCCCACTAACTATATACCTAGTTCTGCTTTCTCCTCCCCAACCTCAACAGGAGAGCCTTGAATCCACAAAGCCATGTCTGTACAAGCAGTCGCAAGGAAAGCCCTAACAGTTATCTGGAGACAACCAGACAGAATAATTTTGATCAGCAAATTCATGTGGGATCAGATCTGGCTTTCTCCACAGCCCAGATTCACTCAATAAATGTCTACCTTCTCCCTCTGAGAGATGGTAGAAATGTGTCAAAGTAAAAGATCGCTATGGTCCAAGTTCCTAAACAGTTCAAACTTCTCTCAATAGGTTAGGGTTGCTGTATCTTCGGTGTTCCCATCTGTCAATTTTCTTTCTGTCTTTTGAATTGTTTATTTATTTTTGGCTGTGCTGGGTCTTCATTGCTGCTCACTGGCTTTCTCTAGTTGTGGTGAGCGGGGGCACACTCTCTAATTGGGATATGCAGGCTTCTCATTGTGGTGGCTTCTCTTGTTGGGGAGCGCAGACTCTGGGCATATGGGCTTCAGCAGTTGCAGCACGCAGGCACAGTAGTTGTGGATTGTGGGCTCAAGAACACAGGCTCAGTAGTTGTGGCGCAAGGGCTTAGTTGCCCCGTGGCATGTGGAATCTTCCCAGACCAGGGATCAAACCCATGTCCCCTGTCTTGGCACCCGCCTGCCACTAGGCCACCGGGGAAGCCCTTCTTTCTGTCTTTTAATCGAAGCATTTAACTTCCAAAGAAAGAGATGATGACTCATTTAGAGTCCCAGGCTCTCATGGGAGGGAGGCATCACCGACCCGGTGTTGGGACTAGGGAATTCTGCCTCTGAACCTGGCTCTGGGGAACCACGGCAAAGGTCTGGTAAGAAGATTGACTCCTCTTCTGTAGACTTTTTCCACTACAGGGGGTGCTGTGAAATCAGTATATGTTGACCTTCAGTTTTGCACTTATTTTCCCTATTACCACCAATTGGAAAAACATAAATGTCATAAGATGAGGACGTATTTCTGAAGCCATAGGATTTTTTTCTGAATAATCATAAACCACAGTTCAGTTCAGTTCAGTCGCTCAGTCGTGTCCGACTCTTTGCGACCCCATGGACTGCAGCTCACCAGGCCTCCCTGTCCATCACCAACTCCCGAAGTCCACCCAAACCCATGTCCGTTGAGTCGGTGATGCCATCCAACCATCTCATCCTCTGTCATCCCCTTCTCCTACTGCCCTCAATCTTTCCCAGCATCGGGGTCTTTTCAAATGAGTCAGCTCTTAGCATCAGGTGGCCAAAGTATTGGAGTTTCAGCTTAAACATCAGTCCTACCAATGAACACCCAGAACTGATCTCCTTTAGGATGGACTGGTTGGATCTCCTTGCAGTCCAAGGGACTCTCAAGAGTCTTCTCCAACACCACAGTTCAAAAGCATCAATTCTTCAGTGCTCAGCTTTCTTTTTAGTACAACTCTCACATCCATACATGACCACTGGAAAAACCATAGCCTTGAGTAGACGGACCTTTGTTGACAAAGTAATGTCTCTGCTTTTTATTATGCTATCTAGATTGGTCATAACTTTCCTTCCGAGGAGTAAGTGTCTTTTAATTTCATGGCTGCAATCACCATCTGCAGTGATTTGGGAGCCCCCCAAAATAAAGTCAGCCACTGTTTCCACTGTTTCCCCATCTATTTGCCATGAAGTGATGGGACTGGATGCCATGATCTTAGTTTTCTGAATGTGGAACTTTTTCACTCTCCTCTTTCACTTTCATCAAGGGGCTCTTTAGTTCCTCTTCACTCTCTTCCATAAGGGTGGTGTCATCTGCATATCTGAGGTTATTGATATTTCTCCCAGCAATCTTGATTCCAGCTTGTGCTTCCTCCAGCCCAGCGTTTCTCATGATGTACTCTGCATATAAGTTAAATAAGCAGGGTGACAGTATACAGCCTTGACGTACTCCTTTTCCTATTTGGAACCAGTCTGTTGTTCCTTGTCCAGTTCTAACTGTTGCTTCCTGACCTGCATACAGGTTTCTCAAGAGGCAGGTCAGGTGGTCTGCTATTCCTATCTCTTTCAGAATTTTCCACAGTTTATTGTGATCCACACTGTCAAAGGCTTTGGCATAGTCAATAAAGCAGAAATAGATGTTTTTCTGGAACTCTCTTCCTTTTTCGATGATCCAGCAGATGTTGGCAATTTGATCTCTGGTTCCTCTGCCTTTTGTAAAACCAGTTTGAACATCTGAAAGCTCACAGTTCACATATTGCTGAAGCCTGGCTTGGAGAATTTTGAGCATTTCTTTACTAGTGTGTGAGATGAGTGAAACTGTGCGGTAGTTCGAGCATTCTTTGGCATTGCCTTTCTTTGGAATTGGAATGAAAACTGACGTTTTCCAGTCCTGTGGCCACTGCTGAGTTTTCCAAATTTGCTGGCATATTGAGTGCAGCACTTTCACAGGATCATCTTTCAGGATTTGAAATAGCTCAACTGGAATTCCATCACCTCCACTAGCTTTGTTCATAGTGATGCTTCCTAAGGCCCACCTGACTTCACATTCCAGGATGTCTGGCTCTAGGTGAGTGTGAGTGATCACACATCATGATTATCTGTGTTGTGAAGATCTTTTTTGTACCGTTCTTCTGTGTATTCTTGCCACCTCTTCTTAATATCTTCTGCTTCTGTTAGGTCCATAACATTTCTGTCCTTTATTGAGCCCATCTTTGCATGAAATGTTCCCTTGGTATCTCTAATTTTCTTGAAGAGATCTCTAGTCTTTCCTATTCTGTTGTTTTCCTCTATTTCTTTGCATTGATCGCTGGGGAAGGCTTTCTTATCTCTCCTTGCTATTCTTTGGAACTCTGCATTCAAATGGGAATATCTTTCCTTTTCTCCTTTTCTTTTTGCTTCCCTTCTTTTTACAGCTATTTGTAAGGCCTCCTCAGACAGCCATTTTGCTTTTTTGCATTTCTTTTTCTTGGGGATGGTCTTGATCCCTGTCTCCTGTACAGTGTCACGAACCTCCGTCCATAGTTCATCAGGCACTCTGTCTGTCAGATCTAGTCCCTTAAATCTATTTCTCACTTCCACTGTATAGTCATAAGGGATTTGATTTAGGTCATACCTGAATGGTCTAGTGGTTTTCCCCACTTTCTTCAATTTAAGTCTGAATTCGGCAATAAGGAGTTCATGATCTGAGCCACAGTAAACTCCCGGTCTTTTTTCTGACTGTATAGAGCTTCTCCATCTTTGACTGCAAAGAATATAATCAATCTGATTTTGGTGTTGACCATCTGGTGATGTCCATGTGTGAAGTCTTCTCTTGTGTTGTTGGAAGAGGGTGTTTGCTATGACCACAACATAAGCCATATCATAAGCCACAGCAGCAATAATAGTAATAACAATCTGCTAAGTGCCCGAAATAATTATCTCATGGATCTGAAAAGGCATTGGAAAATGTTTTGCCTAGAGGGAACCTGAAGATAAAAAAGGTGGGGGATTGAAATTCATATAGATCTCAGCAATAGTGGAAAGACATTGAGTTCAGCAATATGAGCTGCTGTGTTAACTTTGGACACAAGGAGGAAAGTCCCAGGGGGCAGTGTTTGTTTCTTAGGGACTTGAAATTCCTCCTACACCACGATGCTCCTCGGCCTGGAGGGTGGTACTAGCTGATTACAAATCTGTAAGCTACATTGAGCTGTGTATCCTCTGATGTCACTGGCTGGGAATTATGGGAGAAGGGGTCAGGGCCTCTCTCTAGAGTGTTTTGGGATGAGGGAGGATGGAGCCTCTGTGTACTTTGCTCATGCAATGACCCAGCTATCTGAAACAAGGGAATTTTGTTTCTCAGTCCACTGATCTATCATGTAGGGAGAGGAGGAAGAGTAAAATGGACAAAATACAGATTTAGCGAGCTTATTAGGACCCCTGCCACACACACACACATGCAGATCAAAGTGATTTAATACAGAGTTGAGTCAGGTGGAAGAGTAAGAGGCTACAGGGAAGTCCAAGGGCTCATGTTCTCAAGGAGGCTTCACTCAGAGCAGGGCAGTGACCTTCCTGGGCCGCCTGGGGATCATCCAGGAAATCCCAGCTGCCAGCCGTTTCTTCCCTAGTACAGATGTCACGTCATGCGTTGTGCTAAGTTGCTTCAGTCTCTTTGCGACCCTATGGACTGTAGCGCGCCAGGCTCCTCTGTCCATGGGATTCTCCAGGCAAGAATACTGGAGTGGGTTGCCATTTCCTCCTCCAGGGGATCTTCCTGACCCAGAGATGGAACCTGCGTCTCTTACATCTCCTGCACTGGCAGGCGGGTTCTTTACTGCTAGCGCCACTTGGGAAGCCCCTGTGAGGAGTTTACAAAGGCAGACTTCACTGAGAATAAAAGAGGAGATCAAGATACAGGAAAGTGTGGACCTGGCTTCTCCTGGGGAAGATGGAGACAGAATCGCCTTAGGGAAAGTTTGAAGACAGCGGGGGCGGCGGGGGGGGGGGGGGGGGGAGTGGGGGTGGGGGTGGATGTTGTCAATTAAAGCCAACTCCACATTTTGATCAGGGCTGGCTCTGGCAACTAAGTATGGTGGAATGATCAGTGGGCCAGAAATGCCACAGAATTAATGCGCCAGGAATAGCCCCCGCCAATGGGGGATGGGAACTTGGTGATAAATACCATATAAGCAGCATCCACCTGGGCCATTCTCCCTTGTCCTGTGAGATACAGGGGCTGCCATCTGTGCCACAAGTGACACATTCCTTTGCCTCTGACCCTGTCTTCTGCCAGCTTCAATCAGTATGAATCTGTGGCAGGCTAACTTAATAGCTTACAAGTAGGGCAAAACCTCAGACCCTTCACATTTTGTCACTATATATTTTTTTCTGGAATTTCTTCAGGAAGCATTTATTATTTAAATAAATGAATGAATGACCCTGATAACTTCTTGGTAAGACCATACTCTTTATTGGCTTCCTGCCCCTTCCTGTCTCACTTCCTCATTCCCACACTGATATTTTCTAGGTTTACCTCTCAAATAAACAACTGGCACTCAAATTCTTGACTTGGGGGAGGTCTTCTTCTTAGACAACACAAGGGAAGACAATATGTTCCACAGATGTTTGTACAACCAACCTCCACACTCCCCACCCTAGTCTGGAAGAGAGATTAATACAAGTTTGTACTACATTTAGAGGACTGGGAGACAGTATGAGGAAGTACAGGGAGGGGAAGCTTGAGGATTTTTATGTATTTCCTGCTTGCAGGGAAAGCTGTTCTCTTCCTAAGCCTCGTTGCTGTCTCCCCTCCCTCCTCACAACCTTTGGATGCCCTTTGCCTTTCTTTCCATTGATTTAATTCCCAAATAACATATTCATTTAATGACTGTGAAATAGTTTAGACCCCATGGATAATGGGGTGGAATGACTGATGTGGGATATGGTACATTTTTCTGAACAAAGAATTACAGTAATAAACATTCATCAAATACTGAATAGGAAACACTTCAAAATATTTAGTTTAAACAAGCATTCTGGTAATAGGTGCAATGAAATAAAAGATAGGGTCAAATTAAAATGCAAAATAGCAACTGGACAAAAAAAAAAGACAAAAGATGGATCAGTGGGGGCCTTAAAGATAGCATGGAATTTGATTCAAAATGTTTTTCTTTCACATGCATAATAAAACATGCTTTTCATATTCAAGTATTCTGCAAAATGTAATGAGGAAAGCAAATCAAATTTTAAATAATGATGCTTTTAGAAGGCAGTGGGACCTTTTAAAAAATACACAGTAAATAAAGTCAGTTACTGTTTTGAGATGACCTTTTAAATTTTAGCGATCCTTTCCTTCCTACCTAAAAAGTCCTCTTTTCCTTCCTCAACCCTTTGTCTATTGAAACCCTACACATTTTTCAAGGAACCAGCTTAAGTGCCCCCCTCCTCCAGAGACCCCTCATGGTGTTTATTATCTTTACTATTCATTTTGGCACTTAATGATAATAGCTACCCTTTAGTGAATATTTCTTTTGTGTCAAGTTGTGAACTAAATCTCTGTGATGATTACTTCACAAAGCACAATAATCCTTAGAGTAGCTACTCTCATTATCAGAGTTTACATAAAAGGAAATGGAGGCTCTGAGATGCTGAGTAATTTGTTCAAGATCACAAAGTGAGTTGCAGAGTTAGGATTCTACTCTGGGCCGTTTTCATTCAGAGGGCCACAATGCTATATTACCCCTGCCCCACATCATAGCGCATTTTGAATTGGTGATTGACACGTGTGATACCCCTCTCCTTGGATTATATATTTCCCAGGTTAGGCATTCTGGAACATTTCCCTGTGATGCTACTATGATTATGTGTCATATTTTACTTAACAGACATTTTTTAGATAAATAATGTGACCTATCTGTTCTACTTATACATTTAAGAATTGACAGTTATACTAAAAATGATCCATGCTGCTGCTGCTGCTAAGTCGCTTCAGTCGTGTCCGACTCTGTGCGACCCCATAGACGGCAGCCCACCAGGCTTCCCTGTCCCTGGGATTCTCCAGGCCAAGAATACTGGAGTGGGTTGCCATTTCCTTCTCCAAAAAATGATCCATAATATTACTGCAATTTACGTCACAGAGTGTTCTGCCTATGTTTTCCTCTAGGAGTTTTATGGTGTCAGGTATTTCATTTAAGTCTTTAACTCATTTTCAGTTTATTTTTGTATATGATGTGAGAAAATGTTCTAATTTCATTCTTTTACATGTAGCTGTCCAATTTTCACAGCACCACTATTGAAGAGACTGTCTTTTCTCCACTGTATATTCTTGCCTCGTTTGTCAAAGATTAATTGACCATAACTGTATGGGTTTATTTCTGGGCTGTCTATCCTGTTCCATTTCGTGTCTGTTTTTGTGACCATACCATACTCTTTTGATTACTAAAGCTTCCTATAATAGTCTCAAATCAGGGAGTATCGTTCTTACAGCTCTGTTTTTCTTTCAAGATTGTTTTGGCTATTTGGGTAGTTTGTGTTTCCATATAAATTTTAAAATATTTGTTCTAGTTCTATGAAAAATGCCATTGGTGTTTTTATAGGAATTGCATTGAATCTGTAGATCACTGTGGATAGTATTGTCATTTTAATAATATTGACTCTTCCAATCCAAGAGCACAGTGTATCTTTCCATCTATGTTGTCTTCAATTTTTTTCATCAGTGTCTTATAGTTTTCGGAATACAGATCTTTTGCCTTCTTAGATAGGTTTATTCCTAGGTATTTTATTCTTTTTGGTGTAATTGGGATTGTTTCCTTAATTTTTCTTTCTGATATTTTGTCACTAGTGTATAGAAATGCAACTGATTTCCATACATTAATTTTGTATCCTGCAACATTACTGAATTTGTTGATGAGCTTTAATAGTTTTCCAGTGGTGTCTTTAGGATTTTCTATGTATAGTATCATATCATCTGAAAACAGTGATAGTTTTACTTCTTCTTTACCAATTTAGATTCCTTTTATTTCTTTTTTCTTTATTTGCTGTGACTAGCACTTCTAAGTCTATGCTGAATAAAAGTGGTAAGAGTGAGCATCCTTATCTTGTTCCTGGTTTTAGAGGAAATGCTTTCAGCTTTTCACCATTCAGTATGAATATTAGCTGTGGATTTGCTGTATATGGCCTTTATTATGCTGAGGCATGTACCCTCTTATGCCCACTTTCTGGAGAGTCTTAAATGGATGTTGAATTTTATCAAAAGCTTTTTCTGCATCTGTTGAGGTGATCATATGGTTTTCATTCTTCAATTTGTTAATGTGGTTCTGCATCTATGTTCATCAGTGATATATTAGCCTGTAATTTTCTTTTTTTAAAAAAGTATTTATCTGTTTATTTATTTATTTGGCGTCCCTGGGTCTTAGTTGCAGCACTTGGGATCTTAATTGTATCATGTGGGGTATTTCTTTGTAGCACAGGACTCTCTAATTGTGGTACACAGCTTAGTTGCTCTGTAGCACATGGGATCTTAGTTCCCCAACAACGGACTGAACCCCCCATGTCCTGTGCATTGCAAGTTGGATTCTAACCGCTGGACCACCAGGGAAGTACCTGTAATTTTCTTTATTTGTGATATCTTTGTGTGCTTTGGGTATCAGGGTGGTGGTGGCTTCATAGGATGAGTTCAGAAGTATTCCATCCTCTGTAATTTGTTGGAATAGTTTCAGAAGGATAGGTGTTAGCTCTTCTCTAAATGTTTAGTAGAATTCACCTGTGAAGCTATCTGGTCTTGGACTTTCGTTCATTGGAAATCTTTTAATTACAGATTCAATTTTAGGACTGGTAATTGATAACGTTCATATTTTCTATTTCTTCCTAGTTCAGCCTTGGGAAATTGTACCTTTCTAAGAATTTGTCCATTTTTTCTAGGTTGTCCATTTTGTTGGTGTTTTGTTGTTTGTAGTAGTCTCTTATGATTCTTACTATGTCTGTGTTATTGGTTATAACTTCTCCTTTTTCATTTCATCTCCATTTTGTTGATTTGGGCCCTCTCCCTTTTTTTCATGATGAGTATGGCTAAAATAGGACCTTACGGATATTGCCACAACATGATTTTATACACACACACATTTTCCCAAAGGACCACATCTTACTGAATAAGGAAATGATAGAAGCTTTCATGCTAAAGTGAAAGAGGACCAAGCCAAGGAGGTCCATTGTCTCCATGAGTTTTAAACCTTGCATTGGAGGTATTAGCCAATGCAGTTAGAGAGTAAAAATCAAATAGAGGGCATAATAATGAGAAAGGAAGAGGTAAAACTTATCCTTTTAGGGAGGCAGCTAATATTATATATCTGAAAAACCCAAAAGAGTGAAAAAAATAGAAGAAACAAGAAGAAAATTCATTTAAATAGCAGGATATTAAATTAACCTGCAGAGATCAAATGCCTTTATACACACACACAAACACACACACACACTCAACTAATAACCAGTTAGAAGAAATAATGAAAGAGAAGACACCATTTATAATAGCAAAATAAAAGAAAGTAAAGTGCCTAGGCATATACATAATGAGAAATGTGAAAAATCTTTATGAAGCAACTATAAAACACCCCTAAAATATCCAAAGAGTAAAAAGGCATGGCATGTTCATTGATAGGAAAATTTAAGAGCACGAAGATGTGAATTCTTTATAAGCTAATCTATAAATTCAACACAATCTCAATATAATTTCATCAGTCTTTTTCCCTAGAGCTAGCAATGTTGATTGTAAAGTTCATTTAGAAGAATAAGCAGGAATAGATATCCCTTAATAAATAAAAGCAATGAAAAGAGCTAGCTCTAACAAATATGAAGACATATTATAAAACTTTTATAATTAAAATAGCATGAAATCAGCACATGAGTGGACAAATACAACAGAATATTAAAAATCCAGAAACAGGCTCACATGAATAATTGGTATATGGTAAAGGCTTATCTCAGTCATAGGAAAAGAAACACTTTCTAATAAGTGGCATTGGAGCAATTGAATAGCCATATGGGAAAAGATAAAATTTTACTTATTCCTTACACTGGATAAATTCCATATAGATAAAAGTTCTCAATGTGAAAAATGAAAGTATACAAATAATAAGAGAAAATATGGATGAATTCCCTTATAGCCTAAGAGTGGGAAAACCTTCTTAACAATGATTTAAATTTTAGAAGCAATAAGGAAAAAGACAGATACATTTGATCAAATAAAAGTAAAAAAGTTTTGCATGCAGAAAAAAAAATAAGAATAGTAAAAAGACAAATGATGAATTGGTAAAAAAAAAAAAATGCAACTTATGTTATAATCAAGGAGTAAACATCTTTAACATGTAATGAGCTTAAAACTGAGATGAAAACAACAAAACCCAACAGAAAAATTGGTAAGATATATGTACAGCTAACTCACAGAAAAAGAAAAGAAAATAGCCCTTAAACATTGAAAAAAAAAATCAACTTCACTCATAGTAAAAGAAATACAAATTGAAACTATATAGAGATAGTATTTCTAACCTAAAGATCAGCAAAAATTGTAAAGTTTGACAGCATATGTTGTTGGCTGCCTGATCTCCCTGAGCAGTAGTCCATTTTGAGTGCACAGCATTGGTTTCTGCTGCTGGAAGTCTGGGTATTCAGCAGTGACAGTAGTTAGACTGGCCAGAGTGAAAGGAAATCCATGTTGTTGGGGCCATGTAGAGCCTTTAACACTGCCACCATAACCACTTTGTTCATAGGCACTAGAGTGGTCGAGGAAAGAAGCTGGTCCAAGGGACCAGTCATCCCATATACATAGTGGATGCTCTGTGGGGGTCATTAATGCAAGACACACAAAAATGGTACCCTGTGCCCCTCTCATGCTTTCATGTATATGCCTCTTTCCCAGAACAGGGTGTGTATCTTTAGCAACCTTCTTCTAGCCTGATGTTTACAATTTTCTCAATCAAGGTTCTTAGTATAGACAACAGTTTTATTCTGGCTAGTTTAAGCAGAAAGAGGTTGGATAAAACTCAGTCAGAAATAAGGCAGCCATGACAATGTGCTCAGTAAAAATATGCAAACACCCCATGGTGTTTTATACATGGAAAATTATACTTGAAACACTACCAGCACTGGGATTTGTGTTAGGTAAACCAATTTACAGTATCTGCCCAACCGTGAGAGTTGCTATTTCTTTTTCAGGACATTTAAAGAGCATAATTAACTATAAAAATCCCACTAAAGTTTCTAAATTCAAGTATAATAATTATCAACTATCCATATACAAATCTTAATACTTTCAATACAATATCCAGTGTCTTTAATATATCCTAGCACGTAATGAGGACTTCCCTGGTGGCTCAGACGGTAAAGCGTCTGTCTACAATGCGGGAGACCTGGGTTCGATCCCTGGGTCGGGAAGATTCCCTGGAGAAGGAAATGGCAACCCACTCCAGTACTCTTGCCTAGAAAATCCCATGGACGGAGGAGCCTGATGCAGGCTACCGTCCATGGGCTCGCAAAGAGTTGGACACGATTGGGCGACTTCACTCACTCACCCACTCACTCAGCACTTAATGAATACTTGTTGAAAGGCTGAATACAAACTCTTCAAGAAAAATTTTTTTTTCTGAAAACCTAGGAATTTCTCCACTGGAACAGGATGGGTGACACAGATAGGACCAATCCCTAGTGACCTGCCCAGACTTCACACCTAATCTCAGTAAGTGCCATTTCACAGTACCTTGAATTTAGTCTTACTCATACTTAATAAAGGAAATTGTTCATAAATTTCAATAGTTTTTACATACTTCCTGACTAATCTTGGCATCTGAAGATAAGGGCAAAACTAGCTGTGAATTCTGCCCTTTAGAGATGTAAACTAGTGTTGTAGACAATCACGTTTCTTTGTGGTTGCCTTCCTTTAGATTCCTCCAAAACAGGACCCTGAGATAAAGATTTGGAGACAAGTAGTTTATTTGGGAGGTGACCCCAGGAAGCACAGTGAGGGTGAGGAAGTGAGATAAGAAGGAAGGAAACCAATTAAGGGTGTGTCAGTGAGCAGGCAGCTGCGGCTCAATCCAGCCAGAGTCCCTTTGACACTAAGTACAACATACCGCTCTGCTGAGCGTTAAGGAAGCTGGAGTATTTATCGATTCTCACCCCTTATGGTTAGTTAAAGTCCCAAGGATTGCCCTGGGGTTGTTAATTCAAAATATCCAGGCATTTCCACTGTGCTTCCTGGTCCAGAAAATACAGAGATGCAGGAAACTATCAGTGTGCATAGGGAGTGTCCCGCAGTGACCTCCGGAGTGGAAAATAGGCGTTAAGCGTGGGTCCTGAAAGCGTCTGCTTAGCTAACTAGATGGCGGGAGGTGGGAAGACTTAGAAGAATACATTGGAAAAGTTTCTCTTCCTGCTTGAGCTGTACTTTGGAATGTGGTACCTTGGAATTTTCTTTCTTTTCTGGCAAGAGGCAGAGAATAAAGTTCCTGCCCTCCCAGTGATTAACTGTACTATTCATCCAAAAAGAAATAAGCATTTGAAGCAGAGGAAGAAGTAAGTAACCCAAGGCAGCTTATACTGTCAACGACATGTTGAAGACAAACTTCTAGAAAGGGCTTTTATTGCATCGGCCAGAAAGTTCGTTAAGTTAGTGAATATGTTGTTCAATAAAGTTCTTGGTGGAAATGAAAAATGCTTTTTATTTTCACTTAAAACCAAATAAACTTTTTGGCTGACCCAATAACTTCACTTTGGGGCTTTGTGTTGTGTCCGACTCTTTGTGACCCCATGGACTGCAGCCCATCAGGCTCCTCTGTCCCTGGAATTCTCCAGGCGAGAATACTGGAGTGCACTGGTAGCCATTTCATTCTCCAGGGGATCGTCCCAACCCAGGAATCGAACCTGGGTCTCTTGCATTGAAGACAGATTCTTTATCTTCTGAGCTACCAGGGAAGCCCCTTGGGGCTTTGGAGTTAGTTAATAAATAAAAGTTAAGCTTAACATTGGTGACAAAGTTTATGCAACCTAGATGTTTAATGCTTTCAACATCTTACTTTATATAGAAAAAGTCTGGAAACATGAATCATTTGATAGTAGTTGCCATGGCTAAGGCACAGGGTGTATATTATATACATTTAATATATAGTAGATGGATATGCAGTGTATATATTTGAGGTTTTTTTTATAATTTATATATAGTATATAGAATCTTATATTCTTATGGCCTTCCCTGGTGGCTCAGAAGTAAAGAATCCACCTGCCAAGGCAGGAGATGTGAGTTTGATTCCTGGTCCAGGAAGATCCCCTAGAAAAGGAAATGGCAACCCACTCCAGTATTCTTGCCTGGGAAATCCCATAGACAGAGGAGCCTGGCTGGCTATAAAGTCCATGGGGTTGCAAAAAGTGTAGGACAGAACTTAGTGACTAAACAACAAAGTATCTTATAAGCAGCACATAGATGAATCTTGTTTTTTAAAAACCCAAACAACTACCACACATCTTTTTAAAATTTATTTTATGGAAGTATAGTTATTTACAATGTTGCATCAATTTCTATTGTACAGCAAAGTGATTCAGTTATACATATATATATATTATTTTTCATATTTTTTTCTATTATGGTTTGTTACAGGATATTGAATAGTCAGACATGACTGAGCGACTAAACTGAACTGAACTGATTGAATATTGGTCCCTGTGCCATACAGGCTTTCCTCGTAGCTCAGTTGGTAAAGAATCTGCCTGCAATGCAGGAGACCTGGGTTTGATTCCTGGGTCAGGAAGATCCCCTAGGGAAGGAAATGGCAACCCACTCCAGTATTCTTGCCTGGAGAATCCCATGGACAGAATTGCCTGGCAAGGCTACACAGTCCATGGGGTTGCAAGAGTTGGACATGACTGAGTGACTAAACTACCACCATGTGCCATACAGTAGGACCCTCTATTTATCCATTTTACAAATAATAGTTTGCATCTACCAATCCCAAACTCCTAATCTATCCCTCCCTTACTAGCCCTCCCTACCCCTTGGCAGCCACAAGTCTGTTTTCTATGTCTGTGAGTCTGTTTCTTTCTCATAGATAAATTCATTTCTGTCATATTTTAGATTCCACATATAAGTGACATCATGTGACATTTCCTATGTCTTTTGATTGAAGCATTTCGTCTACTGTCTTTGATTATTGATAGGTATGTACTTTTTCACTTGTTTTCTGCTTATTTTTTTAGTTCTATGCTCTTTTCTTCTCATTTAGTTTCTTCCCTTGTGTTTTGGTGATTTTTTTAGTGGTATGCTTGTATTCCTTTCTCTCTTGTATTTGTGTATCTATTGAAGGTTTTTGATTTGTGGTTAACACGGGGTTCATATATGTTGACCGATAACTATATCTAGTTGTTTTAGATAGTCATTTAAGTTCAAAAACATTCTAAAAGATCTATATTTTTTATTCCTCTCACCCGCATTTTGTGTTTTTTTGATGTCATATTTTACATCTTAATACTTATCCTTTTCCTGTTTATTATAATTATGGTAATTTTTTCTTTCAATCTTCATAGTAGCTTATTTGAAAGACATTGATCCACAACCTTTACTGTATATTTGCTTTTATTAGTGGGATTTTTCCTTCCCTATAAATTCTTACTTCTTGTTGTAGCCTTTTCTTTTCCAATTGCAGAAAACCTTTAAACAGTTCTTTTGGGTCAGTTTAGTACTGATGAACCCTTTTAGTTTTTGCTTGTCTGAGAAGTTCTTCATTTCTCCTTCAATTCTGAATGATAAGCTTGCTAGGTGGCATATCTTCAGTAGAAGGCTTTTCCCTTTCAGCACTTTAAAAATATCATGCCACTCCCTTCTGTCCTGCAAAGTTTCTCAGAAAAGTCTGCTGATCGCCTTATGGGAGTGCCCTTGTACGTGACTCTTTTTCTCTTAATGCCTTTAGAATTCGATCTAAATTTTGCCATTTTAATTATGATATGTCTTGCTGTGGGTCTCTTTGAGTTCATCTTGTTTGGGACTCTGTGCTTCCTGCTCATGAATGTCTGGTTCCTTCTTCAGGTTTAGGAAGTTTTCAGCCATAATTTCATCAAATACATTTTCAACCCCTTTCTCTCTTCTCCTCTGAGAACCCTATATTGTGAATGTTAGTGCACTTGATGTTGTTTCAGACATCCTTCTCATTTTTAAAAAATTGTTTTTCTTTTTGTTGTTCTGATTGAGTGATTTCCATTATTCTATCTTCCAGATCACTTATGCATTCTTGTGTATCACCTAGTCTGCTATTAATTCCTCTAGTGTGTTTTTCATTTCAGTTATTGTATCCTACAACTCTAACAGGTTCTTTTGTTGTATTTTCTAATTCCTTGTTAAAATTCTCGGTATGTTCACCTATTCCTTTCTCAAATTCAGTTAGCATTCTTATTGTTAATGCTTCGAGCTCTTTATCTGGTAATTCATTTATCTGTTTCATTAGGTGCTTTTTCAGAGTTTGTTGTTGTTCTTTCATTTGAAACAAATTCCTCTGTCCTCTCATTCTTTTCAGCTTTCTCTGTCTCTATGAAATTGGGTGAAAGTTATGTATCCTGGTCCTGAAGGGGTGTCCTTATGTGGCAGTGTCCCTATGCTATCTGTGTGACTTTGGTGAGATAGCTGGATCTGACATGAGCATGGGTCACATCTTTCTCCAGGGTGTGCTGGCAGCTATCACCTTGGTGTGGGAGGTGGAGCTACAGATAGAGGGATTCAAGCCAGGAAAAGTTGTGATAGAGGGGCTCAAGTCAGGAACAGAATAGATACAGGATAGATAGAGGGTAGAACAGGATAGAATAGATAGAACAGGATAGATAGACTAGGTAGAACAGAATAGATAGAGGGGCTCAAGCCAGGAATAGGAGCTTCTTTTATGCTAAGTGGCCATCACCTCCCTATCGAGGATGGGATCAGGTCACGAGATGCTGGAGAAGAAGTCCTGAGAGTTGACTCCAAACTGGTTTTATTTCCCTCTATGTGTGCAGTCTCCCCCCCTCTCAGCAATAGCACTTTTTCTGCAGAGGGGACTAGCAGTGAAACAAGAGGGGCTGGAGTAGGTACCAGGTGTGGGCCAGAGTGCATGCTAGGATGGTCCTGGCATGCCAGTCTGAGCTCGTGACAACTCCCAGTCTACCACCTCTGCAAGTTCCAGTGTTACCAAAAACTGGGTTCACCTCTTGATGGGTGTCAAGCCAAAAGACACAACCAAGCCAAAGATCAGGAGGAGGAAGGATTTATTATTATCTGTAGCAAACATGGAAAGCATCAGGGATCTTTCCCAAAGCAGTGTCTCCATAAACAGCAAAATTGGGGAGATTTTAAGCTGAGGGTATATGCATATTCCTTAAGGAGTTTGGTTGGTCAACAGAGTACAAACTTTGGTTGATTGAAGTCACAAGGGACAGAAAAAGTCAACGTCATCCTCCCTTAGGTTCTAGTTGATCTGGTGATTGAGTGCTTCAGGTTGATCTTTTCCATTGAAACAGAACTGGGAGTCTTTACAACTGATGTATTATCTTTGCTATTGTTACTTCTCTTAGTCTGATAACAGGCAATATTTCTGCATTCTTTTGTTCCCTTAAGATGCTTCATTACTGAGACCTGTTTGAGGACAAGAATTGCGGTCAGGATTAGATCACAAAATGGCTTAAGCCAAAAATGCCTTCTCATGTCAAGAAAGCCATATTTCTCTTTCTTGGGGAGCTTCTACTTATCATTACAGCACTAATGGCCACTCTTGCCCTGTTCAGATGCTGTGCCTGGTCTGAACTGGCTCTTGCCCCCTGAGGGTACATTCTCTTTCCCACTAGCCTTTACTCTAGTGAGAAGCTGTGCCAGTGCTAGAGAGTCTGGGGCACACACTGAGATGGTCGCAGGAAACTGATCAGAGTCCTAGGCAGTTTCAGTCTGCTTCCTCCACCTTGTTTCAGGCATAAGCAAGTTTGTGTGCATGTACTTTATGAGCAGAGTCTGCTTCTTACAGCCTTTCTGTAAGTCCCACTGGCTTTCAAACCAGTCAAGGAAACTCATCTTCCTGGTGTTGGACCTCAGGGCTGGGGTGCCTAGCGTGTGATTTGAACCCTTCATTCCCCAGAGAGGATCTCCAATCCCATGATACACCTTTCTTTTCTGTGTCCCCTCCTGTAGGTGTGGGTCCCAATCTGATTGCTTCTCTTCCCTTCCTCCCCAACTCTGCATGGGTCTTTCTTTACAGCCTTGGTTGTAGAAGAGCTTTTCTACCAGTTTGTTTTCAGTGAGAATTGTTCCACACGTAGGTGTCTTTTTTATGTGTTTGTGGGCAGTGGGGGAGAAGTGCACTCAGCATCCTCCTACTCTATCATTTTGATCACCTCTTGCAAAGCCAGGGTTTTGGTTGTTGCTGTGAGAAAATCAAATACCATGTGAGAATGAATGTGAAACAAGAAATGACTGTGGTGGTGTCCAGTCAGATTTCAAGGTTTGATAAACTGCAATGCCCAACAGGTATGCACATCCCATGAGAAGGTAACTGGTTTCAAAACAGGACACAACCTTTTAGGGCACAACCTTTAAAAGAATGACATAGCCATATGTGTGTGCTAAGTCACTTCAGTCGTGTCCAATTCTGTGCAACCCTATGGACTGTAGCCCATCAGATGCTTCTGTCCATGTCATTCTCCAGACAAGAATACTGGAGTGGG
The DNA here is from genome assembly GCF_963930625.1 of Muntiacus reevesi. Classification (NCBI taxonomy): domain Eukaryota; kingdom Metazoa; phylum Chordata; class Mammalia; order Artiodactyla; family Cervidae; genus Muntiacus; species Muntiacus reevesi. The sequence continues at coordinate 39,319,422 of NC_089271.1, read as the reverse complement.
TTGCCATGCCCTCCTCCAGGGAATCTACCCAACCCAGAGATCGAACCCATGTCTCTTACATCTCCTCCATTGGCAGGTGGGTTCTTTAACACTAGCACCACCTGGGAAGCCCCGACATAGCCAAAGAACATGACAAAAACTGGTTAGAATCAACTGGGTCCAAGATGGCGGAAGATTCAACTTCCAGTGGACGATGAGCTTCATTATATGCTCATTATAATGCATTAGCATTAAATAACATGCCCACCAGTGTCACGACAGTTCTAAGGCTAACCCAAGGCCCAAAAGTGGGAAGTGGCCCAATTCCTGGAAATCCCTGCCCTTTCCCCAAAATAGAATAATCCTCCCTCTTATTAGACTATGAATTACCCAGCGCATAAAAACTAACCGCCCCCCCCCCCCATATTTCCCATATTTCAGGGCCTCTCACCTTCTGAGATGGCCCACACTCCATCTGTGGAGTGTATTTCTCTCTGAGTAAATCCACTTCGTATCTATCACTTTGTCTCTCGCTGAATTCTTTTGCGATGAGACATCAAGAGACTGAACTTCATTAAGTCTTGTGATCTCAGTTAAAAGACTGTGGGTTCAAGGCCCAATCTGAGATGCACAGTTTCAGTTTTGTAAGAATGAAATAAAAATGCTTTTTTCTTTCAATTAATTTTTTCAAATGCCCAGTAAACCATTAAGACATAAATAATACCTATTAAGTTGTTTGAATTCAACTACTTAATAGATGGAAACTTTAGATATTAATTTTCGCCTAGTGGCAACATGAAAAAATTACTGTGATGGCACTCTGAACTTTGTGGATCAAGAAAATTTAAATATTTAAATAGTTCTTGGTCCCCAGCTAGTGTTACTTACTTACGCAAAGAAGTGGACATATGTGGTAGAGAAGGTTAGGTGAGAATGTGTGTGATCTGTAATTGTCTTTTTTCAGGGAATTTCTGGGCCATATTTTCTAGGATCCTGTGGGACAAAAGGAGTGCTCTGACTTTTTGTCACTTTCCCCAGGACAAAAACAAGAAAGCAAAATCCAAAATTAAACCTTAAACAACCAGACAAATTTTCTACATAGATTAGGATGAAGTAGGGTTGCCCTTAGGATCCTGAAATATAAGGATGGGATTTGCAGTTGCTATTTATTCTTTCTGGGTACAAACATGTAGGTACCTCCATAGAAAGATACAGCAGTATTTGGCGTGTGTGCACGCGAGTGCTCAGTCAAGTCTGACTCTTGGTGACCCAGTGGGGTGTAGCCCGCCAGGCTCCTCTGTCCATGGAATTCTCCAGGCAAGAATACTGGATTGGGTTGCCATTTCCTACTCCAGGGGATCTTCCCCACCCAGGGATTGAACCTGCGTCTCCTTCATCTCCTGCATTAGCAGAAGGATTCTCTACCACAAAGCCACCAGGGAAGCCCCAATATTTGTCAGTTGTTGCTTTAAAACAGTGATCACAAATATGGTAAAATCTCTCAGTGGAAAGGGTGACCAGTTTGGGATTGATTTAGTAATAAATACATACATCTTATTTTTATTATTTAAAAAATATATAATAAAATCTCTTTTTCATGAGAAGGAAAAGCAATTCCTTGGAAGGTACCAGAAAGTCAAGTTTCCATGGGGATTTTCAAAACATCCCCCTCCTTCAAATACTTACTTTTGTATATGGAAAAGTATTTTGGATACAAAATATAGCATAAGACTTTCACTTTTGTTCTGCATTAAATAAGGCACATGTTGGCAGCTGCACCAAACTGTAACTAATATGTAATAGATATATATGAGTGGGGAAATTATCCATAACCTAACTCACTTTAGGCTCCAGGTCTGAGTAATGGGTGAAGGGGACAAGTAGTAGGTACTTGAACGAGCTTAATTGATTTATACCCAAAAGGGCAGCAGGTATTAGTGGAAGAGAAATGAAGAGAGGTGGAAGGTGATCAAGGAGGCAGAAAGAGACAAAAGCTACCTCTAAATGAGTTTGAGAGAAGATGGAGGGTTCTGGAGGGAGACCCTTGGGGTCTCTGTCATGCATGTGAGATACTGAGGTTGGCGGATGGAAAGAGAAGGCGAAAGGAGGAAAATATATTTAAGTTTTCCTGTGTAGAATAGCTGTTGCTGCTAAGTCGCTTCAGTCGTGTCATGTAAAATAGAGAGCCCCCCAATAAATCCATGCATCTGCAGTCCGTTATCTTCAACAAGGGTGCCAAGAACACCCAATGGAGAAAGGATAGTCTCTTCATGAATGGTTCTGTGAAACCTGGATGTCCACATGCAGGAGAAAGAAATTGGACCCTTATTTCACACCATATTACAAAAATCACCTCAAAACAGATGAGGCTTAAATGTAAGACCTGAAACCATGAAACTTCTATCAGAAAGCATAGTGAGAAAGCTTCTCGATACTAATCTGGGCTATGACTTTTTTATTATGACGCTGAACATACAGGCAACAAAAGCAAAAAAATAGATGAGTGGGATTATATCAGACTAAAACTTCTTCACAGCAAAGGAAACAGCAGAGTGAAAAAGGAGAAAGTATTTACAAACCATATCTTTGATAAGTTAATATTCAAAATATATAAGGAAATCCTACAACTCAATAGCAAGATAAAACAACACCCCAGTTTAATGCGCAAAGGACATAAGCAGACATTTCTCAAAAGAAGACAGGCAAATAGCCAACAGTACAATAAAAGGCTCTCAACATTACTAATCATCAGGGAAATGCAAATTAGAACCATAGTAAGATATCACCTCACACTTGTTAGGATTAGTTCAATTCAGTCGCTCAGTCGTGTCCGACTCTGCCACCCCATGGACTTAAGCACGCCAGGCCTCCCTGTCTATCACCAACTCTCGGAGTTGACTCAAACTCATGTCCATTGAGTCGGTGATGCCATCCAACCATCTCCCCCTTTGTCGTCCCCTTCTCTTCCTGAGTTCAATCTTTCCCAGCATCAGGGTCTTTTCTAATGAGTTGACTCCTCACATCAGGTGGCCAAAGTATTGGAGCTTCAGCTTCAGTATCAGTCCTTCCAATGAATACTCAGGACTGATTTCCTTTAGGGTTAACTAGTTTGATCTCCTTGCGGTCCAAGGGACTCTCAAGAGTCTTCTTCAGCACCACAGTTCAAAAGCATCAATGGCAGTTATCAAAAAAACAAAAGATAGCAAGGGTTGGCAATTATGTAAAGAAGAGAGGACTCTTGTGCACTGTTGGTGGGGATGCAAGTTGGTATCGCCATTATGGAAAACAGCATGGAGGTGTCTCAAAAAATGAAATCTAGAACTACTTAATGGTTCAGCAATCCCACTTCTGGATAGAAACCAAAAGGAAATGAAATCAACTATCTTGAAGAGATATCTGCACCCCTATGTTCAGCATTATTCACAATAGTTGCAGCATTATTCACAATAGCCAAGGCATGAAAACAACTTATGTCCATCAACTGATGAATGGATAAAGAAGATGTGTGTGCATAGAGGATCAACTATTATCCAACTTTAAAAAAAGAAGAAAATCCTGCCATTTGCATCAACATGGATGAACCTGGAAGACATGCAGAGTGAAATATGCCAGACACAGAAAAACAAATACTGTATGATCTCACTTAAATGTGGAATCTAAAATAATTGAATTTGTAGAAGCAGAGACTAGAATGGTGATTGCCAGAGGCTCTATGGAGGGGGCGATGGGGAGATGCTGGTCACGTGGTACAAAGTTTTAGGATGAATAAGTTCTGATAATCTAATATATAGCAATGTGAATTATAGTAAACAATACTGTATTGTATACTTGAAATTTGCTAAAAGAGTAGATCTTAAGTTTTCTTACCACACACACAGAAAAAAAAAGGTTACTATGGAGGGATGATATATTAGTTAATTTGATTATGGTTATTATTTTACAAAGTATATGTATATCAACATATACAGGGAAGCCTGGTGTGCTACAGTCTGTGGGGTTGTGAAGAGTCGGACATGACTTGTTGACTGAACAACAACATGTATATCAAAACATCAAATCACACACCTAAATACGATTTTTGTCAAATATACCTAAAAAAAAAAAAAAAATGGGGAAATATCTCCTATTCCTGTGAAATAGGAGTAGAATCCCTCTTTGGAATCTTGAAAATTATTTTATTAAAAAATTAAATTGCTTTTTCAGGATATTTATTAATGTGACAAATCTGTTTAATTTTTTTTTGACAAATCTGTTTAATTTTTGTAAGAGGAAGAAAACAGAATGTAGCTAGACGGTGATTATAACAATGTGAAAATTACATATGCCAGTGCTGGAAGAGAATATCAGCCATCATTTATTGAACTCCTATTGTGTACTATCTCTTTTACTTATACTGTTCTCCTTTAACACAGTGACCCTAGAGGGTAGGTGTTGTCTGAGATATTAGATTAGAAAATGGTCTCAGGAATGTTAAGTCATTTTCCTGAGTCATATAATTAGTGAGTACTGGAGCCAGAATTCAAGCCCAGGTCTGTCTGAGACCGAAATTCTTGCTTCTCCTGCTTTCTCTTTGAAAAATAGATTATTGATTCTTTTTTTGTCTCAAGATTTTGGGGGTTTTTTGTTTTGTTTTGTTTTTGAGTTTGCGTGTATTGTATGATATTTCTGTTTTGTTTTTTTAGAGCTTCACAATAAAAGCATTTTAAATTGCTAAAAAATTTTAGAAATTAAATTACTTAAAATTTATTTTATATTAACAATGTTGTGTTAGTTTCAGACGTACTGCAAAGTGATTCAGTTACACATATACAAGTATCTATTGTTTTTCAAGTTCTTTTCCCATTTAGGTTATTATAGACTGTTGAGGAGAGTTCTCTGTGCTATACAGTAGGTCCTTGTTGGTTATTCATTTTAAATATAGCAGTGTATATATGTCAATCACTCCTCCCACCCTTCCCCCTGGTAACCATAAGTTCCTTCTCTAAGTCTTGTCTGTTTCTGTTTTGTAAATAAGTTCATTTGTATCAGAAAAAAAAATGAAATTTCTTTTGAAATTGTTTCTTGAATTTTGAACTGACATTTCTTTGAAAAGAGCACTATGTTAAGACTGGAGCATAATATAGCTCAGCTTTATGTGGGTTATATAGACAACCACTATTTATTTAATAATAATTTATGAAAGCTCCTACTCTGCTCAGTTCTAGGGCTTCCCTGATGGCTCAGTTGGTAAAGAATCCACCTGCACTGCAGGAGATCCTGGTTCAATTCCTGGATCAGGAAGATCTGCTGGAGAAGGGATAGGCTACCCACTCCAGTATTCTTGGGCTTCCCTTGTGGCTCAGCTGGTAAAGAATCCATCCGCAATGTGGGAGACCTGGGTTCGATCCCTGGGTTGGAAAGATACACTTGAGAAGGGAAAGGCTACCCACTCCAGTATTCTGGCCTGGAGAATTCCATGGGCTGTATAGTCCATAGGGTCACAAAGAGTTGGACATGACTGAATGACTTTCACTTTTATTGGGAGTGGAAACTATTGCATAGTTGTTAATAGCTTGTGTCACACAAAACCCCTGAGAATTAAAGAAATCCCCTTATAAAACTATGCTTTATGCCAAGACTCATTTAGATGATAAATTCAACTGCCAGAAATCCAGTGATTTCTCTAATTAAAACACTTTGTGTTTCCTTTTTCTTTCTTCATTCATTTTTTTCTCCTCCTCTTATCAAATAAAATCTGAAAATAGTTGTAAATACAAATGAGATTAAAAACTTAGGCAGAAAATTTTACTATAAATATAAATTTGGGGCTTAAAATCTATGTTAAATGATACAAATCACTTTCTAGATTATATGTGGAAAATATATATTATTGTGCTGATGAGGACATGTTCAGTACAGCTTTTTGGTATTTCTCTGAGTGTCAATTTTTACATTCTTAGGTGTCAGGCACTTAGATTATCTTACACAAATAAAAATCATTATTGGAATTATTATCTACCTTTTAAAATAGTCTTACTTTTTTTTGCATTCTTGTCTCATTCATCCTTACACAATCCATCTGAAATGACTGTTTTCAATGACATCTCTTTTTTCTTTTTTTCCAACCATTTTTTAAAAATTGAAGTATAGTTAATTCACAGTGCTGTGCTAGTTTCAGTTATACAGCAAAATGATTCAGTCATATGTATGTATATTCTTTTTCAGATCATTTCCATTATAGGTTATTGCAAGATATTGACTAGAGTTCTCTGTGCTATGCGGTAGGTTCTTGTTGTTTTATCTATTTTATATATAGTGGTACTCAGTCATGTCTGACTCTTTGCGACCCTGCAGACTGTAGCCCACCAGGCTCCTCTGTCCATGGAATTTTCCAGGCAAGAATACTGGAGTGGGTTGCTATTTCCTACTCCGGAGGATCTTCCCAACCCAGGGATCAAACCTGTTTCTCTTGCATCTCTTGCATTGGCAAGCAGATTCTTTACCACTAGCACCACCTGGGAAGCCCCATATATAGTAGTGTGTTTATGTTAATCCCAAATTCCTAATTTATCTCTTCACCAGCCCCCTGCCCCCTGCTATCCTCTTTGGCAACCATAAGTTTGTTTTCTATGTCTGTGAGTATTTCTGTGTGTAAATGAGTTCATTTAAAAAATTTTTTTTATTCTATATTGGAGTATAGCCAATTAACAATGTTGTGATAGTTTCAGGTGAATAGCAAAGGGACACAGCCATACACATACATGTATCCATTCTCCCCCAAACTCCCCTCCCATCCAGGCTGCCAGATAACATTGAGCAGAGTTCCCTGTGCTATACTGTAAAACCTTGTTGGTTATCCATTTTAATTATAGCACTGTGTACATGTCGATCCCAAACTCCCTAACTATCCCTTATCCCCGTTATTTACCCTGGCAACCATAAGTTCATTCTCTAAGTCTGTGAGTCTGTTTCTATTTTGTAAATAAGTTCATGTGTATCATTTTTAAAGATTCCACATATAACTGATATCATATGATATTTGTCTTTCTCTGCTTTACTTCAGTTAGTATGATAATCTCTAGGTCCCTCGGTATTGCTGCAAATAACATAATCTCAGTCTTTTTTATGGCTGGGTAATATTCCATTGTATATGTGTACCACATCTTCTTCATCCATTCCTCTGTTGATGGACAGTTAGGTTGCATCCATGTCTTGGCTATTGTAAGCAATGCTGTGGTGAATACATATTAAATAAGAGTATATCAGTGTTAAATTTCCGAAGTATGATACTTTTCCAAATGTGATATACATATTATAGTTATATAGAAGAATGTCATATGTCTCATATGTCTTAAGAAAAATATGCTTGAAGTATTAATATATATGTGTGAAATGTCAAGATATCAGAAACTTATACTTAAATCTCTTGCATCATTCATAAAAAAAGTGTGTGTCTGGGTGTGTGTGAGCATTTACACAAAATCATACTTAGAAAACAAATTTGGCAAAAGATTGACAACTGGTGAATATAAGTAGAGGATATATGTGTATTCACTGTACTATTTTGACAAATTTTCTGTAGGATTAAAATTTTTCAAAATAAAAAGAGCTGGGAAAAATATCATATAAAAATAAAATTTAAAAATATGCTGACCCAAGGATAAAATGCAAGAGACAAATTTGTGATGAGCAAAGTTAGAAGCAGAGCAAGGACAGAAAGTCAAAATCTATGATTTCTCCTGGCTCTATTCCTACAGACCACTGTGCTGCCTCTGAATAATCTATCATATGCCACATAGTCTTCAAATTAGGAACCAGCCATACTCCCATAATGTTAGGATTATGAATTCTTGACCTTGTGTTCCAAGAAAAAGATGTCTGAGAAGTTCATTCTATAGCCTGAACTACTTCCTGTCCTCTTTCCTAGAGACATGGTCTCCAGGTCCGACAGAATTTTCTTTTCCTTGGTTGTAGGTTTGTTATGGGGTTAACACAGCTCCTGCAGTCTGGAAGGAGAGCTTGGTGGTGGTGGTGGTGTTCAGTCCTTAAGTCGTGTCTGACTCTTTGCGACCGCATGGACTGTAGCGCGCCAGGCTCCTCTGTCCCCCACTATCTCCCGAAGCTTGCTCAGACTCATGTCCATTGAGTCAGTGATGGTATCTAACCATCTCATCCTCTGCTGCCCCCTTCTACTTTTGCCTTCAATCTTTCCCAGCATCAGGGTCTAGATGCTGCTGCTGCTGCTGCTAAGTCACTTCAGTCGTGTCCGACTCTGTGTGACCCCGTAGATGGCAGCCCACCAGGCTCCCCCGTCCCTGGGATTCTCCAGGGAAGAACACTGGAGTGGGTTGCCATTTCCTTCTCTAATGCATGAAAGTGAAAAGTGAAAGTGAAGTCGCTCAGTTGTGTCCGACTTGTAGTGACCCCATGGAATGCAGCCTACCAGGCTCCTTTGTGCATGGGATTCTCCAGGCAAGAGTATTGGAGTGGGTTGCCATTGCCTTCTCCGTCTAGATGCTAGATACCAGCAATTTCAGGCATTTTAAAATGCATTTTTGAAAGTCAGAGAAAATGTATCTGATTTGCAAGTCTTCCTTCCTCTAATATTTATGTGAAACTTTTCTGGGCATATTTTGAACCTCAGTCCTCTCTCTTCCCTCATGATTTTCCCCTGTTCTGGTGATCTGGCAGAATACCACCACTGATGGGTGACACTGTGTGTGCCACCCATGAGCAGGTGTGTGTTTTCCTTCTTCCTTTCTTTGCTTATTATTTATTAATCCATGGTAATTACTTATTTATGTAGGTCACTTTATTTTAAACGTTAATTTTACGAATGTTTAAGCGGCAGAGCATCTGTACTCCAAAGGGCAGGAAAGATGAGTAAGAGACATAAAATATATGCACCACAGAGAGCTGAACCAGGAAACAAACACAGACCCAGAATCTCTTCTTCTACCTCTGTCATCATCTGCCTTTTATCATTTTAGAAATTGTCCTGATGTCCTGTTTTCAATGGCTCTTTCCTATTTTAAATATCCTCATGATTCTACTACCTTGAAAGTGAAGCATGGTTTGTTTGCCATTTTCAAGCAGGAACCCCAATGTCTATAGAACATGGCAAACCTTACCAAACTGGAGACTGGAGTCTGAGAGTTATGAATCCAGACTAAGCCAGGCCTCTAATAGGTCAATAAATTTTTACTGAGCACTTCCTATTTGTCAGGCAGAATGTTTGGAAGTGGATGGAAAGACTGAATGAGACGCACCCCTAAATTAATGGTCCACAGTATTCCACATCACGTTCACACTGGCCTCATCTGAGGAAGAGTGTGGGGGAGAAGATGGTGCTCACCATGTGGATATGAGTGCATCATTTAGGAATTGTGTGCATTTGCTAGTGATAGACTCTCAATAAAAAAGGGCTAAAATAGGCAGTTTACTTTTCTCTTTTGCAGGCAGAGGAGAGCAATGTAGCGCTCATCTTTTGGTTTTTTGAATACTGCCTTATTTTCTAATACTACAAGATTCTCTCTGCCCTGATCCTAAAATCAGCTATTTCTGTAAGGATCCCTGGTTCTTTTAATAGCAGACAGTATTTAGAAACCAAGATCTGAGCCATCCAGCAAATTCCCATTGGCAATCTATTTTACATATGGTAATGTAAGTTTTCATGTTACTTTTTCCATACATCTCATCCTCTCCTCCCCACCCCCCATGTCCATAAGTCTATTCTTTCTATTCTCTATGTCTGTTTGCTGCATGGCTCAGGAAACTCAAACAGGCGCTCTGTATCAACCTAGAGGGGTGGAATGGGGAGGGAGATGGGAGGGAGGTTCAAAAGGGAGGGGATATATGTACACCTATGGCTGATTCATGTTGAGATTTGAAAGAAAACAACAAAGTTCTGTAAAGCAATTGTCATTCAATAAAAAAAAATAAATAAATTTAATAAAAAAATAAAGACAACTGGACTATAAAAAAAAGAAAGCAAGATCTGGATGTGCTTGTTGCTATTGGGTAACATTGCTTCTAGGCTTGCTCAGTGAACAGAGCTAAGTAATATATGTATATATACTAACCCACATATACACATATATCTATAATTATTTTTCTCTCTATATATACATATGTGTGTACTTCTCTCTATATATACATATATATAAATATATGATGGGGAAGTAGGTAAGGAATCTACCTGCAATTCAGGGGATGAAGGTTCAAGCCCTGAGTCAGGATGATCCCCTGGAGGAGGAAATGACAACCCACTCCAGTATTCTTGCCTGAAAAATCCTATGGACAGAGGAGCCTGGTGGGCTACAGTCCAAAGGGTCACAAAGTGTTGGACACAACTGAGTGACTGAGCATGCATACATATATATCAGTTCATACTTATGTCTCTGACTCTAATCCAGTTTCACCTAACTCAGTCTTGCTTTCCTTTCTTGTTTGTCTGTAACTTTCCTCTCTGACAGTGAGAAATCTGATTTGCTTATTTTTTTAGCCCCATATACATGTAAAGTGATTTGAAAAATTGTATCCACACAAGATACTATACACAAAGGTTTGTAGTTACTTTATTCATAATGGCTAATAACTGAAATCAATGAAGATGTCTTTCATCAGGGGAATGAATAAACCAACTACAGTCCATCCATGCAATGGAATATTATTCAGCAATGGAAAGGAATGAGCTATTGATTCATTCATCAATATGGATGAATTTTAAGTGCATTTTACTAAGTGAAAGAAGACAGACAAAAAGGATTTATATTATAGATACTCTATAATTCCATTCATATTACACTATGAGAAAGGCAAAACTATAGGAACAAAAGACAAATTAGTGGTTGCCTAGGGCTGGGAACCTAGTGCTACAGTCCATGGGGTCGCAAAGGGTTGGACACAACTGAGCGACTGAACTGAACTGAGGCCTGGGAAGACTTGAGTTGTTGAGGATGCACTGAGGGACTTTTAGGGTAAATGGATTGTTCTGTATGGTACTGGGATGATAGATACATGACTCTGCATTTGAACTATATGGAATCCATAGAACTGTGTATTTCTAAGAGTGAGCTCTAATGTGTGCAAATTTTAAAAAGAAACTGATTTATGTACTTTTGGAAAATGATTCTTTGGAAACTGTAAGGCTATAGGCAAAAGGAATTTTAATATAGGCAAAAGGAATTGTAATACTCGTATTCTAGTCTGTAAATTATTTTCTCATAAGAGTACAAGAAATGCACTTTGAATATAAAAACACAAGTGAATTAAGTAAATGATGGAAAAATGAATGCTAACACGAATCAAAAGAAAGCTTGAGCAGCTAGATTGACATCAGACAAAATAGATTTCAGAGCAGAGAATACTACCATGGATAAAGAAGATCATTTCATACTGATAAAGGGGTCAATTCATCAGGAGGACATATCTAAAACATTCATATACCTTATGACAGACTTTTAGAATCTATGAGGCAAAGTCTGAGAGAACTGAGTAGAGAAATAGGTAAATTTCACAGTTACAGTTTATTTCAACACCCCCTCTAAATAACTGATAGAGCAAGCAGAGAGAAGAACTGTAAAGCTATAGAAGACTTGAAGAACACAATCAAATAATTTTACCTAAGTGACGTTTATAGAACATCCCATCTAACAACAGCAGAATATATATTTTTCTCAATTGCATATTGAGCATTTACCAGGATAGAACACATTAGGTGCCATAAAATCAGTCTCAGTCAATTTAAAAGGATCTAATCATATAGAATATGTTCTCTAAGCACACTGAAATTTAAATTAAAATCAACAACAAAAATATCTGAAAAATCTATAAGCATTTGAAAGCTGAAAGCTGAACAACACACATCTAAATAGCCCATGGGTAAAAGAAGAAATCAAGAGGAAAATTAGAAAGTATTTTTAATTAAATGAAAATGAAACACAGTATATCAAAATTGCAGGATGCTGCTAAAGCAGTACCTAGGGGAAATTTTATAGCATTAAGGACTTATATTGGAAAATAAGAAAGGTCTTAAATCAATTCATTAACTTTTACCTTAAGAAACTAGAAAAAGAAGAGCAAATTAAACCCAAACTAACCAGAAAAGGGGAAATAATAAATATTAGAGAAGAAATCAGTGAAATAGACAACAGAAAAATGATAGAGAAAATAAATGAAACCCTAAGCTGCTACTTTGAGGGCAACAAAATTGATTTTCTTGAGTTCATGCAGGAAAAAACAAAAAACTTAAAAAGTACTATATTAAATAAATCGAATTTTCAGTTAAAAACGTTTCTACAAAGAAAATACCAGGCCTAGATGTTGTCACTGGTGAATTCTATGAAACATTTAAGGAAGAAATAATACCAGTTCTTTGCAACTCTTGCAAAAAAACTGAAGAAAAGAAATACTTCCCAGATCATTCTATAAGTCTGGCATTATCTTGATAGCAAAACCTAATAAAAGCATTTACACAAAGGAAAAATTAAAGATCAATATCCCTCATGAGCAGAGACACAAAAATTCTAAACAAAATTTTAGCAAATTGAATCCAACAATATCCATGACCAAGTGGGGTTTATTCTAGGAATAGAAGTTTGGATCAACAGACAAAAATTAATTGTATTTTATGTACCACTAACAATCAGAAATTAAAATTTTAAATGCTATTTAGCATAAAAAAATAGTAAAAACTTAGCAGTAAATCTAACAAAATTTGTGGGAAATCAGTATACTAAAAACTGCAAAGCATTGCTGAAATTAAACAAGACCTAAATAAATGAAGAGGTATACTGTATTCATGTGTCATAAGGATTAATACTATTATATCAATTCTCCCCAAATTGATCTACAGGCTAAATGCAATCCCAGTCAAAATTTCAGCAGGCTTTTTGGTCGAAACTGACAAAATGGTCCTACGTTTCACATAGAAATACAAAGGACCTAGAATAGCCAAAATAACTTCAACAAAGAGGAACAAAATTAGATTATAACTAATTGATTTCAGAATCTTATTATAAAGCTACAGTAATCCAGATGCCATGGGATTGACATCAAGCTAGGCGATTAGATCAGTGGAATGGAGTAGATAAACCTGCACACATACGGACACATATGACAAAGGTACAACAATTCAGTGAAGAAAGGATAGTTTAAAAAAAATTGTGCTGGAACAATTGGCTATCCATATGCAAAATAAAAATGTATCTGAATCCATACCTGACAACAAAAAGGGTTTCAAAAGAGGTCAATGACCTCAATGTAAAAATTATATAACATCTAGAAGAAAATAGAAAACTATGGTCTTGATTTACACAAAAAGCTCCCTGATACAGCACCAAAAGCTCAATTCATGAAAAAAAAGATAAATTGAATTTCATTGCAATATACAGCTTTTCGTTTTCAAAAGATACTGTTAAGAAAATGAAGAGATGAGCAACATATTAGGAGCAAATATTTGTAAGTCATGTATGTGATAAAGGGCTTGTATTGAGATTATATAAAGAACACGCAAAGCTCAATAATAAGAAAACAAACAACCCAATAAATAAAAGTGAGCAAACTATACAGATACTTCACCAAAGAAGATATATGAATAGCAAATAAGCACATGAAAAAATATTCAAAATCACTAGTTATTTGGGAATTAGAGTTTAAAACCACAAGGAAATACTATCTCACACCTTTTAAAATGGCTAAAATTGACTGACTATGCCAAGAGTTGCTATGGATGTGAAAGAACTGTAATTTGTATACACTGCTGTTGAAAATATAAAATGCATAACCACTTTGGAAAACAATTTAGAAGTTGCTCAATAGGTTGCATATACACCTACTGTATATATTAATATTAATATTTCACTTCTAGGTATTTATCCAGGAGAAATGAAAGCATATGTCAACACAAAGACTTGTATGTGAATTTTCATAGCAGCTTTATTTAATAGCCAAGAACTGAAACAACCACCCAATTAGCCATCAATAGGTGAATGAATAAATAGTATATCCATACAGTGGATCCCTACTCACCGTTCAAAGGAATAAACAATTGATACAGTGGCTCAGAGGGTAAAGAATCCGTCTGCAATGAGGGAAAACTGGGTTGGGAAGATCCCCTGGAGTAGGAAATGGCAACCCACTCCAGTGTGCTTGCCTGGAAAATTCCATGGACAGAGGAACCAGGTGGGCTGCGGTGCATGGGGTTGCAAAGAATCAGACACGACTGAGTGACTAAGAACAGCAACACACAACGACACAGATGAATCATGAAAATAATTATTCTAAATGAAATGGTCCAAGCCAAAAAAAGTACACAGTAGTATAATTTCACTTGTATATAATTCTATAAAATGCAAGCTAATCTATAGGGTCAGAAAAAAGATCAGTGGTTGCCTGGTGGGTGGTGGTAGTTGGTGAGGAGCAAGAGGGGGATGAGGAAACTTTCTGGGGTGATGAACATGTTCATTATCCTATTAAGGTGATATTTTAATAGATACATACACCTCAAAAGTTATCGAGTTGTATACTTTACATATATGCAGTTTCTCATCTATCAATTACATCTCCATAAAGGTGTTAGAGAAAGAATTTTTCAATGACTGCTCCATATTCATTGCATGGTTGTATACAATACTTCCCCACATTCTGTCTGATTATCTCTAAACTTTTAGTATTGTCTGTGTTAATAAATCTTTTTTTAAATTTAGTGTATATATTTCATTGAAATGGTTCTTCTCTAAACATCCACATCATTCCATCTGTACCTTCTTCCAACACATTTTTCTTCTACCCTTCAGAGTTTTTGTTTTGTTTTTTATTGAAGTATAGTTGAATTACAGTGTTGTGTTAATTATTGCTATAAAGCAAAGTGACTCAGTTATTATACATGCATATTTATATATGTATTCTTTTCCATATTCTTTTCTATTATGGTTTATCACAGGATATTGACTATAATTCCCTATGCTATACAGTTGGACCTTGTTTTTTATCCATTCTATGTATAATAGTTTGCATCTGCTAATCCCAATCTCCCAATCCATCCCCTTCCTACCCCCCACCCTCCACATAAATCTTTTAATGTATTTTATTTTCTTAGGTTTTCTCAAAGTGGAGTTGTTAGGCAAAAGATTCTTCAGGTTTAAAAGAAAACTCTTGACATACATCAACAAATTGCTTTCCATAAAGGTTATGTCAATTTACACTCCTACCAGCACTCAATGACAGACTTGAGTCCCTTTAAAGAAATTTATGTTCAGAACTTACTGAACACTTTATAGCTTTCTGAGCAACCCTTACTATTGCCCTGCTCTAAAATTGACTGGAACTACTTACTTTTTGCTCAATTATCCTCAATTTTGCTTGTTGCTATGCTCTGTCATTAAGTGATTTCACAAACATTCTTACTTCTTCAAAAAGAGTTTTTATAACAACTTTGTTGAAATGTTATTCACATACCATACAGTTCATTTAAAGTATATAATATTTAACAAAGTTCTGCAACTACTGCCATAATCACTTGTAAAACTTTATCTCCTCAAAAAAGCCCTGTATCTATTATCAGTCACTCATTTCCTCCCAAACCCACCAGCCCTAGGCGACCACCAATCTACTACTTTCTATCTCTATGGATTTGCCTATTCTAAACATTTCATATAAATGGAATGAATACAGTATGTTGTCTTCTGTGACTGACTTCTCTCACTTAGTTTAATGTTTTCAAGGTTCATTCCTATTGTAACTTGTATCAGTACTTCACTTCTTTTTTAATTGCCAAATAACATTGCATTGAAGTGTTCCCTCATAACTCAGTCAGTAAAGAATCTGCCCGCAATGCAGGAGACCTGGATTCAATTCCTGGGTTGGGAAGATCCTCTGGAAAAGGAAATGGCAACCCACTCTAGTATTCTCGCCTGGCAGGCTACAGTCCATGGGATTGCAAGAGTCGGACATGACTTAGCAACTAAACCACCACCAACATTGCGTTGTATGATATACCACATTGGGCAATTCAATGGAGAAAGAACAGATTATTCAACAAATGGTATTAAAACAATTGAACATCCACATGCAAAGAAAGTGAACCTGGATCGAAGTCTTACACCTTATCCCCAAATTAATTCAAAATGGATCCCCTATCTAAAAGTAAAACCTAACCTAAAGCAATAAACCTTTTAGAATGAAAAGTAGGGGAAAATCGTTATTGTCAGTGGTTAGGCAAAGATTCCTTAGGCATGACACTGAAAATATGATCCATTAAAAAGAAAAGGACTTGTATCCATTATGAATAAAGAATGCTGAAAACTACACAATAAGAAAACAAACAGTCCAGTGTTTTTTTAATGGGCAAAACTTGAAATACAACCCAGCAATCACACTCCTGGGTATTTATCCCAGAGATTTGGAAATTGATGTCCACACAAACTTGTACACAAATGATTGGAGCAGCATTATCTGCAGTAGTGAGCTCAAAATAACCAAAATGTTCCTCAATAATCGAGTGACTAAACATACCATGGTACATCTACACCATGGAATAATTGGTTGGTTGTTGGTTAGTTAGTTGCCAAGTCGTGTCCGACTCTTTGTGACCCTGTGGGCTGTAGCCCATCAGGTTCCCCTGTCTATGCGATTTCCCAGGCAAGAATACTGGAGTGGGTTGCCATTTCCTTCTCCAGGTTATCTTCCCAACCCAGGGATTGAACCCCCATCTCCTTCTTGGCAGGCAGATTCTTTACCACTGAGCCTCCTGGGAAGCCCATGGAATAATGGCTCTGCAATGAAAAGCAATGAACTCTTGATACAGGCAATAATTTGGATAGATCTTGAGAGTATCACTTTAAAAAAAAAAAAGGCAATTTCAAACTGTTACATACTATATGATTCCATTTATATGGCATTTGCAATGTGATAAAAATATAGAAATAGAAAACAAATGACCAGTTGGCAGGGCTTACGGATGTTTGAGGGGAGGTGCATGGCTGACTGTAAAGGGGTAGCTCAAGGGAGATGTTTGTGGTGATGGAGCAGTTCCTCTGCATCTTCCTTGCAGTGGTGGCTATACAAATCTACACAAAATCTACATCAGTGTACCATATTGATGACAATATGGCATCAAACTATATACACACATCATACCAGTGTCAATTCCTGGTTTTGGTATTATGCTATAGTTCTGTAAGATGTAACCATTTGAGAAAACTAGGTGAAGGTTACATGGGACCTGTCCGTACTACCTGCAATAGCCTATGAATTTAGCTATTTCATAATAAAAAAGTTTTTTTTTAAATGGCAAAAGGCTTGAACAAACACTACAGCAAAGAGGATATATGGATGGCAAATACGCACATAAAGATATTCAACATCATTGACCATTGGCGAAATGCAAATTAAAATCACAAGGAAATATCACTATATACCTATTAGAATGGATACAATAAAAAATACTGACAATGCCAAGTGCTAAAAAGGATGCAGAGCAACTGGAGGTCTCACACTTTAGTCATTGGAATGCAAAATGGTACAGCCCCTCTGAAAAAGTTTGGCAGTTTTTTTTTTTTTTAATAAAGTTAAACATATGCTTACCATATGACCCAACAATCCCACTCCTAGGTATTTCCCTAGAGAAATGAAAACTTATTTTCACTGAAAAATATATACATGAATGTTCATAACAGCTCTATTCATCAATGCCCCAAACTGGAAATAACCCAAATGTCCCTCAACGAGCAGATGAATAAATAGCTGGTGTTATATCCATACAATAGAATTCTACTCAGAGCCTCCCAGGTGGCCCTAGTGGTAAAGAACCCTCCTGCCAATGCAGGAGATGTAAGAGACGTGAATTCAATTCCTGTTTGGGAATATCCCCTGGAGGAGGCCCTGGAAACCCACTCCAGCATTCTTGCCTGGAGAATCGCATAGGCAGAGGAGCCTGGTGAGCTCCAGTCCCCACGGCCGCAAAGAGTCGGACACAACTGAAGCGACTTAGCACGCATGCATGCAGCAATATAAAGGAAAGAACTATTAACAAATGCAACAACATGGATGAATCTCAAAGACATAGTGCTCCAAAGTCTCCAAAGGCTACCTACTGTGTGATTCCATTTGTATGACATCTTTCAAAGACAGTACGGTAACGACAAAGAGCAGATTAGTGGTTTCCAAGGGTTAGGGGCAGGGCAAGAGCATGACTACAAAATGTTTTCTGCAGAGGGACAGATAGTAAATTTTAGGCTTCGTAGGTCACATATGGTCTCTGTTGCATGTTCTTTATTTTTGTTTGTTACTTTTGTTCTTTTCGTGACACTTTAAAAATGTAAAAAGCTCTTAAGTTCTGGCCCTAAGAAATAGGCCACAGGCCAGATTTGACTCCAATGTGCTTTGACAACTCCTGCTACAACAAGATAGCAAGAGGGAGTCAGGTGGGGTGTGTGATGTAGTTGTTCTGTGTCCTAACTGTGGTGGTGGTTACACAGATCTATAGATGTGTTAGAGTTCACAGAAGTGTATGCACACAAAAATGTCAGCAATATTGTATGTTGATTTGAAAAAACTCAGTAACCTATCATTTCAGTTCATTTCTGTCACAAAAGATCCAAGACTGACTTTCCCCTAATATATGGAGATCAAAAAATCTTTTAAAAGATATAACTTCCATGTATTCTACTTAGAGAAGTGTTTACTATAGTAATTCCCACAAATTAAAATGGCAGCCTTGTGTGAATGAGATAATGAGTTCAGTTATAACTTACGAGGTTATAAGGATGACAACTGCTTCTTTGAGGACAGGAAAGGCACGTGGTGATCATTCTCTGTTACAGAGAGATAAATGGATTTACCATTTACAATAATGTCCAGTTTCTTAGCTGAGCAATAAACACTTTAGCTCAAAGCAGTATATGACCTCCAGCCCTTAAACAGCAATTCAAGCTGAATTGTTTTCGAATAAGGTACCCTTGTAAGTGTCAGAAATCATAACTTGTATTCTAGAGAATATGCCCTTTCTTAACTTTTCCAAACTAGAGAAGAGAATCTGACATTTACTTGAATGCTCTGGACAAGAGGGTCAGTGTGCCGCAGTAGAAGCCCTTTTTCCACTGGCCTCAGTTACTGTCAGAGAGAATACTCAGCATATTGTATAAAGAAAATTGGGAGAACTGACTTCTGTGGTCTGGCCAAATGAATCCATTTTTAATGCGTCCCTGAAAATAGTCTTTAAGAAAATATTTAATCTTTCAGAGTGATTCTCACAGTGGTCGGTGTGTGTACCTCAGGATTTGGGTTGTTTCAGGAAATTATATGGCCTAATACCAGAATCACTGGCCTAGGGAGCCCTTTGAAAAGGAACATAGTACTTCAAACTGTATTTATCAAGTGTGTACTTCGGGTAGTCATGTGATAGAGAATGAAAATCTTTCCTTACATTTCACTCTGGATACAAAAGGATTTCAAAACTAAACATGAAGCATAAAAGGACAATGTCTTTCTGTGTCCCTACAGGGTGGCGTCATACCAATGGCTGGCTTGGCAATTCTGTGTTTCTTTAGGCACCATTTCTTCCCATCATCCCAAGCACTGCTCTACACTCCAAAGCAAGTTCTTGTGTTTATGCAGCAGAACTTTTTACTCTTTATGCCTGTAGGAGTATGTTCATGCTGCAAAAACTATATGGAGCACCTATTACATGCTTGGCATATGCAAGCAAACAAGAGTCCCTGTATAGCTTACGTTATAGTGGGTGGAGGTTAGACCACAGACAGCAAGGATAATAAATCAGGAAATTACATTGTATGTTAGATATATTTAGTTTGCTTACGGTGACTAGTTAGCTATTTTTGCTGAGTTGCTGATAAGTTATAATTTCTCTCTGTTTTGTGTCATCAATTTCCCCACCTCTCTACTGGACTATCCTGTCAGTATCCCTTGCAAAGAAGCTGTTGTTTCTCTAATCTTAAAAGGAAACCCCCTCTTGATTCATTCTGTTCTCATCACAGTAGTCAGAGGGGTCCTGGTAAAGCCTAAGTCTGATGATATGACACCTCTGAAACTTCCAGTACCTCTTCAGCTCACTCAGAGTCAAGTTCTAAGACCTCACAATGGGTGGGGCATGAGCTGCCCTCAGGGACCTCTCTGACCTCTCTCTCTCTCTAGGTCCTCAATGTCTTTCAATAAAGTTTTATTTTTGTTGATTTTTAAAATTACATTTTTCAACTTTTTCCTTTGAAGTAATTATATATTCACAGGAAATTGTAGTGATAGTACAGAGGCATCCCAGGTACCCTTCCCTCATGTTCTCGCAATAGTTACATCTTCCCTAACTGTGGAACCATATCAACACCAGTGAACTGACGTTGGTACAATGTGTGTGTAGTTCTGTGGCACTTTTTCACATTTGTGTAACCACCACAGCAATCAAGATACAGAAACTTTCCATCACTGGAAAGAACACCCTTTTGCTAACCCTTTATAGTCACCCCACCAACTCGAATCCCTGAAACCACTCATTTGTCCTCCATCTTTATAATTTCATCACTAGAGAACTTCATATGAATAAAATTACAGAGTATGTGAGCTTTTGAAATTGGCTTGTGTTCACTCAATATAATGCCCTTAGGATTCACCCAAGCTGTTGCATGTATCAGTACTCACTTTTTTTAAAATCACATTTCCTATTTTTTGAAAAAATTTTTTATTGGAGTGTAGTTGATTTGCAATATTGTGTGACTCAGTTATACATATACATATGTCCACTGTTTTTTAGATTCTTTTCCCATATAGATCATTACAGAGTATTGAGTAGAGTTCCCTGTGCTATACAGTAGGTCCTTATTAGTTATCTATTTTATATATAGTAAGTAGTCACTTCTTTTTATTGCTGAGTAGTACTCCATGGCAGCTTCCCTGGTGGCTCAGATGGTAAAGAATCTGCCTGCAGCTGCAGGAGATGTGGGTTTGATTTCTGGGTTGGGAAGATCCCCTGGAGAAGGGCATTGGCATCTGGAATGCCAATGGCCATCCATTCCAGTATCTTGCCTGGAGAATTCCATGGACAGAGGAGCCTGGCGGGCTGTAGTCCATGGGGTTGCAAAGAGTCGGACACATCTGAGCAACTAACACTTTCACTTTCACTCCAGGGCACTGATGTACCAAAGCTGCTTCACATCATGTGTGAAAGACATCTGGGCAGTTTCCAATTTTAGCCTATTACAAATAAAACTGCTGTGAACAATCATATATAGGCTTTGGTGTGGACCTAAGTTTTTGTTTCTCTGGAATAAATATCTGAAAGTGTGATCGCTGGGGCATATTAGAAGTCTATGTCTTTAAAAAAACTGCAAGACTATTTTCCAGAGTAGCTATACCATTTTACATTCCACCAGCAATGTATGAGAGATCCAGTTTCTCCATATCCTCACCCACACTTGGTGCTGCCATTATTTTTTTCCATGTTTATTGAGATATAATTAACCAATTGTTGTGGTGGTGGTTGTTCAGTTGCCAAGCTGTGTCTGACTCTTTGCAACCCCATGGACTGTAGCACGCCAGGCCTCTCTGTCCTTCACTATCTCCAAGTTCACGTCCATTCAATCAGTGATGTCATCTAGCCATCTCATCCTTTGTCACCCTCTTCTCCTTCTGCCTTCAATCAACCTATAACATTATAGGGTGTATATCACAAAATGATCACCATGATGTGTTTAGCTAATATCCATCATTTATTCATTTGGTCAGACCACAGAAGTCAGTTCTATGTATATTATATACCATGTACTAGACGATCTCACTTATAGATGGGATCTAAGAAACCAAACACACAGAAATACAGATCAGATATGTGGTTGCTAGAGGCAGGAGCTTGGGGGTGGAAGAATTGGGTGAAGGTGGTAAAAAGGTACAGACTTCCAGTGATATGATAAATAAACTCTGGGGATTTAATGTACAACTTGGTGGCCATAGTTCATGATACCGTATCATATATTTGAAAGTTGCTAAGAGAGTAGATCTTAAAAGTTCTCACCACAAAGAAAAAATTATAACTCTAAGAGGTGACTCATCTCTTATTTCTCTTTCCTCCCCTCATTTTGCTCAAGCCACACTGGCCTTCTTGTAATTCATCCAACATATCAGACAAGCTCCTGTCTCAGCATCTTGGCATTTACTCTTCCCTTCTGCCTGGAATTCTTTTTCACCGGGTTCCCTCACTTCCTTCAGTTCAGTTCAGTTCATTTCAGTCGCTCAGTCATGTCCGACTCTTTGTGACCCCATGAACCACAGCACGCCAGGCCTCCCTGTCCATCACCAACTTCCAGAGTCCACCCAAACTCATGTCCATTGAGTCAGTGATGCCATCCAACCATCTCATCCTCTGTCGTCCTCTTCTCTTCCTGCCCTCAATCTTTCCCAGCATCAGGGTCTTTTCTAATGAGTCAGCTCTCTGCATCAGGTGGCCAAAGTATTGGAGTTCTAGCTTCAACATCAGTCCTTCCAATGAACACCCAGGACTGATCTCCTTTAGGATGAACTGGTTGGATCACCTTGCAGTCCAAGGGACTCTCAAGAGTCTTCTTCAACACCACAGTTCAAAAGCATCAATTCTTCAGCGCTCAGCTTTCTTCACAGTCCAACTCTCACATCCATACATGACTACTAGAAAAACCATAGCCTTGACTAGATGAACCTTTGTTGGCAAAGTAATGTCTCTGCTTTTTAATATATTATTTAATGTCACCTTCTTATTCATCTCCATATCTTCATCCCTGCCCAAGACATTTTACCCCCCTTCCCGGCTTCATTTTTATTTTCGCTTTAGCACTTTAGTTCTTTAGTTCTTTTTGTATCTATGTGTGTATGTGTGTATTAGTCGCTCAGTCATATCCTATGTTAAGTGTTAAAGCAAGTGTGAAAGTGTTAGTCTCTCAGTTATTGTCTGACTCTTTGTGACCCCATGGACTGTAGCCCACCACACTCCTCCGTCCATGGGATTCTCCAGGCAAGAATCCTGGAGTGGGTAGCCATTTCCTCCTCCAGGGGATCTTCCCGACCCAAGGATCAAACCCGGGTCTTCTGCATTGCAGGCAGGTTCTTTACTGTCTGAGCCACCAGAGAAGGCCTTTTGTACCTATGTGTATATCTTTATATCTCTAACTTTACTTATTTATCTTGTTTTTATTTGTTTTTCCCCACCAGAATATAATGTTATGAAGGTCTGAATTTTTTTTTGAAGGCATGAATTTTTATCTGTTTTGTTTTCTCTTTAGTCTCAGTGTTTAGAACCATCCCTGACATGTTGTAGGGGCTCAATAAATATTTTCAGTGAATCATGTTGCCTACTGTAATTAAATGTGTTTCAACAGGGAACTATTGGCTGATGATTTATGCATTAAGAACTATGATGCTGGTCACTGGGCAAATATTTTCTACAAGCTATTCCTTTCAAACCCTTCAATCACAACATTTTGCCTCTATCAATAGTTATAACTAAATAATAAGATTATATTGGTTGGATAGCATCACCAACTCAATGTACGTGAACTTGGGCAAATTCGGGGATATAGTGAGGGACAGGGAGGCCTGGTGTGCTGCAGTCCATGGGGCTGGAAAGTGTCAGACACAGTTTAGCAACTGAACAACAACAACAACAAAATGAAAGATAATATTGTCTGTCAGGTCCCCATGTGCTGTACTGTGCTAAGTTGCTCAGTCGTGTCTGATTCTTTGCGACCCCATGGACTGTAGCCCACCAGGTTCCTCTGCCCGTGCGGACTCTCCAGGTCAGAATACTGGAGTAGGTTGCCATTTCCTCCTCCAGGGGATCTTCCCAACCCAGGGATCAAACCCAGGTCTCCACATTGCAGGCGAATTCTTTACCAGCTGAGCCACCAGGGAAGCCCAAGAATACTGGAGTGGGTAGCCTATCCCTTCTCCAGGGGATCTTCCCCACCCAGGAATCGAACCAGGATTTCCTGCATTGCAGGCAGATTCTTTACCAGCTGAGCTACCAGGGAAGCCCCAGATCCCCATACAATGTATTTATAAGAGTTGTGAATGTGGGCTCATCCATCTTCTCCAGACTGTAGATCTTAGAGAAGCCAGGATTTTGTTTGTTTTTGTCCTTAGGTACATGTTCTTTTTTCTTCTCTCTGCATTTCCTTTGTGATCTCTTTCCTTTCCTGTGTCATTCATCTTCTTCCCCCACTCCCTGCCCTAAAAACTGGGGACACTGGTTGATATCCAGGAATCTTTCACTTTCATCTCTTTTTCAAGGTTAGCTCAATTTTGAACAGGCTTAAATAAAATAAATTATTTCTTAGATACAGATAATATTAGCTATGCAGTTTTATTCTCTCTCCATTGACAACACGTATAAATTGTGCTGGTAAGATGAAGGAGGAAGCAGAGGAGCCTTCTGGAACTAGCATCTGTGTTCTTCAAACATAAGAATTGCTTGATGGTGTTTAATGGGCACTATAACTGTAAAAAGCTGAATTTTCAAATTATTTGGGCATCATCACTTTGTAATGTATTTTTAATTTTCCTGAGTAAAACCTTTAATCATTCTTCCTATAATTTTAAGGCATAACCAGTTATTATGGCATCCAGTTGGAGTATACTAGGTAGTTGGAAAAATATTTGAAACTCAATTGATTTTCAAATTAAGATTTGCTTTCAAATGAGTGTACCTTAAAAACATTTTGCAAATATGAGTTTCTGTCTATGGTTCCTCAACAAACTATAATGACTAGAAGAGAATATCCCCTACTTTTTATTACAAAGTCTCAATATTCAAGATAAATGCTTCTTGTTACTCTTTAGTCTTTTATTTTGGTGATTTTTAAAAATGATTAGAAAAAATTTATTCTCAGCTAAGGAATTGGAGTTACAATTCCAAACTTGGGTATCATAAGTTATTAAGTGAACTAGGAGTTCTTTTAAGGTTTAAAATGCATGATTTTAAGCATTTATAGACTTTAAAGCAAAAGTATAAAGTTATTTGTGGAGAAATTCAAAATGTTGCACAACGACAGAAATAAAATTCTTGGGATAAGAATAGTGTGTGTGGAGGTGGGTTTGAAATATCCCATTGAAACATTTTCCTTTTTAAAAATGGAAATTCCCTGTTTTAGTCACTGAGAATTCTAATCACATAGCATGCCAGATTTTAAAATATTTATTTTTAAATTTGAATCTAGATATTTATATATCTCTCCATATAAATCATCTTATGGTATAATCAAAGGCACAGTTATTTGGTTGAAAAGTATCTACCCAGAGCTTCTGGATTACTTTGACTTGTTTCAAATTTGTTGGACTTTAACTTGATTGAGTAATCACTTGTCCTTAGGCCATGAATATTTGCCTGTCTTATTTGTCTTCTGGTGACAGTTGGGAGTAAAATTCAGTCTGAAGGTTTCCCACCTTGAACAGAGAATACAGTATAATATCAGGTCTCATTATCCTACCATGATGGAAACCTCAAACATCTTTATTTGAAGGATTCAAGTTACATCTGTTGCAACACCAAAGCACCAGCTCTTTAATTGCCTTTTTTCTCCACTCAGAACTACCTTTGTAAGATATAATTCCACACTCCCTAATGTAACCTAATTTTCATTAAATTGTTAAAAAAGAAATTAGCAATTTGAGATAGTAGAGGTGAAGAGTGTCACCTTTTTTGTTGTTTATTCCCTGTCCATTCCCAATTATTTCTGCCACCTGGTGCACAGAAGATGCGGTCCAACAAAAGGGATTATATAACACACACACACACACACACACACACACACACATCTGTCACAGAACTGGTCCCAGGAGTTGACATACTTCACTTTTGTTCTTTGGTTTCCCATTTTTATGTTTATTTAGCTGCTAGATTTCTTTTTTAAATAGGAGCTATTTATACAACAAAACTGGATGATAAATTCCCCTCTCCTCTCCCCAAAAACCACAAACTATGAGCAAGTAGGGACAAACTAGTGACAGCTACAATGCTTACAGTACCAGCTTATGTACAAAGGCAAACATAGGGAAGCTGTAGAGCCTTCCACTGACCTGAGAACAACACTATAACTTGCAGGTACTCCCTGAAAGCTTTTAGAGCCAACACAAGGACAGGAGCTAAAGCTCTAAAGGATGTAACATTCCAATGGCTAGTGAGTATCTTGGATCTACAGCAAGGTCCAGAAAAAGTAGAGGAGGGAATGGAGGCTGGAGATCTCAGAAATTAAGCCACCATAGTTCTGGACACTTTTCAAAAACAGCAGGAGAGAGCTTTAGCCATAAAGTTATAAATCTGTATCTCCCTTCTCAAAGTTCAGAAAAAATCAAACTCACTTGAAAATAAACAACATGAAATGAGTCAGAAGCCATGTGATCATCTCAATTGATATATTTTTTTAAAAAAGGCATTTGACCTTCATAATACAAATTCTCAACAAACCTGGAATAGAAGGGAAGTTCCTCAACCTGATAAAGACACATACAAAAACCCTGCAGTTAACATCATACTTAATGATAAAAGAGTGGATGTTTCCTGTTAAGATCTGCAATAAAGCAAGAATGCCTGCTCTTGCCGCTTGACTGTTGCCACTTGACTGTTACCACTTCAGCATTGTACAGGGGTTCTGGCCAGTGAAATCAGGCAAGAAAAACAAAAGGCATCCAGATTGTAAAGGAATAAATAAAACTGTCTGTATTCTCAGATGACATGATCTTTTCTTTTTTCAAAATTTAAACTTTTTAATTTTGTTTTGGGGTATAGCTGATCAACAATGTTATGGTAGTTTCAGATGAATAGCAAAGGGACTCAGCCATCCATATACATGTATCCATTCTCCCCCAAACCCCAGTCCTATCCAGGTTGGCACATGACATTGAGTAGAATTCAATGTGCTATACAATAGGTCCTTGTTGGTTATCCATTTTGAGTATAGCAGTGTGTAAATGACCTTCCCAAACTCCCTAACTATCCCTTTCTCCAACTCTGCCTGGGGAACCATAAGCTCATTTTCTAAGTCTGTGAGTATCTTTCTGTTTTGTAAGTGAGTTCATTTATATCTTTTTTTTTTTTTTTAGATTCCAGATATAAGGGATGTCATATGACATTTCTCCTCTACCTGAGCTACTTAACTCAGTATGACACTCTTTAGGTCC
This sequence comes from Muntiacus reevesi, assembly GCF_963930625.1. Lineage (NCBI taxonomy): Eukaryota > Metazoa > Chordata > Mammalia > Artiodactyla > Cervidae > Muntiacus > Muntiacus reevesi. The sequence goes on along the minus strand of NC_089271.1, from coordinate 39,292,311 downwards.
ATCCATGTTGCTGCAAATGGCATTATTTCATTCTTTTTAATGGCTGAGTAGTATTCTATTGTATATATGTACCACATCTTCTTTATCCATTTCTCTGTCAATGGACATTTAGGTGGCTTTCATGTAGATGACATGAACTTGTGTGTAGGATGTCCTAAGGAATTTACATACAAAAAAACTATTGGAACTAATAAAAAAGTTGAGCAAAATCACAGGATACAAAATCAGTATATAAAAATCAATTGTATTACTGTTTACAAGCAACAAACAAACCAAAGTAAAATGAAGAAACCAATTCCATTCACCTAAAACTAACATAATGTTGTGTGTCAAATATGGAAAAGGAAAATAATTTCATTCACAATACCATTAAAAATAATAAAAGTACTTAGGGACAAGTTTAACATAGGGATAAGTTTAACAAAATAAATACAAGTACACTGGAGATTTTAAGACACTAATGAGGGAAATGAAAGATTGAAATAAATGAAGAAATATGTTCATGGATTGGAAGACTCAGTATTATTTTTTTTAGACTCAGTATTATTAATATGGAAATTCTTCCTAAACTGATCTGTAGATTAACATAATCCCTATCAAAATTCCAGCAGTTTTTTTTTTTTGTTTTTTTTTTTCCATAAATCAGCAAACTGATTGTTGGGAGACAATTCTGCATGGGATATTTCACAGTTCTGCAGTTAGGTCTTCTGAGTAGAAAACATGTTTGAACAGCAAAGGCCTTAGAAGCTAGAGATTTAGAGACATGTTTCTTTTTCTATTATAAATTTTTTAGTTCATTATTTTTGGCTGTGCTGGGTCTTCATTGCTGTGTGGGCTTTTCTCTAGTTGTGGCAAGCAGGGCATACTCTCGAGTTGCAGTGCACAGGCTTCTCATTATGGTCGCTTCGCTTGTTGCAGATCCCAGACTCTAGAGCATAGGCTCAATAGTTGTGGGGTGCAGGCTTAGTTGCTCCCCGGCATATGGGATCTTCCCAGATCAGGGATCGAACCCACGTCTCCCGCATTTGCAGGTGGGTTCTTTACCACTGAGCCACCAAGGGAGCCCAGAGACATGTCTCTCTAAGAGACAGATTTGTTTATATTCCAAGGTGATATATCTAGAGGTCTTTCCCTCTCCTCCCCCAAGATTTGTTTACAATGAATAAAGATGAAATCATTCTTTCTGTCTGTCCATCTGTCTCCCCCTCCCTCTCTAAAGAGGAAGATGGGCAGATGTGCCAACAAATTTTATGTAAGCTTAGAATCTCATAATTTAGGGGATCCTTTCCTGTGCTGAAGCCCACTGTATGGGCAGGTAAACATCTGACCCCCATTTGTGTTGCCCTGTAGACAACTGCCACATGGGCAGCCAATGCAAGAAGCTACACTGGATTCTACTTTTACTGTGAGTGAGAAACCATCTGTGTCACAGTTTCTGACTTAATACTGATCCTAAAATTAAATGGAATAGACCTAGAATACCCAAAACAATTTTTGAAAAGGAAAAACAGAGTACAAGACTTTCACTTCCCGATTTCAAAACTTATTATAAGCTGCAGTTATTAACATAGTATGGTGTTGGCATTTCAGGTGTTGGCATAGAGACAGACATATAGATCACTGGAAAAGAATTGGGAATCTAGAAATAAACTTTTATATTTATGGTCTGTTGATTTTTTTTAAAGATGTGTCTATGCAACTCTTATTTTTTTTAATCAGTTTTTATTGGAGTATAGTTGCTTTAAAATGTTGTTAGTTTCTGCTGTACATAAAAATGTATCAGCTACACATATCCATATATCCCCCTTTTTTTTGGATTTCGTTTCCATTGAGGTCACCACAGAGCATTGAGCAGAGTTCCCTGTGCTATACAGTAGGTTATCATTAGTTATCTATTTTATGCATAGTATTAATAGTGTATATATGTCCATCCCAATCACCCAGTTCATCCCACCACCACCCCTTTCCCCCCTCTTGGTATCCATATGTTTGATCTCTACATCTGTGTCTCTATTTCTACTTTGAACATAAGATCAATTATATATGGTCAGTTGATTTTTGACAAAGGTACTAGGCATTTCAATGAGGAGAAGGATAATCTTTTCAACAAATGGTACTGGGGAACTTGGACACCCACATGCACACCATACTAAAAATGTAACTCAAACTAGATCATAGACCTTAACGTAAGACTAACATTATACACATAAGACTTCCCTGGCGGCTCAGACGGTAAAGCATTTGTCTACAATGCGGGAGACCCAGGTTCAATCCCTGGGTCGGGAAGATCCTCTGGAGAAGGAAATGGCAACCCACTCCAGTACTCTTGTCTGGAAAATCCCATGGACGGATGAGCCTGGCGGACTATAGTCCATGGGGTCGCAAAGAGTTGGACATGACTGAACAACTTACTGTACTGTACTGTAACATTATAAAATCTGTAATAGAAAACAGGAGAAAATCTTAAGGACCTTGGATAGGAAAAGATTTCTTGGATATGACCCCAAAAGTATGATTCATATAAGAATGAATTACTAAACTCAACACCATCAAAATTTTTGAACTTCTAAGAAACACCACTAAGCACCACTAAGAAGATGAAAAGAAAAGCCATAGACTGGGAAAAAATATTTGCAGATCACATATCCAGATAAAGGATTTGTATATCCAGAATATATGAAGTCCTCTTACAACTTAATAAGAAAACAAACAAACAAATTTTATAAATGGACAAAAGGTAGACTTATTCCCTACACCTAAACAGGACTGCCTGCTAACAGTGATTAAGGAGGATCCAGAATCTCACAACAGAATACCCAAAATACCCAGTGTACAATCAAAGACAACTTTTCATACCAAAAACCAGGACAATCGTAACAGACACAAACATTGAGATTACTCAGGTGTTGGAATTATCTGATAATTATTTTAAAGTTTTAATTGTAAAAATGCTTCAGTGAGCCATTGCAAACACTCTTGAAACATGGAAAAAATTCTCAGCAAACAAATAGAAGATATTTAAGAAACAAAGCAATCACTGGAAAGTACAATTAATGAAATGACTCGCTAGAAGGGTTCCGTAGTAGATTGGCGAGGATGGAGGAAAGAATCAGTGAACTCAAAGATAAATCTATATAAATTATGCAATCTGAACAACAGAGAGCTCTTACATTTAGGTCTTTGATGAACTTGAGTTCATTTTTTGTATATGGTGTGAGGTATCAGTCCAAATTCATTCTTTTGTGTTTGAATATCCAGGTTCCACAACATTATTTGTTGAAATGGCCAATCGATTTTTGACAGATGTGCAAAAGCAATTCAATGAAGGAAAGACAGCCTTTTTAAACAAATTGTGCTGGAACAACTGGACATTTGTAGAAAAAAAAAAGAAATGAGCCTTGACCTAAACATTACACTGCATACTAAAATTAATTCAAAATGGATCATGGGTTTAAATGTAATGTAAAACTATGAGACTTTTAGAAGAAAACGTAAGAGAGAACTTCCCTGGTGGTTCAGACTGCACTTCCACTGCAGGGGACATGGGTTCAGTCCCTGGTCAGGGAAGTAAGATCCAACATGCCACATGACATGGCAAATAAATAAATAAATAAAATTAAAAGTGCTTGGAAATAGAAGAAAACATAGGAGAACGTCTTTAGGACCCAAGACTAGGTGAAGAGTTTTAGAAAAAACACTAAAATCACAATTCATAAAAGAAAAAAAATGGACATCATCAGAATTAAAAACTTGTACTGTGAAATACTCTGTCTAGAGGATGAAAATACAAGCTACAGTGTGGTTGAAAATACTTGCAAACCATATATCTGGTAAAAGCTTTCTTTGTAGAATACATTTTTAAAAAAAGCTCTCAAAATGTAAGGGGAAAAATCCAATTATAAAATGGGCAAAAGACCTGAACAGATATTTCACCAAGGAAGAGATATGGATGGCAAACAAGTACATGGAAAAATGTTCAAGATCCTTAGTCATTGTGTGTGTGTGTGTGTGTGTGTGTGTGTGTGTGTGTGTGTGTGTGTGTGTCTCAGTTGTGTCTGACTCTTTGCAACTCCATGGACTGTAGCTCAACAGGCTTCTCTGTCCATGGGATTCTCCAGGCAAGAATACTGGAGTGGGTACCTATTCCCTTCTTCAGGGGAATCTTCCCTACCCAGGGATCGAACCCAGGTCTCCTACATTGCAGGCAGATTCTTTACCATCTGAGTCACCAGGGAAGCCCTCATTAGTCATTCAGTTCAGTCGCTCAATCATGTCCGACTCTTTGCGACCCCATGAATCACAGCAGGCCAGGCCTCCCTGTCCATCACCAACTCCCGGAGTTTACTCAAACTCATGTCCATTGAGTCGGTGATACCATCCAGCCATCTCATCCTCTGTCGTCCCCTTCTCCTCCTGCCCCCAGTCCCTCCCAGCATCAGGGTCTTTTCCAATGAGTCAGATGTTCTCATGAGGTGGCCAAATTACTGGAGTTTCAGCTTCAGCATCAGTCCTTCCAATGAACCCCTAGGACTGATCTCCTTTAGGATGGACTGGTTGGATCTCCTTGCAGTCTAAGGGACTCTCAAGAGTCTTCTCCAACACCACAGTTCAAAAGCATCAATTTTTCAGTGCTTAGCTTTCTTCACAGTCCAACTCTCACATCCATGCATGACCACTGGAAATTAGGGAAATACAAATTTAAACCACAATGAGATATCACTACAAAATTAGAAGAGCTACCATAAAGTGTAACAATAATACCACATGCTGGTGAGGATACAGAAAAACTGGATCTCACATACACTGGCAGTGAGAATGTGAAGTGGTGCAGCCACTCTGGAAAAGAGTTTGGCACTGTATTAGTTTCCTAGTGCTGCCATAACAAATTACCCCACATTTCTTAGCTTAAACAACAGAAATTTATTCTCCCTCAGTTTTGAAGGCTCGAACTCCAAAATCAAGGTGTTGGCAGGACCATGTTCTCTCTGAAGACCGTAGTGAAGAATACTTCCTTTTCCTAGTGTTTCCTAATTTGTGGCAGCTCCTGGTAATTCTTGATGTTCCTTGGCTTATAGCTGCATCACTCCAATGTCCATCACCATCATCACGTGGCCTTCTTCCCTCTATGCATCTAAATCTCCCCTTCCTTTCTCCTATTCATCAAATCTAATCACTGAATTTAGGGCCCACTCTAATCCAGTATGACTTTTTGACTTGATTACACCCTGACTGATGAGTAGACCTTAAAATACTCTACCTCCAAACGTTCCCTTCCATTTTTATGTGTCATTGCGTGTTTTCATTCTACCTTGCTTTAAAAAAAAAGTTTTTTGATGTGGACCATTTTTTAATCTTTATTGAATTTGTTACAATATTACTTCTGTTGTTTATGTCTGTCTTTTTGGCCCTGAGGCATGTGGAATCTTAGTTCCCCAACCAGGGATCGAACCCGTGTCCCTTGCATTGGAAGGTGAAGTCTTAACCACGGGACCACCAGAGAAGTCCCCACCTTGTTTTTAATACACCCAAATTAATCATTATTGTCATCTTTGTTTTTTAATAGTCAATACCTGTTTAGATTTATCTGCATATTTACCAGTTTCTTTCCCACATATTAATTTGCTCACCATCACTTCCTGCATCCTACACTCAACTTCAGGATTCAACATACTTCTTCCCAGAGTGAATCCTGCAGAGATTTTTAGGGTGACAGTCTGTGAGTGATAAGCTCCTTCCATCTTTGTCTGAAAATGTCTTTATTTTGCCCTTCTTTGAGCACAAAATGTAATCAGATGGGGTGGCGGTTTTGAAAATATGCCACTCAGATCTCTTGCTATGGGAGTGTAATTGACAGATGGCCTCAGCTGCTGCACTCTGAATCCACCACCGCATTAGCCTGGAGGCCACTGAGGGCGCATTTCACACAGGCTGCTTCCAGTCCATGACTAAGCACAGCCAGGAGACTAAGAATTCCGGCGAGACACGTGACTCCTCTGATGGGCTGCTTTGGCTTGAGGACTCCTCATCAGCCTGGCTGAATCTTTCTTAGAACTGTACTGCAGTCTGAAAATCTGCCTGCACTAGCCTCCCTTTTTGTTAGTGTGGTCTGAAAATTCTTTCCTACCTTCTGTGTTCCCTTCCCTTGTCCTCCAATCAATCTCTTGCAAATCCTATTCCATCTTGGCTTTCTCGTCTCAGAGGATCCGGAGTAACACACATGGTTTGTAAATTACACCAATATAAAATGTAGACATGAGTAGCTAGGGGTGTAATTATACAGCCTGATAACTATATTTAACACTGCTCTCCAGTATATTTGAAAGTGAAGAGAGTAGGTCCTAAGAGTTCTCATCACAAGGGGAGAAAAACATCTTTTTGTTTTTTTGTATTTATATGAGATGGTGAATGTTCGCTAAACTTTTGGAGGCCATCATTTCACAATGTCAAACCCTTTTGCTGTTCAGTGTAAGCTTATAGAGTGCTGTATGTCAGGTACGTCTCAATGAAACTGGAAAAGAATAAACTGAGATGTTAGCTTGAGGGTAAAAAATAAAATGTAGGCAATAATAAAAGCCTCAGTCCCACCCTCGCCCACATCTATCCTTTCCCCCACCACAACCACACTCACACAGATGTACTCCTTTTTATCATTTTTGGTGCATCCTTTGAGGTTGTTTTTTTTTTAATAATTTTATTTATTTATTTTTGGCTGTACTGGATCTTCATTGCTGCATCTGCTTCTCTCTACTTGTGTTGCACAGGCTTCTCACTGTGGTGACTTCTCTTGTTGCGGAACATGGGCTCTAGGGCAAGCAGGCTTCAGTAGTTGTGATGCAAGAGCTCAGTAATTGAGGCTCCTGGGCTCTATAGCACAGGCTCAATAGTTGCGGCGCACTGGCTTAATTGCCCCCACGGAATGTGGGATCTTCCCGGAACAGGGATTGAACCTGTGTCTCCTGTTTTGGCAGGTGGATTCTTTATCACTGAGCCACCAGGGAAGCCCACCCTTTGAGTTTTTTATTAAAACATAATAAAAGACGAATGCATAGTCTTGTTTTCCTCTTTCTTACTCAAAAGGTAGCATACTATAAACACCACTCTAGTTCTTGCACATTTTATCTTCCAGGTCTCTTCAACTTGTGAAAATATCTTCCATCTTTGGGTTACTGTGTCACAAAATTGTGAAACAGCTCCTTAAATCTGTCACATAGTTCATTTATTCTCTTTTTATCTGTGTTTAATTTGCTTTTTAATTCATCCATGAAATTGTTTCAGTGCCTGTATTGTTTTTATATGTCTATGGTTATTTTTCCTAATCTATCTGTTCTTTTTTCATAGAGTCTTGTTCTTAGTGTTTTGATCCTTCTTTTAGGTTTCTAGTTATCTAAAATATACCGATCTTATGTTTTCTTTCAAATTTTATTCCATTATCTCGGTTTGGGGCCTCTAGTCCTTCTGCTTACTATGTTTGCTGGTTTCTACTTATGATGGATTGTTTCCTTATGAAGCTTTATAATTTTTTTATTGTAAGCTCAAAAGTGGTGGGGTGTTTTTCTTTTTTTTTTTTTCTTTCTGTGTGTATCCAATGCACCTGGGGTTCTTTGCATTTACTTTTGCCAGGCATATCAATTAGCATCCAGTGAGGAGACATAAACCACACCAGTAATTTGAAGATAATTAATACAAAGAATTACTAACAAGTTAAAGGTGATTACTAAACAAGTAAAAGAGAACTCTGAAGAAAGTTGAGGGAAAGGATGCAAGGATGGAAAAAGCTTAAAAGAGCGCTGCCCTTTCCCCACCCCTAGGCTGAGACTCAGACCTCATCAGTAAGGGTGGGTTGCAGCCCATTGGTTGGTGGGAAAATCCTCTGAGTTGCAACAGGTCGGAGCTGGTCCATCCACACCTGGAAGGCCAGGTTGCTAGTGAGCTGGGGCTGGAGAGCAGGGAGATGTCTTTCTGGGTGCCAGGGAAGCTCACTGGGGGTGCGTGCCACTGGGTCTCTTGTACCCTGTTGGCAAGGATGCCACTTGCTGGGATTCCGGTGAAAATTGCTGAATGGTGAGCACCACTCCATCTCCTGCACACTACTGACAGTCACACCATAGATTGAGGAAAGAAAAACACACCAGACCGGAAAGAGGAGTGCTGGCCTCTGCTGTGTTTTACGCTGTTCCTCCAGCACCCTCATTTGACAGAGCCTGACATTACACTCTCTGGCAAAGGAGAAATGTTTACAAGGTCCAGTATCATAAAGCAGGGCCAAGAAAGGCAGATTTCGAGCCGAGAGGCAGCAAACTAATAAGTGGGCACGTCAAGTTCTTGAGGAGGTATCCCTAGACCAGGATCAATTCTTCACATTTGTTTTATAGTTTGGGATTACCAAACCATGTGCACACACGCTTAGTCACTTCAGTCGTTGTGACTCTTTGTGACCCCATGGACTGTGGCCCACCAGGCTCCTCTGTCCATGGGATTCTCCAGGCAAGAATACTGGAGTGGGTTGCCATTTCCTGCTCCAGGGAATCTTGCCGACCCAGGGATCGAATCTGCATCTCTATGTCTCCTGCATTGGCAGGTGGGTTCTTTACCTCTAGCGCCACCTGGGAAGCCCACCAAACCATGTAGGTAGTATAAATTTGGGCTTCAAACCCAGAAGAGGCATATCCCTGGGATTTTGATTGTTCAAAGAGACTCCCTCCCCTCAAAGCTTCCCATGTAGCATCACCTGTTCATAAAGGAGGCCCCACTCTCACGTGGCTGATAATTATATAGCCAGAACAAGGTCCATGCAAAAATACTTCTATGTCTTAGTACTGAAAAAATGATGTTACAGATTAATTCAGATAGCTGAAACCTATTTAGAACCCCTCATTACTAGCAATGGCAAATTCGTTACATGGAACAGAAACCCATAGGCGGAATAATAAAATACCTCAAAGAAATACAAGCACAAAGCCAAGAACAGACACAAAAGAAAGTGAACTCCCCAAGTGGAAGAAGCAGTTAACATGGCAAATCAAAGAAGACTTTAAATTTAAGTATAATGTCCCCAGAGATATTCTAGAGAAATGTGCACAAGGGCAAAGATAACTAGAGCTTTTAGAAATGAAATTTATGATCATTGAAATAAAAACTCAAGAGATAGACTAAAAAGAATAATAAACATACCTAAGAATGATAATAAAACTATTTGTTCACTCGTATGGAATAGGTATCAAACAATCAGAATATCCACCCAACCAGTAAGACTCAGAACAGAATGCCCTAATGGTGTGTACTGGCTTAATTTCAGGCTTAAACACAGATGAAATTGGGCTAAGATATTTTCCCAGACTACAGTGCACAGAGGCAATGAAATGAAAAGTATAAGAGACGGTCCAAGAGACATGGATGATAGATCCACAAGTTTAAAGGTGCACATGATAGTGATTCTACATGGATAAAACAGAGATAGAAGAAGGGAAGGAGTGAAGAAATAATAAATGAAATATTGTAAGAGCTCAAGAAAGATACTAGTCTTGAGAATGCTAGATCCCATCCAGTGCACACGTTTTGTTTTTTTCCATAAAAGTACTTCATTTAAACCTAATGAAGACAGAGAAGGGAGTCATTATTCTTATTTTACTGGTGAGGAAATTGTGGTATAGGGTAGATAACTTATTCAAGTAAGTCAGGATGTGAACCCAGACTGATTTCTAATCTTCTGATGTACTGTTTTGCCACCAATTTGACAGCGGCTTCAGCTTTACTTGTTTAATAACTTTGTGAACACCTCTGAATTCCAGGGCAGTGGGTACGTATAGGAGGGGAGGCTAATTAGAGGTGAATAAGATGCTGTCCCTATCTTAGTTTATCTTCTTGCAGCCAATGACTATAGAGAGAAAATGGTATGGCATACTGTGAAGAGAATGGATTTAAGCATCAGATAAAACTGGGGTTGAATCATCACTCTAGTAGCTCTCACACGCTTTGTGCTCTTAACCCATTTACTTAATCTGAACTTTGGTTTCATAACCGTAGGATGGAAATAACAATAGTACCTATTTCATTGGGTTGAGATAGCCTAGGTAAACGTATGAAGCTTGAGATATCCTATGTAAAACACTCAAGCTCTTGTTTAGACAATACTAAAGTATCTTGGGAACTCACAGATAAATTAATACTAATGTATCTTGGGAATTCCCAGTTGGGGAGATTGGGGAACACTTCATGGGAGAGAGACTATTTGAGCCAGGTGGTGAAGAAGAAATGAAATGTTTAATATGTAGACAGGGGGAGAGATCCCTTCAAGCTGAGCTAACAGCATGAGTAAATGCATGCAGGCAGGAAGCTAAACTGGGTCAGGTCAGACAGTACCTTAAAGGAAATATTAGTAAGTAAAGCTTGAACAGTGGCTTTGGTCTGTGCTGTAGCAAAATAAATGAGATCATGAACTCTGGGGAGACAGAACTACTTTGATTTTTCTTTCATTTTGCTACCCTGTGTCCCAATGAGTAGAACGGAACAGCACAGAAGTTATAATGTGTTTCATATGTGTTGACAGGCTAAACCAATGTCTGTTCATACCTGCGTTTGCTCTCTCCTGATCTCCATTCTAGAGGCTACAAAAAGCCTTGGTTTCCTAGTCTCCCTCATGGCCAGTAAGAGCCACGCTTTATGGTTTCTGACTACTGAACTAGAAACAATAATCTGTCAGAGGGCTTCCGGGAGAACTTTCCTTTACGTAATGAAAAGGACAAATATCCCAGAACCATTTTTGTCTCTGCTTCATGCCATGTCTGGAGTTGCAGCAACCATTTTGGGACCATGAAGATAAGGAGCAAAGGATCCTGGTACAGTTGATACGCTGAACTAATTTCCTCAGCAACCACAAATCTCCAGTCACCTTGTTATACAAGAAAAATGAACTCCTGTCCACTGCTAGCCACATTGTCTGTTCTTGTAACCGAAATCATTTCTAGCTGATACAACAGGAGATTTGGGGGCTTTGAGAATTTTTAAAAAATTAAGTATAACTAGTATTTACTCAGGCAGAGTTTTGCTTATTCTATTTTTCTCAAATCAGTGCCCACAGTCCTAGTGATTTTGAAAGCTAATCTAGTGTTTGGCTAAGGTCACTCTAGAACTGGGAAAGCCTGCAAATGGGCTGTGAAAATTACATAGCGGAAACAGATGGGTTTAGTGTTCATGAATACAAGTTTTTGCAAGGTCTCTTAAATCTGTTTTTTTTGTTCTATCTGGAAAAGTGTTCTGTTGTCAAAGAGAAATACTGTGACATTAAATAATGACCTATAACATTAGAATAATTGAGTGCAACATCCATAAAGAGGAAATAACTGACTGATAGGAAATTCAACATGACAGAAATGTTATTTTGCTTCCAAATATAAGGCAACATAATGTAACTTTTTCCTGCACTGAAAAATCATTATACAGTGATTCCAGGGGATGATAAATGCTTATTCAGATATAAGCTTTCAAGGTATAGATTCATCCATGTGGTACGTTTATGTCTTGGTGGTCCTCAAAGTCAAATAGTTTGGATTCAACACAGTCTAAGTTTCAATATAACAAATACATTTTAGGGTGTTTGGGCTGGCAAAAAAAAAACCACCTCTGAAAAATTAAGAAAACATATATAAATGAGATTACTGAAGAATGGACTACCTCGTGATGCTTGGCAATCTTATTTTGAACCCTTGGTTTAGTGAATATGTTGCTCTACTGCTACCTATCTCTTTGTAGTACCTAACTGAGCAATCTTTTGGTAACATTTGGGAGAAGTAATTTTGGTAGTAATTTGGCAGTAATTTTCATAAATATCAAAGAAAAACCAAAGTTATATTCACATGTTCTTCAGGAGCATTGTTTTCTCTCTAAACTTTGCTTTTAGCTTAGAAGTGGGAGTTTCCTTCCCTTTTGGCTCATTCTATCTTGTTCAGAAATGTCTAGAAATAATGGGCTAAATTGTTTTGAAGCAAAAAATGAATTCTGTACAAATCTTTCCACTGGTTTAGGAAGACGTAGTCTAGCATGGGTCTCAAGAATGGCTTTGCTGAGTGTGCCACACTAAGGCCTGACCATCCCTGGATACTGAATCGTTTCCATAGAGAGTCATGTATTAAGTTGGTCAAGGAGACCAAAACATGACTACTCTCTGGAAAGGGGAACTGGCTTGTCTGATGCTTGCCACAGAATGTACTGAGCCCTTGGCCCTGGATTGCAGCCTAATCCACTATATGTGTAGCCTAACTCATTGCCTCATGAGACTTAGAGGGATAGGAACTGGTACCACTATGCTGATGCTCCTCTTGTTCTCTAGGTAGTAATAAAATGCTTTATTCTGATTTATCACCTCTCGTTGTTGGCCATTTTGGCATCTGTGGAAGTAGGAGGTTTACCCTGTGTTAGGCCAATCAGACTACCAAAGACATGTTTGTAGTGTAACAAATCAGGTTATTGAACCACTGCAATGAGGGAGATCACACAAGAGGAACCATGGGGCATTTCATCAAATGAAGGAAAAGTGACAGTCATTATGGAATTTGGGGGAAGGGTGGCAAATGCATCCATGCATGCTCAGTAGCTTCAGTCATGTCTGACTCTTTGTGACCCCATGGACTGTAGCCCGCCAGGCTCCTCTGTCCATGGGATTCTCCAGGCAAGAATACTGGAGTGGGTTGCTATGCACTCCTCCACGGGTTCTTCCCAACCCAGGGAATGAACTCGAGTCCCCTGCATCTTCTGCATTGCAGGTGGATTCTTTACCCAGTAGGCCACCCGGGAAGCCCAGGGTGGTGTGTAGGTGACATTTAAATGAATCAGTGTTTTGGAGGCTCCAAGCAAGACTGTGTGTAAAAGGCTGAATATCAGCTCTATGCTGCAAAGTAAACCCTTGGATTAACATGTATGAGGAATATTGAAACCAGGACCCCTATCTGAAGCTGTTCACCTAGGATGGAAATTGTAGCTGCTTGTCTAGGTCAAAGTGACTTAGATCCTTCAGGCAAGAGTGTGATGTTTTATACCTGAAGATATAATTTCAAACAGCAAAGTTTCTGACAGTCCATGATTTTAGAGAACAAAATTTCTTAGTGAGTATGGCAGCAGTAGTCACAGTAGCATGGTTACTGTGACATTTTCTACCTGCAGCATGTTCTTGAGAGAAATATTATTTCCAGTGAACTGTGCAATTGACTTTGTGTATTACTCAAGCCTAATGAATGACTGGGCAGATTCCTACTTTCTCTTTCTGAAGTAAATTTGACTTTCACCGTTCCTTCTTTGGTCCAAGGACTATGGCATTCAATCCATAGGACATTATGTTGTGAAATCCAGGTCGGCACCACTGTCTGAGTTCCATTGATTGGAAGGCTATTTGGGCAGTTGTATTAGTCAGTCCTTTTCACTTCTTTCATTGTAAGATGAATTGGTGAGTCAATTTCTGTGACATTATCTGAATGGTAGCATTTAAGTCTCTGAAGATCACACATTTGAATGCTGTAACACAGATAGATACGAAGAGAAGGTTTTGTCATCAGAATTTGAAGAATACTTGTAAGTTAGAAGGTATCCAAATTAAATTAAGACAACAGATCTTATCTCAATCTGGAGTTGACAGAGCTAGAGATGGGAGTATTAGCTAAGTTATCTCATTTTTATAGGAAATGTCTTTGCCATCCATAGTCAGTATTGAGTTCAATAACCTAGAAGACCAATTGGTTTATCACAAGAAATCTGTACCAAGGGAAGTTGGACAGATAGTACATACTCAACAACTGGTTTAATTGTATGTTTTTAGCCAAATCATGAGCAAACTGTAGCCAGGTGTAAGAGCTCTACCAAGGCGTGAGTAAGGCTTCAAAAAGCAATATTAAGCATTGACCCTATAGGGACTTCCCTGACAGTCCAGTGGTTAAGACTCATCTCAGGGCATGCAGGTTTGATCCCTGGTTGGGTAACTAAGATCCTGCATGCTATATGTCATGGCCAAAAAAAAAAAAAAAGAATAGGCTCTATGGATATTACAGTTAAAGAAGTCAACAATCTCAATCTGGCAAAGAAGGGAAAAAAAGTCTATCTTGTGCTGTGGATGTTGGGCGAAAACTGTCTACTTCATGCTGGCATCTCCTTCTGAAGGGTTTAGAAGAATCTTTAGTTTGAGGTCTCCTGCCGATACAGTCTTCCAGTGATTTAAGAGTGGCATATATCTCTTTGAGAGACATGAGTCCGAGGATCAATGTCCCGCAGTGTTACTGTTGTGTTAGCTGTGTGCTAAGGTGCTTCAGTCATGTTTGACTCTGCGACCCCATGGAATGTCACCCGCCAGGCTCCTCTGTCCGTGGGATTCTCCAGGCAAGAATACTGGAGTGGGTTGCCATTCCCTTCTCCAGGGAATCCAGGGATCGAACCTGCAGCTCTAGTTTCTTCTGCATTGGCAGGCGGGCTCTTGACCACTAGTGCCACCTGGGAAACCCTGCCGTGTTAGTCAAGAGTACCTGGTAGGGATGGGGAATACATGTAAGTCCATGGCTGATTCATGTCAACGTATGACAAAAACCACTACAATATTGTAAAGTAATTAGCCTCCAACTAATAAAAATAAATGGAAAAAAAAGTAACATAGAAAAAAAAATTCAACTTTGTTGAGTTATAGCTAGCATAAATAAAAACGCATTATTTTGAACTGTAAAAAAAAAAAAAGAGTACCCGGTAACGTCCTCATCAAGGTTGGAGGGATGTCTTTGTTCGGAAGTCAAAGTCTCTGGGTTTCAAATTGTAAAGACTTTGTTTTATTTTTTTAATTAATTTTTATTGGAGTCTAGTGGCTTTACAACATTGTATTAGTTTCTACTATACAGCAAAATGAATCAGCCTTCCGTATGCATATGGACTTCAAGACTTTGTTTTAGAGCAAGTTTTCTCAACCTTAGCGCTACTGACGTTCTGGGCTCATAACTTTGCTGTTGGCATGGTGGGGGGGGGGGGAGCTGTTCTGTCACTGTAGGATGTGGAGCAGCATCCCTGACTTCTACCCACTCAATGCCATTAGCTCCCCACCCCCTGTTGGGACAAACACAGACGTCTGTAGACATTGCCAACTGTCCCCCGGGGGTGGGGCTAGCCCCTGGTTGAGAACCACTGTTTTAGAGGAGATAGGAAAAACTCTTCTCACATCCATTGAATGTAAGACTGAAGGCGATAGGGTCAATGCAGATTTTGAGTAAGATGTACTATCTCCCAAAGATGCTTGGTAACAGTTCTAGAGAAGTGAATGTCCCCATTGCTAGAGAGAACATCAAGATTTTTCCAAGTAGAAAACAACTAAATCAAGTAACCTTTTGGTTGTTGTTCAAGTTGTGGCTTTTTGATAACCTCTGATGAGTCTCAAAAACAGATACCTAATGGCCAAACATATTTACCTCCCATGTAAATCTATTTGGAACTTTTTAAAAGAGGCTTGAGGCTTTGGCTATGGGATCTATCCCATCTTAACTGTTTCCACAGGATTATGGCACAGACATACCCCAAACACATCCTTGGTGGACTTCCCTGGTGGATAGGAGACTGCCTGCCCACGCAGGGAACACGGGTTTGATCCCTGGTCCAGAAAGATTCCACATCCCATGGGGCAGCTAAGCCCATGCGCCTCAACTACTGAAGCCCCTTTGCCCTAGAGCCTGTGCTCCACAATAGGAGAAGCCGAGGCAATGAGAAGCCCACGGACCCAAACAGAGAGAAGCCTCGCTTGCTGCTACTAGAGAAAGACTGCACACAGCGACAAACACCCAGCACAGTCAAAAATAAATTTTAAAAAGAAAGACTTAAAAAAATCCTTGGTGATATCTTTTAAACAAATACAGGTTTAAAAATTAGTCAGATTATCTCTGCCTCGGTAATATGACTGAACACTTCTGGCTAATGTGTTATATATTAATCTGCACTAGCACTAGACTGGAAGAGAATAGCGTTTAGTTCTTCTTCACTTCCTGCCATTGCGTGGTAAGTTGCTTTAGTCGTGTCCCACTCTTTGCGACCCTATGGACTGTAGCCCACCAGGCTTATCTGTCCAGGGGATTCTCTAGGCAAGACTACTGGAGTGGGTTGCCATGTCTTCCTCCAGGAGATCTTCCTGACCCAGGGATCGAACCCACGTTTCTTAAGTCTCCTGCATTGGCAGGCAGGGTCTTTACCACTAGCCCCACCTAGGAAGCGCCATCCTCTTCTAGGGTTCAACAAAATTAATTAATAAGGATATAGTCAAAACTACCCTGGGAGTAAGAACACTTTATGGACAGTGGGGACAATGACAAACTTCCGGTAGCTTTTGATTTATATCTGAGAGTTGGCCAGGATGGTCCCTGATCAACAAAGGTATTGAAATCTAGAAAGAAACTCAACTTTGTAGACAACTACTGTGTAAGTCTGTTTTAGAACATGAGGATATTTGCTTTAACCTGAAAGGTACACATTGAAATGTATCTACTCTATTTAACTTGTACATAAGTGATCTAAGAAGATTGAACTTTTTTCATGTGTTAGCTTCCTCCACCTCTTTCTCCCCCAAAGTCTTAACTTTGGGAAACAAGAGTTTTCACAGTAATTTTGAATTACTCACTTAAATGTGGAGAATGCTGAAACAAACCTACGTCTATTGTCTTTCTTTTTTATGAGGTGAAGTAAATCTTTATGAGGCCACTCCAGGAAATCCAAAGAGTTCAGACACAAAAGACATCTTAACAGCTTTATTATTTCATATTTAGGGTCTGATAAGGGAAAGACAAAATCAAGAACTGTCAGGAAACAGAAGACATTAATGTAAGTCATAATTTTAAAAACCAAGATGCAGTTATACATTTTAAAAGCACAGTAATAATTAACACTGATCTTTACAGCTTAACTGAAAAAATAAGAAACTTTTGTTGAAATTATTCGAGTTTGCAAGAAGTACAAAGAGCAGAAAGAATATTTTCAGCCTTAACAAAGTATGTCCTGTAAATTTCAAATAGGTCATAACAGAAACTTCTGTTTTCTAGGCAAAGAATTAGTTGGATGTTCTACAGAAAGAAAGCCCAAATCTAATTTTTACTCTTTATGTAGATCATCCATGTAATAATTGGCAACAGAGTACTTAAATGTCTTTTTAAGTAAATGAATCTATCAGTACGAGTAAAAGTGAAAGTGTTAGTTGCTCAGTCGTGTCCAGCTCTTTGCAATCCCATAGACTACAACCCACTAGGCTCCTCTGTCCATGGAATTCTTCAGACAAGAATGCTGGAGTGGGTAGCCATTCCCTTCTCCAGGGGATCTTCCCATCCCAGGGATCAAACCCAGGTTTTCCACATTGCAGGTAGACTCTTTAGATACCCTTAATTATTTGTTACTATTCATAGACCTTTTACAAATTACTCTTAAGGTACTTTCATATCAGGGTAAATTAAAATTCATATAAAATTAACCATTTTAAAGTGTACAATTCAGTGGCATTTAGCACATTCACAATATTGTGCAACCCTCCCCTCTATCTAGTTCCAAAACATTTTCACATCCCAAAAGGAAACCTGTACCTATTAAGCAGTTACTCTCCATTCTCCCCTCCCAGACCCTGGCAAACACTAACCTACTTTCTGTCTCTATGGATTTACCTGTTCTGGGTATTTAATATAAATGGAACCATACAATATATGACCTTTCGTGTCTGGCTTCTTTTACTTAGCATATTTTTGAGGTTCATCCATGCTGTAACACATATCAGTATTTTATTCCTTTTTATGACTGAATGACACTCCATTGTATGGATTTACCACATTTTGTTTATCTATTCATCAGTTGATAAACATTTTTTTCTGTTGTGTTGTGTTGTGTTTGCCGCACCGCAACTCGCTGGGATCTTAGTTCCCTAACCAGGGATCAAACCAGTGTCCCTTACAGTGGAAGCACCGAGTCCTAATCACTGGATGGCCAGAGAAGTTCCCTGATAGACATTTGGGTTGTTCCTGTCTTTCAGCTACTGGGAACAGTGCTGCTATGAACATGTGTATGCAAATATTTCTTTGTATATGCATTTTCAATGTTTTTGAGTATATACATAGCAGTGGAATTATTAATATGCTAACAATATGCTAATATGCTAATTATACATTTAACTTTTCAAGACCAACTGAACTGTTTTCCACAGTAGTGCACTACTTTACAATCCCACCATCCATGTCCTCACCAACACTTGTTATATCCTGTTTTAATAACAGCCATCTTGCTAGGAGTGAATGGCATCTCATTGTGAATTGTACACTTTAAAATAGTTTGACTTAAATTTCCCAAATGATTAATGATGTTGAGCATCTTGTCTTGTGCTTATTGGCCACCTGTATATCTTCTTTAGAGAAATGTCTTTTCAAATTCTTTGCACATATTAAAAATTGTGTTGTTTGTTTTTTGTTGAGTTGTATATATAGTATATATATTCTGAATACTAGATACCTGTGAGATTTATGATTCACAAATATTTTCTCCCATCTGTTAGTTGTATATATTTTCAACTTCTTGATAGCTTCCTTTGGTACACAGAAGTTTCTTATTTTTATGAAGTTCGATTTATCTACTTTTTTTATTGCTTATGCTTTTCGTGTCCAGTCTAAGGATCCATTGCCAAATCTAAGATCATGAAGTTTTATTATTATGTTTTGTTCTAAGAGTTTTATCGTTTATGTCTGTGATCCATTTTTGAGTTAATTTTGGTATGTGATAATAAGGAAAGGGCCCAATTTCATCTTTATTTTAATTGAGGAATATTTGATGTACCATACTACATAAGTTTCAGGCAAAAGAGTTGGACATGACTTAGAGACTGAACAACAACAAATACAACATAGTGATTCACAGTTTTTAAAGGTTTATAGTTATTATAAAATATTGGTGATATTCCCTGTGTTGTACTTTATATCTTTGTAGCTTATTTATTTTATACATAGTAGTTTGTACATCAACAATTTCAGCCTTTTTGTGTGTAGATATTTAGCTATTCCAGCTCCATTTACTGGAGACACAATTCTTTCCCCCATTGAATGATCTCAGCACTCATAAAAAATCAATTGGCCATAGATATACAAATTCATTTCTGAACTCTCAACTCTATTCCATTGATCTATTTAGTTGTTTGCTTGCTTAGTGACTTTTCTAGACTATTTTTGTAAGTTCTGTGTTGTTTGTCATACATGGCCACCTACGTCTGCTCTGTTAGCTTTGTGGTCAGATAATGTTTTGACAGTTTCCTTAAGGACCTGGAGAGGAGAAAAAGAGGAGAAGAAGGAGGAGGAAGAGAGAAGGAAAAAAAAACTCCCCTTTCTCCTAGTCTTTGCAAATTGGCTCAGTGTCAGGGTACTCCTTCAATGCTTAGCCAAGCCCTTTGCAACTCTGCTTAGCCTTCACATCCTGCTTGCACAGAGCCTGAAGGCAAGCCAGAGGTGAGAGTTAAGGATCTTTTCAGAGTTTTTGGGGTTTTTTTTGAGTATGCATCTAGCCCTGGGCGTGCATGTGGCCTTCTTGATTCCCAAGTATATGTGGGAGCTTTTAGAAGTCCTTATTTAAAAAACACAAAAAGCCCTTATTTTCTCATGTACCTCCTTTCCCAATCTCTTCCTTCCTGGGCTTTATGGTCTCTATTTCTTGTCCCGGGTTGCTACTGCCAATACTTGGGCCCTGAAATGCTTTTGGTAAAAGCTGTTTGGGAAACTGCTCCAGGCCTGGGAATGCTCCCAGTTGAGCAAAACAAAGGTAAGTCTTGTGCAGGTCCTTTAGGGAGCTGCCAGGCAAGTCTAAACCCACAACCACAAGTATTTGAGAATAAACTCCATATTGCTCCCTGAGGCACTGGCAACGTACGCCAGGGGTGTGGACTGTTGTCCTTGCGGCTGCTGCCAGTCTGGGATGGGGGGATTGTAAGTGGGCAGTTTAAAATGCCACTGTGCTCTCTTTCCTCAATACAGCAGCTTTTGTCTTCACCAGGTCTTCCTTTGGTTGTTGTGTTTGACCAAATTCTAGAGTTATGCAAAAGTTGATAATGATTGTTCTTGCCAGCTCATTAGTTGCTTCTGTGGAGGGACACAGTCCTGGAGTTGGCTACTCCCTAATTTTCAGTAACATCATTCCATAATGAACTTTTATATGAATGTGTTTGGATGTAAATATCTAGCGATAAATAGATAAAATTAATGACTTTAATTTTAAGATATAATTAGTATTAGTATATTAAATAAAATACATATGACATTGAAATGACTATTTTAACAAACTAATGATTTCCTTAAGTAACAGACAAATCCATTATCAGAAAAAACATTTTCTTGTACACATATTTGTATTTTAGGTAATTATTATACTCTGTAGAGCTTCTTTTTTTTTTCTTGCCACACTGCATGGCTTGCAGGATCTTAGCTCCCTGACCAGGGATTGAATGTGCGCCCTCAGCAGTGAAAGGGCAGAATGCTAACCACTGGACTACCAGGGAATCCCCTATACTGTATATAGCCTTAATCATTTTTTTTAATTATCTACTTTACATAGCCAACTTTTGAAGCCAAGAACCACTTAGTTAATTTTCCCTGAATATACTTTTTACATTATATTTATAATTTGTAAGGTGGCAAAATAAGCTCATATATCAGCCACAGGACTGGAACCTTCTGTTAACTTACAACAGTTTTATAATATAAATGAATAAGGGTAAATTGAAAGAGAGAAGAGAAAAATGTAAAGTGTAAAGAGAAAAAAAGTAAAAGAAGAGAAGGTACCAGTTTTAGAATAAAATTATCATTGTAAAAGCTAAACACACATTTTAACACATAGTCATACATGGGCTTCCCAGGTGGCGCTAGTGGTGAAGAACCCACCTGCCAATGCAAGTAGACATAAGAGACATGGGTTCGATTCCTGGATCAGGAAGATCCCCTGGAGGAGGGCATGGCAACCCACTCCAGTATTCTGGCCTGGAGAATCCCATTGACAGAGGAGCCTGGCGGGCTGTAGTCTATGGGGTCGAACAGAGTCAGACACGACTGAAGCAACTTAGCATGCGCACATGCACACATATACACACAACCACGCATGTGTATTAGAGGTGCTTTAAGCTATGACTTGGGGTCTTGATAGTTTGCTTTAATTTTTTTGAAGTATAGTTGATTTACAATGGATTCGTTTCTACTGTACGGCAAAGGGATTCAGTTATACATACATATATATATATATATTCAGTTATACATATATATTCTTTTTCCATTATGGTTTATTATAGGATATTGAATATAGTTCCCTTTAGTATACAGTAGGAGGTTCCATTCTATATATAATAGCTAACCTCAAATTCATAATCCTTCCCTCCCCCAACCTCCCTACCCCTCAGGACCCACAAGTCTGTTCTTATATCTGAGCCTGTTTCTATTTTCACAGATATGTTCATTTGTGTCATATTTTAGATTCCACATACAATGACATCATCATATGGTATTTGTCTTTCTCTTTCTGACTTCACTTAGTTTGATAATCTCTAGGTCCATCCACATTGCTGCTGCTGCTAAGTCACTTCAGTTGGGTCCGACTCTGTGCGACCCCATAGACGGCAGCTCACCAGGCTCCCCCATCCCTGGGATTCTCCAGGCAAGAACACTGGAGTGGGTTGCCATTTCCTTCTCCAATGCATGAAAGTGAAAAGCGAAAGGGAAGTCGCTCAGTCGTGTCTGACTCTTAGTGACCCCATGGACTGCAGCCTACCAGGCTCCTCCATCCATGGGATTTTCCAGGCAAGAGTACTGGAGTGGGGTGCCATTGCCTTCTCCGATCCATGTTGCTACAAATGGTATATTTCATCCTTTTTTATGGCTGAGTAATATTCCTGTGTGTGTGTGTGTGTGTGTACCACATCTTCTTTATCCACTCATCAGTCTTTGGGCATTTAAGTTGTTCCCATATCTTGGCTGTTGTAAATAGTGCTTCTATGAACATTGGGATGCATGTATCATTTCAAATCATAGTTTTGTCTGGATATATGCCCAGAAGTGAGATTGCTGGATCATATGTCAACTCTATTTTTAGCTTTTTAAGGAACATCCATACTGTTCATAGTGGCTGCACCAATTTACATTTCCAAGAATGTAGGAGAGTTCCCTTTTCTCCACACCCCTTCTAGGATGTTATTGGGGCCTTGATAATTTTATCATCATACTGTTAAAAAAAACTAGTACTTATTAACACTTGTATGGAAAAAAATAACATGGTCTCTGTCTTTTAGACAAGTCAGTCTCCTCATGAGTTTTTTCTTTTTTTCTTTGTCTCTCTTTATTCTAAAGCTCTTCTCAAATGAACAATCTTATCCATGTCAAAGTTGCCAAAAGTAGGCATGATTCCAAATTGTTCTTAGTGAAGTTATGCCAGAAGTTAGTATAAGTTTATTAGCCAGCAAGCTCACAAGAATCTGGCTGACACTTGGTCAAACATAAAAATATCACTGTTGAATGACTTGGGCCCCTAACTCTAATGTTAAGTCATCTTGACTGCCGATGGGAAGAATCAGCAGTCTCCTGGAAGGCAGAATATTTACAAAGATCTCTTCCAAAGTCAATTTCTCATAACTTCTCAGACAAACAACAGACAAGATGGTGGATATGCAGACAACAGAAGGTGGTGTTAAAAGCCAGATTCCACCAGAGGACACCAAAGTCTAATCAGACCTCTAAAATTTCAGGAAGTGAATAACACTTCTAATACCGCAGGGACAAAGAAGCCATCAGAGTCCATGTTCAGTGCAAAACCCATGTAATCAGGGACAGAGATGCCTCAAGTAGATGAGAGGCAAGGGGCTGCAGATGTGCACATGATTACTGAGTCAAAGATCCTGGTTCAGGACTTCCCTGGTGGTCCAGTGGTTGAGAGTCTGCCTTCCAGTGCAGGGGA
The DNA here is from genome assembly GCF_963930625.1 of Muntiacus reevesi. NCBI lineage: Eukaryota > Metazoa > Chordata > Mammalia > Artiodactyla > Cervidae > Muntiacus > Muntiacus reevesi. The sequence goes on along the minus strand of NC_089271.1, from coordinate 39,269,364 downwards.
CGAGGATTTGATTCCTGGTTGTGGAACTAAGATCCCATCTGCTGCAGGACAACTGAGCCTGCACGCCACAACTAGGGAAGCCCACGAACCCCAATGAAAATGAAAAGATCCTGCATGTCACAATGAAGATGCCACGTGCCGCAATTAAGACTCGACACATTCAAATAAATAAATAAGGATCTCAGCCGTACCTTGATAGAGACTCCAAATTGTCCTAGCCGAATCTGCTTAAGACCACCAGGGACAAACCCATAGCCTGATAAATTCAGTTTTTATTGACCCATCATGCTGAGGGACCTGAGATGGCTTTGGCTGATGGCCTGGGGAGGTGTTAAAGACATGGCTGGTGTGTCTGTGTGACAAGAGAGAATGAATGGCAGTAGCCAGGCTGTCTCCCGTGCTTCAGGCTGCCATGCCATTCAGTTGGGACAGACTCATTCCCTCAACAAGCCTTGCTACTTTGGATTTCTGTTCCAATGGCTATAGTATGGCCAACCTGGAAAGACTTCCCTGAGGCTGATTTAAAAAAAAAAAACCCACGGACTACCATGGAAGAAACTATTCAAAGCCTGAGTGCTGCAGGTGCTCCAGACTGACAATGGACAATGGACAGAATGACAGCTCCCACGATGAGCCTTCCACTGCAGAGAATGGCTGAGAAGATGACTTCGATCTGCCTCCTGCCTCAAGTGGAAGAAAGACTCCACCATCTTTGTTTTATTACTTGGGGCCCTCTGTGGTAGACTGTGATGATGCTGAGACCCAAAATGCCCCGGATAAAGATGGGCACCCCCAAGCCAGGCACAAACTGCGATCTAAGACAAAACTATGGAAGGGAAAGGCACAACAGTCTTTTCTGATTTAATGAAAATGATAGAATCAAGGGAGAAGCCAGCTTAGTTCCACTGGTGAAGTGATTGGGCTATTGTAGCTCCCTCTAGGGACCATTGTAGTTCCCTCTCCTAGATGACTGAGAGAGCAGCCTTTGGCCCCCAGGGAGAAATAATGACTACTGACCTAGAACAAATGAACAATGTGCCCATGGAAAGAGGACAATAACGCTGGTACCTGAAGAAAGAATATCTCTGTTCCCTAGGAAGTTGCGGGGGGTGGGTGGAAATATTTAACGCTTCCTCCATTCTCTAAACCCAGTGCTGCAGCATCACAAAATAATGACATGGTCCTCTTGAGTTAAGCAACAGCTGCAGTTGGCAATAACCCTGCTGCTGGGTTTGTCATCCCGTCTGAGTCCTAGGAAAAGAAAAAAAAAAAACTAATGTGGGATCAAAACTATTCTGCTGTGCAGGACACCCGAACAATAGCAGAGCTATTCAGTTCTGCCTGACACTCTCGGGAAAGCTGGACCCCTGGGGTGTGTCGGACACCTCAGCTCCCCCCTCATATGGGCACCAGTGTAACCTTGTTCCAATCTGACTGATAGGAATTAAGGCATTTAGCCCTTGGCCTTGGGTTCCTCAGTTGTGACGCAACTTACTGCTCACAGAATGTCCATCCAAGCCCATTGAATCACTCCCTGGGACTTGGGGGCATGAGAACCAGAGCTCCCATGCTGATGCCTCTGCTGTTGCTGTGCTGAGGCTTATTCTGATCAGGTAATCTACTTCCGGTACCTATGGATGCTAGGTTTACTCTTTGCAATCCACAGGTTGGGGGTTCTTCCTATTAATTACAAAGGAAGAACAAGGCAAGGGGAGATTTTCGTCTCTTCATTCTTCGACAGAATATAATAATTGTATTCTAAACAGGTTCCTTCCCGCTTCTATTTCTACTAATACCCCTCTTTTTCTTTTTCCTTTGTTCACCCACTAGAAATCATTTATTTAAAAGATATTGAATTTTACAAAGAGGTATCTGCACCCTCTGTGTTCACTGCAGTATTATTCTTAAGAGCCAAGACCTGGAAGCAACCTATGCTCAGTCGCTCAGTTGTGTCTGACTCTGTGACTCCATGGACTGTAGCCCACCAGCCTCTTCTATTCATGGAATTCTCCAGGCAGGAATACTGGAGTGGTTGCCATTTCCTCCTCTGAAGTGTCCATCAACAGACAAATAAACTGTGGGATACACACACATACACAAATGCATGCACACATGCATATTATTTAGCTATAAAAACCCTGTCATGTGTGACAACACAGGCAAAACTTTGAAGGCAGATGCTAAGTTAAATAAGTTAGACAAAGAAAAGCAAATACAGGGAATCCTTGAACAACATGGGTTTTGAACTGCCCAGGCCCACTTATACATGAATTTTTCCCCCCACTTCCCTGGTGGCTCAGATGGTAAAGAATCTGCCTGCAATGCGGGAGACCTGGGTGTGATCCCTTGGTTCTGAAGATCCCCTGGAGAAGGGAATGGCAACCTACTCCAGTATTCTTGCCTGGAGAAGTCCATGGACAGAGGAGCCTGGAGAGCTACAGTCCATGGGGTCGCAAAGAGTCAGACACGACTGAGTGACTAACACACACACACAAATATGTATTACACAATCCACAGCTGGTTGAATCCTCAGATGCAGAACGGCATATACAGAGGGCTGATTGTGAAGTTAGTCATGGATTTTTTAACTGCAGGTCATTACCTTCACCCTCATCTTTTTAAAACTGTACTGTACGATCTCAGATGTAGAATCTAGAAAAGCCAGATTCATAGAAACAGAGTAGCTTGGTGGTTGCCAGGGGCTGGGAATTGGGGAAATGGAGAGATGTTGCTCAAATGGTACAAACTTCCAGTTTTAAGATGGAGTAAGTTCTGGGGAATCTAGGTGTCTTTTCTTTGCTTTTTTGGCCACATCTTGTGGCATGTGGAATCTCAACTCTCTGACCAGGGATAGAACTCGAACTCCCTGCTGTGGAAGCAGGGAGTCTTAACCAGTGGACCACCAGGAAAGTCCCAAGTTCTGGAGGTCTAATATGCAGTGTGGGAACTATAGTTAACACGTATTCTATACTTGAAAGTTGCTAAGAAGGGTATCTTAAATGTTCCCACCACAAACATTTTAAAAAGGTAACTACGTGAGGTGAAAAATAAAGATATTGAATTTTAACGTAGCTAGAAAAATTTCAGGTTATATATTTGTGTGTGTGTGTTTTGAGAGCTCCTTGGAAACATTCTTATTTCAAGGCCTGAAACCAAAATTGTTAAAATATTGGACATTTTCATCTCTTTTATAAGCAGTTATCATTGAAGTTTATTGTAGCTTTCTTTTTTAAAGTTAGCTTTAAACACTCTATACATTACAGAAAATGTTCTTAAAATCTGAAAAAATTGAGTGGATATATTAAAGGTTGTTCGTTAGGGAAGAAAAAAGATCCAGGCCTTTAGTTGACTACCCATTCTCAATTTTTTTAAAACAAATTTCTTGTGTATATTATCACACATACTGAAAACAAGAGAAAAAGTAAAATGAACTCCCACGTATCCATCATCAGCTTTAATAACTGTCAACATTTATCTACCTCCTGCAACTATTTTCCTGAACTATTTTAAAAGAACTCCTAGACACTTCATTTCACATGTAAATATATTTATATGTAAGTCAATCTTAATCCCAAAATGTTAACGCAATATAAGTAAAATTACAATGTATAGATGAAGGAATATGCCTGTTCTATTCACTCATGAAAATCAGACATGCTAGGTGCTGGGAATATTAGAGAGAGAGTCAGTTGAGGGCAGAAGATGGAAAGTTCATGGGTTATTTAGGTGAAAAATCAAATACAAGCATTATTGCTCCTAGGTGATGATAATGTTAATAACTAATATTTATAGATAAATGACTATTTTAAGCCCTTTGCAAATGTTATTAAGAATAAATGTCATTTTTCAATAAATATTTTAAAAACCACAAATGGTTTCTATGAAATGGAAACAGACTCATGGTTGCCAAGACAGTGGCGGGAGGGATGGATTGGGAGTTTGGGATTAGCAGATGCAAGCTAGGGCATATAGGATGGATAAACAACAAGGTCCTACTGTATAGCACAGGGGACTATATTCAATATCTTGTGATAAGCCATAATGGAAAATAATATGAGAAACAAGATATATATGTATGACTAAGTCACTTTGCTGTACACCAGAAATTAAACACAACATTGTGAACCAACTATACTTCAATATTTATTTTTTTAAGAAGAATAAACATCATTTATTCTTCATAATCATCCTCTGAGGATGAGGAAACTGAGAAACCCAGAGAAATGAAATAACTTCCTGGAGAGCATTCAGATCATAAGAGGTTAAGCTAGAATTTTAATCTAAGTGGTCTGATTTCAGAGGCTATGTGGTTGTTTAGTCACCCAGTCATGTCCGACTCTTTGCGACCCCATGGACCACAGCATACCGGGCCTCTCTGTCCCTCACCATCTCCCAAAGTTTGTCCATATTCGTGTCCATTGCTATGGTGATGCCATCCAGTCATCCCATCCTTTGACACCCTCTTCTTCTTCTGCCCTCAATCTTCCCCAGCATCAGGGACTTTTGCAATGAGTCAGCTGCTCTCATCAGATGACCAAAATACTGGAGTTTCAGCATCGGCATCAGTCCTTCCAACAAGTATTCAGTTGATTTCCCTTAAGATGAACTGTTTTGATCTCCTTGCTGTCCAAGACTCTCAGGAGTCTTTTCCAGCACCATAGTTGAAAGGCATCAGTTCTTCATGGCTCCGCCTTCTTTGTGATCCAGCTCTCACAACCATATGTGACCACTGGGAAGACCATAGCCTTGACTATATGGACCTTTGTCAGCAGAGTTATGTCTCTGCTTTTCAACACACTAAGTCTGTCATAGCTTTCCTGCCAAGAAACAAACGTCTTCTGATTTCATGACTGCAGTCACCATCTACAGTGATTTTGGTGAGCCCAAGAAGAGGAAATCTGACACTACTTCCACCTTTCCCCTTCTATTTGCTATGAAGTAATGGGGCTAGACGCCTTGATCTTAGTTTTCTTAATATTTAGTCTTAAACCGACTCTTTCACTCTCCTTCTTTGCCCTCATCAAGAGGTTCTTTATTTCCTCTTCACTTTCTGCCATTAGAGTAGTATCATATGCATATCTGAGGTTGTTGATGTTTCTCCTGCCTGTCTTGATTCCAGCTTATAACTCATCCAGCCCCACATTTCTCATGATGTGCTCAGCATATAGATTAAACGAACAGGGTGACAGCAGTCAGCCCTGTTGTACTCCTTTCTCAATCTTGAACTAATCAGTTGTTCTATACAGGATTCTGACTGTTGCTTCTTGACCTGCATACAGGTTTCACAGGAGACGGGTAAGATGGTCTGGTATTCCCATCTCTTTAAGAGCTTTCCATAGTTTATTATGATCCACACAGTTAAAGGCTTTTGTGTAGTCAATGAAGCAGAAATAAATGTCTCTCCGGAATTTCCTAGCTTTCTCTGTGATCCAGCGAATGTTGGCAATTTGATCTCTGGTTCCTCTTCCTTTTCTAAACCCAGAGTGGACATCTGGAAGTTCTTTGTTTGCATAATGCTGCAGCCTAGCATGCAAGATTTTAAGCATGACCTTACTAGCATGGGCTCCTGGAGAAGGAAATGGCAACCCACTCCAGTATTCTTGCCTGGAGAACTCCATGGACAGAGGATCCTGGTGGGCTACAGTCCGTGGGGTTGCAGAGTTGGACGTGACTGAGCAACTAACATTACTAGCATGGGAGATGAGTGCAATTGTCGGATGGTTAGCACGTTCTTTGGTACTATCCTTCCTGGGAATTGGGATGAGGATTGACCTTTTCCAGTCCTGTGGTCAACTGCTGGGTCTTCCAGATTTGCTGACATAATGAATGCAACACCTTGATGGCTTCATCCTTTAGGATTTTGAACAGTTCTACTGGAATGCTGTCACATCCACTAGCTTTATTAACAGCAGTGCTTCCTAAGGCCCACCTGACTTTGCTTTCCAGAATGTTTGGCTCTGGGTGGCTGACCACACCATTGTAGTAGTCCGGTTCATTTGGATCTTTTTTATACAGTTCTTCTGTGTATTCTTTCCATCTCTTCTTGATCTCTTCAGTGTCTACTAGGTCTCTACCATTTATGTCCTTTATTGTGCCCATCTTTGGGCAAAATGTTCCCTTGATATCTCCAATTTTCCTGAAGAGATCTCTAGTCTTTCCCCTTCTATTGTTTTCTTCTAGTTTTATACAATGTTTATTGAAGAAGGCCTTCTTGTCTCTCTGTGCTGTTCTTTGGAAATCTTCATTTAGTTTGATATACCTTTCACTTTTTCCCTTGCTTTTTGCTTCTCTTCTTTCTTTAGCTATTTGTAAGGCCTCCTTGGATAACCACTTTGCCTTCTTGCTTTTCTTTCTCTTTGGGATGGTTTTGTTCACTGCCTCCTGTACAATATTATGGACCTCTGTCCATGGTTCTTCAGGCAGTCTGTCTACCAGATCTAATCTCTTCAATCTATTCATTACCTCCACTACATATTCATAGGGGATCTGATTGAAGTTGTACCTGGCTGGCCTAGTGGTTTTCCCCACTTTCTTTAGTTTAAGCCTGAATTTTGCTATGAGAAGCTGATGATCTGAGCCACATTCAGTTCCAGGTCTTGTTTTTGCTGACTGTATACAGCTTCTCCATCTTCAGCTACAAAGACAATAATGAATTTGATTTTGGTATTGGCCATTTGGTGATGTCCATGTGTAAAGTCGTCACTTGTGCTGTTGAAAAAGGGTATTTGCTATGACCAATGCATTCTCTTGGCAGAATTCAGTTAGCCTTTGTCCTGCTTCATTTTGTTCTCCAAGGCCAAACTTGCCTGTTACTCCTGGTATCTCATGACTTCCTACTTTTGCATTCCAATACCTAATGATGAATAGAATATTTCTTTTTCGTGTTAGTTCTAGGAGGTCTTCATAGCACTGATCAACTTTAGCTGCTTTGGCACTGGTGGTAGGGGCATAGACTTGGATTACTGTGATGTTGAATGACTTGCCTTGAAAACGAACTGAGATCATTCTGTCTTTCTTGAGGTTGCACCCAAGCACTGCATTTTGGACTCTTGTTGATTATAAGAGCAACTTCATTTCTGCTATGGGACTCTTGTCCACAGTAGGCTGTGCTCTAAGAAAAAAGACTACCTTAATATTGCGGTAAAATCCATGCTATTTATCCACTAAACCCACTAAATATAAATCCACTAAACCATTTCATTTTCTTCCTGGCACACAGGTAGACTTGTATTTCCCAGCTCCTTGGGCTTTAAACAAGCCATGTGACTAATTCTGGCTAAAGGAATGTGGGTGGATATTTAAAAAAAAAAAAAAATCTCTCCGTTGGAGCGATTGTTTCCCAATGTTACAGACCAGGGTTTTTGGCCTTTCCCAATCAACAGAAATTGATCAGAGGCTAGACAAGAAATTTAGGCAAGGCTTTACTGGAGCTCCTGCTGTAGCAGAGGGGAGTGAGAACAAACTACAGTTTTCCTTGCTCACTACTGTGGTGGAGGCAAGCTTGTTCCTTATATGGGGTGAGGGTAGGGGTGTGTTCAGGGGCTGGCCAGAGGGATGGCTTAGGTGATTTGCCCATCTCTTACGCGGTGTTGTGTGCAAGGGTCCTGTGCTTTGGCTCCTGACACCCAGTTTTTGCTCCAGGTTCCTCAAAAGTGGTCACTGGTTTTTTGCTTATTTTTTTGGTCTCTTTGTATCTTTGGGGTCCAGAATTTGTCCCACCTGTGCATGCACACAGTTGTTTCTAGTCCCATGTAGTTTCTTTGTATTTTGTTGCTTGAGGAGAGGTGTCCGGGTGCAAGCATTGCAGCAGAGGGTCCCAGATCCCAGCCTGTCTCACGAAGATGAAAAGAGCCTGTATCGCTGGGTTAATTGCTTAGAGGCGAGCCTCTCCATCAGGTACATTTTTACTGAACTTTGTGAGCACAAGAAATAAGCTCTTACTGTGCTAAATCACTGAGATTTGGGGGGGGGGGGTGTTTGTTATGGCAGATTGTGTCATTAATACTAATAGAAACATTTTAAACTTTTAAAAATTATGAAATAGTTCAAAACTAATGAAAAGTACAGAATATATTAACAATCATACCTCTAGTCCTAGATTTAACAGATATTAATCTATTTGTTATACTATTCCTATTTTTCTAAGCACACAAAATATCCATAATTTTATATATTGTAGACAAAGTAAAAAATGTAAATGAGGATAATAGACACCACCTTCAGGATAGTAATTACATCTAGGGAGGGATAGGGATGCGGTAATGCTTTATTGGTTATTAGCTATTACTCACATTTCCTTCTGGTCAATCTTCAAGAAACCCATTGGGTATGGGTGTGTTAGTTGCTTGATCATGTCTGACTCTTCACAACTCCATGCACTGTAGCCCACCAGGCTCCTCTGTCCATGGAGTTGTCCAGGCAAGGATACTGGAGTGGGTTGCCATTCTCTTCTCCAGATGATCTTCCTGACCCAGGGATCGAACCTGGGTCTCCTGTGTGGCAGGTGGATTCTTTACCACTGAGCCACCTGGGAAGCCCAAGAAACCCATTAGATATAACTAATAGCTAATAACCAATAAAGCATCACCACATCCCTACCCCTCCCTAGATGTAATTACTATCCTGAAGGTGGTGTCTATTATCCTCATTTACATTTTTTACTTTGTCTACAATATATTAAATTATGGAGTATTTTGTGTGCTTAGAAAAATAGGAATAGTATAAAAACGATAGCTTTTTTCATTCCATATTGTTTTTGAGGTGTCTCCATGTTGGTACCTATAGGTCTAATTTATTCTACTATGTAGAAACATAATAATTTACTTATCCATTCTCCTACTGAGACAGTTAAGATTATTCATATTTTTTTGCTTCTACAAACAATGCTGCAATGAACTTCCTTGTATCATCTGCCTAATATCATACAGTCAGGGGAGACCTCTCTGAGGATTTCTCATTTAAGCTGATATTGGGAGGAGGAGAAGGCAGCCACGTGAAGAGCTGGGAAACAAGTGTTTCAGGTGTCTGGAGTAGTGGATAAGCCCTAACACCTTAGGGAATGGCATGTACTAGATCCACCCAGGGCGGTTACAGTGAAGTGAGTGAAGGAAAGAGAGGCAGGAGGCAGAGGTGGAGAAGCAGGCAGACTATGTTAATAGTTTTAAAGGCCATACTAAGAAGTTTGGATTTTCTTCTACGTATATGGAAAGCCATCAAAGTGTTCTCATTTTCTCTGGATTGATCAGATCATACTCACAGTATTGTGAGTTCCTTTCCTCAACTTCACTACGAATGGAAAGTGAAAGTGTTAGTCGCTCAGTTGTGTCTGACTCTTTGTGACCCCATGGACTGTAGCCTGCCAGGCTCCTCTGGCCATGGAATTCTCTAGGCAAGAATACTGCAGTGGGTAGCCTTTCCCTTCTCCAGGGGATCTTCCCAACCCAGGGATCAAACTCGGGTCTCCTGAACTGCAGACAGATATTTTACCATTTGAGCCACCAGGGAATGGAGCAGCTCTTAAATGAATTCAGTTACTGCTTTTGCTCTCTGTTTTGGAGGAACTGATGATAATATCATAGAAAAAAATACTTTTCAATTCCTTTCCCAGTCTTTTGTGTCTGAGGGGCAGCTGTATGTTTCAGAGTGAAACTACAGTTGACCTTTGCATAACACAGGTTTAAATTGCATTATATGCAGATTTGTTTCCAATAAATGTTACTACATGATCTGAGGTAGGTTGAACATCAAGGTACCACAGATAAGGAGGAATTCTGGTTAAAGAAGGCTGACTATAAATTATACTATAAACTATATATAAATTATGGATTTTTGACTTCGAGGAGGGGCTGTGCCCCTAACTACTGCATTGTTCAAGGGTCAACTGTATATGTACCAATTTGTCAATTTTCCATCAAAAGGGCTTAAAGGGAAATGTTCTCTTTTTTCTCCATATTTTGCAATCAATTTGTTCTTTTACTAAAATCAGATTGACTTCATGAAAGATCTAGCATTTAGGTTGATTTAAGAGCTTAGGAAATATCATACTGCTAGTTCTGAGTTTCATCTGCTAATTCTCAGATAGTTTTATCTGAGGTATGATAGAATCTGGTGATGACCAAATACAGAAACACTTGAAAATTGGGAATGAAAGAAATAGGTACTTATACTAATAATACAATGCCAAACATTGTATTGTGGGCTTTAAAATGATAAATTACACTATTTCCAAAAGTGATTTGGATATGAATCATTCATTTAGTATCTCAGCCAAACATGCTAACATCGTCTCTCTTTCCTTACTTATTTCTTCTATATTTGCCTGTGGCTATACTAATCAGGTTGGGAGGTGGGCTATCACTTTCAGGAGTTTTCATTTAAATTACCTCCCCGATCGCCAACAATTTAAGCAAAATAGTTATTTTCCTGTATTTTCACCCTATTTTCTGTTAGAACTTTTCAATTTTTAAAGATACCTATACAGAAATTTCATTAAAATCTAACCTGATGGATGTGGGTGAAAATTTCTTTTTTAAAACAACCCCATCCACCCATTAATTTTTTTATTTGCAAATTGGTTGTAATTTCTCTAGGTATAATCTTACTGCCCAATAGGATGAATACTAAGAGGCATGGTGTATAATTGTGTTTAATATAGACAATAAGACCGAGTTAAAATCCTATTAACATCACACAATCAGAATGTGTTAGAAAAGACCTTAAGGACCATCTCAGGGACTTCCCTGATGGTCCAGTGGTTAAGACTCTGTGCTGCCAGTGCAGGGGGCTTGGGTTTGACACTTGGCTGGAGAACTAAGGGCTTCCCTGATGGCTCAGATGGTAAAGAATCCGCCTGCAACATAGGAGACCTGGGTATCATCCCTGGGTTGGGAAGATCCCCTGGAGAAGAGAATAGCCCGCTACCCGCTGCAGTATTCTGGCCTGGAGAATCCCATGGACAGAGGAGCCTGGCAGGCTACAGTCCATGGGGTCGCAAGGAGTCGGACAGGACTGAGCAACTAACACTTTCACTTTTTGGAGAACTAAGGACCATCTTGTACATCTTGGGTGTATGTGACCACCAGGGCTTTTTGGCTGAAGTCAACAGTTTTCAAAAGAGGAAAAAGAACCTTCAATAAAACAAAACAACTGCCAAAGAAATGATACCATTCTAGCTAACTTAGAAAAAATTTGTTTCCTAAGGTAGCAGCATAGGGATGGATCTTAGGGAGAGTATCTACCCTCCAGCAACTGTACCTGTGGGGGCTGTAAGTAATCCTACTGCCTTTTAATGAGTACTAGGATGCTATTGTTTGTGTAAATGTGCTTTAGGATCACAAAAGAGGGAGCAAGTGATTAAGATTACACCCTCAGAAGACAGGTCAATTGTCTTCAAGAATGACTAAGAATTACACAAGTGGACAAGAATGAGAGTATTTTAACCTTAGGAAATGGCAAGTGCATCTCTTACTCCTGAGTCACAGATAAGACTCTGCAAAAAGATATTTGAAAAGGGTGGTGGCAATTGACGCTTTTAAACAGTGCACATTAAAATCACCTAGGAAGCTTTTAAAAATCCTGAAGCCCCGACTAATTAAAGCCGAATCTATGGGGAGAGGAGCATAAGTATATTTTAAAACCACCCACTCCTGCATCTCCCCCCAGATTCCAACGTGCAGGCAAGGTTGAGAATCATGGCTTTAAATCAGAAAGCAAAATATTAAGCGTGCATTTTGAGCGGGAAAATGTGGCAGTAGGGCATAGAAAACGAACTGAAAAGTCCTTGGAAGGCAGGGCGGCTACTTCAACAGCAGGGACAAGAACCAAATGGGAGAGTCAGTGGTAGAGGATTTAGACTGTTTCTGCGGTAGAACTGCCAGGTTTTGGGGGTCGGTAAGGAGCTCAGCCTATATCCGACTCCATTCAAGTGAAGTTATTCTGCCAGTGGCCCTTCTTCTACCCTCAATAATATTTTCTCGCATCTTTTCCCACAGTTAAAAAAAAATGACGGAAACGTCTCCTATCCCACGAAAGGCGCATGGGCAGACTGTGGGAGGTGCAAAGATCTGAGATGTCACAAGCGCTCAGCCGTAACAATTTCTTTTCGAGTCCAGAAACACAGGTCACAAACATCTGGGATGGGGTGTCCTCCCCGGCTGGGTTGCACCCACCAGGGGAACGCTGATGAACACCTCAGCACAAATCGGATCTTTCTAAATTCTGGAGGGCGGCGAGGGCAAGGGCCAGGCAACTGCTGACGTTCTCAATGACAACACTGGCTCCGCCCTTACACTCACTTCCGGCGGCTCGCAGCCCCCGTTTCCGCTTTTCACGCCCGCGCGCCGGCCCCGCCCCACTCCCACGCACCTCCCCCCCAACGTCCCCCCGCCCGACCGCCTGGAGAAAAGGCACAGGTTGCTGTCGGAAGTCCCCCTTTGGTTCCCCTTCCGTTCTTCCTAACGACTTCCGCTTTGGGCCGTCAATATGGACGCTGCGGCTGCCTGGCCGAGCGGCCTCTGAACGGTTGCTGGGGCGCTGCTTCTCTGCGGCTGCCGCCCGGCTTCCCCGCCCTCCCCCCGCCCCTCGCTCCAGTCCCTGGAGCCGGCGGGCTCGTCGCTACATGGGGGCGGGCCTCTGCGGCCGGCGTAAGGCTTCCTGTTCTGAGGCGGCTCGGCAGTAGTAGGCGGCGGCGGCGACTCCGCCCGCGCCCACTTAGGCGCGGTGACTGAACGCCCGGGAGGGAGGTTTGAGGGCCGCATCTTGTACCGCTGCGCCAAGCCCGGCCCTGTGCCGCCATGGCCCCAGTGCAGCTGGAGAACCACCAGCTGGTCCCGCCCGGAGGCAGCGGCAGCGGCGGCCCCGCGTCAGCCCCGGCACCTCCTCCTCCCGGAGCCGCCGTGGCAGCGGCCGCTGCGGCCGCGGCTACCCCTGGCTACCGGCTGAGCACCCTCATCGAATTTCTACTGCACCGGGCCTACTCGGAGCTCTTGGTGCTGACGGACCTGTAAGTGCCGCGAAATCCACGCCTGCTCCCCAGCCCTCGCTTCCCGCCCAACCGGCTGCGAGGTTCGCACCTCCTTCTCCCCAAGAGGCTTTCTCCTCTCCGCTGGGCTGCTTAAGTCTAGAATTTCTGAACTCTTGGGGCCCAGCGGAGGTGGAGGAGGAGCTTTCCATTTGGGGTCCTGGAGATGAAGCAATCGAGACTTGTGAATTATGCACGTTGTTTGACTTTCCCTGAAAAGCCCATCTTTGGAATTTTTGCTCGATTTGCCTGCTGAACCTTATTGATTTGTTGGTTGGAAGCTTTTTAGCCCAGACTCCGAGTTTAGGGTTTAGGAATATATATTATTCGGGCGTTTAAAAAAATTCCCAAAGACAAATTGTGTTACAGCCTCTTACGGTACATTTTAAATGTAGGTTGTAATTGCTTCTGACAAAGTTTGAACTCAGGAGATGTATTGTATGTAAAAGAATGTAAAATGTTGGATCCCAACGTTTGTTTTCCTGGAATGTTAGGGACTGTTTGAAGTCTTAACACTTGTAGTGTAAGTAAAGATTTTTTGGTAACTAGCCTGTTGTTACTGTCTCGTGGGGTATGAGGGGAGTTTATAAATCACCAAGTTACCAGTAAAATGCCTTGGGATATGATTAGATGTTAATCCCTTCAGAATAGGATCAGAATACACTGTAATGATTTTCAGGTGTGTGAAGAAAAGAAACTATGAAATTTAGGGGTATATATAATTGAATTACTGTTTCACATTTTTGAAATTTAGGTTCAGAGAAAGTGAAACTTACTAGTTTTCAGCTAGATTCAGTTTTATCTTTTAGTAGACTCCAGTGTATTCAGTTGAAGTACATTCGTATGTAGGTATGAGGCTGTGAAGTGTCACAGTAATTTGTTGCTAGAGATTTAAAATGTTCTTTTGCAGATGACTAAAAAAAGAGATTCCACTTAATCCTGTAAAACATCATTCTGAGAATTTTGAGGGGGATGGAAAGAAGCCTACCCCTAATGAGGAGCTTAAATAGCTGTCATGATTGGATTATGGTGGTAGTATACTTCTCTGCACTGCTTATTGTTGGCTGTCATGTAAGAATTTGAGTAGGCATGAGAAAGATCTCATGTACCCATCCTATGTATAGCTATGGGAAAATGTTGAAAACTGCCGCTATCCGTGGTGTATAATTTGTATAATTTGTCTTTCCATAGGGCATTTGTAGAAATTCTTGGGTTGTTCTGTTTTAGCACTTAGTTATGAAAAGAGAAACATTTATTGCTGTAGGATAAGTATATAGGTTTAGTCTTGCACCCTTTATATGAGGATGATTCCTACACTTATCTCGCCAGCACAGACCTCTCCACTGAGCTGCAGACTCTATCCACATGCCTTCATTTAAGCACCTAGTGGACATTTCAACCGACCAAGTCCAGAACCAAACTCCTGATTCCATTCAATCCCCACCCCCCCCCAAAAAAGAAACTTTCCTATCTCACTAAGTATTCTCTCTATTCTTCCTCTGGATGCTTAGGCCAGGAATTTTGGAGTTAATTCTTGGCTCCTCTTTCTTCCAATCCCACATCAGTAAATTCTGTCATCTCTGGCTTCAGAATCCCATCACTTTTCAATCATTCCATCAAGTGTTAATCCTTTGCTCCTGTTACTGCAGTAGTCAACTAACTGGTACCTCTGCTGCTATCCTTGCCCCTCTGGTTTTTCCTTCATGAAATAGCCAGGATGATCCTTTTAAAACTTATTCTTACTCACAACTTTCCCATGGTTCCCAATCTCAGAGTAAAAAACTTTTTATAGTCACCCATAGAGTGACCATTAAAGTTTATGGTCCAGATGAGGATGCTTTTGAACATGAAAGGTGGAACTATTAATAACTATGTCAGAGCAACAGGCATAAACTGGGACTATCTTGAGCAAACCAAGACTGTGGTCTGTCTTTAAGGTCCTACATGATGTGTCTTCTCTCTCACTGCCTTTGTTTAGTTGTTGTTGTTTAGTTGCCAAGTCCTGTCCAACTCTTTGTGACCCCATGGACTGTAGCCCGCCAGGCTCCTCTGTCCATGGGATTTCCCAGGCAAGATATTGGGATGGGTTGCTGTTTGTGTTTCCTCCATTGTAGACCATGGAGAATTTAAGGGGAAAATTCACTGTTGTTCTTGATACATAGGTATATAAAATAACTTTTTTCTCATTTGATTTGTGGTCACCAAAATTGGTTTAGGAATAAGTTCCTGAACCATGTATTTTTCCTTGTTCCAGGTAGAAACTGTCACGGTTAATGTATTAATATAAAATCAGTGTTCAAGGTATACTTTATGAGTCTTAGTTCTGCCACATTTGATGTTTGTGGAGTATTGAAAGTAAAAAAGGTGGTTTGTTTTTGGCCCTGGATTTCTAAATATTTTTCTTTTGCTTGTTCATTTCCTCCCGCTCTTCCCTCACCCATGTATATGCTCTTATCTTTGAGTTTACATTCTGCTGTGATTTTTTTTGTTTTTTTTAGAGAGATTTAGGTTCTACTTTTTAAAAACCTTTTTTTTTTAAAAAAAATTGAAATCAGAAAATGCTAGAATCTTACACACTTTGGTGTAAATGAGGTTTTTGTGACTTAACTGCACTCTCTGGCTCTTGCCCCAAGTGGTGGACTTGTCATCCATAAAGGAACTTTAAATAGATGAGGAGGAATTGGGGAGAAGAGGATGCAGGCAGCAAAGTCTATCCTTTGTCCCTGAAATGATACCACCTCTGGCAAGAGAAGATCCTTTTAGGGTTTCTGGGACAAGGGGCAAGAGCTGAAACAATGATTCCTGTTCTTTCTGCCCCCAAAGACTCTGCTCTCCTCTTTTTCTCTCTCTCTCACACATGCACACAAGCATCCATGGTTCTCATTCTCTCCCCTCTTAAGGACAAGGGAGAGTTCTCAAGGAGTGTCTTCTGAGTCTTTCACAGGCATAGGAACTTGGCCAGCAACTGCTTTTACTTGCGGTCATAATACATCCTTAATTTTTGCTTCATCCTCTGATCTGCTGGCCCTTCCAACCCCTACCCAGTTTCTTTTGTCACTTGGATCATAACTTGAGCTTCCATCCCACTGTCTCCGCTAAGAACTGTAGATAACTATAAGCCAGAGCTCATTTTAATAGTTCCCCTTCCTTGTACCGTGAATCTCTGGAGGTGGTTTTAGTTTTTCTGCACCTGTGGCATGTCAGTGGGAAAAGAGCATCTTAAGTGGCTCAGTGTGTGTTCTTCAAGAATGGATCTGATGTAGGGGAGGCTTTTAGTTCAGGCTGTTGAATCTTGAACCGTGGAGAATGTGGTGATTCAGGAAGCAGATCAGGAGCTTTCTAAGCATCAGTGGATATGAGAGTGTTAAATGGTATAGTTTATCAGGGAAAATGGTGACATTGGTTGCTGGCTGTCAGTACTGCAGAACTAGCAAAAAAGAGATCAAAATTTTCCTGGAGCTGTTTAAAAATAATCATTTGCATCTCACCAAGCGACATAATAATTGCTGTATAACCCTTGGATGGCACTAGCCGTTTCCCATGCCTAGCTTAACCCACTATAACAAAGCATGAAGGGATTGGTGCTTGGAAGCAAGGCTCTGTTGAATATGGAGAGGCTGACAACTAAGTAGTACCTTGTATTCATGACCATTTGGTCTTAAAAGAAGATTTTCTCTGACCTCTCTGTGATGTAGTGTGCTAATAAGACTTGGGCTTTTTTTTAATGTTTGAGGTTTATGCAGTATCTTTTGAATAACTTTGAATGGAGAGAAATGTTCCTTTGTTAGTTTTTCCTTTGTAGCTATATTGCTGAAAACATAAAAATTATGAGTGGGAGCCACACAAGCCTATAGTGGCTATTTGTCCAGTTTTTCCTAAATGCTAAGGTATTTTAATAGAGTGAAAGTAAAGGCCATAATCATACTTTGATGAAGATGTGCATATATCTAGTCAGCTTCTTTTTTTTTTCTTCTTAGGCTGCCAAGGAAATCTGATGTGGAAAGGTGAGTATGAAAAAAACCTTAAATCTGTGTTGATGTATCTATGAGTGAGTGAGTGAGTTTATGTGAGTGTGAGAGAGAGTGTGGGGGGAGATATGTGTAGGTATGGGTAGTAGGATTGTGGACCAGGAACCTAGGCCCAGAGAGCCTAGAGTGACTTCTCACACCATTTGTTTAAGATGAGCCTCGGGAAGTGTAATTTCCGCATCCTTGACAGTTCTTGGTATGTGGCCAGCTCTGGACCTCGTCTTCTAGAAACTGACCAGGTCAAGTGCCTCAGGGTGTGGAAAGATGCAGAAGATAGAGAACTAAATGGAGATAGCTGGTTGCTCATTTCTCATTTTCTGTAGTGATGCTATTAGATATCTTTGGAGAATGGACATTTGCCTACTGCTATTACTGATTTATCAGAGGAGGCAATGGCACCCCACTCCAGTACTCTTGCCTGGAAAATCCCATGGACGGAGGAGCCTGGTAGGCTGCAGTCCATAGGGTCGCACAGAGTTGGACATGACTGAAGTGACTTAGCAGCAGCAGCAACATTACTGATTTATAGTTAAGAGAATTTTAATTCAGTTGGAGTTGGGGCTTAAGACATAACTAAATGCTAGTTCGTTTCCACAGTCCAAGGGAACAAGATAAATTAAGGTTTGAAAGATATCAGATGATGGAGATTTAAATTGTGGCTACAGTATAGTCTACTTGACTCTGTCTTTGGCACTACTTACGCTTCTTGGTTGATCTTTTTTTTGATACCAAATCACTTGGGTAAATTTTAGCATTGTTAGTGTCTAGGAGCTGCTCCACCCCCCACTCCCAATGACCTTTTTGATAGAATTCGACAGAGATCGAAAAGATAGAGGTAAAAGAGACCTCTACCTTGAAGCATACCTGTGTTATGGTTTGGCTGGTCCATTTTAAAGGAAGGAAATGAAAATCAGGATGTGTTCTGTCCACTCTGGGGTAGAAAGGGAAACTGGGCCTTGGAGAACCAACCCTTGCTGCATGTCACCTGAGACAGCGTGGTGTCAAGAAAAAGAACATATCAAAGTAGTTTACAAAGGGGTATGTTTCCCTTCCAGTAGAGGAGCTCATCTGGCAAATGGAGTTCATATTATACAAATGTGTTTGCTTTGGGAGAGGAGAGGAGACCTCACTTCCTCTGTAAGCTGTTGCTAAGTTAGAGTGAGAGCACTAAGGTGACTGCCAGATGTGAGTTGTACATTTAACATTTCTGCTGTGTCCCAGTCTTGCCTGTGATGCACTCTGCTTGGTTTATCTCTAAGGATCCTTCACAGACACTGGCAAAGAGTCTTAATTGTATCAGTGTCCTGGATTCTTCTCTTTGTACTACCAATAATATTGCAGGCTGAATCTTCAGGAAGCTTTTCAGGTTGTTTGTGGGCTATGTATGCTCTTAATAGAAGCTAGACTCTTTGTCTTTAGTCAGGATTATGTTGCAGCAGAAGGTTTCATTTTGGTGCATTGCATTGTGGGGTTACTGTTGTGGAGATGCAGAGGTATGGATTGGATCTGTAGGTCGTTGAATAGCTGTACTAAGATTAATATGTCAGAGTCCACTTGGAAGGACGTTGGTGTCTTTCTGGGGCCTGTCATCAGTCCTGACCTGTTGAATATTTTTTTGCGTGTCTTAAGGTAAACCATGAAAGGGAGGATTATCAGTTTTGTAGCCGACATGAAGTTGAGAGGTCTAGCTAACATGCTGATTGACAACATAAAGCTTTTGGTGTAAAGCTTTTAAGGCTTTATGAGGAAAGGATAAAAATACTGATATTGGGAGAAGCAGCATTGTAGTGAATATAGCATGAAAATAGATATGCGCAGACCTAGCTTTTATTTTTAGTGCTTTATTTAACTTTGCTTGGATAATTTAATATCCAGACTTTTCACTGAATTTAGTTTGGTAAAGAGTTGCGTGGTTAAGTTCTTTATTCAGGTTTATAAATCATGCTCCTGCCAGATGGGAAATGGACCCTTGCTTTTGTAAAAATAATACAGTTTCAAGCTTTGGTAAGGAGCTTTTCACTTCTTTCTCTTACCAAAAAGGTTACTGATTCATAACTCATGGTTTCAATTTCGAAGCATAATTTCGTTCCTTTTGTGACCCAGTTAACTTCTATATAATTTTATATTTGTGAATAGAGTATATTTTAGTAAACAACTTTTATTGTAGTATAGAATTAATTATAAAATGTGATTCATTGCTTAAGCATTCTATTGGATTTATTATTCTGAGGTAGAAAATGAGGCATATGCAGGTGGTATACAAAATGTGACAATAATTCATATTTAGATAAATATTTTAGGTGGGTTCTTTCATTGTAATGGTTGTAAACAGATTGATTCATATTTTAGCTCAGATGAAATTAATTGTGAAATACTCCTTCAAATATGCTGATTCATTAAGAGTTGTTTTGTTTTGTTTTAAAGGAAAATAGAAATAGTGCAGTTTGCTAGCCGGACACGCCAACTCTTTGTTCGACTATTAGCTTTAGTAAAATGGGCTAATAATGCTGGCAAAGTGGAAAAATGTGCGGTGAGTTAAACTTTTGACTTTATTTTATATAAAATAACTTTTTGGAATGTTAACTTGTAATAGGCATAGTTTCTAATTTTAACTCTAACTTATATCTGCTGATAGGTTTTCAGAGACATTACTTATGTGAGTAATCATTTCTGTATGATAACATATAGTATATATCTGTAGAAACTTATTTTTTGTTTATGGACACCTAATCAGATAAAAAAGAGTAGACCATATCTGGAGACGTTAAATATGAGACTGGATGTAAAGGGGGAAAATGGTTAGTTTACATTTGTATGATTTCTTAGAGTTTACAAAGTATTCCCTATGTTTTACCTCTTGATTTCTTGACAGCTCTTTGAGAGTGGCAGAGTCTGTATTCTCTTCTTATTTTACAGATAAGGAAATAAGTTTCCTAGAAGTTAAATGGCTTTTTCAGGGCCATAGAACTGATGATAGCATTTATCTATCCCTTTATTTATTCAGTGGGGCTTCCTTGGTGGCTCAGACAGTAAAGAATCCACCTGCAAAGCAGGAGACCCAGGTTCGATACCTGGGTTGGGAAGATCCCTGGAGAAGGACATGGCTACCTACTCCAATATTCTTGCCTGGAAAATTCCATGGACAGGAGAGCCTGGTGGGCTACAATCTATGGGGTTGCAAAGAGTTGGACATGACTAACATACTTGTTTATTCATCTGTTCATTCTCCAGACCTTTATTGCACACAAGGCATAAAGACATGGTGGATTGAGACTCAAATAAAGCATAGTCCCTGCCCTCAAGAAACTCGTGGTCTTTTGACTGTTGGGTCACTTTTTTGAATTCAAAAGGATGACCTGTAGTGAAGTTTGCCAAAGATGCTAAAATATACCCACCACACACACCTCCCTCAAAGGTTTTAAGCTATGTTCAAGAAGGGTTAAGGAGTTCATATTGGAAAGGGTAGAGTAATTATAATAAAGTAAATAAAATCCCAAAATGATGAGAACATGTATTAATCCACATTAATTGAAGTCAGTTCTCCAGATCCAGCTCTGCAAGGCCAAGTAGCCTTCTAGCCACTGTAGGAAAAGTGGATAGATTCTCTAAGTGAACTTGACATTGATGCTCAGATTCTTTTTTCTCATTCAGTTATGTAATGACATTTAAAAGTTTTATCAGTTTTTATAGGTGCAAGTTCAAAAAAAGCTTACACTGGATAAATTATATTCAGATCACTTTCAAATTCTGAATTTGCCAGGTTTCCTAGATAAATTCAAATCAGCTACTCAGTATAGAGGTAATTTATTTTTTGCACCTGACAAGCTAAGTTGAAATATTTTTATAGTAGCTGTATTTGCAGATTTATTGGCGTTTGCGTATTCCATAAAGTTTCACTTCAGAAAGAAATGTATAACATAATTGTATTTCTGCCCATGACTTTCTGAAATGTCTTCTCAGTTTTAGCCCAGTGCATTTGATATCTTCAGTTTCACTAAGTTCCCCTATCATTAGACAGAAAGCTTATGTGAAAATTGCTAAAGTGAAAGGAAAAGAGGTTATGAAGAAGTTGAGAACTTAAAATTCTAGAATAATATATTTTTTGAAAGTTAAAAGAAGACATTTCTAGCCACAGATTTTTTTGTCTCTAGGAGTAAGCTGATATCATCCTTCTATATAACATTGGTCAAAGAGGGAGGGTATCTTGTATCATATATTGAGTTTTTTTAATGGGGGAAAAGTCCTTTTATTTATTCATCTGTCTGTTTTGCTTGGTAAATTAAAGTTTGTAGACAGAAAGTCTTGTTCACTGTAACCATCATTCAAAGAATAATTTTTTAAATAAAGATGAATAAACTGGCTTATTTCAGGCTTATTCATCAGAAAGTTTACAATTCGTTTCATTGTTTTTGGAAATTTGGGCACCAAGCCTAATGAATCTATTTTTGCCAAAATGAAGAACCATGGTATAGTATTTCTGAAAACTTCCAAGGTTTCTTTTCAATAGCTAGTTAATTTGGGGTAATCTTTTCCTAAAGATATTCAGACTTTCAGTAAAGAATTAGGTATTACTGAAGTATATAAAATCCAAGTGTTCAATTTTTCAAATCCAGTGTTAAATCCCTAATTATACCATGGGTCTTTAAATTATATGTTTGATACTACTGAGCTGTATGTTGATAAAATAATATCAAGCAAAATCTAAAACTCTTAGTTTTGATATTGAGCCATATTGTATTCATCTTTCATTAATTCATAGTATTTTCCTATTTTTTGAACTGGCTGTCACAGGAAGTCATATTCTGAATAAAGTCTCATATTGAACTTTATACATAACGTTTCAGTATTTTTGTTTTGTGGATGTAGATACTGTTAATGCTATTGTCAAGAATAAAGTCCATAAACTGGAGAATTAGAGGATTATTCACATATTGACACTTGGTGTTCTCCACTTAATGATTATTTAACTAGACTCATTAGATGTTCTTAATAGATAATGATCTTTGGCCATGCCAGACATATTAAGTGTTTAACTGAGTGTATAAATACATGGTTTATAGAACTCTGACTAATGGTAAAACAATCTGGATAATGTTCTAGCTAAGAAAAAGAAAAATCTCCTTGAGCTTTTTTAAAAGCAACATTGAGGTACAATTCACATACTGTACAGACTACCCATTTAAAACTACAATTTTGAGAATTCCTGGTGGTCCAGTTGTTAGGACTCTGCACTTCCACTGCAGGCAGCACAGATTCAATCCCTGGTCAGGGAACTAAAATCCCACAGACTATGTGGTGTGGCCAAAAAACAATAATATAAAAGTGTACAATTCAGTGATTTTTAGTATATTCACAGATATGTGCAACCATCACCACAGTCAGTTTTAGAAAATTTTCAAATTGTTACCCTTTAATTGTCACCCCAAGTACCCCCCAGCCCTAAGCAGTCTCTGCTGTCTCTATAGATATGCCTCTTCTGAATATTTACATATAAATGGAATCATAATATATGGTCTTTTGTGATTGTCTTCTTTCATTTAGCATAATGTTTTCAAGGGTCTTCCATGTTGTACCATGTATCAATACTTCATTTTTATAGCTGAATTGTATGGATCTACTGCATTTTGTTTATCGTTCATCCATTAATGGACTTTTAGATTGTTTCCAGTTTGGGGCTACTATGAATAGTGTTGCTATAAACATTCATATACAAGTTCCTGTGTGGACATGTGTTTTCATTTCTCTTGGGTATATACCTAGGAGTGGAATGGTTGGATCATATGATAACTGTATATTTAGTATCATTTGAGGAACTGCCAGACTATTTTCGAAAATGTCTATACCATTTTACATTCGCATCAGCAATGTAAGAGGGTTCCAGTTTCTCCATGCCAACACCTGTTGTTGTCTGACGTTTTTGGTTCTAGCCATCCTAGTAGGTGTGAAGTGGCACCTCACTGTGTTTTTTGTTTGCATTTCTCTGATGAGAATAGTGATACTGAATAGTGATATCAATAGTGGTATTGAACATCTTTTCATGTGCTTTTGGCCATTTGTGTATTTTCCTTAGAGAAGTGTCTATTTGGTGCTCAGTTAAAAATTTTAAAGGAGTTTATTATTAATCATATCAAAAGCTGGTATGTGAGTACTTAGAAAAAGAACATGGTGATCATTAGGGACCTATATGGATTCACTAAGAGGTAACTCAAAACTTAACTTTTCTTTTTATT
Organism: Muntiacus reevesi; assembly: GCF_963930625.1. Lineage (NCBI taxonomy): Eukaryota > Metazoa > Chordata > Mammalia > Artiodactyla > Cervidae > Muntiacus > Muntiacus reevesi. Next base: position 39,246,088 of record NC_089271.1, on the reverse strand, counting down.
AATTTGATTTCTAAGTCAAAGAAATACAGCTGGGCTAGTTTATTTTGAGTTGAGCAAGGCCGTTTAGAGAGTTTCGTTAATTAATTACCCACATTTAAGGTGGAGCAGTGTAGGCCGGATAAACTATGACACCCCACGAGGGTTGATGCACATCTTCCTGGAGGGAAATCTTTAGTTTTCTTTGGCTTAAGCATTTTTACAGTGTCCTAAGTGAATGGAGACTTGGGATGACCTAAATCTGAATAAAAACCAGTAACAGAAGTTGAAAGAAGCAGGATTCAGAATGGTTTTAAATATGTTAAAATCAGAGTAGAGTCATGCTTCATGTTCAGGATGGGAAAGGGAACCTTGCTTAGAGATTGATGCACAGAAGATCAAGACCTTTTAGTTAACTTCAAGGTTGCTGTGTGGTAACAGTGTCGTGGCTCCTGATGTTAGAAGTTAGTGTTGGTGGTATTCGTAGGACTCCCATTTTACTAGTCATAGAAGGTAGCATTTCTACAGGGCTATGCTGGTCTTAACTGAAGAGTTAGAAAAAGCAGTTTTTGGTTCTAGCTTCTCTGATTATTGACTATCTTTGAGCAAGTGTATAAACCTCAGCCTCAAGTTTTTCATCTCTAAGGTGATGGTAATTAACTGTTTTTGTCTGTTTCTTAGAGTTGTAAAAATCAGATAATAAGTGTGGGAATGCTGAGAAAATGTAGGGCATTGTGTGAGCCTGATGTATTATTAATTCTGGATACCATATTTTAAGTTGATCACTGATAAACTGGGCCATTTCCAAGCAGTGGACTTGGGATGGTAAATCAGGAATTTGGAGTTGTGAAGACTAATTGATGTGGTTTGCAGTGTTCAGCTTGAAGATAGAGTGCGGCTTCCCCTGTTTGAAGGACATAAGAGACTTTTAAGTATTGTTCTGGAAAGGAATTAGTTTTCAGCTTCTAGATGAACTCTGTTAGTTTAGGCACACCTGTGAAATGCATTGAGTAGAGAACTGATGGAAAGGTTTTCTGTATCGGGCATGAAGTTGGCCTAGATCTCATAATGGGCAGTGTTTTCAAAGTGTTTTATATGTTCTAGGCACTGTTCTAAAGGTTTCATATGCATACATTCTTAATCCTCAGAACAACCTTGAGAGGGAGGAAACCATCTCCATTTTATATTGAAAAAACAGAGGCACAGAGGGAAAGTAACTTGCCCAAGGTTACAGGGCTCATAAGTTGCAGAAGTAAAATTGAGACCAAGGCAGTCTGGGCCCAGGAGTCCATGCATTTATATCTACTTTATTACCAGTCAACTCTAGAAGTCTGTAAGAGAAAAAGCATTTTATTCTATTTATTTTTCCTAACTTGTCATATGTATGTGTAATATTAAGGATGGAGAAATGAATTGGGAAACCTTTTATTTAAATTGATAGAAAATTACTGGTTTTTAAAACTATTTCTTCTTTGCTCAAATTACTGGAAATTTTTTTGATTAAATATTTTGACGAATGGAAAAACTATATTATTTCTTAAGGTTTACTTTGGAATGAATAAATGATATATGAAGTAAAAGAAAGGTGGCTAGTTTTCAAGGAAGCTTAATGCGTTTACCTTTTGCTTTAAAGATGATCTCAAGCTTCTTAGATCAGCAAGCCATTCTGTTTGTGGACACTGCGGATCGCCTGGCCTCATTAGCTAGAGATGCTCTGGTCCATGCACGCCTGCCTAGTTTTGCCATCCCATATGCTATTGATGTACTGACTACTGGGTCTTATCCACGGCTGCCAACCTGCATCAGGGTAAGTGTGTTCCCACCCCCACCCCCCCAAAATTGAAGGCTTTGGCATTAGATTCTAGAATATTAATAAGTAGCCCAGTCCCCCCCCCAAAAAAAAAAACTGTTCTGTGTTTTAAAATAAATATTTCATGTAGTTTGCTTTTTCTCTCATTAAAATTTGGGAGAGGGGAGGTGTTGAAATAAATGGGAGCCCGAACATAAGTAGTTATCAAAATGAGTTATGTATTCATTTAGGTGAGGGTGAACAGATTTGCAAAGGTAGCATCTATTTCAGATGTGAAAATATGGCACATTAGTTGCTTTTTGGAAGTGTTTTTTATAAAATTTGTTGTAGTTGTTTATTCACTCGGTGCCCTTGTATTTTATATTTCTAAGAAGTGGTAGAAATCATCTAGTGACATTAAGTTGGTTTCATAAATAGAGCATGAAGAAGATTGTATTGCATTATTATCTTAGCCAGGCGACTGGTGGAATCATTGACACTCTAATATATGATAGTAATGGTCACTATTGATGTAGACTGCAGAAATGAGTGTTGAGATTCTCTCAGGTAAAGTAAGAAAATACTGTGTTAGGGCAGGCGCAGGTAGAAATTATGTCTCTTTGTACATTATTTCTAAATCACTTGAACATTTTTGTAGGATAAAATTATTCCTCCAGACCCAATTACCAAAATTGAGAAACAAGCTACACTTCACCAGCTGAACCAGATTCTTAGACATCGGCTTGTAACCACGGATCTTCCTCCTCAGTTAGCAAATCTTACAGTTGGTATGTGCTTGGAATATATTTTTAAAGAATTGACTTGTTAGAATATTTTTAAAATCAGCTTTTGGGAGTTTTATCTTTTAAAATATCATTATGAAGTCTTTACCTACAATTTTGGTGGTGTTTGAAACTGTAATTTGTGCCATATCATTTCACTGTATCTGGAAATCCAGTGCTGGTATTTGAAGCTGAGGAGAGGGCAAGATCACCTGGGGCTGGAGGAGAGCCTGGGTCCTAGAGTTGAGCCTCAATATTGTTCCTTGATGTTTAGAAGAGTTGCCTTTGATTTCTTGATGACCTGGAAGCTGGCTACTGTTAATGCAGGAAATACTGAATTGTTTGAACACTTATGAAAGAATCTTCAATCTATTTAAAATTTCTTGTGAGCAAGACTGAAAAGTTCTAGGTTAGCAGGAGGAGGCTGCTTATTTTCTAGCAAAGTTGACTGTTTCTTTTTCTTCTAAAAGCAAATGGCCGAGTGAAGTTTCGAGTTGAAGGAGAATTTGAAGCCACCTTGACTGTGATGGGAGATGACCCTGATGTTCCATGGCGTCTTCTCAAGCTAGAAATTCTCGTTGAAGATAAGGAAACAGGAGGTAAGTCGTAAATACTGATTTAAATCATAAGTACTGATTTAAATGTTGGATGTTTTTATGTTATTGATACATTCTTGCAGAATAATACATGTGTTTAGCAATTTATCCTGTAATTTGAAACAGATTTTATGATAATCATAACTCCCTACTAACCACAAAGGTTTCAGTATTTCTATAGTATAATCAGTAGTTTCATAGATAATTTCAGTTTTTTTTTTTTAACTTATCGTTAGTATACTCTTCCTTAGTTGGTCTATGACAGAGTCTGGACACTTTTCTGAGTAACCACCTTCTTTTTTCCTGCCAATGGAAGATGGGCGAGCCTTGGTTCATAGTATGCAGATCAACTTTATCCATCAACTGGTACAATCTAGGCTCTTTGCTGATGAGAAACCTCTTCAGGACATGTACAACTGCCTTCGTATCCTTCTGAAATTTGAACCCTGTTTTTGTGAAGAATTTGTATCCCTCTACCCCCAACACACTTCCCTGGTGGCTCAGTGGTAAAGAACTCACCTGCCAGTGTGGGAGATGTGGGTTTGATCCCTGGGTCAGGAAGATCCCATGGAGGAGGAAATGGCAACCCACTCCAGTATTCTTGCCTGGGAAATCCAGTGGACAGAGGAGACTGGTGTGCTGCAGTCCATGGGGTCGCAAAAGAGTCAGACACGACTAAATGACTAAACAACTCCTCCCCCCCCCCCCCCCCCCCGCCCCAGCACACACATGATTCCATTTGCCTCTAGTCCTGAACTGGAGCAGCTTAAACTCTCTCCCTTACTCTTTCAGAGTGGAAATGGGGCTTTACACTGGCTAGTGTAAAGAATAATAGTAGATCTTTTTTTTCTTAAACCAAGGTTTTCATTTTACTGTTGACTTTGTAGGTAAAAATTTAAAATAATGAGGTAGAAATAATACTCTTTGGAGAGAAAAAAGAGTACTATTTGGTCTACCCATATTCTCTAAACTATGATGAATTAAGGGGTAACCTGGACCTTTTGTTTATATTGGTTCAAAATTAAATGTAAAAACTTTTTCTAAAATTATGTCACAAATCACACCTCCTTTTATATACATCACTGGAGAAATATAATGGTCAACTTTTGGGGACTAGAGCATTTGTCATATGAAGTTTGCTTATACTTCCTTGGCTGTTGTAGTAATACATTAGATTTGCTTAACGAGATCCATCAGATTCTTTCTGCTTATCACTTCAGTTAGAAGTGCTACATTCTCAAACTCTAATGTTAATCCGAGAGCGGTGGGGAGACCTTGTACAGGTGGAAAGGTATCATGCAGGAAAGTGCCTCTCCCTCTCAGTTTGGAAGTAAGTAAAGTTGATTCTGGTGGCGTCATGCAATGACTGTAAATACCTTTGTTTCTCCTTTTCTCTCATGCATCTGATTTACTGTATATCTGTATATCTAGCAACCTGAATTTGTATGATAAGGTCCCATGGTATCATAAACCACATAGGACATCCATAATTAGCACCTTTCTTAGAACATGGAATATTTTAAATATGTAGATATTTGTCTGTACTAAAACTTACTATTCTTAAAAGATTAGGTTACTCTGGCTTCAAACCAGATTGCTGAAAGACCACCAGTAGGTTAAATTACTGGGTATCATCTTTTAAAAATCCTTGCCTGTCACAGTGTTATAGTTTGAATTGAACTTTTTACAAACTTTTGGGGAAGATTTTTGGGGAAACTCAGTTATCAGACTTATAATCCTCTATTCTTCATTTGAACTTTGCTTGATTTTCATTTTCTGTAAAGGAATCAGAGGTGAATAGGCACCACTTAGAGACAGTTTGTTTTGTTTGGGGATTTTTTATGTATATATGTGTTTTTTTTTAATGTAGTAAGTAGATCATGTTGTGTTGGATTACAGAATAGCTGTCTTCCCAATATTAATATTCCCTCAACAAAGAGTGAGGGTCTGCTGTGTTCTAGACTTTGGATAAGGTGCACAGTAGACTCTTTTATTCTAGAAGTTAACAGATTGTTGGAAAAAATTCTTAATATTAATGCTTAATATTTTTTCTCTTTAGTCAGCAGGTTCTTGGGAGAAAAACAGGGACAGCATCTGTTCACAAAGTTACAATTAAAATTGATGAGAATGATGCCTCCAAGCCTTTACAGATTTTTCATGATCCTCCTTTGCCAGCTTCTGATTCCAAATTAGTAGAAAGAGCTATGAAGGTAAAAGAACTCAATATATTTTAATATTGGCTTGATTAAATGAATATAACGTAACTTATCATTTCTACTTAAGCTTTTAGCACAAATTCTTTAAAATACCTAACGGTTCCTAAAACCCTTTATGAAACTTATTTTAAATGAATGTCATGCTGGTAAGTTTGTTGTGGTTGTTTTAACATCTAATGTGGTAAGGTATAATTTTTAAGATATTCTTTCAAATTTTGTAATTTAGATCAGATCACCATTTTAATTTTTGTTAAGATCTGCCATTTAATCACGATGATAACTATGATTAACAGCATCTTGATCTATACTTGCCAGATGTTAACTGTAGCCTTTAAGCTATTAATACCATTGTTTAAGTTTGCTTTCTTTTATTGGTTAACACTTCATCAGTGTGATTCTAAAGGGAAGTAACTTGAAACATAGTAATCTACTCTCAGACTTTTAAAGTAAAAATGTTTGAATTGTACATATGATTCTGTTGTTGTTTGTGCAGATTGATCATTTATCAATAGAAAAACTCCTGATTGACAGTGTCCATGCACGAGCTCATCAGAAGCTTCAGGAACTGAAGGCCATTCTTAGAGGCGTCAATGCTAATGAAAACTGTAGGTTCTTTTAAATTGACATTTCTGGGGCTTTCCAGGTGGTGCTAGCGGTAAAGAACCTGGCTGCCAATGCAGGAGTCATAAAAAGATGTGGGTTCAATCCCTGGGTAGGAAAGATCCCCTGGAGGGAGGGCATGGCAACCCACTCCAGTATTCTTACCTGGAGAATCCCATGGACAGAGCTTGACGGGAAGCAACTTAGCATGCATGTCTGTCTTTTGTTTAAATTAGCATCTGCTTTTATTTTATGACGAGTCTTTTTTAAAATGACCTTTTCCCCTGATGTACTGATTTTGTTGTAAAAGCTGGGCATTTCTGCCTTTTAATTTATGATCTATCAAGCTTGTCCTAATTTTCCCCTTACTTTCCTCTTTCTCATTTAGCTTGACCTTATTTTTGAAACGTATGCATATTGACTCTCCTTAAAACTTCCCTATTGAAACAGAAGCTAGCTTAACATTTTAATATGAATCTCATTCTTCTAATTTTTCTTCTAAAAGGTTAATAAGGCAGCTTTGCAAATATTTATAATGTGTTTATAAAATATGCCTCTTTGAAATGAAGCTAAATTTATCCCATGTCTTCAAAAAAGTTTTTTTTTTAATTGTTAATATATCAACAGGGTTCAAAATAAATACAGGTGTACACACAGTGAAAAATCTTCTAATTACCTAGTATATTCAGAGTGTTAGGAGACGAATGGTCAGTCATTTAGAAACTTAAGTGCTTTCATTCTAGGAATACAGTTTCCAGTATCATGATGAGAACATTTACTATCCCAACCCCAATTATTTTTGACTGGTATTACCTTGTGCCCACAGTATTTTCACAATCCTAATTTCTCTAATTTTAATTTCAATTTTTTTCAAAATGTTATCATTGGGATTGTAGATAATTGGGGTTTGTGACCTTTTGATAGGCTCTGGTTTACTTTAGTATCATCTGTAAACAAGGCTTACTTAAAAAAAACTCAATATGATTGCCTGGGGGATATTTAAATTTACTTTGAAAAATGGACTCTGAAAATGTGTTTACCTGGGAATAATTTTGTGTGTTTTTCGAGGAAGTTGTGAAGATTTTCCTTGAGTAGCACTTTGTAGTGATATCACTGCTTAAGTAGTCAGAAGATGTTGGTATGTGCTCATGTGCTCTTGAGCAAGTCACTTAAATTCTTTGGGCCTCATTCTCCTCATCTGTATTTGAGGATGTTATTCCAGGCTCTTCCTGGATCTCTAATTCTAGTAGGAGTGTACTGTAGCAGTGGTTTTCAAGCCCTGGGAATCTGTTGAGTCCTCAGTGTTAGAGAAGGGTGCTTTGGAGAGTAAGTTTTGAAGGAGAGGGAGGATCTTGCATGTGGGGTTGGGCCCTCAGCCCTACTTGAATCAGAGCAGTTCTGGAAATGAGGAAAAGGTCTGCTGACCCACCATTTTAGGACATATGCTTTAAGTTTTTTTTTTAAATTCACGTTCATGCGTTTATACACAGCATAGCCTCACTTGATCACTTTTGTGATGGGAAAGCATGCTTTTGTCAGATCCTTTGCTGGGACGAGGGGCCATAGTCTGTTCTGGGAATCTCTTAGTGCTAACCTTTATTAATGAAGGTTATGAAGCTAACCCTTCATTAGCTGTCCTTTCTTCCAACTGCTCACTAGGATAGGCCGAGGAAATCAGTCACTCGGAGAATGGAGCATTTCAAGACAGGGCTAAGGGAGAGCACAGACTGCAGGTTTTGGACAGCCCAAGGGGTAGTGTGTGGTTTCTTGAGGGTGGGAGATAGGGGTGAGATAGCCTTAGGGTAGAGTAGGCAAGACTCTCGGAGAGAAATTTTTAAAAGGCGATATAAGGCACTAAAGGTAACTTGTCCTGTGGCCCCTTCTTAGCGTCACCTGACTCGAGGAAGCCAGGGTGCTCTCCCTCGAGTTGTCCTCTGTCAGTGCCAGATTCAGGGTCTCGAGATCAGTTTCAGAAGCTGTGAACCACACACAGCAATTCCTAATGGGGCTTAGTTGCTTCTCTTAGTCTTCCCACTTTATATTACTGTCTATTGGTCCATTCCTTTTGTCCTCAATAAATAGGGAGAAATGAAAGAGGAGATGTGTGTATATTCCTGCTGCAGGAAAAACTAGTATGCAACCTGGTCATCTTGCACAGTCTTTAATGGTCTCTTTATAAGTTTCTCCGTTAAAACCTGTTGCCTTTAAATGCTCAGGGCCTTACAGTAATTTCTGTAAAGAAAAATACGGACACTGGCAACCATAAAATATGTTCAGAGATATACATGAACATATTTTCTATTAATATTTTTTGGACTGTGTTCTCTGTATTCTTCTCTGATTCCCTGTTGTTTCAAAAATATTTAATTTTGTGAATTAGATTGAAATTATAATTGTTATCCCAATTGTCAAGAGTTTTACTCTATTACTACACTTTAAAAATAGTTTTGCTTTAGAGAATACCTTCCTATCCTGTTAGGATTTAAGATGTACAGCTGTGTTTTAAAAATCTGCAAGTCTGCTTCAAGTCTGTAAGCATTTTTACAATTTTTCACGCTAATCTGAATATAGAATATTGTAAAAGAAATTACTGTTTGTGCCTTTTTGTCCTGTTGGTTTGTTTTAGGTGAGAGTTAAGCTGGACCTGCATGTTAAAGATTTGTATGCAAATACATTAGATATACTTGAAAGCAGTTAGTTTTCATCTGATTAAATATGTTTCCTGCAATCTTTTTTGTTTTAGTAATTTGTATAGGCAGTACCAATGGCAACACCTCCCATTTTACTTGTTGCAGATTATATAGCGGGAGGTTTTGGTTTTTTTCTTTGGTTCAGAAAGGAATACAGATAATATATATTATTGAGCACTTTGCTTTTCAAAGCACCCTTACAAGCTTGTCATTGCTTCTTCCTGAGAACCCATGGTGTGGACAGGAAGAGGTCTTTGCCCTTCTTTAATGAAGTAGCATAGAGAAGTCACCCCTGGTGAAAGACTGAGCCTACATTACCACTCTCCTCACTGCCTGCCTGCCTTCTGCACTGTAGTTTTAGAGGAATGTGGTAACCAGGAGAGCATATTCCTTTTGCAGGTCATCAGTCTGATTAGCACATGGTGGGTGTGCTTTCAATACTTTGCTTCTCTACTGGATTTTGTTATGCTAACTTGTGAGATTAAGGAGAAAGTTAATTGGGTCTGGTGGAAATACTTTGAAACTCTAGAATGAGTATTGGGAATTTGTGTCTAGTAGTTTGCCTCTGTTCTTATTTTATCTGTGACTTGAAAATGAGGTACATAAATAACTTGAAAAAACTTTGTCCTATATAATAAATAATGCTTAATAGCTTTCAAATGTTTTTTAAATATAGGCCCTAATTGCCAGAAAAATCTCTCTTTATGAAGACTGGCATTAAAAATATTTAGGTTGTGAATGAAATTTACTTTATTTACCAAACAACTTTTTTCCCCCCACTATATCAAAAAGGGACTTCCCTGGTGGCTCAGATGATAAAGAATCCACCTGCAATGCAGGAGACCTGGGTTCAATCCCTGGGTTGGGAAGATTCCCTGGAGGAGGGCATGACAACCTACTCCAGTATTCTTGCCGAGAATCCCCTGGAGAATGGACAGAGGAACCTGGTGGGTTACAGTCCATGGGGTTGCAAAGACCTGACTGAGCAATCAAGCACACATATCACAAAGAAAACCCTTAAAATCAGCTTATTAGTAATTACTGACTGAAAGCAAAGCTAGAACACACCTCATTGATAAGGTTAAATTTTCATTAGCTATTTTAACCTTTTTTAAGGAATCTTGGAGGGTTTTATTTTATTTTTTTTTTGACTATAATATTTGGGATGGGTATGTTTGTTTCAGGTCACCTTGTAGGTTACATTCTTCCTTTGAGTTATTGACATAATAGTACTAATCTAGTTTAGCAAAGTTATGTCTTTCCTCTAACATTCAGATCATTCAGTAGTTGGTTTGTTTCTACTTGCTGAGAAATATATATATTTTGGGGGGAGGGGGGATATTCAGATAGAAATATAATTAAAATTTTTAACTGTTCAGCTTCCATAGAGACTGCACTTCCAGCTCTTGTTGTTCCCATCTTGGAGCCCTGTGGTAATTCAGAGTGTCTACACATTTTTGTCGATTTGCATTCTGGAATGTTTCAGTTGATGCTTTATGGACTTGGTAAGTTACTAAATGATAGACTCACTCAGTATAAGAAACATATTTTTAACAAAAGCAGAATAAAAATTTTTGCCATTAGTTATTGGGAAGAGTGATATAAACAGTATATAGAAAGTAGATATGGAAGGAATAACCGGTTGATGTCTGTTCCTTGGGGCCCATTTTAGCTCTTCTTGTACCAGAAGTTAAACTTCCCAATATGAAGTTCATTCATGTTGTTTCTCTTATGTAAAAGTAATAATGTTGATGGCTGATCTTTTCTTAGATTAACTGTTTTACCACTAATAGTTGGGTATCATGGAGAAGACTACAATCTAATGTCATTCGTGACTGAAGAACAAATTTATAACAGTATAAATATCTCAAGATGACTTGAATATAGAATTCTGGAGGAAAGAATTTTTTTTTCTGGCTTAAACACAGTAGAAATCGAAGTTTGATTTCTAGCATGTTCTGTTACCAAGTTGGTGTTCTGAAATAATGAAATACTGGAAACTTAGTTTTTTTGTGTTGCTAATGATATGTATAGTATTCTTGAATATGTTAGCACATTTCCCATTTGAAATTAATTTTAAGCCAGATTTATGAAAATAAAAATCCTTTCTGGTTATATTACATGGCTGTAAAGATAGATTTTTCTATGAACTGCTCATGGAAAAAACTGGCCTCACTACTTTGAATTACAGCACATTTATGATGGCTAAATGATAAGTGACACATTAGGAAATTGTTCTTCAAAACTTAATGGTTTTCTTGATAATTAAAATGGTACATACTCATATAAGTAGAAAAACTAAATGTGTAAAAATGAGAGAAGCAGTAAACAGTTGCCTGTTGGTAATCATTGTTTTTAAGGGATGTATGCTTGTCTTAGCTCAGGCTGCCATAACAGAGAACCACAGAATGGGTGACTTAAACAACAGAAATTTATTTTCTCACAGTTTTGGAGATTGGAAGTATGAGATAAGGTTGCCAGCATGGTCAAGTTATGGTAAGAGCTCTCTTCCTGGCTTATAGTTGTCAGCCTTCTTGCTGTGTCCTCACATGGCAGGAAGAGAGAGAGAGAGAGAGAGAGCAAGCTCTCTGGTGTCTCTTTATAAGGGCACTAATCTTATATGAGGGCCCCACCCTCATGACCTTATCCAAACCTAATTATCTCCCAAAGGCTCCACCTCTAAACACTTATCACATTAGGAGCTAGGGCTTCAACATATGAATTTGGGAGGATGCAGTTCAGTCCATGGGCTTCCCAGGTGGCTCAGCGGTAAAGAATCCACTTCCCAATGCAGGAGATGCAGATTCGATCCCTGAGTCGGGAAGATCCCCTGGAGAAGGAAATGGCAACCAACTCCAGTATTCTTGCCTGGGAAATCCCATGGACAGAAGAGCCTGGCAGGCTACAGTCCATGGGGTCACAGAGTCAGACATGACTGACTGAGCACGCACACAATTCAGCCCATAGCAGTGCTCTTCTAATTTTTTCTCTACTTTTTTTTTAGTTGAAATCATTTTATATTTTGCTTTTTGTTCAACATTCTTTTTCTTAATATATGTATTTTATTGAAGTATAATTGACTTAGTGTTTCAGGTGCATAGCAAGGTGATTTAGTTATACATTTACACATGTATTATTTTTGAAATTATTTTCCATTATAGGTTATTATGAGATATTGACTGTAGTTCCCTGTGCTATACAGTAAACTTTTGTTGCTTGTTGCATATCTATTTTTTTTAATTAGAAATCTAGCATTTTATTCAACATTCTATTATTAGCATTTTCTCATGTCATTAAAAATTCTAAGTGACATTTAGCAAGCTAATCTTCAGCCAACAGCTCTTGCTTATTTAGCAAGCTAATCTTCAACCAACAGCTCTTGCTTATGCCAGAGATCGTTTGTGTTTAATAAATAAACATTTTAATGAGGTTTTATAGTTTTTGTAATTTTTAAGGTTCTAAGTTTAGTAATACTATGAGTTTTAAATACATACACATTTATTATGTTAACTAACTAGACTAAGAGTTTGGGTAATTAAAATATGGGCAAAGAATTTAATATATTTGTTACTCATTCTTCCTGCTAATGTACACTTGCTATTAATTATCTTAACTATAACTCTCCCTAAATATTAAAGAAGGAAAACAAATTAGATTAATTTATGCCTCATGATGTGTTATCATTTAGCTTTTCTCTAACTCAAAATAACACTACTTTCTGCCTGAAACAGTAACTCTTTATTTAAATTTTGGGCTACCTGGATATCTTGTGTCTCGTGTAAGCCATTAATTAATGAAGTCCTTTATGCTATAGACCAAGCCACACTGGATGACATGGAGAAGTCTGTGAATGATGATATGAAACGGATCATTCCTTGGATTCAACAACTTAAGTAAGGCTGTTTATTTAGCTCAAAACTAAAATTGGAAACTTACTTTGACAAGATATATTTTCTTCCCCATCATTGCTCTTGATCAGCCACTATCCTTTTTATTTATGATGTGAAGCTTGAGTCCCTTTTGGTACTTAGAATCTAAATTTTCTTGAATTAGGTCTGAGATGGCAGTGCTTCATATCAAATTCCTCTCGAAAGCAAATATAGGTATGAAGGGCATGACACTCAGCTTTGATTCCTTGTCATGTTATCTCCTGTGTAAGCCCTCTACAAATCACTTACACAATGAATTTTATTGTATCTAGGGTTCTGTGCAGTAGATTCTTCTTAGGATAATCTTCATGGTATGAATTGACCAGCTGATACTTTCAGAGTAGTCATCTGCTTCATTCAGTTTGTCTCAGAATTCTTTGAATGCTTCAGACTGTTAAACTAAATAAAATTGAAAATGAAGCTAGAGATAATTGTTTGAGGTTTCATTACCACCCTGGTACACAAAGGTATCATTATGACAACTCTAACAGACCCTTTAAATCAGTAAAATAGAATTCCAAGGAATAAATATAAATATCAGAGATTAAAACCAAACTGGCAAATGGTGTGGTGGGGGTGGGGCAGACTGTTCAGTAGGATTTTAATATTTAAATCTTAATAATTCATATTTTGCATAATTTGAGGTTGTTGGGCAGTTCCAGCTAGTAGAAATATAGCCTAAAACCAAGACGTCAAGTCCCAAAAGCTTTAAACTTATCAAATATGTATTTATACTTAAACTCACATTATTTATAGGAAAGGTCCACTTATAATGCTTCTCAGATGATCTTTGATCAGTTTATCACTACTCTATCATGGGACATTAATTTTTTGAAATAATTTTATTGAGATATAATTTGCATAGCATAGGCTTTAATTGTTTTAAGTGTACCATTCAATGTCTTGTCATAAATTTACTGAGTTTTGTAACAACCGTAACCACAATCCAGTTTTAGAACACTTAAAACATTTCTGTTGCCTCAAAAAGATGCTCATTTACAGTTAATCCCCATTCCCAGCTTCACCCCAGGCAACTATGAATCTGCTTTCTGTTTTTGTAGATTTTCCCTTTCTGAACATTTCATAAAAATGGAATCATAAAGTATGTGATCTTCTGTGACTGGCTTCTTTCGTATAGCATAATGTTTCCAGATTCAACCATGTTGAAGCATGTACCAATTTTTCATTCCTTTTTATGCTTAACTAACATTCCATAGTATGGCTAGGCCACCTTTTATTTATCCATTCATCGTTTGATGGACATTTGAATTGTTTCCACTTTTTGACTCTTATGAATAATGCAGCTGTGAGTATTCATGTGCAAATATATGTGTGTAATTTGCATTCCACTAGGAGTGGAATTATTTAAGAAGTTACCATACTAGTTTCCAAAGTAACTGTACCATTTTACAGTCACATCAAACAGTGTATGAGGGTTTCCATTTCTCTACATCCTTGTCAGCCTTTGTTACTGTCTTTGACCATAGCCACCCTAGTGAGTGTGACGAGGTATCTGACTGTGGTTTTAATTTACATTTTCTAGGGACTACTAGTATTGGGCATCTGCTCATGTGATTATTTTTTTAATGATATTCACCGAAAACAAATTCTAGGAAAAAAGAAATGAAAAAATGTTCAAAATATAAGCCCCAATTTTTTATTAGAGTCAACAGTCATAAAATTGCATTTCAACAAATAAGATCAGAACAAAAAATAATAAAAAAATTCAAAATCTTTACATTTTTCATTGAACGTATACATGTATAGACAAGTTACTCATCGCTTAAACTTTTTGTTCCACAAAGTCATAACAAAAAAGCTGATTGAATTAGCAATTCCATATGTGCTCTGAAAGAATATCTTGTGTTTATTATTCATATGTTTAATTTACATATATTTGCAATATATTTCAAATTTTTAATGTGGCAAAAGAGCTTGTTTCTGGTTTGTTGTAACTAATCTAAGTTGGATTGTTGATGATAATTACAGGAGATAATGTTTATCTTAAATGTTTCTGTGCTTTTTTAAAAATAACATACATAGTAGAGATACCAGTCTCACAAAGTATGTTGATAAGACTGGAAGTAGAGATTTGAAAGCAATTTTGGCAAGTTCAGGGTATATGTTTTTAACTGTCTTCCAAAATGAAGTAAGTTTTGGTATATTTTAAAAATTTATCATCATTCCTTTATTAATAGCCAGTTCTAGGAGTTGATCCTGTGAAGCTATAGTTAAATTTGTTTTTCAGTATAAAAAAGCAGTTTCCAGATTTTATACATTTTTGGGGTAATAGTTTTCAAACTGCTCTTAAAATGTTATATATTAACTATGGTTTTACTGCACATAGCTAGCACACATTTTGTATCACACGCAGTTCATCACACAAATGCAATAGCACCCAAATTGGTCTGTACCCTGTTATGTAAGACAAGCCGACTGATCATGAGCTTGTGGCATTGTTATATTGCTATGAAAAGCATCTAAATGTGTATTCTTACTTTTTTAGTTGTCTCATGGTGGATCAGTGAGTTTGTGTACCTATCGTTTTACCTTTTTCACACGTTAATATGATATTGGTCTCTAGGATAGATAACCAGATAAAAGGAATGAGAGGGGTACTACAATAAAAGCAACAAAGTGAAATCTGGTGGCTTAACTGAGAGAGGAGGGTAATGAACACTTACTGGCACCTGCAAGACATACCCATCACTTTCATATGAGCAGGATAAAAACTGGAACTGGAGATCTCCAGTGATAACCAGGAAAATGAGATACTTTTATATTTATTTATTGTTCTGTTTTGGTTTATAAACACTTCATGCATTTTATAAAAGATGTTGAGATTAGTTTGTGCTGTCTTATAAACCACAGGAGATCTTTCATCTCCTATAATAAACTGATACTTTCTCAGCCTTAATACTAGTGGATTCTACCTTATAACTAATTAAGGTCATTCACACTGCAGTTTAAACTCTTTAAACTAAAATTAACGGTCCAGTACAAAACTAGAGAAATGATTCATCATTATGGTCATATGTCCTTTTAGTAGTTCAGTTAAGTTTCATATATTAATTGGTTTCTTAGTGGGGTTTAATAAACTATTTGTAAAACAGTAGCACACAGTTAATCAGAAGTCTATGATTTTGTGATGTGGATGATCTCTTTTAAACTAAGGTTTTGGCTTGGACAACAGCGGTGCAAACAATCTATAAAACACCTGCCTACAATAACCAGTGAAACACTGCAGCTCTCCAATTATTCAACTCATCCCATAGGAAACCTTTCTAAGAATAAGCTGTTTATCAGACTTACCCGTCTTCCACAATACTACATTGTAAGTATGCAAAGGGGTGATTTCGGTGATTGAGTTCAATAATTCTATTTGTATCTTGAATCATTTATTGTTTAGTTTAATTTGAAAATGTACTTTTTATTGGGTATTTGAATTTTGTATAATGATTCTCAAGCCAAGAGAGGGGAGAGTTGGTAGGGATGGGGCAGAGAGAAAATCTTATCTATAGGAAATAATTACAATGATGAGGCAGGTTTGGGTAATATAAGGTATGCCTCGTCCCTCACCCCAGGATCTGTCCTATAGTGAGGCCTAGTTTCTGCTTGGAATTAGGCATCTCCTCTATGTAAGAAAAAATTTGAAAGCAACTGTTGTGAAGATTTGGAGATGTTTTGGTGTCAGGTAAACTTGTTTGGTTTTAATTAAATGTTAGCTTGCATAATGCTGCTTTTTAAACATGATGGACTAAATTAGCTTTATTTTCTCATCCTTAATTGAAGGTATATATATCCATTTTGTTGATTGCATGTACTTTTCAGTACACAATAAAATCCTCATTCCTTTTTCACCCTTTCTAGATTTTTCTAGTAGTTTCCTTCAGATAATTGAACTAGTTAAAATTTGTAAGAATTTGAAATATGGACTTATATATTTCATAAATGTATTTCCTGCATGTAGAGGTTTTTGTCTACACCAAGTAGATACTTTTGGCTAAGATTCTAAGGTGTTTGAAAAACTTAATTCAATGGGAGTGAATTTTTTTTGAAGCTTTAAGCTGTACTTTTAAAAAGATACTATCATCAAAAGGTACCCTGTGTAGCCTGATATATCTTAAGTTAGGGTTACTTAGGTTGACGAATAAGTCTGTCACTGATATGAATTCACTGTTTTCTGAATTTTAAAACACCAGCTGTGAAACTGGATTTGGCATGTGACAGGATTGTTGTTTCAGTTCTCCATGTGCTGCCTGATCTACATGTATTTTCTGACTTTATTTAGTATCAGCAAAACGCCAGGCTTTCAGTTTCAATAACTAGTGGTTTATTATAAAGCGATAATTTGTTTCACATGGTTTAGACCAAACTGAATGTGTATCACTCTTTATCCTTCTCATTTAGGATGATACATTCATAATAGTGGCGAAAACTACCATAGCTTTTAAGAAGAATAGAGGAAAGTCTTATTGCCTTTAAATGTCTTTGCTATTTTACTTTTGCTGGCTTTATTAGAATATAATTTAAACACAATAAAAATTCAGACTTTTAAGTGTCTGGAGTTTAATAAATGCATGCAGTTTTGTAACTGCCATCTCAGTAAGACACAGAAGCTATCTGTCACCCCCTAGAATTCCTTCATGCTTCCTCTCTATAATCAGACTTTACTCCTGCTCTCTCTAGTGACCACTGGCCTGTTTTTTGTCTCTACAGTTTAGCCTTTCAGTTGTTTCTTTCACTTGGCATAATGCCTTTGATTTTCATCCATATTGTTGTATTTATAATAATTCATTCTTTTTATTGCTAAGTAGTGTTCCATGGTATGAATGTATCATAGTTTGTTTAGCCTCTCGTCGAAGGCCATCTGCGTTGTTTCCAGTTTTGGGCAGTTGTGAATAAAGCTGCTATAAGTATTTGCATATAGATTTTTTTGGTGATTTCTTTTGGATAAGTAACTAAAAGTGGGAGTGTTGGGTCACACACTAAGTGTATATTTGGCTTTATAAGAAACTGCTAAACTGTTTTCCAAAGTGGCCAGACCATTTTGCATTCCTGCCAGCAATACATGAGAGTTCTAGTTGCTCTGCATTCTTGCCAGCACTTGTTATTGCAATTAAAAAAGAAAATGTTAGCCATTCTGATAGATGTATAGTGGTATCTTATTGTAGTCTTAATTTATGTTGCCTTGATGACTGATGATATTGAATATCTTTTCATCTCCTGATTTGCCCTCTATATATCTTTGGTGAAGTTCCATTTTAATTCTTCCGTTTCCTCAGTGTTGATTCTTAAGTGTCGGCCAAACAATTTCCTGAAGAGACTATGTGGGGAGGTGGGGTAGAGAGAAGGGAGAGACAGGAACAGAGACAGAAAAGTGTGTGTTGGTCAAGAGCCCTGTCCAGTGGCATTTATTTCTCTCACTCAAGTATTTAGGGAACTCTTCTTAAATTTTAGGTAGACCTTGAAAATAGTAAGCCTCTATAGTGAGAGCAAGGTCTCTGGATCCAGACTTCTAGGATCAGAGCGTGAGTCTGTCACTTCTCAGCTCTGAGACCTTTGACAATTAATCTAAGCTTTTGTGCCTCACTTTATCAGAAAAGTGAAGATAAGAATCCCTACTTCATTGAGTTACTGGGATTAAATGTGTTAACATCTGTCAAGTACTTAGAGTATAAGGCTTCCCTGGTGGCTCAGCTGGTGAAGAATCTGCCTGCAGTGTGGGAGACGTGGGTTTGATTCCTGAATTGGGAAGATACCCTGGAGAAGGGAACGGCTACCCACCCTAGTATTCTGGTCTGGAGAATTCCATGAACTGAATAGTCCATGGGGTCGCAAAGAGTCAGACACAGCTGAGCAACTTTCACTCACTTCACTCACTAGGAGAGTACCTGGTGCACGATAAACTCTTTATTGGTATTAACTATTGTTCATGTTCTTGTTACCCTCATCCTCGTAGTGACTATGTATTTCAGTTGAAAAATCAGGGTTTATTTTTATATCCTTCCAAGTATGAGATACAGTTGTCATTTTTCTTTCATCATTGTTCTTTAGTCTGATCTGTTTTTTAGAAAACAAATTATATATTTAATTGCAGTGCTTTTTTTGAGATCATGACTGATTTGTCCGTGTTTAAAAAGTCATCTGCATTAGATATATAATTCTGAGCCCTACTTGATACAAGGAGGAAAATATTCAACATTTATCAGTTATTTATGTCTCTGAGTCTCATTTCTGATTTGGACCTTCTTAGGTTGTAGAGATGTTGGAAGTTCCCAATAAGCCCACACAACTGTCGTACAAGTACTACTTCTTGTCTGTGAATGCAGTGGATCGTGAAGACAGCCCTCTCATGGCCCTCTTGCTACAGCAGTTTAAGGAAAACCTCCAGGAGTCAGTTTATCGTACAAAAAATGGGAAACAGCCTAGAACCAGTACCAAGCGCAAGGTATGTTCACAAACAGAAATGAGCCCAGGGTTTGTATCTGTTAACTTTGCTGTACTCTTTTAACTATTTTTAAATGGGAAAGAATTAGGTATGATTTTTAAGAGGCTGGCCAACAATAAGGTTTAGGTAACAAATGTCTACACATTCTTGAAAATGCTTCTCCTTTAATTAATAATTAATTGTACACTCTTTGCCACAAGACAACTTGTTAAGTACATAATATTTACTACTAAGTTTCCAGTGTTTGGGTCAGTATTTGCTCAGTAAACATTTGTTGAATGAATTAAGATTTGTTTTGGTTAACTTTGACTTTTGTTATACTAGTCCAAGTGCTTAACTAATTGCATCACATACTTTTTCTTTTTTTAACCCACTTGTGTTCTTTACTTAAATTCTAGATGTCTGACGATGTATGTCCAATAGAACCCAAGAAAACCAAACGATCAGGAGAAATGCGTGCCTTTAATAAAGTTCTAGCTCATTTCGTCGCTATGTGTGATACAAACATGCCATTTGTAGGACTTCGGTTGGAGGTAATTTTTTGGAACAATTTTGGGTACCCAAAGAGTAATGTTTTAAATGCCTTGCTAAAGCTACATGAATTCCATTAGAAGAACCAGATGGTTGTGATCTTGTTTATTTGGGGAGGGGTAGGGTTGAAATCACAACATCTCATGGTATATGTGTATACCATGAGATTATTAAATTATCTCTGATTCCAAATTGTAGGCCTTCTGTTCTTTGTGGAAATGGGAAGTAAATTCTTCCCAGTTTAAAAAAAAAAGACAACTTTTGAGAACCTTACTTGTATACCTCGAAGGAGCATTATTTACCCTTTTTTAGGGATGGTTAATAGTTAAAGGGGTTGCTTATTTTTCAGTGAGTGAAGCTGTACATATTGCTTACTAATAAAATTGGGTTCCTTTGTGAGAAGCAGGTCAGAAAGAGTATTAAACTAAATTTTTACTTTTTTCCCATGGAAGAATCAATAGACTTAACCCGAGTTAGTGTCTTTCAAGAGTACACAATTGTGATATTCAGCGTGATCCCCAAGCATGAAAGGAAGGAGAGGTAACAGAACCTGTATTTTTGTATTTCCAAAAAGGGCTTTGGCCAAGGATTGGCAACAAATAAAAAGTAATACATGAAAATCTTAATTATTTCCCTCTAGTTTAAAGTTTTACTTTTTGTAAGACTTCTCCCTTCTGTAAATTATCGGTGATGAAGGAAAGACCTAGAAATGTGGAAGTGGATTATTTGTTAGGCTGATGATAATAGTCTTGGAAAGACTTGTTGAAAACACTTAAATGCTTTAGAGCAGGAAGCAGCAGACTTTTCTATCAAGGGGCAGATGGTAAATATTTTAGGTCTTGTGGGTCATTTATTGTTGCTGTTGAGTCACTAAGTTGTGTCTGACTCTTTGCGACCCCATGCACTGCAGCATGCCAGGCTTCCCTGTCCTTTGCAATCTCCTAGAGTTTGCTCAGACTCATGTCCATTGAGACGGTGATGCCATCCAGCCATCTCATCCTCTGTCATCCCCTTCTCCTTTTGCCCTCAATCTTTCCCAGCATCAGGGTCTTTTTGACTGAGTCAGCTCTTCACATCAGGTGGCTAAAGTATTGGAGCTTCAGCATCAGTCCATCTCTTTTTTAGCTCATTCACGTCTGCTGTTGTAGTGTGAACCAGCCATAGTTGATATTTAAACAAATGCGTGTGGCTGTGTTCCAATAAAACTTTTATTTACCAAAATAGGCAGTGGCTAGATTTGGCCCATGAGCTATGGTATGCCAGTTGCTGCTTTATAGGGCTTCAGGATCTAAAGGCGGAAACTAGGGTGTGAAATTGTGAGGAGCAGCAGTAGCCCAGAAAATCCAAGCCCAGAAATAGGCGACTAAAGTAGATACTCATGTCCCCGATGTCCCAGCTCCTACAACTGTGAGCCTGATGAGTGTCCCTTGTCTGGGAACTGTCCAGAGCTCCTTCAGTGTCTGTGCTTCTAACTATTTGACTCTGTTGTTGGGCTTTTTCATCATGCTACATGGATTGATTGGGCTTCCCTGGTGGCTCAGACAATAAAGAATCTGCCTGCAATGAGGGAGACCTGGGTTCAGTCTGTGGGTTGGGAAGATCCCCTAGAGGAGGGCATGGCAACCCACTGCAGCATTCTTGCCTGGAGAATCCATGGACAGAGGAGTCTGGCGGGCTACAGTCCATGGGGCTGCAAAGAGTTGGACATGACTGAGTGACTAAGCACAACACGTGGATGGATTACATGAAAGTCACTCAGTTCCTCCCTTGCAGTGGAATGAGAGGCTGCATGATACCCAGGGGGAGTGCCTCAGTCATTGTCTGCTGTCTTCCTCATTACCCACAGGCCAGAAGTTGCAAAAGCTTGTGTCTTTGTCGTGCCCACATAGACACCTGTAAGCGTAATGGCCTCTTTTCTCCTTCTCTGTTCCTATACCTGTCGCACATGTAGGCTATTCAACATTCTGTAGTACTCTATTGAACTCAATCAAGCTCTTAAAAACTTTCTCTTCTCTCATTGAAAAGATGTTAAAGGCAGAAGCAAGCACATTTTCTGCTTAAGGTAATTTGCACTGAGATGTGAATAACTAAATCTGATCTTAGCAGGAATGTTGATATTTGTGATCCATAGAACAGAGTCAGTGTTTTTGAGCTCTCCCACACTTTGCTGTCTTTTTAATCTGGAGCCCTATTTCATGGTCAGCAGCTGTTTTTCTACACCTCTGCTCTTTCCAGGCCCAAAGAGCAGGGCTCAGTGACATGCTTAAGGCTGCCTTAAATCCTTTCTGGAATAAGGTGGATATAAATAGTCTGTTAGAGAAGACCTGGGACTATCTGCTTGAAGGCAAGTGTGTTCCTCTGCTCGGTGACTAGAATGACTTCCCGGCATACCCAAATAACCTGTAGTTCCACTGACCGGGTCTCTGGGTAAATGCATCAACTGGAAATCTTTTCTTCTTGAGTTTCACAGAGGAAATAGTTGTTTAAAAAAATGTATTCCAGAAAAGTTGTAAACTGAAAAATACTGTTTGTGATTAAAAATGAGATGTGGCTATGACTCAAACTTTGTTTTCAAATAGATGTTAATTGCATCACACAAGGAAACCAGTCTTATTTAGTTCCCCAGGAAATCAGATGAGGGGGGACAACGCTCACAGCTCTGGAACAGAGGCCATGAGAAGAGAGACAGTAGTGCTTAGAAAAGGTAGTTGCC